>NC_142870.1:96035000-96658125 GCF_051225735.1 Oryctolagus cuniculus
TCTAGTCCCCCGAGGGCCTCTTAGAGTTCAACTCTTTAATACAAACTGCTGCATTTATGCAGCTGCCAAGACTCCCTTTGGTATGGGGCATTTATAGCAAGGTGCACAGGATTGATGGAGTAACAGGAGAAGCATCTCCCCGGCTGCCAGGTACTCTGGCCAGTGTACTGCTAAAACTGAGAAATACAGCAATCAAATGGGGAACCAGAGAAAAACCTTGGAGCCCAAAGTTCAGGATTGTTTGGGTTACAACCTAGCTTCAGAAACCTGACATTTATACTTCCTAAAATAGAGAGTTTGACTGAGCCAGGTGGCTGCCATCCAAATGGGGTGACTCCACTGGCAAGTGACTCGTGCCAACTCTGCCCACAATGTTTAGCCTCCCTTCTATTGAGTCATTCCATGGGTCATGCATTTGGTCATCAGGTTTGTGTCACTTAAGTCGGTTGGCAAAAGCCACAGCACCTGAGTTAGGAAAGAATCCACAGGAGTCCCTTGGGCAAAAGGCACCTGTGGACCAGGATTGCGTGGAGACTTCATGAACTCATCAGGAAGGAGCTCCCTCAACTAACTGGGTCAATACAACTACCCTCAGGGGACATATTTAGAAACTGGCCACCAAAGTCTTGGTGGGATTAACATGTCAAAATATGGGCTCCAACTTTAAGGCAGCTCATGTTTCAGTGAACTGATTTTCAGGATCTCTGTTACTAAGATACTTATTGAAAGCTAACCTAGGCCGGTGCCATGGCTCAATAGGCTAATCCTCTGCCTGTAGCGCCAGCACACCGGGTTCTAGTCCTGGTCGGGGCACCGGATTCTGTCCCCCTCGGTTGCCCCTCTTCCAGGCCAGCTCTCTGCTATGGCCCGGGAGTGCAGTGGAGGATGGCCCAAGTTCTTGGGCCCTGCACCTGCATGGGAGACCAGGAGAAGCACCTGGCTCCTGGCTTTGGATCAGCACAGTGCGCTGGCAGCATGCCGGCTGTGGCGGCCATTGGAGGGTGAACCAATGGAAAAGGAAGACCTTTCTCTCTGTCTCTCTCACTGTCCACTCTGCCTGCCAAAAAAAAAAAAAAAAAGAAAGAAAGAAAAAAAAGCTAACCTAAGCATCTGTCCCAATGTCCTTGAACAGCTTTAATAAGTGACTTACACTTACAAGGAGACCCCTCAAATCCATCCTCACTGTCGCATATGCTAAACAGAATGATTGCTGATTAAGTGTCTCTAAATGTGGACTAATATTTCTCAAACCAGCCCTGCAGGGAATTGCTTCTAGGAAGTGTTAATAGACAGACAGCAAAAATAAATAAGTAAAGAAATGGAAAAAGTTAAATCCATGGAGAAAAAATTTTGAGAAGAATTTTTTACTACAGGGGCCTCTTCTTTGAGATTCGGCCTACAGAAAGCTCCAAGAAGTTTCATGGTAAAGAAATTTGCATTAATTTAATTTTATTTTTAGTATTGATTTTATTTATTTGAAAGGCAGAGTTACAGAGTGGGAGAGACAGGCAGAGAAGTCTTCCGTCTGCTGGTTCACTCCCCAGATGGATGCAACAGCCGGAGCTGAGCTAATCCGAAGCCAGGAGCCGGGAGCTTCTTCTGGGTCTCCCATGCAGGTGCTGGGGTCCAAGGACTTGGGCCATCTTCCACTACCTTCCCAGGCCATAGCAGAGAGCTGGATTGGAAGTGGAGCAGCTGGGACTTGAACCGGCGCCCAAATGGGATGCTGGCACTGCAGGTGGTGGCTTTACCCGCTATGTCACAGTGCTGGCCCCAGTTAATTTTAATTATTAAGTATTTTCAAAATTTATCTGAACACAGAAAAGGTTTTGAGTTTTGCTGCATGCTTCTCCTGACCCCAATTTTAGGATATGTAGATCTATGTGAATTTAGCCAAATGTGTAATTCCGTGTTGAACCCAAAAGGAACAGAAATTGATCTACAAACCACATCAAGCCGGCGCCGCGGCTCACTAGGCTAATCCTCCGCCTAGCGGCGCCGGCACACCGGGTTCTAGTCCCGGTCGGGGCGCCGGATTCTGTCCCGGTTGCCCCTCTTCCAGGCCAGCCCTCTGCTGTGGCCCGGGAGTGCAGTGGAGGATGGCCCAGGTGCTTGGGCCCTGCACCCCATGGGAGACCAGGAAAAGCACCTGGCTCCTGGCTCCTGCCATCGGATCGGTGCGGTGCGCCGGCCGCAGCGCGCCGGCCGCGGCGGCCATTGGAGGGTGAACCAACGGCAAAAGGAAGACCTTTCTCTCTGTCTCTCTCTCTCACTGTCCACTCTGCCTGTCAAAAAAAAAAAAAAAAAAAAAAAAAAACCACATCAAATCTAAAATAAATAAATTAATTAAAAGTAAAAAAAAAAATAGAAGAAGAACAGCATAGTGACCAAGGCTTGCCTTGAATTGGGTCCTCACGGAGCAAATTTCGAGACAAAGACTTGTGCGAAGGAAGTTTTCTGGGTAAAAAGAAGTTTGCTTTGCAAACTAAGTTCTTGGAACAGCTCCTCGAAAGTTCTACGGTTTTCTCAGAGAAACTTACAAGAGACTGGAAATGGAAGGAAGTGCAGCCGCGCCTCTGGAGCTCCCGTTGCAGCCAATGTGACACTCGGCGTCCTGCTAGCCCAGACACCACTCCCCCCACTCCCCCAGCCACACTGGTAACTCAGTTGGTCTGGGGGCTGTGCCTGAGGAAGGATCAGGCTTTCAGCCCGGAGCGTGGCTGCACCTCCCGGCCAGGACGCTGTGCTTCTGTTTCTTACCAGAATCGGATGTTGAACGTCTGCTCCCATGCCCGCGCTGAGTAGATTACCTCCTCCTTATAACCCAGCTAGGATGCTGGCATCTTTCCTTGTCCGCTATTGGCACAAGGAGGCACATGTGGCCGATTGACGGCCATAGCCTAAAGTCTCCTGGTGAAAGCATTTCCGCTCTGAAAAACCAGAACCTCTGAATCCAACAACGTCAGAGTTGCAGGGCTGAGAAGCACAGATGCCACGAGTGGATTGGCGGGAGTGATGGTGTTGGAGGATAATTCCTCATTCTCTCTGCTGCTTTCGGGACCCGTGCATTTTGCCTAGGGCGGACCCACAACTATGCAATGGCAGGGGATCTAGAGTGGTGCTGTTTGGTCTTGGGACAACCTCACCCTCTTAGAAAGGATTAAGCTGTGGTTTCTGTGAATGACAATCAATAGTTACCGTGTTGGAAATCAAAAAAAGAAAAAAATGTTTAAGTGTTTCTTTTCTTTTGAAGACAGCAGTGAGGGACACATCACATGTTAACAGAAATAACATTTTAGTACAACTATTATGAAACTAGTTTTGACCTCAGGGAACCCTGCGATTTGTCCAATTTATTCTACTGTGCCAGGTAGTTCCAAAAATAAGCATAACAAAGGCCAAAACTTGGTGAGTGAAGTATACTTGCTTTGGTTTGTAACACCTGACCCTTAAAAGAAGCTACAAAATGTATCCAAATTTTGGTAAGATTTGGATACCTTAATGGGTTGCTTCTTTGATTTACTAATTAATACCTTTGCTAACCATAGGAAGGAAAATTCTGTAGAATCTGCTTAGGAGAACAGTCTTTCTGTGAACTTTGTTATAGCTTTGACTATTCTAGAAAAATACTGTAGGTAAGAAAGAATTTTATGTTCTTTACAAACACATTACTTTGTATGATTTAAAAATTTTATTGCTATTTTGATTAAACAATGATTTTCTATCATTTCAGACATCCATAACACTATTCTAATCAAAGTTCTGAATCTCCTCTGACAACTTTTTGACTTTTTCCTTCTGAAAATCAGATCCAAATATAGAAATATAGCAGGGGGGAAAATGAATGTTTCAGGATACCTTTTACATCTATTTTTACTTCTGTCTATTTTAAGATTTCCCAGGGGGGGGCCTGGAAAATCACAAAGATTTGTTCTTTCACCTTATGGAAAGAGAGGTGTCAGAAATAATTAGGATTTTTAAAAATGTTATTATTGTAAAGTTTCATGGGAAAAGTTGTCAAATCAGAAAAGACATTCAGTTAAATTGGGAAGGTAAAATATTCTACTGATACAAAGATTCTGCAATGACATGACTCTCAGGAAGTCCCTGGATACTGTCACTGCCCTGGCTTGCCATAGATTTCAACCTCAGAGAAGGTACCAGCCTAAACTCTGTTGATGTTGCTTTGTCTGATGATATCAGATAACAACAATATGATATTAGTCAGCATTTCGGTTATTTAAAATGTTTACTTTGTCACTGCCTTAATACTTTCATTTAAATCTAGACTATTCTACACCCCTGATTTTCACGGAGTGGGGGTGCACATCAAACTTACCCGTGGAATGATACAAAACTACAGATGTCTGGGATCATTGCCAGCTTTATCAAACCTCTGTGTATTCTTGATATACTTAGTATATGTTTGCTATACACAGCAGTATATGATACTGTTATGATTATGATGTCACACCTCAAGGTTTTCCCTCTCTAAAATCATGCTCATCCATTTTATGAATCCGACGTGACATTCACTGACTCGTCTGCGGACGGGCTTAATCGTTGCTGGAGAGTCGCGCTGTCTGAAGCCTTGTCTCCCAACGACTTCCTCATCTTGTTCTGCACCCACAGGCACAACCGCACTTCCTCCTAGGTTACATTGTTCTCTTTCCCAACTCTCATCAGACCTTGGCATCTGCAAATCATCAGTAATAGATGAACCACTGCCATCCCCGCCCCTAGTTCTGCTATCAACTCGGACTCTCAGAGAGGAGACGTGGGGTATAGGCTCCTGTTGTGCCATTTAGATGAGTTTCTGGCCATGCTAGTGGCTCAAGTCAGGATTTCCATGACCAGGACTCTTCAGTTAGAAAGCATACAGCCTCATGAAGTTGCTAACTCAAAAGTCAATGGAGGGGCTGGCACTGTGGTGTAGCAGGTAAAACCCCTGCAGTGCTGGCATCCCCTATGGGTGCCAGTTCAAGTCCCGGCTGCTCCACTGCTGATCCAGCTCTCTGCTGGCCTGGGAAAGCAGGGGAAGATGGCCCAAGTTCTTGGGCTCCTGTACCTGTGTGGGAGACCCAGAAGAAGCCCCTGGCTCCTGGCTTCAGATCAGCCAAGCTCTGGCTGTTGCAGCCATCTGGGGAGTGAACCAGTGGATGGAAGACCTCTTGCTCTTCTCTGCCTCTCTGTAATTCTGCCTTTCAAATAAATAAATAAATATTAAAAAAAAAAAAAAGGAGCCAATGGAACAGGAGGTAATTGTATTGGACTGAAAGAACTGAGGGGGAAAGTTTCATTGTGGTCATTGGTTAGGAAACTGTAGATGTTTAAATGTTCTATTTTCCAGATTTTAAAAAAAAATAAAAACAAGCACTTCCTTTTTCTTCTTAAACTCTCTGCAGCATGGAACAATGTGGTAAGTTTCGCTTCTGCATACTGAAATATAAATTTGAAAATGACAACCAATCTCACTGTCTCCCTGAAATCATAAACTCTTATTATGTCCCCTACTTTTCACGGCACTGTAAGTTATTGGAGTAAGTTCAGTAAAATAAATAAATAAATAATAAATAAATAAAATAGATCTATTTAAGAACTCAGAATGTAATTGGGAAAATCAGTTATACAACTAAGGCCTTGCCTAGCATGTCATATTCGAGAATGGAACTTGGGGAACAACGCTGCCGAGGTCTTCCCATGACACCACTCCTGGTACCTGGATCTCAACCAAACAGCAGGGAAGGCTTGAGAGAGGCCGAGGGATCCAGCACAGGACGGCTCACTCCTGGCTGTCGGCCAGATACCAAGGGGCCTCGCCATGGGCACAATGTGGCAGCCGGAATCACCTAGATCCTGTCGCCCAGCAGAGTGAGCAAGGAGCAAGTGCCAATCCTTTCTATGACCCAGTCGGCATCCTACTCTCACCAGTACTTATTCCCGTTAGAAATGAGTCACGAAGTTCAGCCCACACTCCAGGTAGCGGAATCAAACTCTGCCTTTTACAGGAAGGATAGGAAAGCGTTTGTAGACACATTTTTTTTAAAAAAGATTTATTTATTTATTTATTTGAAATTCAGAGTTACACACACAGAGAGAGAAAGAGAGAGAGAGGTCCTCCGTCCGCTGGTTCACTCCCCAGATGGCGCAATGGCTGGAGCTGCGCCGATCCGAAAACGGGAAAAGCACATGTCAGGTCTGGGGAACTGAGGACAATACAGCATCACTAACAGCAATGAAAGGAGAAAGTGTTTAAGGAAGACAGCTGTGTGGGATTATACATCAGAGAGATGACCTGGGGCGAGAAGGCTGGTTAGGGAAGCCTTCCATGTCAGGCTCAGGGCATCAGAAATCCAGGGAGGGATGTGAGTGGGAGGCTGGCACGGGGGGATCTTGCTTTAGACAGATCAGCCTAGTGAAGGGTGTGCAGCCACGGTCAGAGGGTGACTGGCTAGAAGCCAGGAGCCGGATGGGATGAACAAGTGCCCTGCTCAGCACACGGTGCAGCCCAGGGGCCTCTGTCCTGGCTGCACACCAGTCATGGGGAGGGGATGGGATGGGGGTGTTCCTAAACTGAGCAGGAACCCACACTCTGATCTAGTTGTTCAGGAGTGAGCTGAGGTGCTCCAGGTGATTCTAATTTGCAACGACCGCATGACCAAGGAAGGCAAGTCAGGGTGGTGTCTTCCCAGCACCAGGCAAAATTTTGCCCTATTGCCTGTTCTGGCCTCATCTCCTGAATTCCTCTTCTACTGCCTTGAGCTCTTTTCCCTCAGTGCTATCTTAATTATTTCTAAGTTCCCCATGCTACCATCCATATTTTTTCTAACTATTCTGCCCTCCAAGGGGCTTCAAACTCTTAAACTGCCATGACCCAGCAAACTTGTTTTACTAGAGCAGCTGCTATCAATTACATCTGTTAAGAGAAAAGTTGTCTGATTAGGTTAATTCATAAAAATGGATGTGGTGGAGGCGCCAATAATTTGCCTAAGGGTGTTTGAGTTTAATTTTTTTTCTGAGACCAGTGTTGGGGCACAGTGAGCTAGGCTGCCGCCTGCAATGCCAGCACTCCATTTTGGAGATCGGGTTCCAGTCCCAGCTGCCCCCGCTTCCAATCCAGCTCCCTGCTAATGTGCCTGGGAAAGCAGCGGAAGATGGCCCAAGTGCTTGTGGCTGCTGCCCCCATGTGGGAGACCCACATGGAGTTCCAGGCTCGTAACTTCAGGCTGGCCAAGACTTAGCTATTGCAGCCATGTAGGGAGCGAACCAGTGGATAGCAGATCTCTCTCTGCTTATCACTCTTTCAAATAAAATTTAATTTTTTTAAAAAAATGCATTAAGCCTGTGATTATAAAGTAAGTTGAAATCATGTTACTGCAAAAATTAAACAAACAAAAAATAAGAAATGAAGGAAGGAAGGGGGATTGAGGGAGAGAAAGAGGGAAGGAGGGGATACAGTTATCTTGGAATTGTATCTCTGAAATATATGAAATCTGTTCTCTTTATGTCAAAATTTTTAAAAAATTGTCTAACACCTGTAAAAAATTAATTTCACATTTACAGAAAAGACACCAAAAATACTTCCTATCTACTCTCTCTTTTTTTTATTTTTAAGCTTTGTTTATTTATTTGAAAGGCAGAGCTACAGAGAGGCAGAGGCAGAGAGAGACAGAGAGAGAGAGAGAGAGAGAGAGGTTCTCCATCTGTTGGTTTACTCCCCAAATGGCCACAATCGGAACTGCGCCAATCTGAAACCAGGAGCCAGGAGCCTCCTCCAGGTCTCCCATGCTGGTGAAGGGACCCAAAGGCTTGGGCCATCTTCTACTGCTTTCCAAGGCCATAGCAGAGAGCTGGGTTGAAAGTGGAGCAGCCAGAACTCCAACTGGTGCCCATACGGGATGCTGGCACTGCAGGCTAGGCTTCACCCACCACACCACAGCGCTGGCCTCCCAGTATACTCTCTTTTAAAAACTGTTCTGGGGCCAGCGCTGTGGCACGGTGGGTAAAGCCAATGCTTGCAGTGCTGGCATCCCATATGGGTGCCAGTTCAAGTCCCGGCTGCTCCACTTTTTTTTTTTTTTTTTTTTTGACAGGCAGAGTTAGAGAGACAGAGAGAAAGGTCTTCGTTTTCCATTGGTTCACCCAACAGATGGCTGCTACGGCTGGCGCATCACACTGATCCGAAGCCAGGAGCCAGGTGCTTCCTCCTGGTCTCCCATGCGGGTGCAGGGCCCAAGCACTTGGGCCATCCTCCACTGCCTTCCCGGGCCATAGCAGAGAGCTGGACTGGAAGAGGAGCAACCGGGACAGAATCCAACGCCCCAACCGGGACTAGAACCCAGGGTGCTGGTGCCGCAAGTGGAGGATTAGCCTAGTGAGCCGTGGCGCTGGCCTGCTCTACTTTCAATCTCACTCCCTGCTGGTGAGCCTGAGAAAGCAGTGGAAGATGACCCAAGTCCTTGGGCCCCTGCAACTGTGTGGGAGACCCAGAAGAAGCTCCTGGCTCCTGGCTTCAGATCAACTCAGCTCCAGCCATTTAGGGAGTGAGCCAGTGGATGGAAGACATTTCTCTCTTTGTGACTCTCCCTCTCTCTGTAAGTGTGCTGTTAAAATAAATAAATTTTTTAAAAAACTATCTTCTTTCTTTCTAAACACACACACACATGCACACACACATTCACAAGTAAGTAGCAAGGATATCCCCCAAAAGCTTCAGTGTGCGTCTCCTGAGGAGACAGTCTCCTATTCCGCCACAGTATACTTGCCAAGTCCACTCTGACACAATACCACTCTGCAGTCTGCAGACTCCATTCCATCAAGTGGCACCTGGTCAGGTGGCACACCGTGTCCACGGCACCCAAATGGCACTTGAACCTCTGTCCCGCGGTGAAGACAGTCCTGCCAGGGTGCTCTGTCGGCTCAGGAAGTATTTTGTCAATAGTGGGTAGGAATCTTGGAGGAATATGGTGAGACCATATAAACATCCTGTTACTGTTAAACTTGGCTCATCTGTCGTAGCATCTCTTCATGATTCTTGACTGCACCCACGGTTACCACGATGGTTGCCCATGGCCATTTTCTAATCCTATTGTTTTTTTTTTTCTGTGCCCATTCATTGGTTTTCTACCATAAAGAAGAAGAACTTTTTCTTCTCCTCTGCTAATTTATTTTTATAAACATGGGCTTACGAATTCCGGTATTCAATAGGTTGTTATAAATTAGTAGCATTATTTATATTGATGCCCACATTGGCTCAGGTCTGATAATGAGGACTCTTTAAGCTGGTTGGGATATTTGACTTTTAGAAGAAATTCATTTTCCATTCAATAGGTCTTCATACAGTACAAGCAAGGTATTCAGAGACAACGAGGTGGAAAGTTCTGGCAGCACTCCAGGAGGGGTGGTGAGCAGAGTAGCCTCTCCTGGATCTGGGCTCTCCAGGTTTCTCATAACTTTTCAGCCTCTCATAGCTTCTTCTTCCTCCCTGCCCTGCAATGGAATTAAATGCTAGAGCCCCAACGGACCTTGAGATGGTTTGCTCTAGGTCCCCAAACATGGGTTTGTGCTGAAGCCTGAGTGACTGACACCCTTGCAGAGTTGGATTAACAGAATTGGTGGCCCCACACCCAGAGGTCTGGTTCAAAGGTCAGACAGGGGCAGGTGGCCCTCTTTCATATTGTGAATCCCACTCCCGGCCCAGTGCTCAGCCGACACCCCCTGCACCTACAGTCCTCCTCCCCACCCTCCTATCACAGGTGAGGAGAGGAGTCCACGCACTCCAGGTTGTGCAGTCACTGCTCAAACCAGGAGGCTTCTTGCACCCTGGACACCTGCCGCTTGCTCCTCTGTGCTGCCACCTCCCGGTCCCCTGCAGTTCTGGGCTCCTCGCGACTGTTCCTGCTGTGGTGGGAATGAAGAATTAACCTGTGGGAGGGAAACGCTTCAATCAGGTGCTTGTCAACGGGGGCAGGGGGCAGGGGGCAGGGGGCAGGGGGCAGGGGGCAGGGAACAGGGGGAGGTTGCTTTTGCTGCTTTATGTGACACTTACTTGCAATATCACTTGTTTATTTTAAGCTGATCCCCAGAGTTTCAGCTTTGTAAACTGAAAATAATAATACCCACCTCATGCCGTCATTAATTAATACAGTGTCAATTTCAGAAATACCGTAAGAGAAGGCCTGGCACTTTGGCTAGACCAGTATATGCTTTTGCCAGTCCTCTCACTCCCACACACACACACACACACACACACATGCACGCACACACACTCCACTCCATTAACGTCACCGAAGGAGGTGCTTTCTGGCACCCCTGCTCTCTCCCTCGCCTACTTTCCCCGCACTCAGAATGACAACAGTGGGCCCTCTCACCGAGCTGAGAAAGACGCTGTAAGATGCCATTGCTTTGTATACACATGACCCCTGGAACCGTTCTGAGCTGGGTTCCCCGACTCCACTGCATGGACCACAGCAAGTTGACTGTCCGTTAAATATGCCAACTGCATAATGCAGGATTCCCACCTGCTGCCTCACTGAGCTGCAAGCCATGCGATTTCTAAAAGGGTTTGCAGGGCTGCAGTGAAGGAGGGGAACTCGTGTCTCTGAATCTGCGCGACTGTCACACAGGGCAGTGCACTCGCGCTCCTGGCTGTGGCTCACACTTTGTCCATTAGATGGCTTATTTGTTGAGTGAGCGATAACCTGCCATTCATTCTGCTCCTTCTGGAATGCTGTAGGGCTCCGTGTGTGCCTCCTTCCCCATCTCCAAGTTTGCCAATGCCTTGGTCTCCGGGAAGATGGGCTATCCCGCGGTCATGAGGGTAGTTGGGGCTAAGAAGTGCGTTGGCATGGGAACAGCCAGGCCTTCGAGGCACACAGGGTGACTAGTAAGTCTATAGTGTTTGAGATTAGAGGGAGCTTTTTATAAAAAAATTAATTTTTTAAAGATTTACTATTTATTTATTCGAAAGGCAGAGTTACAGAGAGGCAGAGGCAGAACAGCTGGAGCTGGGCCAATCTGAAGCCAGGAGGCAGGAGTTTCTTCTGGGTCTCACATACGGGTGCAGGGGCCCAAGGACTTGGGCCATTTTCTGCTGCTTTCCCACGCACTTTAGCAGGGAGCTGGATTGGAAGTGGAGCAGCCGGGACGCGAACCGGCACCCATAGGAGATACCAGCACTGCAGGCAATGGCTCTACCCATTACACCACAGTGATAGCCCTGAGAGAGAGCTTCTTAAGCAGCCTACTGGGGGTGGAGCAATGCACTGACTCCTGTATTTTTGAGGAACTTTAGCAAAGAGGCTTAGCATCACTGCTAATTAGAACATGGCCACAATGGGCCCAGGAATGCACAGGACACTCATACTAACTCAGTACCTAAGGGACTTGCAGTGGTTTTAACACAGGCCCACAGGGGTAGACGTTTGGCCTAGCAATTAAGATGCCAGTTGGGACACCCACATCTCAAAGCCAAGCGCCTGGGTTCAAGTCCCAGCTCCACTCCTGATTCCAGCTTCCTGCTAATGCGCTCCTTAGAAAGCAGCAGTGATGTCTCACATAGGTGGGTCCCTCCGCCCACATGGAAGACCTGAACTGAGTTCTCAGCTCCCAGCATTGGCCTGACCTAGTCCTGGCCAATGCAGGCATTTGGAGAATGAGCCAGTATATGAGAGGTTGCTGTGTGTGTGTGTGTGTGTGTGGTCTGTCTTTCAAATAAATAAGTCAATAACAATTTTAAATAAGTCCACAAACTCCTCAAAACTACTCCTTTCAATGCAGCCTGATTTCTCTCAGAATGAATTGTTCTGAGTGACTCCTTTAAAAAAATTTTTTTTATTTATTTATTTGAAAGGCAGAGTTACAGAGAGAGAGGGAGAGACAGAGTGAGAGGTCTTCCATCCTCTGGTTCACTCCCCAGATGGCTGCAATGGTCCGAAGCCAGGGGCCAGGAGCTTCTTCCGGGTCTCCCATGCCAGTGCAGGAGCCCAAGCTCCTGGGCTGTCTTGTACTGCTTTCTCAGACCACAGCAGAGAGCTGGATCGGAAGAGGAGTAGTCAGAACTTGAACTGGTGTCCATATGGGATGCTGGCGTGCAGGCAGAGGCTTAGCCCACTACACCACAGCACTGCCCCTGAGTGACTCACTTCTAATCAAAAGATGAAAACAAGGAAATATGATTTTCAAGGACAGGTTACAAAATACCTATGTTTCTGTCTCGCTCCCTCTTTTGGATCATGTGATCTTCAGAAAACTGGGACCACATCACAGGCACTCTCGAACAGTCCTATGGAAGGTCCCACGTACACAGAAGTGCGGCTTCTTTTCTCCAGCTGTGACACTGCACATCCCAGAGTGCATCCTCCAGCCCCAGACCAGCCACAGCAGACCAAGCCTCATGAGCGAGTCTAGCCAGAACCCCTCAGCTGAGCTACTCCTGAGTTCCTGACCCACAAACATCTCAAGATATTAAAACCTTGTTGTTGGCCTAGCGGCGCCGGCACACCGGGTTCTAGTCCAGGTCGGGGCGCCGGATTCTGTCCCGGTTGCTCCTCTTCCAGGCCAGCTCTCTGCTGTGGCCAGGGAGTGCAGTGGAGGATGGCCCAGGTGCTTGGGCCCTGCACCCCATGGGAGACCAGGAGAAGCACCTGGCTCCTGGCTCCTGCCATCGGATCAGCGCGGTGCGCCGGCCGCAGCGCGCCAGCCGCGGCGGCCATTGGAGGGTGAACCAACGGCAAAGGAAGACCTTTCTCTCTGTCTCTCTCTCTCACTGTCCACTCTGACTGTCAAAAACAAAAAAAAAAACAAAAAAAAAACAAAAGCCGCCACCTGTGGTGCCGTCATCCTATATGGGTGCTGGTTTGAGTCCTGGCTGCTCCACTTCTGATTCAGCTCTCTGCTATGGCCTGGGAAAGCAGTGGAAGATGGCCTAAGTCCTTGGGCCCCTGCACCCTCATGGGAGACCCAGAAGAAGCTCCTTGCTCCTGGCTTCGGATCTGTGTAGCTCCGGCCGTTGCGGCCATCTGGGGAGTGAACCAGAGCGTGAAAGACCTTGCTCTCTCTCTCTGCCTCTGCCTCTCAGTAACTCTGCCTTTCAAATAAATAAATAAATCTTTTTTTTTTTTTTTTAAAAACTTGTTGTTGAAACCCCTGGGTTGGGAGGCATTTTGTTACACAGTAATGGCTAACGAACACAGGGCTCTAAACATTATCCATAGAAGCCAGGACAGAAGGTAGCCCGGCTCTCCCCTTGTGAGTGCTTGCTCCCTCCCCTCCCAGGGCAGCAGTCGCCTGCTTGGTCACTCTCCTGTTGTGGGCATCTCTCGCTGAGCAGAGGGAAGCGTCCCTGTAACTGGTAACCCTGTGTTCTGGGCATGCCTTGTGGAGCAAAGGTGAATCCTCTCCTCTTCCACGCCACTGCCCATCAGATCCGGGAAGTTAGCGGTTGTGCCCTGCCCCCCAGGCCGAAGGAGGCTGGAGGGGCCCAGGGAGAGACATGGTGTGTATCAGAAGAGACCCAGTTGTCTTACCATCTCTTGCCCTCACAGCACTGCTGGTCAGCCACACGCGTGGTGATTTCCCCTGTGCCACACAATTCTCCAATTTTCTGTAGACACCAACTGTGTGTCCTCCAACCCTGTGCCCTCCAACCCCATTCAATTCTAACTCTTCCCAGAGTTAATGCAGACCCCATGGGTTCACAAGACTTCAGAGACCCCCTGCAAGTAGTTGGTCCCCAGGGTACCCACAATTTCATCCCCCTTGACCACGTGTTGGAAATTCTCACAGCCCCCTCCTCAGGTTCAAGTATTTGCTGGAGCAGTTTACAGAGCTCAGCTAAGCACTTCGCTTGCATTCACCCACATACTGTAAACGATACGGCTCATGAGCAGTCAATTGGCAGAAATGCAAAGGGCAAACATTGGGTGAAAGACTGCAGAGTTTCCACGGCCTCCGGGTGCGCCCCTGTGCGGTACCCACATACTCAACAATGTGGAAGCTCTCTGAGCCATGTCTCTTGGGGTATTAGGGAGCATTCGTCACACAGGCATGACTAATGACATCACTGGCCACGAGTGATTAACTCACCCTTCAGCACCCCACCCCCACTCCGAGGTTGGCGTTGTGGGGGTGGCAGGAATTTCTAACCAGATGACCACAAGGCTGGTTCCCCTGGAAACCAGCCCTGAACCTGAGGCTGCCCAGGAGCCCCCAGCCTGCAGTCACCTCACTTGCACACAGAAATCATTTATCACTTCAGAAGAGGCCAAGGGTCAAGAGCCCTGAGCCAGTATATGGGGGCCTGGGGGTGGGGGTGGGGGTGGGGCCGAGGGGGCGGAGCAAAATACACATTTCTCATTGGATCACAATACCAGAATCTGGAATCAGGCCACAATTCTTCACGTCCTAATCCAAAGGGGACTGGATGATTCTGAGAGACCTAAGAAACGGGTGGCACCACTTCTGAACCGTCAGCTAATAATGACAGAAGTGACAATAAATAATAATGATCAATAGCACTCACAAGGTACTTATGCCGAGTGGAACCTGGTGTGTGTGTTTTGCGTGGGCTGTCATTTAATCCTCAAAAAGCTCACAGTCGTTGCCTGTTTCCACAGATGAGGAAACAGTAGCACAGCAAGGTTGCAGCTTGCCAGAGGCAACTTAGAAGCAGAGCAGGAGGCAGGTGGCCTGGCTTTGGAATCAAAACCCAGAACGGGGCCGGCGCCGAGGCTCACTAGGCTAATCCTCAGCCTTGCGGCGCCGGCACACCAGGTTCTAGTCCCAGTTGGGGCGCTGGATTCTGTCCCGGTTGCCCCTCTTCCAGGCCAGCTCTCTGCTGTGGCCAGGGAGTACAGTGGAGGATGGCCCAGGTGCTTGGGCCCTGCACCCCATGGGAGACCAGGATAAGTGCTCCTGCCATCGGATCAGCGTGGTGCACATGCCGCAGCGTGCCGGCCGCGGTGGCAATTGGAGGGTGAACCAACGGCAAAAGGAAGACCTTTCTCTCTGTCTCTCTCTCTCACTGTCCACTCTGCCTGTCAAAAACAAAAAACAAAACAAAACAAAACAAAAAACCCAGAACGACTGCTCAGTACTGCCTTCCCTCTAGCTTGTCCTAGAGCTGCCTTATTTTTAGTAACAAAAAACAGCTAGCATTTATTGAGCATCTCCTATGTGTCAGGACCTGGGCTGAGTGCTTTGCACAAAGCAGAGAAATTAATGTGGAGGGGTAGGCATTGGCCTGGCAGTGAAGCTGCTGGTTGGGACCCCTGCATCCCGTGCAGAGTGCCTGGGTTGGATTTCTGGCTCCGTTCCTGATTCCAGCTTCCTGCTAATGTGCACGCCAGCAGGCCAGAGGTGATGACTCCAGTACTTGGTCCCTGCCACCTGCATAGAAGACACAGATTGAATTCATAGCTTCTAGCTTTGGCCTAGGCTCAGCCCAGTTGTTGTGCGTATTTGGGGAGTGAACTAGCAGATGAGAGCTCTGTTTTTGTCTCTGTCTCCCGGGGCCTCTGTCTGCTCTTGGTTTCTGTCTTTAGAATAAGTATTTTTTTAATTAAAAAAAAAAAAAAAGTTGCTGGCGCCACAGCTCACTAGGCTAATCCTCCACCTGCGGTGCCAGCACTCCAGGTTCTAGTCCCAGTCCGGGAGCTGGATTCTGTCCCGGTTGCCCCTCTTCCAGGTCAGCTCTCTGCTGTGGCGTGGGAAGGCAGTGGAGGATGGCCCAAGTGCTTGGGCCCTGCACCACATGGGAGACCAGGATAAGCACCTGGCTCCTGGCTGCGGATCAGCGCGATGCACCAGCTGCAGCGGCCATTGGGGAGTGAACCAATGGCAAAGGAAGACCTTTCTCTCTGTCTCTCTCTCTCACTGTCCACTCTGCCTGTCAAAAAATAAAAATAAAAAAAGTTAGTGCCCACGGTCACTGAACTACCTGCTCAATATCTCGTGATCAAACATACACACTTTTCTGGTCACTGTGGGGATACAGCAATGACTCAGGCTTGGGTCCTGCTCTCAAGAAATTTTTAGTCTTGGAGGAATAAGCCCTGAATCTAGGGGCAGGCAGTGAGGGGTGCCCTCTTGAAGAGGAAAAGAGACAGCAGTGTACCGTCTGAGTGTTTGCGTTCCACCCTACTCATATAGGGAAGTCCTAGTATCAGAAGTACCGGAAGGAGAGCCTTTGGGGAGGGGACTGGCTCATAGGCATGGAGCCCTCACGGATGTGATTAGTGCGCTGTCCTGTTCCTTCACCCATGGGAGGACACCCCTAGACAGTGCCACCCATGAACCAGAAAGTGACCTCAGCAGCCTCTACGTTGACGTCCCAGTCTCCAGAGCCGTGAGAAACGAGTGGGTGATGTTTCTAAGCTGCCCAGGCCACGGTGTTTTGTTCCAGCAGCCTGAGAGGCCAAGGACAGTGACACACACAGGAGGACATGGGGATATGGTAGCTCCTGCGAAGGCTTCTTAGAGAGGCAGCGTTTGAGCTGGTTCTTGGGGGATGACACGGATGGTGACGGCAGAGGCGGGAGAAGAGCATTCTGGAAGCATCCTAGGAAGACAGCCAGGACGAGAGTGAAAATCAGAAAAACGAGGCTTCCCTGCAGCTGGATGAAGAACAGTGGTACAGACAGAAGGAAGCAATGCTATGCCTGATTGGCGGTTTTATGAGACTCCCTGGTCTTGAGGCTGATTTGAGTGAATCTACCAGGCTGGAACGACAGAAGCCGGATGAAAGGGACTTCATCTGCAGCAAATGAAAACTCAGAGCCACCAGGACACTCATTTATCACAGTGAGAACTGTGACCTCAATAAGCCCTTCTGCCCCAGACAATTTCTTGTCATCACCCTCACCACCACCACTTTCCATTTGGAGAACAGAACTGGGAGTGAGCAAGCTTCACACTTGTGCATAAATACTCAGGGCACCCGTTTCACACCTAATGAATGGGGAGCAAGGGAGGTGTGGACGCACAGTGGGAGATTTCACCCGGGCTTTTGCCAGTTCCCTCTCCCCAGGGCCTGACAGCGGGGGTCAGACAGGACCCAACCTGCTTCCTGCAGGCGATGTGCCTAAGTGCACTGGGGCTAAGCCATGGCCAGGTCCCGGGGTGGGAAAGCCCTCTCCAAGGGTGGAGCATGCTTTTAGAAACACGTTCTTTTTGTGACTTCAGTGAAAAAGCAGGTTCAGATTTATGAAATCTGAAGTTTGTACACTTCAAGCACTTTTTAAGGAAAAGAATACCAAATTATGCATATGAAGGGACTTTGGAATGCTTATGGAAAACATGTATTATGAAAACCATATGGATTTCAATTTTTTTCACCAAAATAAGCATTTTTTTAAAAAGTATTTATTTTTATTTTATTTGAAAAGCAGAGTGACAGAGAAAGAGAGAGTTCCATCCTCTGACTTACTCCCCAAATGCCCACAGCAACCAGGGCTGGGCCAGGACAAAGCCAGGCCAGTAAGTCCATCTGGGTCACCCAAATCGGTGTTGAGGCCACAAGTACTAGAACTGTCATCTGCTGCCTCCCAGAGTATGTGTTAGCATGAAGTTGAATGAAAAGCAGAGATGGGACTTGAACTTGGCACTCCAATATGGGACAAAAGGCAAGTCAGATGTTACTTTGTCTGCTGCACCAAGAGCTGGCCATTAAGTTTTCCTTTAGTTCCTTTTTTGTGTGTGATTTTTTTTTTGAAGACCCTTCATACAAAGTGAGATGTGAAAGTCACAATTTATTTAGAATGATTACGTAAACCCTAACAAAATTTTAAATCTTAAAAATTCTGGCTGGCGCCGCGGCTCACTAGGCTAATCCTCTGCCTTGCGGCGCTGGCACACCGGGTTCTAGTCCCAGTCAGGGCGCCGGATTCTGCAGTTGCCCCTCTTCCAGGCCAGCTCTCTGCTGTGGCCAGGGAAGTGCAGTGGAGGATGGCCCAAGTGCTTGGGCCCTGCACCCCATGGGAGACCAGGATAAGTACCTGGCTCCTGCCATCGGATCAGCGCGGTGTGCTGGCCGTAGCGCCCCGGCCGCAGCGGCCATTGGAGGGTGAACCAACGGCAAAAAGGAAGACCTTTCTCTCTGTCTCTCTCTCCCACTGTCCACTCTGCCTGTCAAAAAAAAAAAAATTCTGACAAATACTGTAAATATCACAAAATCCAGGAAAATGGTGATATTTTACGAACTGCCTGACACAGACTAGAATACCATTCTCTTACATTTGGATCTGCATACCCCTTACATCACTTCTTCCAATGGTAACAATTTTGTGACAGTATTGCAGAGAAAAGAAAAGTTGGTCTTATCTCTGGAAAGCGTCCTCCAAGTTTTTCTCATTTATGGATTGTTTAAAAAGATTTATCTCAGGGCTGGTGCTGTGACTTAGTGGGGTAAAGCCACTGCCTACAAGGCTGGAGTCCCATAGGGTGCCGGTTCAAGTCCCAGCTGCTCTATTTCGATCCAGCTCCCTGTTAATGTGCCTGGGAAAGCAGTGGAGAATGGCCCAGATCTTCGGACCCCTGTACCCACATGGGAGACCTGGAAGAAGCTCCTGGCTTCTGACTTCAGATTGGCCCAGCTTTTCGGCTGTTGTTGGTTCCCCCTCCCCACCCCGCCTTCTCTGTCTCTCTCTCTCTCTCTGTAACTCTGCCTTTCAAATAAATAAATAAATCTTAAAAAAAAAAAAAAAAAGATGTCTCTCAGGCTCATAACTCGTTAGTGGAAATGCCATGTCAATATTTGGGAGTGTTGTGAATTTAGGGAAAACTCCCAACAAAACTTCTTTCCTACATGATTGCAAGACTCATGCATGTCAAATCTTTGGCAGTGACTAATTCTGAACCCACTTTGAATTGAGAATTACTCATTCATTCATCTTCATGTGGAGACATATCATGAGTTGTATATTACCCTCATTGGTGTGTGAGTTTTCATATTAAATCAGGGAGAAATATAAATTTTTCTCCAATGTGTTTATATGATTCATTCCTCTTCAATAATGGGATTACTAAATAGTCTAAGAGTCTATTCATTACTATTCTCTTAAAAAGTTATCCTTTCTCTCACTGGATTATACTTTTAAGTTATAATTCTGTCCTTAACAATAGAATACTTTCTTTTCTTTTTTTTTTAAAGGTTTATTTATTTTTTACTTGAGAGTCAGAGTTACAGAGAAAGGAGAGGCAGAGAGAGAGAGAGAGAGAGAGTCTTCCATCTGCTGGTTCACTCCCCAATTGGCCGCAACGGCCAGAACTGCGCCGATCTGAAACCAGGAGCCAGGAGCTTCTTCCAGGTCTCCCACCCATATGGGTGCAGGGGCCCAAGGACTTGGGCCATCTTCTCCTGCTTTCCCAGGCCATATCAGAGAGCTGGATCAGAAGTGGAGCAGCCGGGACTAAAACTGGCACCCATATGGGATGCCAGCGCTTCAGGCCAGGGTGTTAACCAACTGCGCCACAGTGCCGGCCCCCAATAGAATACTTTCTATATATTTCATTTCATTTCTTTCTTTCTTTCTTTCTTTACTTAATTTTTTTCTGAAATTTCACTCAGTTCTTGATAAGAGTGTACTCCTCATAGATATTAAAGTAGGGAGTCTATATATACTCCTTTATTTATTTTACCAAAATGTTCCAAGATGTTGCTTCGAGTTGAGTTAAAGTAGCACGTTGAGTTTTATAAACTTGTAAATACCTTGCTTTTTATTTGCATTTTAATTTCTCCTCTGAATCTTCAGAAATATATTTTATAATATTTTAAAGGTTGTTTCAATCTTGGTCAAGGTATGAGCAGTGCTAGGTACTGTAGGACACAGTCACACATCTGGTCCACCACAATTTGGACAGATGTATTCCTGGAAGCCATTCTTATACCAGGCAGCCAACAAAAACTCATCTCTACATGCAAGCGACAGTGATTTCAAACCCCATAATTATGTCTCAATAAATATGAATCAACTTCTGCTTCACCAAATATGCTAAATACCCATGAGCACTACAATACCTCCTGACATGGGGTGAGGGGATAGGGGGTTATGGTGGAGGAATAGTTGCAGTGGTCTTAAACCATTGCAAAAAATAAAGTTTATTTTTAAGATTACTTTTAAAAAAGAGGGAAACTTGAAAGAGCTTTTAATGGCCTAATCTGTGATAATTTGAGCAATGAGATTAATGGGTTATAGCCTATAGAAATATCCATGAGCTCATGGTGACATAAATGAAGAAATGGAAGAGGAGGGACAGCTCTTCCTTGCAGATTTCTAATTAATAAAAGTAGGAGGAAAGATGAAAGTAGAAAATCACCATTTAGCAAAAAAATACAGTAATAAGGGCTGGTGCTGTGGCACAGCGGGTTAAAGCCCTGGCTGGAAGCGCTGGCATCCCATATGGGCACCGGTTCTAGCCCTGGCTGCTCGTCTTCTGATCCAGCTCTCTACTGTGGCCTGGGATAGCAGTAGAAGATGGCCCAAGTCCTTGGGCCCCTGCACCCACGTGGGAGACCTGGAAGAAGCTCCTGGCTCCTGGCTTCAGATCGGCGCAGCTCAGACTGTGGCGACCATCTGGGGAGTGGACCAGCGGATGGAAGACCTCTCTCTCTGTCTCTACCGCTCTCTGTAACTTGTAACTCTTTCTTTCAAATAAATAAAATAAATCTTTAAAAAAATACATTAATAATTTCTGTGGGCAAGAATTATCAATGGATGCTAAAATAGTAGGTATAGTATGATAAATAAGATATTTGTATAGTATCAAGAGAGCTGTCCATTAGATACTTATTAATGACTGGGGGAAAATCAAACGTTACAGAACAGAGACATGGACTATATCATCTTATCAGCATCACCAGCAATGAGGCATAGCAATATCGTGTACTGCCCAATATAATGCCTGGAAAGGACATAAGGTCACTGTCATGAGAGTGAACTAGTGGCCCAGTGGCTTTGGACATGCAGGGACATCTCTTAGAATTAAAGGGCAAGCAATTGCATCTCACACCTCCCACCCCTGGGAGGCCTCTTCAGCTTCTGGGTGCAGCCCTGAGGGACATTTCTCTAACCCATGAACAGATACCATGGAAGGCTGTCAGCTCCGGGTCACAGCAAGTATAGGATGCAATGCAAGAAGCCATACACCTTGGATCACATGATTGAACAGATTATTGGTGTTCATCTCTGGTGGAAGAAGGCACCATGTGGAGCTTCCAGCAAACCCCAAGAAGATATTCATGATGTAGACCCATGAGTTCTGCAGCAAGGCGACGCCATCCACAGAGGAGACCTACACACCATTTGAAAAAGCTCTGGCAGGCCACTTTCCTGGCAGAGATTGAGCATCTGACAAGTGGCCATGTGGCCAAAACTACCCATCATGAGCTAAATGGTATCCAAGTCACAAATTTGGCAGGCCCAATAGCAACTCATGTTTAAAGGAAGCAGTACGTTTGGGATTGGGCATGAGTAGGACCAGTGGGTTCTTGTAAGCTACGCTAGCAGATTGCCCAGGTACTCATGGTATTCACCACTGTTGGACAATGTCCCTCCTTTCAGACACCCTGGTGGTCACATAGGGGATGCCTGATGGTCAAGCTAACTGAAGAAGAAAAAGACTGATATTAGTTCAACAAGTATCAACTTGTTGTGAGATGATAGCCAAAAATGGACTCCGGTGGTCCTGCAGTCCCGCTCAGCAGCGGGGGACTGGAAAACAATGGGAAGGGGGAAATACTCTCGGGGCGGGGCCCATGGCCATTTCCTTTCTGTGGAAAGAGAAGAGGTGTGAGGTACAAACACAACTCAGGGCGTGGAGAATGACTGAGCTGGTTGACAAGGGGCTCCGAAAGAGAAAGACTGTAAGGCTGGGAACTGGGGGGAGAATATGTAGATGGGTTTATATGGAGTGGAGACCTTTGTACTACATGGCGTTGCCCTCTAGAGAGCATCTAACATGGAAGGGGCATTGAATTCTGCGAAAATACAGTTAAAACCCTAAATCAGAGACCATTATATGAGTTGGGATCCCCAATAAGTAGAATCCTTGGATCCAGAAACCAAGGTGTAAAGATAGGAAAGGCCCCACATCCCCTCACTGCCAGGGTCCCACTTGGCCATCAAAGCTTTGAATCACTGCACAATCAGGCTCATGAGTCTATAGGTCCTGATTCCTGGGGGAAATACTCATACCAGGGGACATAGTAAGGACCCCATTACACTTGAATTCTTGGCTGTCAGTGAGTCACCTGTAGTTCCTTGTGCCAAAAGACCAGAAGGCAAGGAAGGAGCAGCCCCTGCCAGCAGAGATCCCTGGCCCTGATTTTCAGGAGGAGGCAGGATTGCCATTCTACATACATTGAAAGCAAAAGGCCAACACCCAAGTGATGTGCTGGTGCTTTTCCGATTGATTGGTTTTGATGGTAAACTGGCACAGTGCAGCCATCAAGGCCTATGAACAACACAGTGACCAGGAGCTCAGGGATGATGATTCGGGTCATCCCACCACGTTAGCACTTTGGCCAACAAAGTCAAGAGTGAGAGGAATAGAAAATGGGCAACTGGGACCCGGAGTCCAGCTGCAGTCACCTCAGTTGCAGACCATGCCTTTCACCTTTTTTTCTCTTTAAGTGGTAAACAGACCAACCAGAATGCAGAAGAGCTGTTTCCAGGCAGACTGTACTTACCATACAAGGCTGGTAGATTTGACAAGGGTGAGTTTTGTGCTGTATTGGGTGCTCTGGCATCACCCAGATCTGTCCTTTCAGGACCAAGGCCCCATCCCCTTACCTGCTGTGTGTGCTGGCTACTGACTACCCACACTTGAGCCTTCTGGGAATTGCCCTCCATGGAAGGGAGCTGTGTGGGCTCCAGGGCTGGGAGCCCCTGGCCTCAATCTGGGAGAATTTAGAAGAACCATCCCAGCTCCAGAGCTCCCTGTAGAATTCGGCAGGACTCGTGCTTCATGGAAGTCCAGCTCGTCTCTCTGCTCATCCCCCTCCCAGGCATTGTCCCCAGGGACAAACACCAACAAACTTCCTGCACAGGAAGTCTGCTGCTGAGTCTATTTCTCAGGGAAGCTGATCCCAAAACTCCAGAATTTCGTACACGCTCTTGATCTCAGTAGGAGGTTTGCCTTTATAACCAGTGCTCCAATTATGAGGGAGAATTACGAAAAGCAGAACACCTACTAAATCTACACTGACAGACAAAAGCAGGGTAAGCAAGAATTGCTGAAATTTGATGGTTAATTGTTACCACAGTATACCTACCCCAACTTGCTGACACAGAATCAATATGATTCTGCCTTTAAAAATGTGTAGATTCTGTTTCTTGTTCATAGGTGGACCAGACCAGATTTCAACTTATGAGGCAAATGTAGGTCTGCACTTACAGCTGACAAATTGGAATCAAGCTAGAAAGAGCCAAATGGAGTCAAAGGGGACGGGTGCCACCTTATTGTAGCTTCCCCTGGGCCTGAGTGCCACAGGATGGAACCCACTTGAGTTGCTTGAGGTGGTTTTTGGACAATTGTGGAACATGGAGAGGAATTACCAGTCAGAGGGCCACGTTTAGAATCAGTAGCAAACATCCATGTGGTTTCAGGCCACTGCCAAGACCCTCTCTTAGGCAATACAGATTTTGAGCTTGAATTCCAGTGAGAACGGAGTCACCTATGCTTGTATCCATGAGAAAAATAAAAATTAATAATTCAGTGTTGTGTTTCCTATCTTCTTTCCGTGGGAGGCCTGGGTCCAAGATAAATGCCTTGGCACTGATACTGTATTCTTAGACAACAGCACTTGTCAAGGCCCCTTCCAAGGAAGTTTAAGCAATGATTTTGGCTGACGAAGTGTGATGAGATGTGAGGCTTTATTTCACGGTCCTGTCTGTCCAGATGGACAGGTAGAGTTTCTGGAGCCAGTAAGTGGTTCCTTTGATCCCTTAGTAAGTGCCCTGCAATATAACACAGTAGTATCTGGCTCACGGGTGCTCAGGAAGAAGCCAAGGTCTCAGCCATTAGCATTCATGAGAGTAAAGTCTTGGGAATCTGTTGCAGACTGAATCTGAGCCATAGGCCAGAGCCTCTTCAACCCTGTTTCTGCGCAAATCTCCACCGGCTTATTGTTTTTAATTCCAATCTGATATTGCATTACCTCTGCTGGCTGCAGACAATATGGGCATTGGCAGTATTACTGATTCTGTGGGCCCGGCAGCTTTAAGATCCAACCTGTCACATGGAAGTCCCTGTGGCTGCAGAGTATTTGAAACCTGAGAATGAGGGGTTTTTTTTAGAGGCCTTTTGCTAATCACCACTGTTTCAGCCTTAGCACACGAATATGCTTTTCATCTTGAAGATATATGGAAATTATGAAGGCATGTCCATACGAATAGTGTTTTCTTTCAGGAGACGTTTGGAGCGAATACTAATTACAAAGTCTCCAATGGAGAGAATAAACTGCTTCATTTCCTGGATGGTGCCCTGTGTGCTCCGTCCTCTACCGGGAGCCTGGAAAATAAATAGGTCAGCTCTGGTGATGCTGTTTGGCTGGACAAGGGAGCTCTGGAGCCGGCCAGGTGAGTCTCAGGTTTCCTAGCATCTACTCTTTGCCCGCGAGGATCATGTCATGGCTGCAGGAGCCAGGTGCAGAGGCAGGCCTTTTTGTGCCAAACAAGATACGGATGCCAAAGGCACTCTGCCGTATCCAGAGGTTCCGACCCGAGCCTGACGCCCTGCCCAGTCCCTTTCTAAGGAGACTGCATAAAAAGAGATAGATGAGATCTGAGAATCGTGCATCCTGACCTTAGCTGTGCTATGAACCAATGCAAACCTTTTTTTAAATTTAATTTATTTATTTGAAAGGCAGAGTTACAGAGAGGGAGGGTGGGGAGAGAGAGAGACAGAGAGATCTTTAACTACTGGTTCACTCCCCAAATGGCTGCAACAGCCATGGCTGGACCAGGATAGAGCCAGGACCCAGGAACTCCATCCAGGTCTCCCATATGAGTGGCAGGGCCCAAGGACTTGAGCCATCTTCCACTGCTTTCCCAGGCACATTTTTTTTAAAAAAAATCTATTTATTTGAAAGTCAGAATTACACGGAGAGAGGAGAGACAGAGAGAGAGAGAGAGAGAGAGAGAGAGAGAGAGAAAGGTCTTCCATCCGATGGTTCACTCCCCAATTGGCCATAATGGCTGGAGCGGTGCTGATCCGAAGCCAAGAGCCAGGAGCTTCCTCCGGGTCTTCTCACGTTTTCCCAGGCACATTAGCAGGGAGCAGCTGGGACTTGGACATGTGTTCCTATTGGATGCTGGCATTGCAGGAGGCTGCTTAACCCCCAGTACACTACAACACCAACCCTGCAAACATCTTTTTTTAAGTAACGTTGAGGCACAAGAAATTTTAATTCCTCCAAAATGGCTCCATTGTCATGAAGTGCCCGAGACACAAGGAGAGTCGTACTGGAAGAGCTCACGGTACCCAACTCTGAACAGGGCAGCACACTTGCCCCAGGAGGCCCAGCACTGCTCCCCTACCCCTCCACACACAGAGAGCAAATTGCCCTCTAGAGATTAAGCGTCTTCTTTTCCCCTCTTAAACCAGTGAGCACCCTACAATGTGTGCTGGGTACCATGCCAAGCTCTGGACAACACAGAGCTCTCTGAAATTGTCCAAGAGGTGGCACTGGCCGAGGACGGAGTTGAGCCCAGGTCCATTCACCTCCACCGCCCTTGAACGTCCCCTCTGTGCACCGACCCTCCCCTTCCACGCAGAATGCCGCCGGGTTGTAGCTCCAGCCCAGGCAGGAGACGCCTCCTTACCGACCTGTGTCCGGGGATTACAGGGATCGGAAGTGGAGCAACACAATGGAGAGGCACCTTCCATTCATTCACTCTTTTAACAAATATTTATTGAGCTCATATTATGTCCCAGAACCGAGGTAGGAGCTGAAATGGAGAGGTCAACGAAAACAGAGGCTCACTGAGGACAGGAGACACCAAATGAGTAAATGCGCAAATACGTACATGATTAAAAACCGCGGTTCTTGGGTTTTCCCTGCAGTCCATTACCCTCGGCAGCAGCAGCATTAGAAAGCAATTTCAGTCGTGTGGTCAGTGAATCAGAACTGAAAAGAAGCACTAGTGCAGCGCTGTTCAAAAGAAATGTGATGCAAACCACATGTCTGGGTATGACCTTTCCAGCAGCCACAGTGTGGTAAGAAAAACAAACGGGTGCAATTCACGCCATGACTTATTTAGCCTGCTGTTTCCAAGATACACATTTTGACAAGGACCTCCCTAATAATGGGATAGGTTACATTTTTTTTCAGACTAAGTCTTTAAAATCCAGTGTGCGTTCCTGTCATACAACTAACAGCACATCTCGATTCAAACTGGTCTCATGTCCCAGAGACACGTACTGAGCACAGCACCCCTGTCCTACACATAGGTAGTGCATGTGCAGCCTTCAGTAACATGGCGTCACCACGCCCCTAAAAGTCATACATTCTCATTTAAGTGATATAGGGCGAGTGGAGGAAGGTTTTCTGTTATAGCTCCCAGGTGATTCTAATGTGTAACGAAGGCTGCAACCCACTTCTCTAAGCGCTAACAGTTCTGCAGTCTTCCAAATACGCCAACTGACGACTCCACCCCAAACCAGGCTGATTCCTGCTCCCGGCCCCTTCCTCTCTGTAAGCTCCACCCTAGCCCCTTCCCCCCAGCTCCAGGCCCAGACCTGAGTCTGGGAAACCCGGTGAGGAGCTGCGGGGCAGCTGTGAGGGCCCAGCACCCGCTCCTTGGCTGGTGCCACCCTGATCCTGTGACCTGGTTCTGACAAACCTCATCTTCCTCTCTGGGACTGCGCCCTGTGGTCTAAGTCTCTCTTGACTTTTCTAGAGAACCACCCTGTCTCTCCAGCCTTGGGGCTGCTTTGTTTTCATCCATTCTTTTCCCTGTCTCCCTGCTGTCCTACCCCTTTGCCTTCTGTTAGAATACTGCTGTGGGACTCCATCTTTCTCTCACATCCTGGGACACCTGCCACCTCTTACCAGGTCCTCTGGGGGCTGCACACTCACTGCCTCCCTCATCCTCCACTTCCTTTCTCTGGATGACGTCCCCCAAAGGCTGGCCCCCCTTCATCCACAGCCCCGATGCCTTCCCCAGCCCACGTCTGGACTTCCTCCCTAGCTCGCTAATCCTTCCCTGAATCCAAACTCCCCCAGTATCCTATCCTAATGGCTAATGGGAACATAGAATCTACCAGGAAACAGACACATCTGCTTATCTCTATTTTTATTTCACCTCTCTTTTTTTTTTAAATTTTTTGCCAGGCAGAGTTAGACAGTGAGAGAGAGACAGAGAGAGAGGTCTTCCTTCCATTGGTTTACTCCCCTAATGGCTGCTACGGCCGTGCTGCGCCTGGTTTCCCATGCGGGTGCAGGGACCCAAGCACTTGGGCCATCCTCCACTACCTTCCCGGGCCACAGCAGAGAGCTGGACTGGAAGAGGAGCAACCGGGACTAGTACCCGGCGCCCCAACCAGGACTAGAACCCAGGATGCCAGCGCGGCAGGCAGAGGATTAGCCAAGTGAGCCACGGTGCCGGCCTATTTCTCTTCTTTTTTAAAAGGATGTTTTTATTTGAAAGGCAGAGTGAAAGAGAGAGGAGAGAGAGAGTGACTTCCATCCACAAATGGCCGTGACAATTGAGCCTGGCCAGGCTGAAGCTAAGAGCCTGGAACTCCATGCACGTCTCCCATGTGAGTGGCAGGATCCCAGGCACTTGGACCACCTTCCACTGTTTTTCCAGGCACATTAGGAGGGAGCTGGATTGGCAGTGGAGCAGCAGGGACTCGAACTTGTGCTCCCATATTGGATCCTGCATCGCACGGGGTGGTTTAACCCACTGCGCCACAACGCTGGCCCATCTACTTCCTTATTTCAGTTTCCTGTCCAGTTGCTCCTGCTGCTCTGGGCTTACCATCCCCAGGGGGAAAACAGCCTAACAAGCAGCGACTTGCACGTCCCTGACACTGGCCATGAGAGGACTCTACTCTGGGCTGGGCAGCTCAGCGGAGAAAACCTCTCTAGGAAATGAGTTCAAGCCCTTATTTTCCCATGCAGCCTCTTGCACAGGGCTCACTGCAGGGAGCTGTTGTCCTCCCCTGGCCATGCCACCCCCAAAAAGCTGTGAGAATTGTTACAATGGGTCCTGGTATGAAGGCACAGAGAATCCTTGGCTGAAAAGCACAGCAGGTGTCCGCAGAATCAAGCTTGTCAGATAAATAAAATTAGGGCTGTGGGAGGCTGTTATCTGAAACTTAGTGCAGATTATCAGTTATCTGAGGCTAGCAGAGATTTAGGAAAGACAAAGAGAAGAATCATTCTTCTGCACACAGAGGCCAGGATTTAGGACGCTCTTCCCTGGGAGGGCAGGAGGAGGATGATTTGCCCCAGCTCTGGCAAGTTTCCTCTGCTCCAGGCCATGAGGTGCTATTTCTGGGGGAGCTGGCCACTCTAGGCCTCTCCTGGATCTACTGGACTGTAAAGTGGCCTGGTCACTGGGAGATGTCCTTTGTCTCCTGGTCATTCAATTCTGTCCATTAGATGGAAATGCTAGGATTTAGCAGCAATCAGTGGTGGGGTGGTGGTAGACCAGTAGCTGAGGCTTGTGGAGTCCTTGATCGAGGTTTGGTGGATGGGATGACCAGTGGTTGGGTGGAGGGAGGAAGGGAAGCAGGGGCTCTTACTAGGTTGACCATAAAGAGAATTCATGTAAGAAAAGACAACTTTACACTCCTGCCGATGATCATACATTTTTATTTCTTGGTTTTGTATGAGACTGGAAGACACTCCTGGCTCCTGGCTTCAGCCTGGCCCAGCCCTGGCCATTGTGACCATTTGGGGAGTGAACCAGCGGGTGAAAGATTCTCTCTCTCTCTCTCTTTTTCTCTATAACTCTTCCCTTCAAATAAATAAATAAATAAATAAATCTTTTAAAATAATAATAGGATCACCTTCACAGGTTTGTCATAGGATTAAATTAGATAATCTGGGGGAAGCTATGTAGCCAGGACATTAGCTTATACTAAGAGACCACTTATGGCAGCTCTTGCTAGTTTTCTTCCCCCTGTACCTGACTCACTTGCCCAAGGCCACAGAGCTAGAATCCGGAGGTAAGATCCTGAGGTGTCTGCATCTGCCCCACTGGGAAGCAGCTGCTGGCATGGACTTCTCCGGAACCTCCCTGTTCCCCCGTAGAGGGAGAACTGTGCTAGTGTAGACCAGCGCTGCCACACTGTGTGCACTGTGTGTGTGTGTGTGTGTGTGTGAGGGACAGAGCATAGGAGAGGCCTGCTCTCCTGTTTGGAAGGTTATGGTATACGGGAGGACTCACAGGAAGGGACGCTCTGGCTGTTCATGTCCGAGCCCGAAGTCCAAGCCGGAAGACTGTGATGGCGCCTGGAGCAGGAGAGACACGCAGTGAAGCCGGTGTAGAAGAGCTGCTGGCATTGGGTCCTCCCTTAGCTGTTCTCTGAATACACAGACCTGCAGCAATTCTGTGCCGGGTGGGGGTGAGGATTCCCTGGCTCTGCTGTCCTGGGCTGCCTCCCAAGGTCTCCTCTTACCTTGAACGTCCAGTGTGGTCCACATGGAACCTGGTTCTGCCAGACACCAGCTGTGTCTCCTGGGCAAATGAATTTTCCCTTTGGAAAATTGAGGGAGAAAGAAGGGCAGGGATTGTTGGAGTTGCCTGGAAATGTGCTGGGGACTCAGCCTCAATGGCCAGAGGCACGGTCAGCAACGCCTGGGTTGGTGTCTCAGCCTGACCTGAGCGCAGCCTCCAGGGACCATCGAAGCCTGAAGCCCCAGACAGGGCAGGGCGTGAGAGCAGACGGAGCCGCTCAATGGCTGTGCAGAGGAGAGCCACGTTCTCCACCCCACCTGCGATCTGCTGCTGACAGAGCAACCAACGGTCAGCGTGTGTGGGAAGAAGACTTGTACAACAGGTGGTCTCCTGGCTGACCCGTGACTCAGATCTCTTTCAAAAGTACGGACTCCCCCCGCCCCCAGGGCTGCTGATACAGAACAGCTGCTGCCTTTTCTCCCCGCGTTCACCCGGAACTCGCCTGTTTTTCCGAAGCTAAACAACAATAGCGCCACTAAGGAAAACTTCCATCTGGCATCACCGTTACTCAGAACACTTTCTCAAACTGTGTTCCAGAGAGCACCTTCAGTCTTCAAAGGCAGCGTCCGAAACACGGGTTGTCTTGTGTGAGATACAGACATGGGAATGAGGTAGGGAAGGCGTGCGGCTTGGGCGAGACGCGTTCGCTGTGAAGGTACCGCAGACTCTTGCAGAGCTGTGAGCAGAGCGTTCAGGTGGCACAGAACCCGTGTGCTACAGAAAGGGGGGCCCCCCACGTGGAAATCCAGCCCTGGGAAGCTATTAAATTAGTAAAATCAGGTTTATCTTTTGTAAGATTTTCCCCAGGATTCCTTTTGCTGAAGAGTTATTCTGGATCATGCGTAATACAGTCTGGCTTGCAAAAAGCTCATCTGTGCATAGCATGCTGTGTTTGTAAAAACTCAGGGCTTGGTTTGGCTGCAAAAAAGAAGGCTCTACTCTTTGCATGAGAGTGACAAGGCGGGTGCCAAGCTGACCTGTGGAGCACTTTTCCTGGAGTTCTCTTCTTTTTGCTGTTTAAAGATTTATTTATTGATTTGAAAGGCAGAGAGAGAGAGGGAGAGACAAAGAAAGAACCAGAGAGAGAAAGAGATATTTTTTATTTTCTGGCTCACTCCTCAAATAGCTGCAATGGTCAGAGCTGGTTCAGGCTGAAGCCAGGAGCGTGGAACTGCCTCTGGGTCTCCCACATGAGTGGCAGGGGCTCAGGAGCTCAGGCCACCTTCTGCTGATGCCTCAGGCCCATTGTCAGGTTGCTGGATAGGAAGGGGAGCAGCGGGGCCTTGAACTGGCACCACAAGCGGTGGTTTAATCCACTGAGCCACACCGCCAGCCCCTAGAATTCTCTTCTATAAGGCTTTCCCTGTGAATCATGAACGTAACCAGCACAGCCGAGAAGGGTGAATAAAACAATGAGGAAAGAACAGGAGATATTTCATCACACCAGCATCGCAGATGATGGAGGATTTTGGAGCTGGATCAGGCCAACCAAGGCAGCCGTGTGACACTGGAGATGTAGCTTAGACCTGGAGAGAGGTCACGAGCTGGACAGACCATTAAGAACAAAGGAACCTGTGAAAGGCAAAAGAGAAAGCAAAGCTGTGTCTGGTCCTTAGGACTGTGAAGAACCAGGGGACTCACAAGTCCTGAGACACTGGGCGTACAGAAACCAGTGTAGCAGAACATATGAAAGCTGGAGCCTCATCAGGTCCTGGGGCCGTGGGACACGTGGACCCCATCTCGGGGCTGTGAGATCACTTGTCCGGAAGGCAGAGCCAGCGGCCAGGCTGGAAACAGGGCCTCACGTGTAATGTTTGCATTTGGAAGAGGTGGTGGCATAGCGTCCAAAAGAACAGGAAATCCAGCAGTACCCTCTGCTGCTGCCCGATCCATCTATAGTCCCAAGATTCTAATCTTTCAGCTTCTCAGGGATCCAATAAAGGAGATTCCTGCTTGTCTAGATGCTCGTGTCCCACATTGAAGTGTCTGGGTTCCAGCTCTGGCTCCAGCTCCTGACTCCAGCTTCCTGCTAATGCACAACTTGGGAGGCAATGTCGACGGCCAAAGTACTTGGATCTTGACACCTACGTGGGAGACCTGGATTGAGATCCTAGCTTCTGGCTTATCCTGGCCCAGCTCAAGATGATGCAGGCATTTGGGAAGAAAACAAGTATATAGGAGCCCTCTCTCTCTCTCTGTCTCACTCTCTCTCTCTCTAATATTGATTTTTAGAGAGAGGGAGAGAACATGTCCTTTTTAAAAAAAAATTATTTATTTGAAAATCAGAGTTACACAGAGGAGAGGCAGAGAGAGAGAGAGAGAAAGAGAGGTCTTGCGCCTGATGGTTCACTCCCTAGAAAGGCAACAATGGGCCAATCTGAAGCCAGGAGTCAGGAATTTCCTCTGAGGTCTCCCACACAGGTCTTTCTCTCTGTCTCTCTCTCTCTCACTGTCCACTCTGCCTGTCAAAAAAAAAAAAAAAAAAAAAAGCCACGTTGTCTGCATGTTGTTGGTCTAAAGGAGTTCTCTCCCAGGAGGGGGATTAAATCCTCAGGACCTCAGCATCACACTTGGCTTTTTCCTTCCTGTTGCGGGTTCGGCAAGTGGTGCCCCAGCGTGGAGAAGCCCCAGGCGGCCTCCAATGATGAGGAACCAGAGATGGCGGTGGCCTCCTCTCCCTGCCCTAAGACTCAAATTTTGAAAACACGCTGGGAGGAAGACAGAATGCCGCATGGCAAGCTCTGCCCTCTTCACCATTTTGCCCAGAGCTGTTCCCGAGACAGGCATCAAGAGCAGAATGCCTAACAGGGAAGGTGGTCAGAGAGCGAGCCGGTGCAGGCACAGGTGTAGGTGAGCTAATGGCAACAGGAGAGGGAGAGAGAGAAAGTAGAGAGGCACAGGGCCCAGCCATGCCAACTCCTCACAGCCCCTTGTTCTTCTGTGTTAGGTAGCATCCTCCAGCAAGTCCGCTTTTATTAGGGACCAAGACGAAGAGAGGTGATGCATCCTGAGAAAGTCAGATAGCCCGGAGCGGTAAGGAAACTCTTATGCGTTAGGGAGCCGAACTGGGATCTAAAATAACCTCAACACATTGGGGAAAATTGGAATTCAACACAACGAGTAAAAAAAGCACTGGGCCCAGAAAGCCCTGTCCAACGTGCCTGATGACAAACAGGAAGGGGAAAAGGCTTGAGGACTTTTTAACTGGCTGCAAAACCAGGCTGGGCCAGCAGGGCGGGAAGGCTGCCAGCCGCTAAGGTGGCCTCCAGCTAGCTACACAGAGGAAGTGTGTTGCTCTGCTCTGTTCCGGGAGCTACCGCTGGCATCTGTGCTCCATGGGCCAGAGCACCACAGGGCTGCAGGCAGGTGTTCCGGAAAGACGTCCACAGCAGAGAGCTAGCAAGCTGGAAAGTGGGGTCAGGACATTCGCAGGGTCGAAAACCATTCATGAAGGAAACCTGAAGGGCCTGCGCATGTGACCTGTAAGGTACAAGGCTGTGGGGCTGTGGGCAGGGTGGGCGAGAGAATTTGCAGGGCACGGTGCAAAATGAAAATGCAAGACTCCTTGTTCAAAAATCAGAGGGAAAAGTGACACTAAAGTACTAAAATATAAGGCTTTTACAAAAATTATTTGTGAATTTGAAAGAGTTACAAAGAGAGAGGGAGAGACAGAGAGATATCATGTACCCACTGGTTTATGCCCCAAATGGCCACAACAGCCAGGGCTGGGCTTTGCTGAGGCCGGGAGCCAGGAGCCTGGGGCTCCATTTGAGTCTCCCATGTGGGTGGCAGAGGCCCAAGTACTTGGACCATCCGCTGCTGCTTTCCCAGATGCTTTTGCAGGGAGCTGGATCAGAAGTGGGGCAACTGGGATTTGAACCTGCGCTCATATGAAATGCTCGTGTCATAGGCAGTGAACCCTCTGTGCCACAATGCCGGCCCCCTAAAATATTACATTTTTCCTTTAGAAATAACATTTTAATTATACAACATAATAGGTATATAGCAGTGTATGATTAGCACTATAAATTTACAAATTGCAAAATCATTATATTTTGACGTCATAAATTTATATGATATAATAAATAATAATACCATATTAATAAACTAGTGACTATAAGATTTTTCTGGCTCACTTTGCTGCAAACTCGTTTAGACTTTTAGTGATTTCATTTTCAATCAATATAATTGAAAACAATGTGAGTCACTTCACAAATGCAAGATTACAAGTTGATAGTTGATTATACTTAATTTCAAGACTAATTTTTTCTGGCAAAGCAACTAACTATTACAAGCATTTTAGAGGCTGTGGCAACAGTGGAGGAATTTCTGATACATAATTTTAAAGTATATATATTTTAATACCTCTAGAGCTGATGGCTCCAGGAAACAATTTTTCTAAAATTTAACTCTTCATGCAGGCTAAATGAACTTCAAGTAATTGCAAACAATGGCATTTAAAAGTTTCTGCTGACATTTCCTGTATCCTATGAAAGTCATACAAGAGATCAAAGTGGCTTTTTGATTTTATCTAATCCAGCACACCTGCTTATGCATTCTATCACTGAACCTTCAATTACAAGGGAAAATGAATTTCAAGATTGCCCTCCTTGTTGGAAATTGGTTCATTTAATGCTCTGTGTGAAAACTGTGCTCTTCTTCATTGAACATAATCATCTTTCAATTTAATTTCTATGCTATGGCTGTGGACGTTGGCTTTGCAATGTCGCAGTTTTCAAAACCAGAAATCTAAACACCAAAGAATGCTAATAACACTGATATTGCAATGCATATGCTGTTACTTTGTAAAAGCCAAGTTTACTGTTCAAGCTCCTGTGGCAACTAGCTCAGCATTCAGGCCGGAGTAAAGATTTTTGCAGACACTCAAGGGTGGTGCTATGGCTTGATGCTTATGTCTCCTCCAAAATCCACGTTGAAACTTAACTTCTAATGCAACAGATTTAAGAGATGGGGCCTTGGGGCCAGTGTTGTGGCATAGCCGGTAAAGCCGCCACCTGCAATGCCAGTATCCTGTATGGGTGCCAATTTGAGTCCTGGCTGCTCCACTTCCGAGCCAGTTCTCTGCTAAGGCCTGGGAAAGCAATGAGAGATGACCCAAGTGCTTGGGCCCCTGCACCCACATGGGAGACCCAGAAGAAACTCCTGGCTCCTGACTTCATATTGGCTCAGTTCCGGCCATTGCAGCCATTTGGGAAGCTAACCAGCAAATGGAAGTGCTCTCTCTCTCTCTCGCTCTCTCTCTCTCTCTGTAACTCTGCCTTTCAAAATAAACCTTGAGTGAGAGAGAGGGAGAGAGAGAGATGGGGCCTGTGGTGGGAATGAGATGACTCTCCTTCTAAAAGATGCACGAGGGAGCTACTCAGCGCGTTTGCTCTCCCGCAGTGAGAGACACAGCATTCATCCCTTTCTAGTCCTCGCCCTTTCCTCCAAGTGAGGACTCGGCAAGAAAGCCCTCCCCAGACACAACACGCTGGCACCTAGATCTTGCACGCCACAGCCTCTAGAACCGTAAGAAATCAGTGTTTGTTCTCTGTAAAGTACCCAGTCCCGGCTCTCTTGTCCCAGCAGCACAGCCAGGCTGGGTTCCAGGGTCAGGTGCACAGGCTGGCCCCGACAGTGGTGCTGCTGCTGATTTCGTGTAGCGTCTCCTCTCCCTCAGGGCCACAGTCGCCATGGCCACTGCTGCTGCTGATGCACTGGCATCGTCTTCAACCTTGGCCAAAGGCCTGTCTTGGGCGGCCAGGCCAGCCGCTCGGCACATACACTGCCCACTGCCCATGCATGGCATCGGGTCCATGCGTGTAGCACTGTCACCTGCCCTATCTCTGCTCACACACTCACGCACGATGGTCTCCTCAGACTGCATTTACCAGACACATGGTCTAAGATGAAGTCACTAAGAATAGCAACAGCAGAGTGTGACACCGAGCACAGAGCTGTGAGTTAGGGTGGGCCTGTGTGACTGCATAGATCACATGTCTGTAGAGCAGGCCCTGCTCTGGGGGCAGGGGCGGGCATGCCATGAGGGTCCCGTGAAGCTCCCATCAACCACAGTCCCCATATACAAAAATGGCCCCCTAACATTGAAACAGAGCTCAAAAATTCCTCTTGCCCAGGGATGCCATAGCCATCCCAGTGCCTTAGCACTAAGCATGACTCGTGTTTGTGAGCGATAATGCAGATGTAAACCCTGTGCTGTCAGTCATCTAAAAGCAGAGCACAGAGCAAGCACTGGGGCACAGCACTGAAGCCACCACTTGAGACAATGACTCCTTCAAGTCCCGGCTCTGCTTCCAACCCAACTTCCTGCTAATGCACACCGGGGAAGGCAGCACATGAAGGCTCAAGTACTTGGGTCCCTCCCATCCATGTGAGAGACTGGATTGTGGCCAGCGCTGCGGCTCAATAGGTTAATCCTCCGCCTGCGGCGCCGGCACACCAGGTTCTAGTTCTGGTCGGGGCGCTGGATTCTGTCCTGGTTGCTCCTCTTCCAGGCCAGCTCTCTGCTGTGGCCTGGGAGTGCAGTGGAGGATGGCCCAAGTGCTTGGGCCCTGCACCCCATAGGAGACCAGGAGAAGCACCTGGCTCCTGGCTTTGGATCAGTGGGGTGCGCCAGCCGCAGTGCGCTGGCCGTGGCGGCCATTGGAGGGTGAACCAATGGCAAAAGGAAGACCTTTCTCTCTGTCTCTCTCTCTCACTGTCCACTCTTCCTGTCAAACAATAAAAAAATAAAAAATAAAAAAAGAGAGACTGGATTGAGATCCTGGCTCCTGGTTTCTGCCCAGCCCAGCCCTTGCTGTTGCGGGCATTTGGGGAGTGGACCAGTGGCAGGTGGAACATCTCTCTCTGGCTCTCTTTCTCTGTATCTCTGCCTTTCAAGTAATATGAAAATAAATAAAATTTAAAAAAAAAATTTAGAGCACACACAATTATGTATAGTACATAATACTTGATTATGATAAATGACTGTTACTGGTTTATGTATTTACTATACTGTACTTCTTTTTTAAAGATGTATGTATCTATTTATTTATTTGAAAGGCAGAGTTACAGAGAGAGGGAGAGAGACAGAGAGAGACATCTTCCATATGCTGTTTCACTCCCCCAAATGGTCTCAATGGCCCAAGCTGGGCCGATCCAAGGCCAGGACCCAGGAGCCAGGAGCCAGGAGCCAGGAACTTCTTCAGGGTCTCCAATGTGGGTGCAGGGGCCCAAGCACTTGGGCCATCTTCCATTGCTTTCCCAGGTGCATTATCAGGGAGCTAGATCAGTATATACTAAGAAATACATACTATACCTCTTACCATTTCCTCAGAATGTACTTCTTCTACTTAAAAACAGCTGTACTGGGGCTGGCACTGTGGCTTAGTGGGTAAAGCTGCTGCCTGCAGTGCCAGCATCCCATGTGGGTACCAGTTCAAGTCCTGGCAGCTCCACTTCCAATCCAGCTCTCTAATGTGGCCTGGGAAAGCAGTAGAAGATTGAGCCCCTGCACCAGCCTGGGAGACTGGGAAGAAACTCCTAGCTCCTGGCTTGAGATCAGTTCAGCTCTGGCCTTTGCGGCCATCTGGGGAGTGAACTAGTGGGTTAAAGACTTCTCTCTCTCTCTCTCTCTCTCTCTTTGCCTCTGCCTCTCTCTAGCTCTGCCTTTCAAATAAATAAATTTTTTAAATTTATTTATTTGACTTTCAAATTTAAAAAATTTATTTATTTGAAAGTCAGAGTTACTCAGAGCGAAGAGAGGCAGAGAGAGAGAGAGAGAGAGAGAGAGAGTCTTCCATCTGATGGTTTACTCCCCAATTGGCCGCAACAGCCAGAGCTGTGCCAATCCAAAGCCAGGAGCTGGGAGCCTCCTACAGGTCTTCCACATGGGTGCAGGGGCCCAAGGACCTGGGCCATCCTCCACTGCCTTCCTAGGCTATAGCAGAAAGCAGGATGGGAAGTGGAGCAGCCGGGTCTTGAACCGGCACCCATATGGGATGCTGGCGCTTCAGGCCAGGTTGTTAACCCACTGTGCCACAGCGCCAGCTCCATAAATAAATCTTTTTAAAAAAGAGTTAAAAAATTAAAACATCTGTAAAGTTGGCAGTAAGTTAAGGACAACTACTGAAGAAAGAACATGCTCCCTATAAAGGTAGTGTGGCCTCAGTGCCCAGTGTATATCAAGTCTACAGCAGTGCCCAGCAGTGCCCAGGCCTCCATTCATGCCCCACTCACTCACTGAGTACCTGGAGCAGCTTCCAGTCCTGCAAACTCCACTCACACCGAGTGCCCTGTACAGGTGCACTTAACTATCCATGCACTCAACTATCTCTTAACTATCCACGTGTAGCATTGCCTATGTTTAAATGCGCAGACTCTAACCATTGTGTTACAGCTGGCTGTGGTACTCAAGGCAGACATACATTGTCTACAGGCTTGAAGCCAGGGAGCATCTATCCCCCAGAGCCTCGATCTGGGCTAGGCCATCCCATCTGGGCTTGTGCAAGTACTCCATGGTGAAATCGCCCAGTGCACGTCTCAGAACATATCCCTGCCTTTAAGTGACGCCTGACTGTTCTGGGCTGGGCCCTTCATGCTGGTTTGCTCTGTTTTCCCTATACAAGAAGCCTCGGGAAGCTTCCTCAGCAGGGAAGCATTGGGAGAACAAGCAGGGTCAGTGCCAGGAGCCTGACCCCGCCCCGGGAATTGCGTGTCTGACGGAGCCCTTTGCAGAGCAAGGTTGCAGGCAGAAGCCACTGGAGTTAATTTCCTCCCGGAGCTTCTGAGAAAGCAGGACCCCACAGGGTTACCGGGGGCTGCAGTGACCGGGTGGCAAAAGCCCCCCGAAGCTCTGAAAGGGTAAACAGCCAGGTGCTGGACCACAAGCACCGCAAAAAGACCCCACTTCTCTGTGTGCTCAGGGCCACAGGTGTGCGGGCAGCAGCACAGCTCTTCCCGGCAGACACCAGCAGCAATGGGTACAGCAGCACCCTGCATCCTGGGCCTACGTGCCTTGCCCTGGAGGGGCCGGGGGAGAGAGACAAGGCTTTCAGGACTGTACTCCATGAATCTGTACAACTGCTGGGTGTCCATGAAAAATTTAAAAAGAAGGGGTCTGTGTTGTGGCATAGTGGGTAAAGCTGCTGCCTGCAAAGGCATCCCATGTGGGCCCTAGTTCTAATCCTTGCTGCTCCACTTCGATCCGGCTCCCTGCTAGTACGCCTGGGAAAAGCAGAAGCAGATGGCTCAAGTCCTTGGCCCCCTGCACCCATGTGGGAGACCCAGAAGAAGCTCCTGTCTCCTGGCTTCAGCCTGGCTCGGCCCTGGCTGCTGCAGCTATTCTCTCTTTCTCTCTCTCTGTTTCTCCCTTTCTCTGTAACTCTGACTTTCAAATAAATGAATACATCTTTAAAAAAAAAAAAAAAGGTATCTAAGTGAGTAAAGGAATTTCTAAAAAGACCTGAAGGAGGGTCCAGGTAATGGAGGACTATTTATGAGCTGATGGGGCCACAGTCAGCAAAGAGATAAGAATAGTCAAATTGGTTTAGAACCATTCATGGAACTCTGTTGAGACCCAAAGGGTCAGAGGGAACACGCTACAGATGTGATCTTATTCTCAAGTATTTAAAGGCTCAAGAAGGACCAGGTCAATGAAGAAAGATTGACAGTGTGTGTTAAATAATGGGGACATCTTTTCACCTAAGGTGGGGAGGAGAAGTTCTAGCCATGAAAGCTGTGCAAGGCATGTACCGGCCTCCTTGACTCAGCTGCAACAGAGTCCATGCGACCCCGGGTCACGAACTTTGGGCAGAAGACGTGGGAAGGGCCCTGGTTAGGGCAGGGGAAGGCGATGCTCTTCAAAGCGCTGCTGGAGGGCCTCTTGCATCAGCAACACTTTCAGGGGAGGGTGCTGAAACGCAGACTCTGTGTCCCCACAGAAATTCTAATTCAGGGATAGGCATTGGTGCTGTGGTTGGTGTGCCCACATTCTGTGTCTTTGGGTTTGGGTCCAGATTCCACTTCTATTCCAACTTCTTGCTACTGCACACCCTGGGAGGCAGCAGATGATGGCCCAAGTGGTGGGGGTCCCTGGCACCCACATGGACTGAATACTCAGCTCCTAACTTAGGCCTGGTCCACAAATATTGTGGGCATTTAAGGAGTGAACCAGCCAGATGGGAGAAGATCTGTCTGCTTCTCTGTTTCTCTCTTTCAAATAACTACAACTAAATACATAAAAAATTTTAAAAATCTAATTCAGTAGATCTGGAAACAGTCTAGGAATCTGCATCTGTAACACATACCTCCAACGTTTCTGACATGTTCCAAAGTTTGAGACGAAAAGGAGATGTTACAACTTATCCCACAGAAATACCGAGAGTCATTAGGAATTTTTACAAACAGCTATATGTCAACAAATTGGATAATCTAGAAGAAATGGATAGATTTCTGGACACATATAATTTGCAAAAATTGAGGCATGAAGACCTGGAAAATATGAATAAGACTGATACCCAAGACTGAGATTGACTTAGTAATAAAGAATCTCCCAACAAATAAAAGCCCAGGACCAGACGGCTTCACTGCTGAATTGCACCAAACTTTTAAGGAATAATTAATATCAACTCTTAAACTACTCAAACAATTGAAAAGGAGGGAATCCTCCCAAACTCATTCTGTGAGACCAGTATTACCTTAATTCCAAAACCAGACAAAGAGACAACCAAAAATAGAACTGTAGACCAATATGCTTAATGGACATAGATGTAAAAACCCTCAGTAAAATATTATCAAATTGAATCCAACAACACATCAAAAAGATCATCCACTCTGACCAATTGAGAATTATCTGGGAGATGCGGGAATGATTCGGTATTTGCCAATCAATAGATGTTATACATCTCATCAACAAAATGAAGGATAAAACCATATGATTATCTCAATAGATGCAGAGAAACCATTTGATGAAATATATTATCAGTCCATGATAAAAAAAAAACTTTAAAAAATTGGGTATAGAAGGAACATACCTTAATACAATCAATATAATATATAACAAAACCACAGCCAGCATTATATTGAATGTAGGAAAGCTGGAAGCATTTCCACTAAGATACAGAACCAGACAAGAATGACTGTTCTCACCACCATTATTCAATTTAGGTCTGAAAGTTTTAGCCAGAGATACTAGGCAAGAAAAATAAATCAAATGGACACAAATTGCAAAGTAAGAAATCATCCCTTGTTTGCAGATGACATGATCCTTAATACAGGGGAACCAAAAGACTCCGCTAAGAGACTGCTAGAACTCATAAGAGAATTCAGCAAAGTTGCAGGATATAAAGTCAATAGAATTCTGACACACACACAATGCTCTGAGAAAGAAATTAAAAGATCAGGGTCTCATTCACCATAGTAATAAAAAAAATTAAAGACCTTGGGTTAAATTTAACCAGGAATGGGAAAGATCTCTACAATAAAAATTACAAAACATTAAATAGAAGACACAAAAAAAGGCAAAATCTTCCATGTTCATGGACTGGAAGAATTAAGGTCATCAAAATGTTCTTACTACAGATTCAACGCCATCCCAATCAGAATTCCAAGGACATTCGTCACAGAACTAGAAAAATACAGTCTTAAAATTCATATGGAGGGGCTGGCGCTGTGGCGTAGCAGATGAAGCTGCCACCTGCAGTGCCAGCACCCCATATGGGCACTGGTTTGAGTTTCAACTGCTCCACTTCCAATCCAGCTCTCTGCTATGATCTCAGAAAACAGTAGATGGCCCAAGTGCTTGGGCCGCTGAACCCATGTGGAGGACCTGGAAGAAGCTCCTGGCTCCTGGCTTTGGATCGGCACAGCTCTGGCTGTTGTGGCCATTTAGGGAGTGAACCAACAAATGGAAGACTTCTCTCCCACCCCCTGCCCCGCCTCTCCTTCTCTCTGTGTGTAACCCTGACTTTCAAATAAATAAATAAATAAATCTTTAAAAAAAATCATATGGAGGGCCGGCACCGTGGTGCAGTAGGTTAATCCTCCGCCTGCGGTACCAGCATCCCATATGGGCACTGGTTCTAGTCCCTGCTGCTCCTCTTCCAATCCAGCTCTCTGCTGTGGCCTGGGAAAGCTGTAGAAGATGGCCCAAGCGCTTGGACCCCTGCACCCACATGGGAAACCTGAAAGAAGTTCCTGACTCCTGGCTTCTGCCTGGCCCAACCCTGGCCATTGTGGCCATTTAGGGAGTGAACCAGCAGATGGAAGACCTCTCTCTCTCTCTCTCTGTCCCTCTCTGTATATATATAACTCTAACTTTCAAATAAATAAAACTTTAAATTAAAATAAAATGAAAACAATAAAAACAAAGTTGGAGCCATCACAACAGGGTTGTTATAATCAGAACATCCTGGTCCTGGCACAAAAATAGACATATAGACCAACAGGACAGAACAGAGACCCCAGTAATTAATCCATGCATCTACAACCAACTCATCTTTGACAAACAAGCTAAAACCACTCCCTGGAGCAAGGACAGTCTAATCAACAAATGATGCTAGGAAAACTGGATTTCCACACGCAGGAGTTTGAAACAAGACCCCATCCTTACAGCCTATGCAAAAATCAACTTGCAGTGGATCAAGGATCTAAACTTAAGACCTGAAATCATCAAATTACTAGAGGAAAACATAGGGGAAATGCAAGAAATATTGATCTAGGCAAAGACGTCTTGGATAAGACCCCAAGAGCACAGGCAGTGAGAGCAGAGACAAGTGGGATTACATCAAGCTAAGATGTTTGCACTGCAAACGAAAAACTCAACAAAGTGAAGAAGCAACTAGCACAAAATACAGAAAATATTTACAGACTATGCATCTGATAAAGGACTAATACCTAAAATCTATAAAGACCTCAAGAAACTCAGAAACAAAAAATAAATAATCCTGTTAAAAACTGGGCAAAGGATATGAACAGGCATTTTTCAACGGATGAAATAAAAATGGCCAACAGTCACATGAAAAAATGCTTAGTAGCCATCAGCAAAATGCAAATAAAAATCACAATAAGGTGTCACTTCACTCTAGTTAGAATGGCTATTATCCCAAAATAAAATAAGATTATGGTGATGTTGTGGGGAAAAGAGTACGCTAATACACTGTTAGTGGGAATGCATATTGGTATAAGCATTATGGAAAACAGTGTGGAGATTCCTCAGAAAACTAAAAATAGCTCTACCATATTACCCAGCTATCCCACTCCTGGCAATTTTCCAAAAGAAATGAAATCAGCATATAAAAGAGATACCTGCACTCTCATATTTGTAGTAGCTCAAGTCACAATAGCTAAGATATGGAATCAATCTAGATATCCATCGATTAATGATTGGACGAAGAAAATGTGGCTAATGTGCATACTGGAATGTTACTCAGCAATAAAAAGAGTGAAATCCTGACATTTGACACAAAATGAATGCAATTGGAGATCACTCTGCTAAGTGAAATAAGCCAGACACAGACAAACATCACATTTGTCTGATTTGTTGAAGTTAATATAGAAAGAGTATAAAAATGGTTTGGATGTCATATTACTTGGTATTTAGTTATAAACATTACTTCACTGAATCATACCATGCAAATGACAAGATGTTGTTCTTTCCCACATTTGAAAAAAATTTTAAAAAGGAGTGGGAGGGGCATAGTGAGGACATTTGGGGTACGAGTGATGTTTTGTCCTGAATTTGGGTGTTGGTTATGAATTTAATAGAGGATAAAAAATTCATTTATCTGTATATTTATGTGCATTTTTGGTATGCATACCATTTTTCAATAAATGTTTTTAAAAAATTCTAAGTAGATGTGACTATAGCCTGAGAATTGGCACCTTTAACACATGACCCTGACATTCCTAATATGCACTAAAGCATTTTTTAAAATATTTTATTTATTTATTTGAGAGGCAGAGTTGCAGACACAGAGGGAGAGACAGAGAGAAAAGCCTGCCATCCACTGGTTCATTCCTCAAATGTCCACAGTAGTTGGAGCTACATTGATCCGAAGCCAGGAAACAGGAGCTTCTTCCTGGTCTCCTATGTGGATGCAGGGGCCTAAGGACTTGGGCCATCTTCTACTGCCTTCCCAGGCTATAACAGAGAGCTGGATTGGAGGAGGAGCCGCCAGGACATGAACCAGTGCCCATATGGGATGCTGGCGCCCCAGGAGGACTAGCCCACTACTCCAAAGAGCTGCCCCATGCACTGGGGTTTGAGAGCCAAGTACCAAGGTCCCTGCGGCTGTCAGACGTGATGACTCCACCTCCCAGCATTGCTCTCCCTGACCTGAAGCACTGCACAGCCCCCCAGTCTTCATCCCTGTAGGCCCCTGCTCCTGACAGTTAAATATTAGAAAGGTGAGCTGCAGACAACTCTCTTTAGCATGGATTCAGTTTTCCTTCCACAGAAGCATGTAAAAGACTTTTAAACTCTGGCTTTACAGTCCAGCCTGCGTGAGGCTCCTCGGGGCCTGTTCTCCCCTTGGCTCCGCCTTGGGCCCCAGTGTCTGTCCCCGCTGAGTGCCCCTACCCTCGACACTCTTACTGCAATGGTCTTGAATAGTCTTCCTGACTGTTTTAACAAGTGCCGGAAGAATTTTTTTTTTCTTAACATAAATTATGAAGGCACGACTCAGAATCGGACTTATCATGGGGTCCAGGACCCAAGAGCATGCTCTGGAACCTCCGTCTTCACTCCTGCCTGACAGGTAGGGAACCCCTTCATGAGTCCCCCTCCTGCCCCAATCCAGTGCTCCGGTGACAATCCATGAAGATGGGCTAAAGCCAGATGCTCATTCTCAATATCGGGAGTGTGCTCCATGGGCTGGGTGAAGTGTCTCTGGCCTCTCTGTTGACAAGATTGGGGCTCGAGTCCCGGGTGCACAGAGGCAGGGTTTGAGTCCTAGGTTTCACTGTAAGAAACACAGGCTGGGTAGATTCCCAGGCTCTTGGCTGGGGTAGAGCCCAGACCCGCTGGTGTCACTCCCAGGCACCTGAACCCAGCAAGTCCCCACCCCTACCCCCACTGTGTGCTCAGCCACTTCCATGTGAACCCACGTCCTTTCTTAGTGACATGATTTGCCCAAGGTAGTCTGGGAGTCCAGGGGCTCCCCCAAGCGACATCTGAGACCTCTCCCTCCCCATTGCTTCCCCTCCTTCAAGCTCCCCAGAGCCATCTTTTTGTCTACAACTGTCCAACCTTTCCCTGCCCACGCCAGCCACTCAGCTCCCTCAACCCACTTGACTCTAGTCCCCTGTACCCCACCAGGGGCTCTCCTGGGACTCAGGGCCCCCCCAAAGCAATTACAAGTCAAAGCAGAAAGAAAAATCTTCAAAACGTCCTCCATAGATGATAGTAGAAATCACCAGTGTTCATATAGAGCAGGCAGCCTTAACTTGCTCCATCCACCAAAAAACTATTTGGATTTTAAAAAATGAGGTAGGGAGATCAAAGCTGAGTACCAACTGTTTTATATAAACCCATTAGTCTAACATTACTATGTCTGCTTGACTCACGGCTCAAAAGTCAGAACATCAGCGGTACAGACCTAGGCAGGAACCAATGAGATAAGTGATTATCACCCAGTACTTCCCAAGTCCTCTTCTCCTCCCCTGACACCGTGAGCAGCTTTCTCCCATCTCCCTAGTCTGACCTTGACCTCACCTTTGCCCCTCCTTTTCTTCTATCCTTTGCTCTTGGTATTAAACAAGTAGACGTTGAATTGGAAGTTTCCTGGGCTATAGTATAATATCAACAAGGAAATATATAGGAACTGAACTGTAGGTAGAAAATAGACTGTGGCTGACAAGTGAGAAGGGGGAATTCTAAACAGCATGAAAGCTATCCGATCACCAGCCACAAAGCACCTGAGCAAGAACTTGCTTTCTATGCTCTAAAACCGCCCAGAGCGTGCCCTGAGGGCCTCTGTGAGGCAGCCAGATATTTCAGGAGTTTGTCTGGGGATGCTCTGGGGAAACAGTCTGACCTTGACACCAGAAGCCAAACAGCACCTGGAATTACAATGAGGCATTGCCTTTCTGTCTGGAGCAGACCAAAAGGTGACTTGCAACCAGAGCCTGTCTCATGCTGCACAAGAGAGCACGTTATCACCCGCCACGCTGAACAGATTTGTACCTGCCGTTTGGGGCCTGCGATTTGAAAGCCTTTGAGGATAGTCTTGCCAAAATCTACCCACTCGTAGCTTTGGGTCCAAGGAGACTGAAGGCTTCTAAGCTTGTGTAGCTGGCAAGGAGCTTTCTAAGAGAAAGAAATCAAGACCTCAATTGCTTTCCTTTTGGGGTTCAGTGTTTGCAGAACTCACATGATGGGTTTTAGTTTTACGAACCTGATGGACCACGGGTGTTCATTTCTTTGCCCTAACAAAAAAAAAAAAAAAAAAAAAAAAAAAAAAAAAAAAAGAAAGGACAAAGAAAACAGAAGACTAAGCATATAAGATATCTAAAAGGATTTAGGGAGGATGGAAACCAGATAAAATGATCGCTGACTTAGCAGAGAGGAGAAAATTATAACTGAGGGAAGGGAGGATGGAAAAAATTATAACTGAAGGTGTTATTGTAGAAAATTCTGACAGAGGCAGGGATTTGTGGTGCAGTGGGTTAAGCAGCCACCTGGGTTGCACACGCCCCATAGCTGAGTGCTGGCTCGAGTCCTGGCTATTCCGTGCTTCTGATCCAGCTTCCTGCTAATGCACCTGGGAGGCAGCAAACCATACTTTGGGTCCCTGCCATCCACATGAGAGACCTGGATGGAGCTCCTGGCTCCTGGCTTCAGCCTTGGCCCAGCCTTGACTGGGCCTTTGGGGCATGAACCAGTAGATGGAAGAAGTTCTTCCCCCCTTTCTCTCTCTCCCTCCCTCAATACCCCTCCCCCAGCCTTTCAAATGAATAAATTGTTATAAAAGAGACAGAAATAATTCTGACATCCCAGAGCCCAGGGGACTCCTAAGAGAAGCTTGGGATTTGGAGGCTCTGCTAAGAAAAAGGGGTGAGGCTCTGATCTAAACCCAAGAGCCATTGGTTGGGAGTCTATGTAGAGGGTCCCACCCTCCCACAGAGCCAGGAAATTGATATTTGGCTCTAACCCTGTGAAAAATGCTGGCTCAGGGTCTGAAGCTCCTAAAATTAAAAAAAAAAAAAAAATCGGTTGGTGGATCTCATGCATGTGCTCTAGAGCTTCTTCAGGCCTTTCAGCACTTCACTCTTAAAATGAACAGACAAGGATGTAGAGAGGAGGAAAGCGTCAATATGAGGAAGATGGGATATTCAGGAACAAAGAGGAGGCTGGAGGAAGGAGACAATGAGGAGAGCATAAGAAATATTGCATCATAAAGCAAGACCATGGTGTTATGAGAATGGACCCATCACAGAACAGAAAAAGAATCTAGGAAAAAAATCAAAAGGAATTGATGTGGCAAAGCATCTGAAAAATTTAATTGATTGGAATAAGTCAAGGGTAATGGAATATTTGGGAAAAAATAATAATGGACAGAAGAAAAGCAGAGAAGTGTAAAACTTAAAAATTATGACCTCCTGGGAAAACCAAGGGTCATGCAAGAATGGAAGTATAAGCTAAATCATTACTCAATTCAACAGTGAAAGATATGCTTATAGCCAAAATGAATTAGGGACTGTTGATTTAACCAACCACAGCAATAATGGTGGATGGGAGATGCCAGCAGAAAAATGGAAGGTCGCCTTGGTATATGAAAAGTCAAACCTCGTCGACATGGTAGGAAATTAGTAGAAAATGGCTATATGGAGGACGGATTAGAGCAGAATTGGAGGCAAATCCTAGAAGAGCCAGCTACAAGAGTTGTGAGTAGTTGCCCTGAGAATGCCTGAGAATTGCCTGGACAATGGTAGGATTAAAAACAGCAGGTAAGGGACTGGTGTTTTCAGGATGGGCTTTTTCGTATCCTTTGATTTTCATGTTACGAACATGTGTTACTTTGATGAAAAAAGATTTTAATAAAAAGAACCCTGCTAAGGATTCAGACAAACTTGCTTAAAATTAATGAACAACAACACAAACTACCATAGCTTCTTTAAAAAAAAAAAAAAAGATTTATTTATTTGAAAGGCAGAGGGGGGAGAGAGAGAGAGAGAGAGAGAGAGAGGGGTCTTCCATCTGCTGGTTCACTCCCCAGATGGCTGCAATGGCCGGAGCTGCGCTAATCCGAAGCCAGGAGCCAGGAGCTTCTTCCAGATCTCCCCCGCGGGTTGAGGGGCCCAAGCACTTGGGTCATCTTCTACTGCTTTCCTAGGCTATAGCAGAGAGCTGGATAGGTAGTGGAGCAGCTGGGACTCGAACCGGTGCCCATATGGGATGCCGGCACTGCAAGCAGCGGCTTTACCAGCTGCACCACAGCACCGGCCCCCATAGGCTTTTGATGACACATGGTAAGCATTCAGAAAGGATCAGTTATTGCTATGATTATAACAGTGAGAGGAGAAGCCAGCAGCTGCAAGACCGCTGCCCGTCCATGACTGGCAGCTGCCTGTAACTGGCAGGATTTCTCATGTGTCAGCTGCAGTACTTAGATTTGGCTTGACAGCTGGGCACTGTGGTTCACCAAAGGCAAGGAAAAGCTTAAACTTAAGGAGAAGTAGTAGCTTTGCAGTGAGGACGTCTGGCAGACATCAGCTTAACCAACTGATCAGATGTGACATCCACAGTGATATGCTGTGGTCATCTTTCTCTAATTTAACATTATTTCAGATTAAAAAAAACTTTATAGGAAAAGACAAAAGCTTATGAGACAACTTTCCAAAAATACAAAGTAGCCAATAAACTCATGAAAATATGCCCAATACCCCTAATAATCTGAGAAATGCAACACTTAGGAAATGATCAAGCTGTATGGCGCTGTGGCATGGAAAGTTAAGCCTCTGCTTGCAGTGTCGGCATCCTGTATGGACACCAGTTCGAGGCTCAGCTGCTCCACTTTCAATCCAGCCCTGCTAATGCACCTGGGAAAGCAGCAGAAGATGGCCCAAGTACTTGGGCTCCTGCATCCATATGCGAGACCGGAAGAAACTCCTAGCTCCCAGTTTTGGCCTGGCCCAGCCCCAGCCATTTTGGCCATTTGAGGAGTGAACCAGTGGATAGAAGATCTCTCTCCTCTCTCTCTGTTTCTCTCTCTCCTTCTCGCTCTGTACCTCCATCTTTCAATAACAAATTAAAAAAAAAAAAAACAAAAAACAGAGGCATAACTTTAGTCCCACTGGAATGGCAAAATGTTGGAGAATAAAAATAGCTGTCAGTCATGATAATATTGGGATGACTTCACCCCCCATACTGCTTTTCCTTTTATGTAGAAATTGATAATAACCCTTGTGGAGATGAATTTTTGCTCTGTCTTTCAGAATGAAAGATCTCCCACACCTGAGTGCCTCCCCTTCCACTGTGTCTGCCGGAAGTGAGAGCCCATGGGGATCAGTGACCACACATCCAGTGATAGTCACGGCACCCTTGTTCCAAGCAGGCTGCCAGACCCACAATTAATATCCAGAAAAAAGGAAAACAAATGAAAAACAAGAAATTGCCTGGGACTAAACTAATAGGAGGAGTTAAGCCTTGGAGAGATTTCTAGAATACTTGTTTTCATACCTTTCCTGCCTCTCTGGCCTCTAGATGAGGTGGTTCGATGCCGAGTGTCAGGGGTTACCTGGAAGGGGAAGGAGGGTCGGGACAGAGCAGAGGGCCTGCAGAAGGGAAGCAGGGTGGTGAGATGGCAGAGGGTGTATTTCCTTTTTTTATTTTTTTTTAAAGATTTTTATTTATTTATTTGACAGGGTTACAGACAGTGAGAGGGACAGACAGAAAGGTCTTCCTTCCGTTGGTTCACTCCCCAATTGGCCGCAACGGCCAATCCGAAGCCAGGAGCCAGGTGCTTCCTCCTGGTCTCCCACGTGGGTGCAGGTGTCCAAGGACCTGGGCCATCCTCCACTGCACTCCCGGGCCACAACAGAGAGCTGGACTGGAAGAGGAGCAACCGGGACTAGAACCGGCACCCATATGGGATGCCGGTGCCGCAGGCAGAGGATTAACCCAGTGCGCAGGCCCCAGAAGGTTGTATTTCAAAAACTGTCTCCCAGAACTGCCACAGCGCGCCTGAAACAGTCTTGGTCATGTCAGATACGCCTATGTACTTACCCATGTCGACAAATGGCTAATGCAATCCGCTCCGGGATTTTTAAACTTCTCTCCTAGACCTTTACACGTGGTTCAAATTTTGCCAAAGAGCATGGGCTCATCGTGTAAACAGCAAGAACACTGTTTTCACAGTGGGAGGAGAAAACCAGTCTGCTCAAGGGTTCCTCCGCCGTCTGCGAATCCACCTGGCGGTTTCGCTCAAGCACAGGTGTAGTCAGCTGCGGCCGGAGCGCTGCTGCCCTTCCCTTGGCTGTGGGACAAAGCAGGCAGGGCTCCGTCTGCAGATTCTCCGGCTGCCTCTGCAATGCCTGGGCAGGGTCCTCGGCATTCTGAGAACTGTCCACCGTCAGGCCCTGTGTCTACACTTGGATCTGTCTCACGGAGTCGGTCAGTCCATCAGCTGTGGATTCCCCAGCGCGGAGCAAGACACCAGGGCCGAGGGGAATCAAAGCCCCCACTCGCAATCACGTTAACTGGCAGTTCCCCCACGCTCAGCCCTTGGCAGCCGGTGATCAACTGGCGTGAGCATTCGGCACCTCCCGAGTCTCCAGGCCCAAATCTTCATCTTGCTATGGCGTAAGCACCAGTGCAAAGCCACCCTCAGCCTCTGCCCTCCTCGGGAGCCGGGCAGGGCTGTGGGATTAGGCTGCAGGCATTAAAGAAACACCTCGTTCTCCTCCTAGCAGCCCACGGAAAAACAAACGCAGGCGTCAGCAGCTCTGCCACAGCGGTGCTGCTGGCCGCTGTCGGCCCGGAGCCAGCCCCGCAGCCGGGCTGAGCCTCCTGTGAGCCTGTTTCATCCTCAGCCCCCGCCAGCAAAACGCCCACAATAGAAACCATCTGGAGGGGAGCCAGCGGGAGGCCTTGCCATCACTGTTCTGGGCACGGAGAGAGATGACACGGAGACCGGGCAGCAGCAGAGTGCCCCCCCTACCCAGTCCACAGCTGGGCCCTGGGGACGCAGCCTGCTGGCCAGTGCAAAGATGGGCTCTTAGAATGATAAAACCAGAGCGTCTTAGGATAGAGAACCACTGCCTCCTAGAATCCCAAACTCTTTGTGTTTTTAAATTCACTTTTTCTTGACACGTGATATTTATATGTATTTATGGGGTATAGTGTGATTTGTCCCTACATGTATGTCTTGTGGGATGATCAAGCCAAGGTAAGCAGCATGTCCATCACTTCAAACACTGATCATTTCTTTGTGTTGGGAACTTCCCAAATCCTCTCTCCTAGCTGTTTTGAAATCGAGTATTTCAAAAGGTTTGCGGAAAATAGAATTAAAAGATACGATTATTTGGGTAAAAAATTTTTTTTGAAATCCATGAGAGGTCTTTGAAAAGTTCATGAAAAATGCTATTATGAGTGGTTGGCTCTGTGATGTAGTGGGCTAAGCCTCTGTCTGTGGCGCCAGCATCCCATGTAGGTGCCGGTTTGTGTTCCAGCTGCTCCACTCCTATCTAGCTCTCTGCTAATGGCCTGGGAAAGCAGCGGAAGGTGGCCCAAGTACTTGGGCTCCTGCATCCATATGGGAGACCCAGAAGAAGCTCTTGGTTTCTGATTGGCCCAGCTCTGGCCATTGCAGCCATTTGGGGAGTGAACCAGCAGATGGCAGACCTTTGTTTCTGTCTGACCCTCTCTCTGTAACTCTACCTCTCAAATAAATAAAAAAAATTTTAAATAAAATGCGATTATGAAAAGTGATGCAGGGCCAGCACTGTGGCTCAGTGGGTTAAGCGACTACCCATTCGAGTCTTGGCTGCTCCACTTCTGATCCAGCTCTCTGCCAATGTGCTTGGGAAGACAGCAGAAGATGGTCCAATTACTTGAGTCCCTGCCACGCACAAGGGAGACCCAGATGGAGTTCCAAGCTCCTGGCTTCAGCCTGGCCCAGCCCTGGCTGTTACAATCATTTGGTGAGTGAACCAGTGTATAGAAGATCTCTCCTCTCTCGCTCTCTCTCAATCTCTCTGTCTCTTTCTCTCTTTACCCCTCTATCTGTAACTCTGCCTTTCAAATAAATAAAATAAATCTTTTAAAAAGTATGCATGGGATCGAAAATGCTTTTGCACCAAAATAAACATCTTTTAATTCTATTTTTCCATGAAACATTTGAAGTAACCTCATATACAGTAAATTGTTGTTAACTGTAGTCACCCTATTCTTCTAACTATAATTGTGTGCCTCAGGATCAACCTCTCCTTATTCCCTACCGCCTCCAACACTTCCCAACTCTAGTAACCACAACTCTACTCAGTGCTTTGTAAACAAAGTGATAGTCTGCTTATTTATTTATCTGAGAAGCAGAGAGAGGGTCAGAGAGTTCCCATCCTCTGGTTCACTCCCTTAATGCCCGCAATTGGCAGGAAGCCAGAGTCAGGAGTCAGAGCGAGGTCCTGTGCCCAGGCACTACTCGAAGGTGGCGTGCAGGCTCTGAAATGCTGGACTAAACACAGCTCTGTCAATTCTACTCCTTGAGAGGAAACAGCACAGAATCCTGGCATCTCTGCACCAGAGGTCTCTCCAGTCCCTACTACAGCACTAAAGCTACTTCTGAGGAAGCTGAGAGCGGCCAGGGTGTGGCCACATACCTGTGCACCTGTGCAACGCCAAGGCAGCAATCTAAGAAGGCTTGTTGTGGTGTCTAACTTCTGAAACTTGAGAACCGAGACAAGAGTGAGACCAGAGAGGGCCCTCCCTGGCCCCGCCCCAGCTGCACTGCCCCGAGGTCTCTGGCATTGTCACATTCGCTCAGCACTTCCCCCTGCACTGGGGGTCCAAGGAGGAAGTGGAGGCCCTGGAAACCTGTGGCGATTCCTGCAGCACCGTGGGGGGGCCCTTCACACAGACCGTCCTTGGGAGATGGGAGAAAGCAGGAAATCCTGACTTCTCCCCACGTCAGACTACGGACTATTTTCGTTGGCATTTTTGCACCCTCCCCCCTGACATTTTTTTTTGGCTTTTATATATAAAACAAACCAATAAAAACAGCTTGCTGTGTGGACTCGATGGAATCTGAGCTAATTCAGTCTCTCCTTTTCCCCGTCCCCAGGCTCCGGCCACAGCCCACAAGCTTTAGAAAATAACTTGTCGCCCACTCAACTCCCTGTCCCATTCTTAAGGAAAATATTTATATTATGCCGCAGAAAGGGTTTCCATGGCAGTGACGACTGCAACACTGTTGCCTTGGCAACCACTTGAGTCCGTCTTGAATGATTTGAAAGCCCCTTCACAGACAAATAAGGAGAATCTGTCTAAAGTGCCAGTCTGCCCGTGACAGCCCCAGTGATGCTCTCACTGCCTGGTTCTGCCTCCAACTCCTTCTCCCCAGCGCTCTCCCACCCCGCCACCCCGCCGCCAGGACCCTGGCTCCGGAGCTGGGCTGGTCCCTGTTCTCCCAGGTGCCTGCCTTTCCTCTGATCCTAGCTACTGCGCTCTAACCCACCGCAGAGGAGAAGCTGCCTGCAGTCCCACAAAGCGTTAAGGGTCAGAACACCAAAGACAACAAGAGGCTGGGATAAATACACAGACCTTCCTTTTCACAGAGCCTGGCTGTTGCCCCAGGGGCTACTGCCCTCCTTTCTCGGTCAGCCCCAAAGCAGATCTGAGCACAGTTTATCAAGAAAGGGCCGTCTCCCCTGAGTGATGTGTTGGCAGTCACCTCTCAGGTTCCGGTTTCTTCATCTGTAGAGGGCTTGTGTGCAGGGTCCTCTGGTCCTTCTACAATCAGCACTTTTGTGAATCAGGATGCACAGTCACCTCTCAGTTTCCCCGGAGTGCCCAATGCATCCAGGACACCCCCCCCTCCACCAACCCTGGACACCAATCTCTGGGGATGCTAAGTCCCTTGTATAAAATTGTGGAGTGGTTGCCTGGAACAGATCCGCACCAGTACATCAAATCATCACCAGATTACTTAGGATGCTTAATACACATAAATGCTATGAACTTGTTATTCTGAATTGTTCAGGATATAATGGCAAGGGGAACAAAGTCGGTGCGTGTTGAGCACAGATGCAATTTTTTGGGAATATTTTTGATCCCAGGTTGGCTGACTCCTTGGATGCAGAACCCGAGGATATGGAAGGCTGACTGGATGTCCCATCCTCTTTCTTTCAAAGGCACCAGAAATTTCTCTTAGCATGCCTTCAGGGAGCTCAAACAGGATGCTGGGACAAAAGAAATCTGGAGTGAAAAGGTGCAAGCCGAGGTTGTGTGAGGGAGTACCTCTCAACCATCTCGCGCGGCGTGTGCATGCTGTGGACCCCATCTTCAGGGCCACTCAACTCCAAGTCCTCTCCCGGAGAAGGTGCTCCTGCAAGCTGATTTAACAGACAGATGAGCACTCTCTGGGGAGCAGAAACTTTTCTCCCAGAGGAAATATCTTCAATGCCATTCATGCCCGGCTCTGCAGTTGTCTCTGCCTCTTCCCTTATTGAAAAGCAGCTTAAAAAGCTGGAAATGCTGACCTGTCTCCTTTCATTCTTCCTCCCACTTCTGACGGGGAGAAAGCTTTTTTAGGAGAGGAAGAGAGCAGTTGAAATCATTTTTATCATTTTACTAGTAGGCAGGCACTCCATCGGTTTGGTAAAGCGGCTAGGAGAAATGCAGTCGTGGGGGGCGGGGGGGGGGGGAAGGCGAAGCAAATGCTGCTGCAGAAGGAAGCTGAAAATACAAGAGTTGCCAAAAAAGTTCACGGAAATAAAGAATTAAAAGATAAGTTTATTTTGATGCAAAACCTTTGGAAATCTAGGCAGCGTTTTTCAGACTATGCATTTTTTCCATGAACTTTTAGAAGACTCTGCATACCTTTCTCCTAAAGCATTTCTTGGAAAGTGTGCTGTCTACAAAGTCACTCCAGACTTCCTAGCTCTGGAAGGCAGGAGGGTGGAGGAGGCACGCCAAGCTGAGTTCAGAGCCTGGCTTGGACCATGCCACCCTTGCGACTGTGGACAGGTGCCCTGACCTCGCCCAGCCCCAGTTTCCTTGTGTGTAACGTGAGGTTAGCCACAGCCGAGGGCCGTGTGCTGGTCAGCTATGCGCACTAGTCTGCCTGGGTTATACAGCCCAATACATGTATTGAGTCTCACACTCACCGAGGGGCTGCTGTGAAGGCATTTTATAGATGTGGTTAACAACCACCTTCCGGGGACTTGCAGTCAAGGATGCTACCCTGGACAATGTGTTTGGGCCTCATTTTAATCTGCTAAGCAAAAACCAAAGTTCTGGGGCTGGCGCTGTGGTGCAGTAGGTTAATCCTCTGCCTGCAGTGCTGGCATCCAATATGGGCGCCAGTTCGAGTCCCGGCTGTTCCACTTCCGATCCAGCTCTCTGCTATGGCCTGGAAAAGCAGTAGGAGATGGCCTGAGTCCTTGGGCCTCTGCACCTACTTGGGAGCTGGAAGAAGCTCCCCGCTTTGGATTGGCACAGCTCCTCCAGCCGTTGTGGCCATCTGAGGAGTGAACCAGTGGATGGAAGACCTTTCTCTGTCTCTCCCCTCACTCTGTAACTCTACCTGTCAAATAAATAAATAAAATCTTTAAAAACAAAAACAGGCCAGCGCCATGGCTCAATAGGCTAATCCTCCGCCTTGCGGCGCTGGCACACCGGGTTCTAGTCCCGGTCAGGGCGCCAGATTCTGTCCCGGTTGCCCTCTTCCAGGCCAGCTCTCTGCTATGGCCAGAGAGTGCGGTGGAGGATGGCCCAAGTGCTTGGGCCCTGCACCCCATGGGAGATCAGGAGAAGCACCTGGCTCCTTCCTTCGGATCAGCGCGGTGCACTGGCTGCGGCGGCCATTGGAGGGTGAACCAACGGAAAAGGAAGACCTTTCTCTCTGTCTCTCTCTCTCTCACTGTCCACTCTGCCTGTAAAAAAAAAAAAAAAAAAAAGTTCCCTGCCCCCATGATTTCTGGACCTGCCAGCCCCTGCGGTTACATGAGCCAGTTCCTTAAAAATAAATCCTCTCAATAAATATTTCTCCATAACACATATTTTATGCTGGGTGTTACGTACATGCTATTTGCCTGGAAAGCCAGGCGTGGGGCGGAGATAACACTGGATGTGTTTGTGGGCCTGCACCGTGCAGCCTGTGTAAGGGAGAGCCAGCCCGCCCCCACCCTGCCCCTCACCCCTCTGGCCACGGCTGACTTGAAGGAGCAGGCAGGAGGACATCCTTGACCTAAAGGCAACCAGTGGGGGGGGGGGGGGGGGGCTGATCTGCTCCGACCCAAACAAATGAGCAAGGCCAACACATTGCTTTTCTTAGGAGCCCAAACAGCAACTCGAGAAAGCAGCCACCCACTGGCAGAGGGCAAGTCAGGCCTCCGTGAGCACAGTGGGAACGGCCCATCACCGCTGGTCGTGAAGGAGACGCGTCTTCTCTGGCCCATACAGCGTTCTGCCTTTCTGTTCCTCTCTTACCGATTTGAGAGGCTTTTTGCATAAAGACCCAGATTGTTGGGTCTCTTTAAAAGCCAGAAGCTCTGTAGTGCGGGGTCTGCGTGGCTGCCATCGGCTGGAGCTGCAGGTGCCTCTCAGCATGGGCCGCTGTGCTTTCTCCCGCCAGGTGGCCTGCCTGGCACACACCCGTGCGGGTGCTGGTATTGAATTAGAGGGAGAGCCCCTGGACAGCTGCTTCCCAGAAACACAGCTGCCTTGAATCCAGAACCAGAGACAAATCTTACTGTGGTTTCTGTTCCCGGGTTTCCCAAGGCTCCCTTTATCCTTCTATACAGAGCTTTGTAACAGACCCTCTCTACTCCAGCTGGCCTCAATGAGTCAACAGAAAGGTCCCATGTAGACAGGGGTAATAACGACAGCTCCCCGAGGCAGGCATTGGGTGGGACACTGCTTGGGATGTCTACATTCTGTGTGGAAGTGCCTGGGTTCGAGACGCGGCCCAACTGCCAATTCTAGCTTCCTACTAGCGCATACTCTGGGAAGCAGCAGATGAGGGCTCAAGTAGTTAGGTCCCTTCCGCCCGGGCGGGGGACTTGGACCGCATTCTCAGCTCCTGGCTTCAGCCTGGCCCAGCCTTGGCTAATGCGAGCGTTTGGAGTATGAACCTGCCACCCCCATCTTTTTTCTCCTAACCCCATCTCTTTTTTTTTTTTCTCTCACCTCCATCTCTCTCTTTCTAATAAATAAAGAAAAATTGGAAAAAAAAAATCACATTCCTGCCTACCCACTTCTCTTCCCAAGTCTCCCAGAGCCCACATCTCCCAGAGGCTGCAGTCTGTACCATGGGTCACTCAGGGAGCACCGGCCGGTAATTGAGAACTGCAGCCCCAGGGATTGGCTGGGCACCAGCAACGAGGGGCAGGCCCACTTTTGTCACAGGAGATACAAGGATGAGCGCTTTGGCAGGCTGACTTGTGTGGTTGATATGGTTTAGAGAGGTGTGTAAGCTCCAGTGTGTAAGCTCCAGGTGTGTAAGCTCAATGACTCCCGGGGACTCTGGGCATGAGCCACAAATCTCAGAGGGCAATGTTGGCTTTAACTGACCTTCTAGGTTGGGGCCAGTGGTATCGTGTGGATTGGGGCATCAACACAGTGGAACAGGACTCTCCAGCTCTGGTTTCCCTGCACCCCATTCACTGCTCCTCTCCCCTAGAAACATCGATTTATACAACTGTCCATGCATGAGAAACCTTCACAGGAGCTAAGGGAGCTGGAGGAGAGATTCCAGCACCTGCGTACAGCACGGAAATAAGACAAGACTCCCTGAAGAGTGAAGCACGGACAGCTTTTCATTACTGCCCCAACCCCAGGCCCCACAATACAAAGAGACACAGCCCCTCCATCAGGGGGCATAAAGAAGTACCTGACGGCCGTGGACCCCAACACTGGGCCTGCCCCAGTAAAGCCCAGCACCAGGCAAGACCCCAAGGCCCCAGACTCTGGGCCAATACCCATGGATTAAACCCCTAGGATGGAACCAGTGCCAGGTTCCTCCACAGCCCAGGGCTCCCAAACCCACAGCCCAGGGCTCCATCCAGCCTTGCCCCTTGAAGGTCTCTAGGTCTCCCCGCTAGCAAGCCAATCCCAGGAACCCCAGGTTTTCGGCCTGTTCCAGCACCAGGCCAACCTGACACTCTAATCACTGGACCAGTGCTCATGCGTATCTCTTAGGTCAACCCCTGAAGATAAAAGCTCCAGGCCCAATCCAAGCTCCAGACCAGCCCAGAGCCAGATCAACCCATACAGTCCCACGTTTCAGACCCACCCCAGCACCAGCTGGCAGGTGTGGACACAGGTTCCAGGCCTGCCCAGTACCGGACTGTTGCCTGCAGCCCATACTCCTGCAGACACCCAGAGTCCAGACACATTCCAGAAAACTGTAGCACAAGGCTAGCCCACAGACCCCAAACTCCAGAACTTTCCCTATGGGACCACTTCCACAGCCTTAGGACCCAAGGTAGCCCTCACAGACCAGGCCAGCACCTGTCACCCAGTCTATAGGCTGGTCTCCAAGATTCCAGGTACCAGGCCAGCACCTGTTATTTCAGATTCTAGACTGGCCCTAAAGCCTCAGGCCCCACACTACCCTAAACCTAAGCCAGCTCCTGGCTTTCGACTAGTCCCAGTGGTCCCAGACTCCACTGAATTCAGGGCTTGTTCCTGTTCCACCAGACCTGGTGTCCACGCTCACCCCAGTAAACTCCGCTGCCAGGCACACCCTCGCAGACTCAGGGTCTGGGGCTACCCCAGCACCAGATCAACCTGTGTACCCAAGCATCAGAGGACCGCTGCAGAGCCAGGTGCCAGGCCCACCCACCTGCCGACACAGGCACCAGGCCAGCACATCCAAGGACTCCAATAGGAAGCCTGTTGTGGACCAGGGCAAGCAGCCAGGCCAGAGTTTCTGGAAGGCTGACTAGTGAAAGGCTCTTTGATAAGGCCAGTTTTCTTTATTTTTTTTAAGAATTGTATTCATTGATTTGAGAGGTAGACTGACAGACAGACAGAGGGAGAGACAGAGAGAAAGGTCTTTCCTCCTTTGGGTCACTTGCCAGATGGCTGCAACAGCCAGAGCTGGGCCCATTCGAAGCTAGGGGCCAGGAGCTTCTTCTGGGTCTCCCACATGGGTGCAGGGGCCCAGGCACTTGGGCCATCTTCCACTGCTTTTCCAGGCCATAGCTGCTCGAAAGAGGAGCTGCTGGGACATGAACTTGCACCCATATGGGATGCCAGCGCTGCAGACTGGGGCCACAGCTCCAGCACCCCAAGGCCAGTTTTCAAAGACTAGGATGAATTTCTACTTCAAATGCAAAGACACCAACACATGACCACAAGGATACAGAACAACCAGGGAAACATGACATCACCAAAGGAACAAATTAAGGCATTGGTAACCAGTCTTAAAGAAAGGAAATGTGTACCTGCCTGATGAGAAATTCAAAATCATTATTTTAAGGCAGCTTGGACTATGCAAAAATGCAATGAAACAATTTGAGAAAACCAAGAACACAATAAATGAGGAAAATAAGAAATGTAACACAAAGATTGAAATTATGGCTGCACATAAACCTGTGCCAGAGCTTGGCAGATGTGGGTCTGAGCAACATCCTCCTACTGACCCCTTGAAACATTCTGGCAGCAAGAGGCACTTAAATGTCAAGTTTTAGATCAATGGCTGGAGTGAGGAGCATGGTTACCTGGGAAAGAAGGAGAAAAGGGTTGTTTTCTTGACATTTTCCATGGTTGGATGGATGGAGACCACCTGTGCACTGGAGTTGCATCTCTTTTGTTTGAAAACAAGTTTTTAAATGTCAGAGCATTTTCTGAATCTAAAATTGCTTTTAAGATAAAGAATTTGGAGGAAACAGAACAGAGAAGGAAATAACTATTCTGTTACTGGATGGTTGTAAAGGGTACTGCAGACCTATGGCCTTACGTCGTCCCGTGAACATCCCCGAGCATCGCGCATGTGGCCAGTGTCTGTTCTAAGCCCTGCAGTCATAGCTCCCGCTCCTGAGACGCTAAGTCCAAGTTCCTAGAAAACCGTAGCACTCATACCACAGTCAGATCAGCATCTAAATTCCCTTCTCTCTCAGCCTTCAGGAGGCCACAGAGTGACTGCAGTTAATTCCTTCCTGGCTGTCTCACACAACAGACTCGCAAAGCAATGGCTCCTTTACATGCAGAATGGCCTCAGGGTCTGCCTCAGAAGTCAACCTGTGGCATAGCAAGTAAAGTGCCACCTGCAGTGTTGCATCCCATTTGGGCACCAGTTCGAGTCCTGGCTGTTCCTCTTCCCATCCAATTCTCTGTTAGACCTAGGAAAGCAGTAGAAGATGGCCCAAGTCCTTGGGCCCTTGTGCCCATGTAGGAGAGATCTGGAAGAAACTCCTGGCTCCTGGCTTCAGATCGGCCTGGCTCTGGCTATTATGGTCATTTGGGGAGTGAACCATCCGGTAGAAGATCTTTCTCTCTCTGTCTCTTCTTCTCTAATTCTGCCTTTCAAATAAATAAATTAAAAAAAAAAAAAAAAGTCGGCCCAATTCTGTGGAACTTCAGTTGTCTCCCACTCAACACGCACCGCCGACTCCCTCGCTCGCGTGAGACCTCAGGCCCCTTTGCTCACCATCCTCTCCGCCCGCTCCGCCAGCGGGTTCCAGGCCGGCTGGGGCAGCACGTGTTCACACAGCACCAGGGCCCACGTGTTGAGACGAGGTCAGAAGACACTGCTTTAAATAAGCTGCTCCTCACAAATAACAGATCCCCCAGGGGAGCGTCTTTTCCTTCTTACATGCTTGTGACCCCTGAGTCAGTCTCTAACCAGAATAAACTCCGTGAGCCCTGCTGAAGCCTCCGAATTAATTTCTCCAGACAATCAGCCTCTGTTAGGCCCCGCACCACGTGGTAGATGCTGCATCGGTGTGGCAGAGGACACCAGCTGCTTAGGACAGTGTCTGCCGTCAGTGAGTGACAGGGCTCCAGAGAGTGAGGGAGGCCACAGACAGGGGGCTCTAGGGTCAACGTGTCCTCATCCTGGAAGGGAAATGAGGTCCAGAGTGAGGACGTGCCTTATTTTCCCAGGGTTCCACGGTTAACGTCAGAGCTGGACCTCGAATCCAATTCTGTGGCTGCTTCGTGCGAGAGTTTGGCATCCCAGCATGAAGAACACTGACAGCATTTGCAGGCAGGTGCTGTGAAGAAGTCAAGGGGGCTGCGCAGGGGCTGGGCTGAGTGAGAGAGAACAGACGCCAACCAAGGCAGCCCTAGGTCTCCTCTGTGCACAGCCACATCCAGCCGACTCCGAGTGGGGCCAGAGGAGCGGTAGAGAAAGGCCAAGTCCAGTTCCTCAGCAAGACGCTCTAGTAATTGGAGTTTGATTAACTTCTTGGCATGGTTTTATCATGGCACTCCACTTCAGTGGGTATAAGAATCACCTAGGGAGCTGGTGCTGTGGTGCAGGTTAATCCTCCACCTCTGGCACCCGCATTGCATATGGGCACCGGTTCGAGTCTCAATGGCTCCTCTTCCGATCCACCTCTCTGCTTTGGCCTGGGAAAGCAGTAGAAGATAACCGAAGCGTTTGAGCCCCTGCACCTGTGTGGGAGACCCGGAAAAAGCTCCTGGCTCCTGGCTTCAGATAAGCACAGCTCCAGCCATCGTAGCCATCTGGGGAGTGAACCAGGGGATGGAAGACCTCTCTCGCGCTCTTTCTCTCCCTGTCTGTAACTCTACCTCTCAAATAAATACATAAAAATATTTTTAAAAAAATCACCCAGCTGGTGTTTTCATGTATATTCCTAGGCTTTCCCTGGAGATTCTGAGTTAGACCCTGATGTGACTGCCTTCTTGCCCCCCCACCCCACCCCGGCCCCGGCACCGACCAGGTCTGGTGAAAGCCACAGGGGAGGAGTCAGAGCCCTGAGCTGGTCCCTGAGAGCTCTGGACTCTCGAGCTCACTGAGTGAGCCAGCTGGGTGACTTGGACAGATCCCTTCCCTTCTGCAGGTGTTGCTACATAAGGAGGTTGGATGGGATGATTTAGTGGCCCCTCCAGTCCTGAAACTGCAAAGTTGAATCACTGGACAAGTCCCACAGACCCAAATCCCTTGGCTTGGCTGAGCCAATAGGTACAGAATGACTGGGGGCACTGGCTACACTTTACTGTCCATCTTTGCACAATATTCTGTCCTGCAGAAGAGCCTGGAGGTGAGTCCATGGCCCAGTTGGAACATCACAAGCCAGTGGGTGCTTTCCATCAAAAATGCCTTTCCTAGAAGCCCTGAGACCAGAGCTTGACAGAGCAGTTCTTGTGCTCTGTGGGTCTTATTCCTCCTTTCTTTCTTTTTTAAGATTTATTTATTTGAAAGTCAGAGTTACACAGAGAGAGAAGGAAAGGCAGAGAGAGAGAGAGAGAGAGAGAGAGAGGTCTCCCATTCACTGGTTCACTCCCTAGTTGGCCTCAATGGCTGGAGCTGGTACAATCCAAAGCCAGGAGCTTCTTCCAGGTCTCCCACACGGGTACAGGGGTACAAGGACTTGGGCCATCTTCTACTGCTTTCCCAGGCCACAGCAGAGAGCTGGATCAGAAGCGGATCAGCCGGGTCTCCAACTGGCGCCCATATGGGATGCCGGCACTGCAGGCAGTGGCTTTACCCACTATGCTACGGTACTGGTCACCCTTATTCCTAATTTCTCCGCTGACATCCCTAGGTCTGAGGAAGTTCATTTACACACCTGGGAAGGGACCAGCTTAGAGAACACATGATTGTTCAAGATATAAGAAAAGCAGGGGTGGGACTGGTGCTGTGGCATAGTAAGCTAAGCCTCTACCTGTGGCACTGGCATCCCATATGGGTGCTGGTTCGTGTCCTTCTGATCCGGCTGTCTGCTCATGGCCTGGCAAAGCAATAGAAGATAGCCCTGTATCTGCATGGGAGACCCAGAAGAAGCTCCTTGCTCCTGGCTTTGGGTCCAGCTGTTGCAGTCATTTGGGGAATGAACCATCAGGTGGAAGACCTTTCTCTCTGTCTCTCCGTTTCTCTCTAACTCTGCCTCTGAAAGAAATAAATAAAATCTTAAAAAAAAAAAAAAAAAAAGGAAGAAGAAGAAGAAAAGCAAAGCAGGGGTCCTGGGGGACTCAACCTGGGCCAGAGAGGTGGGGCCCTACTTCCCCCCACGAAGCAGGGAGAAAGGTTTTGGGATTGGACCTGAGTTCCAATCCCAGCTCCACCTCCTGCCTACTGGGTGAATCCAAGTGACTAAGCCTCTGAGCCTCAGTGTCTCTGAGAAAAACCAGATGGGAATACCCGAGCCTAGCTATGGGGCTGCAGCGTGGATTCTGTCTGAGTAGACCGGAAAGTGCCCCGCACTGGGAAGGGGCTTGACAATCCGGCCCTTTCCCCGCCTGCAGTGCTCCGTGCTGCTGCCCTGCGCTTGGGGAAGGTGTGGCTTCCCACTCCCCAGCTTAGCAGCCGCCCAGAGGGAGGTGGGAGGAGGGCTCCTTCTCTTCAGTGCTATTGAGAAATATTCAAAAGAAACATTTATACCAAAAGCAACTCTGGGGAAACAAAGGAAAATGAACAAAGCAAAAATAAACCCATAAAATGAAATTCAGATCCCAGGTCCTGCAAGAGCCTTCGATAAACGCCCTCCTGGTTCCCAGGAACAACGGGGCCAATTGGAGGGGGCGCTGTCCCCAGCCCCCGGCCGCCTCTGCCGCTGGGCTCTTTTCTCAGCATGGGGGCCGGGGGTGCTGTGAGCTAGAAACACAGTGAACGCTCGGGCTGGGCTTGGGCCGAACCCTCTGCGGCTCATTCTCCCCTTCCCACGTCCCCACTCGGTCGGCAGCCCCCGCGGGGGAGGAACCCGCAGCCCTGCCCGCGCGGAGCTGCAGGAAGCCGGTCACGACTCTGCGCTCAGGCAGCCTTGCGCCCCCTCAGGTGGGAGTTGGACAAGCAGCAGGAGTCGAAGATTGACAGGACGCCGTCTGCGCTTGGGGCCGGGTCTCCCAGCGTGGGCTGCCGGGGATAGGAGCAGCTCTCGGCCCAGCACCCATTCTCGGCCCTGGGATGAGGAGCATGGAGGGCCGCTCTTGCAGGGGCGGGGCTGGTGAAACCGCGGAAGAGTGAGATCTCCAGTTCGCACAAGCTTCCAGAGCAGACTGGAGTCACGCCACAACTCAGGCTGCCCTTGTTGGCACAGCAAGGGTTAAGCAAGGCCTCCTGTGTCTGCCCAGGGATCTGGACAACTGGCTCTTTTGTGATTTAAGCAACTGAGGGTGCTTAGAGGGGGAGACCCCTGGGGCAGCTGGGTTTACATAGGTGGCGAGGGTCCCTTGATGGGGGATCTGCCATAAGCAGGGGATGCCTTGGGGCAGAACTACAGCCAAAGCATGAGAGGCACACAAGGAATTCCCATCGCTGGATGGGGCAGGCTCTGTGCTGGGGTCTGCAGGGGGATGATCTGCTTGGAATTGAGTGAGATATATTAGTGGCCATTATACCAGTCACAGAGCCAAAGGGCCTCCGGAGCCCTCCACAATATTGTGGGCAGGCGAGTGAGGCACAGGGTGTCTGCCTAGACATGTTCCTGCCGGCTCCCCAGTCACAATGCAAAAACCAGCATGACAGCGAATAAACATCTCCAGCCGGGAACCTTCCCTGAATGCCTCTGGCCCTCCGGCTGTAGACACCTGCTTTTCGTCAACATCTGTCCATTTGATGCCGTGCCTGGCCCTCTCTCAGCCTGGGAACAAGCTACAGGATCCCAAGGAGTGACAGGGGCCCCGCTGCTTCTGCCAGAAGGAAGGGCTGGTGGGTGCTCACGCCACATTAGATCTTCCTGGTGAGACAGCTGTGTCACACCCATGTCCAGTGCACCCATCTACTTATCCAACACCTACCCCCCACGCTGTTCAGATACACACGGTTTATGGTATCCCTGCAGGGAGGGACCATGGAGGGACCACTCCCAATGCCTGCTCCCGCGCATGCCCTGGAGGTCATCGGGGCTTTCCCCTGGCACAGGGCTGGAGCTGGGTGTCATAACAGAAAGTTGGCCCTGAACTCAACCCTCCAGAACAGCCATATCTTTCCACAATCCCAAACAAGGACTTGTCCTTTTGGGATGTATTTTTGCCCAGACATTGGGACAGATGCTATCTCCACAAAGGAAACACAAGGCAAGCAGTGGAGAGAACGGACATGTCCTGGCCTCAGCGCTCTGCCTCCTCACTGTACTCGTCCCACACAGCAAGGCTTTAACCGATGCATTCCCTGGGCACCTGTGGCAGGCCACTGTAGCAGGATATGAGCTTGATCTGTGCTGGGGAGGCGCGATCCGTGTTCACTGTTTCTTTGCTGCGTGGGAAGTGACCAGCGGCTTTCCCTGGGTGGAACACAACGGCCCAGGAGGGGAGCTATGAACACCAGCTCTCTGTGCCTGCAAACAAGGAGGGTTCTGGCTTTTCTTCTTTTACTTTTTAGTGACTCCTAGGACTCCAGTCTTCATGGGTAGGGATTTTGTTTTGTATATTCACTCTGGTTAGCCGGCACTCTTTCTTGTCGTAAAACACTACAGCTTCTTTTTGGGGATCTACCTCTATCAGGCTGTGTGCACACCGGCGTGGGGCCGACTGGGGTGTCTCGCTCCCCAGTGTAGAAGCCGGTGTGTCCCTGGAGACTGCCTTCGCTAGATTTTTCCTTTGTCGCCCCAGGGCAGCCTGTGGCTTCAGCCCTTCTAATCAGACCCTCTCCTGGGATTTCTGAACACTGAAAAAAGTAACATGAAAATGCCAAGATGTGAGAAGTGACACCCCATCAATCATCTGTGACCTTTATGATGACCTCCTAAAACTTTTCTTTTCTGCTTACGTCATGCTTTAGGACACAGCCAAAACCAAGGGTAACTCCTTTCCAGGATATTATTTGTTTTATTCCTTATAACTGAGCAGCAAGATGAAAGAATCAAGTCACCCAGAGACTAAAGATCCACGGACTTTTCTGCTGTCTGCTTTATCCTCTCTCGGGGCACTGTTGCTTAGTGAGGGGCTGAAAGAAAACTGCTTGGATGCACATTCCAGAAAGTGCTGGAATCGGACCAGCCCATTTGTAATCCATCTTCCTTGTCCCCGTGAGTGGCAGCTTCAACACCTGCAAGGGGCCTAAGCCCACCTGCTACGCAGCTTTGGGGTGAGGGGTGAGCTCCACTCCAGATTCCAGTGAAGCCCATCGCTATGCCAGGCTGTGCATCCAGCTCTGTTCTCTAGGATGAGACCTTCGCAAGATCCCCAGGACAACGGGAGGACCGGAGAGGGAACAGGGTCCCAAGGGTGAGACAGGAGTTCTTACCTCGGGCTCAGGAACTGAACTGAGTTCTCTGGAGAAGCAAGCGCTGAGCGGCTGGGATTGCGGCGCCCCTGACTCATGGCTGAGTGCACGGGCACAGGCTGGGGGCCTTGTGACTCACCATGCTCAATGCAACTGACCTGAGGTTTTAAATGACTCGAGTCATCGGGCCCTTGGGACTCCCAATAAGCTCCTTCAACCTAGCGATTCATTCCAATGATGCCTGAAATGGTTGGGCCAGCTCCATGCCCTGCACCGAGGCACATCAGCACCAGGAGGCAGAGGAATCAGAACCAGAGACACAGGCGATTCAGGAGCAGAGCAAGAGGAGAGCGGGCAGCGGGCTGAAGCACCGCCTCACCCAAGAGGGGATGGGATGTTTCCACATCAGAGCACAAAACCAAAAATGATGGGTGGACGTTTTAAGTAAGCAGATTTGGACCGGAATAAAGAGAATATTTTAAACAGTAGCCAAGTGGGCTACCCAGGGGAAGCTGATGGATAGTGGACAAGGTCCTGGACTCAGCAGGCAGCCGCCAGAGTCAAGTCCAGATGTATCTGTTAGAGTCTTGTGACCTTGGCGCATTACTGAGCCTCTCTGTCCTCATTTGTCAAAGGGAGGGGGAAATGGGGTTTGTGAGAGTTACTGAGTCAGTATCAGTAAAGGGCATTGAATGGGGCCTGAGCTACCCATGCACTCTCTACAGGCATGCTAGACATTGACTAAGATTGTGATTGTGAGACAGAGAGCCCCTCACTGCTGAAAGATGTTGAACTTGGGCTACACAACAAGTCTCAGAGATGCCAGAGGCCCTTCTTGCACCACCGAGGGAGACGGGATCAGCTCGTGGTACACAGAAGTGGACACTGGGCTCCGGGGGCAGACCTGGCTGGCTTCACATCACACAGCTGCCACTGCGACCTTGGGCAAACCCCACAATCCCCAGGTCTCACTTAGCACATTTACCAACGCGGCTGATATCCTTGATGCCGCCACACCATCACAAGGATTCAATGATTACGTGTGCAGATGTCTCTTCAATGGTTTGTATTTGTCCTGGGTTCCCAACAGCTCCAAAGAAAACACAAGGCATTTGCAGACTGGTCATCCAGATGTGGGCCCCAGTAGGAGATGCGGCAGGTGGATAGGAGCCTTCCCCGCTGCCTCCCGGGGGCCCTGCGGCTCCCCACACGTCAGACGCGGTCCACAGCAGCCCCCTCGCTGTTAGTTTGTCTCTTTCCCAGTGCCCTCTCCCTTCTGGCGGCTCTGTGTGACTCATCCTTCTTTGCGATGAGCTGTGATGTTCTGCTGGGGGATTTGACCTAACAGGGCTCTGGCAGGCTAGACGGTTTCCCCTGCAGGGCTGGTGCCCTGCCCAGTGCTGTCCTCTGACTGGGCTCTTCGTAGCACACACAGTCCCCAGGGCAGGGCCTTGTACTCACACAAGTGCACTAGCACCTGGCTAGCCAGCAAGAGCCAGCAAGCCAAGCTGGCCAGGGAGCTTGGCGAGGAGGAGAGCAAGGCTGCTGCTTCTCTTGGAGTGTGTCTGTAGTGTGACTCAGAACTCTTTAATTGAACAGCTCCTCTGTGCCAGGCCCACATGGGGACCAGCCATGGCTCTGCAGCAGCCTGCGCTCACTCGAAGCTTAGATCCAACAGGAGAGGAAGGCAGACCCAGGCCGAGTCCTGAGCCTCCGCCGTGGCACTGGGCAAGTGCCGCAGATACAGAGACTAAGGCCTCAGACAGCTGCCATGGGATGAGCACCTACTGTGTGCAGGATGCCCCTTTATCTCACTTCATCCGTGCGGCACTGTGAGAAACAGGGTTATGATTTCTCCTGTCCTACAGATGAACAAAAACTCACGTTCTGCCCCAAATTACACTGTTTAAGAGGTAGTACCAGGGCAGGACACTGAATCCAAAAGGTGTTTTTCCCGGGAGCCCATGTACCCACCCCTAGAGATAAGGTGAGATAAGGCTGAGATAAGGTGGTCCAAGGCTTGAAGTCAGGTGCAGCCTCAGTCAGGCAGCTCTGGGTGGAGGGCATTCCTCGGTTTCCGCTCCAGACACAGCGGGTAAAGATGGCTAACAGCCTTCTCCCATCTCCCCCGGGGGCTGATGGGAAGATAGCTAACAGCCTCTCCCCCTCTCCCCCGGGGGCTGATGGAGCCTGACCCCAGGCCAGGGTCAGGTCATTCATTCTCGTTCCTCTCTGTCTCCACCTGTGATTCCACATGGAAGAAATCACCCCTGTGTCCATCTAAATAGAACACCTGCCCACTAACACCAACAACCCAGATGCATTTCGCATCTGCTGGGAGCCATCACTCAGTCACACACCATTAATAACCCATTCAGCTCTCCAACTAGCCAAGCACAAACACATCCTGTGTGTCACCTCAAGGCAAGTTTGTTCCTGGATATTGGAATCTCAGAGCACTGATGCGGGAAGATACCTGAAGTTTCCAGAAAGGGTGTGGCAGAGACGCTGTCTTCCCCTGAGCCAGTTGGGAGGGACAGACCTCAGAGTCACACAGCGTGGCGACCGCGGGTGTCATCTGGCTACCATGCTGCCTCTTCAGCAGAAGATCCTGCCCCCCTTTCAGGTGAGACACCTGGCGGGCTAAGGAATCATAGGAGGTGCCCAAGGTCACGTGAGAAGCAGCATAGCCAACTTGGAAACATGCACCTGCCTGCCCCCAAAATCGCGCCATAGAATGGAAGGATGCAGGTGTTTTTCCCACCCATTTATGGACTTGCAAAATGGTGTTGGGTTAAGTATGGACCCGAGAGGTCTAGGACCCAGCTTCTCCAGCTCAGTGAGGCCCCGTGCTGGACCTTTCACAGAAGGAGAGCCGAGCTGCCTGAAGTAGTGGCCAGCCCCAGCAGGCACAGAGTGACAGGCAGAGCGCTTTAGAAAGTGCATGTCCTTCTCTCGCTTTGTTTCTGCGTGACTCATGCAGCCCACAGAAAAAAATTAATGTCTTGCCCAGCAGCAGCAAATTCTAGTTCCTTTTGTTAAAAAAAAAAAAACACCTCAGAATGCAAAGGGCTCTGGTTTATTCTGGAGACATGGAGCCATCCTGTGGCCACTTCACTGGACAGGCTGGAAGCTGCAGCCAGGACCCCAGCACTGGGAAGCTTTCTGAGGCTGCCTCTGTGCCCTGCTCCTGCCCGGAAGCACCTGTCACACCCTGGTCCCCCCCGAGCAAGCACTCAGGGAGCCCCTGTGACCACTCCCAGCCCACGACCCTCTCTTCCCCACAGGTGACTGGCTCTCCCACTTCAGTTCCAGGGGCCCTGCTCTGTGAGTCTTTTTCTGGCCCTCCCGCACACCCCCAGGTGACAATGCCACCTCCTGGCTTTGTGCCCTTCTTGTCTCCAAACACACTTCCTCAGAATACTGGATGCTAGCCCGTGTTTATACAGGAGTGACTATGCACCTGGCCCTGCGTGCAACAGCCACTCCCTGTGGTTTCAATGCATCTTCATTGTGTTTTCAGTTCATCCCGACGCGTCCTCGTCCTGGCCCTGTACTTGGTGCTGAGAATGGAACCCCCTTGGTGCGGCTTCCCTGAGTCTGCTTGGGACTTAGCACTTCATTTATCCTGTGAAAATCAAGGAGTGCAGTGGGCATGGAGACGCATGAACTCCATTCCTAGTTCAGTTTTTCTTTGCCTGTCAAAGGCATGAATTGGGTATTCACTCATTTGGTAAATAATATTTAGATATCTACAGCAAATCAGACACCATTCTAGGTGCTGCAAAAGCAGTGGTGGGCACGAGTCATGGCTATATTCTGCAGAGGAGACAGATGAAAACAAACAGCAGCTGAGTGTGCCAAGTGATGGAAAACGCCACGCAGAAGCAGCAAGCAGAGAAAGGGGAGCAAGTGCCTGGGGTGGCCAGGGCAGCATCCCTGGGAACGTGGTATCGGAGCAGCGACCTGATGAAGTGAGGGAGAGAGATGGGCCGATACCCAGGGGACGAGGGTTCCGGGCACAAGGAACAGCAGACGCCAAGGTTCTGCAGTGAGACGGAGAAAGAACAAGGAGTCATTGACGCAGGAGCAGAGTGAGCAAGGGTGCTAGTGGCAGACCCCCGTGGGACCTGGTGACAATTGGGGTTTAATTCCAAATGTGCTGGAAACCTCCAAAGGGACTGGCACAAGCTGAGCTGTATTTTAAAATCAAGAAAGCACAAGTTCCTCGGTGTGCTGTCCCCTTCGAGTGCCAAAACCAACAGTGATGCTCTGTCCTTTGTGGGACCACTGCTGTTTCTCCACAACCCCCTCGCTCCAAAGCCCACACTGTCGCTCCCGTGGATTCAAAGGGCTTCGACTAGAACTAACTGGCTAGTAAGGAACAGAGCTAAGTAAACAACTGTGGAGCTGGTGATCTGAGCTGGGATCGGCGTAGCTGCAGGAGTACAGAAGAGGGGCTACCCCAGCCGGACCTGGAAAGTCAGGGTTGGCTTCTGGAGAACGTGGCATCTGACCCACGGCCAGGAGGCTTAGCAGGAGCCGGCTGGGAAACGCGAGTGTTGTTGTCAGGAAAAGGGCGCACATGCGGATGGTGCTTCTGAGGCGACCGTCTGGCCTGTGCCCTTGGCGCCCCCACACACTTGTCCTTTAGCACCCACCTTGCCAATTCCCACGCGAGCCAGACTGGGTCATCCTCTCCTGCTGCCCAGCACTGCTGTGGAAATTTGCCGCCACCAGTTCCAACACAAATTCACACTCTGATCCCGGTTGGGCCTCTGGCCACTCAGCACTCTTCCCTGCGCTAATTAACTGCCTGTTACCTTCCCGGGTCACTTGCTCTACTTCCTTCCTGCCAGCCCCACTCACTGAGGGTGACCTGCCCTCATAATTACAACACAAGCGCCCACCTCCTACTCCTCTAATTTCCACCGCAAAGAACATTTGCATCTTCAGACTTCATTTCCTGCAAATGAGCTCAGAAAGAAAGTGATCATTCTTCATGATTAAGGTTAACCCCTGGGGGAAAAATTAAACATGTATCTTTTTTTTAAAAGATGTATTTATTTATTTATTTGAAAGGCAGAGTTACAGAGAGGCAGAGGCAGAAGCACAGAGAGAGAGAGATAGAGAGAGAGAGAGAGTCTTCGATCTGCTGGTTCACCCCCCAGAAGCCCACAACAGTCAGGGCTGAACCAAGCCAGTCAGGAGGCAGGAACCATCTGGGTCTCCCACCTGGGTGTCAGGACCCCAAGCATCACATGCTACTCCCAGACGCATTAGCAGAAAGCTGGATTGGAAGCGGAAGATCTGGAACTCTATCCAAGACACTACTGGTATGCAATGCAGGTGTCCCAAGTGGTGATTTAACCCACTGTGCCACTATGGGAAAGTTCTTTTTTTTTTTTTTTTAAAGAATTCCAGCTAAAAAGTGTTTGGATTACAGTATTAGAAGATGGCTGCTTTGCAGTGCCATTTGGTTTAGGTGAAAGTCATCAACAGAGGAAGCAATCAGTCCCATGTTAATGGGGGACTTCACATGGAGAGAGAAGGCTGCTGCACCATCTCATGACCACTAGGAACAGGGTAACAAGTCATGACCTCTTGACGAGAAGGCACACTGGGCATGGCCCTTCCCCTGCACACTGGACTTGCCTGGGGGGCATCAGTAACTGGTCGTGCCTGGACCCCTCCCTCACTGATTAAGAGTGTAAAGGTCTGGGTGCAGTTAGGCAGAGAGTTGGTCAAAAGGCTCCCTGGCTGACCATAAGGAGTGGCCAAGTTTGCGGCCCCCACTACTACATGAAGCTCAAAGCCCTGCCATGAACTGACCCTCACAGACGCTCATCTCGGGCTGCAGGAATGCCAGGGCTGGAGAAGCAAGTTTAAGTGACACTATGAGGAAGCGCCAGAAGAATCCAGAATGTGCCTCATTTGATCTAGCAACTCTCTACTGGCTTAAAAAGGGAAAAGGGGACTACTCGAGATTAAATAATTTTAAAACCTAAGAACCAGAAGATCTTCAATTGAAAAAGTCAATTTTTATGCAACTGGGAAAATGTGACCCTCACCTGGATATTAGATGCTACCAAAGAGTTAATGATTATTTTTAAGTGTGTAATAATATTGTGGTTATGTAAGACATGCTTCAGAAACATTTTTAGGTATAAAGGAGTGAAATAATAGGAGGGCTGTGGTTTTTTGGTTTTTTTTTGTTTTTGTTTTTTCTTTTTTTTTTTTTTTGACAGGTAGAGTTATAGACAGTGAGAGAGAGGCAAAGAGAAAGGTCTTCCTTCCATTGGTTCACTCCCCAAATGGCCACTATGGCCGGCACTGTGCCAATCTGAAGCCCAGGAGCCAGGTGCTTCTTCCTGGTCTCCCATGTGGGTGCAGGGGCCCAAGCACTTGGGCCATCCTCCACTGCCCTCCCGGGCCACAGCAGAGAGCTGGACTGGAAGAGGAGCAACTGGGACTAGAACCCGGTGCCCATATGGGATGCCAGCACCGCAGGTGGAGGATTAACTAAGTGAGCCATGGTGCCAGCCCCGGAGGGCTGTTTTTTTTTTTTTTTTTTTTTTTTTTAATTATTTATTTACTGGAAAGGCAGTTTCAGAGAGGCAGAGGCAGAAAGAAGCCTTCCATCCACTGGTTCACTCCCCAAATGGCTGCAACAGCAGGAGCCAGGATGATCCAAAGCCAAGAATCAGGAGCTTCTTCCTGGTCTCCCATGTGGGTGAAGAGGCCCAAGGACTTGGGCCATCTTCTACTGCTTTCCCAGGCCATAGCAGAGAGCTGGATCAGAAGTGGAGCAGCCGGGACTCAAACCGGAATCCATATGGGATGCCGGCATTACAGGCAGAGGCTTAGTCCACTGCGCCACAGCGCCAGCCCCAATGGGGTTTCTTTTAAAATACTTTAGCAACAAGGAAAAGGAATAGATGAATCAAGTGTGCCAAAACTTCAGGAATTATCCAGTCGTGATGGGTAAATGGGTGTTCATTATGTGTGTCTGTCTAGTTTAGTGTATGTTTGCAATTTTATCATAAAATTTCAAAACTGAACCACATTGCTTTTCCACTGTCAGATATTATTGTTATCTGCACTACATCTGTTCCCTTGTCCCATCATTGTCATAATTAGCAGCAGCAGGAGCTGTGCTAAAGAATGCAATTCCCACTGCAATCCCAGAGGGTAGGGCTGTCACCCTAACTGTGCAGATGGCAAAGCCAAAGTTCAGAGAGATTAGGTCACTTGCTCAAAGCTGCACAGATAGTGAAAGGCAATCAGGACACAAAGCCAGAAACAGAAGTTCCTGGTCGGAATCACTGAGCCCGCCGTGGCCTTCCCTGTGTCTCTCTCGCTCATGTCTCTCTCTTCTCCACCACCTCCGTCCTCATCAGCCCACGTCCGTCCCGAGAGGACACTCAGCTTTGCCTTGCAGGAGCCCAGTCAGTGCTTTCTCCTCCTTCCTCGGCCGCACAGCCGGGACAGGCATCTCCACACACCTGCCTACTCATCCTCGCACCTGCTCATTTCTTGGTCTCCTGGCAGGCAGCCCAGCGCGAGAGGCAGGACAGCTGCCTCGCCCTTCCTGTCCCCAGTCCCTCGCCTGAGCCACCTGAGCGTGGCCTTCTGCTTCCAGGCAGCTACCTTCGCCAGGCTGCGCGCCATTACGGCTACACCGCAGCCGCTGCTGTCCATGTGCAGGTCAAACAAACCCTGCCCAGCAGCCAAGAGGCGGCTGCGCCCTGCAGCGAGATGGGCGGCCCCCTCCTGCGCGCTCGGGCAGCCCCGGGGCACCTGTCAGACTGCTCAGGGCCTGCAGCATGAGCCGGGCGGGAAGGGCGATCGATCGTCACGGGTCACGGGCGCAAGGTACACGCTCACAGCAGGTCTGCTGAGCCGAATTGATTTCCGTTCCCTTCTCCACTCCCCGGAGGCAGGCAGGCAGTGTGGAGAGCGCCTGACGCAGAGAACAGAGGCAGGCCTGAAGCACACGGCACACGGACTGGAGAGGCTGAGTGCGCCAGTCCAGCCTTGGCACAGCCTTCCTGGCTGGAGGGGAGCGGGGTGGGACAGGCTGGAGGTGACGGTCACTCCACACTCAACGGCGACAGACAGGTATCAGCGGACCTCTGTGCCTGCTCCCTGGGGCTCCTGCCGGCTCTGGCCAGGAGGACTCCCGCCCACAGCAATGGCTCAGGGCATTCGCCACAGGCCCTGCTGAGACAGATGCTGTGAACACTCAGGTCACAGAACAGTGCCACTCTAGCTTCTAACTGCTGTGGCGTCTGAGTCAGAAATCTGCCACAGCCTCTTAGGGGCCATGAATAATCTTCCACATCACCTCCTGCCCTTTCAAACCACTCCAGGCCTGCCTCAGGTCACCTTCATTGTTTTGTCATTAAACAACTCTCTCCTTACTCTTAGTCATACTCTACAAACTAAGGTTAAGTATATTCCATGCATATTGCGGCTGTCACTCTATACAGATGTCAGGCAAATCCATTCCGTATAGGACAAGATTCTATGAGTCTGACTTTGTCCTCTGTGTGGCATGTGATGGGGGAAGAGATGGCCTGTCACACCAGAGCTTCTCCATCCTGGATGTATTTTAGGACCCTGGGACACCTTGGAAATGAAAACTATGCCTGGCTCCCATCCCAGCATCATTAAATCAGAATCTCTGGGTGTAGGATATCAATGTATATATATAGTTCTTAATTTTAAAATTGTGTTATTTTCATTTTATTTGAAAAGCAGAAAAGAGAGAGATCGATCGATCTTCCATCTACTGGTTCAGTCCCCAAATGCCTGCAACAGCCAGAGCTGGGTCAAGCTGAAGTCAGGAGCCAGGCACTCAATCCAGGTCTCCCATGTGGAAGTGGCAGGAAGCCAAGTATTTGAGCCATCATTTGCTACCTCCCACAGTGCACACCAGCAGGAAGTTGGATCAGAAGTGAAGTGGGCACTAGGACCCAGGCACTCAGATATGGAATGTGGGCAGCTCTGTGCCGAATGCCCACCCCTAGACAACAGAATTTTTAAAAAGCCCCAGGTGAGAACCATTGTGCTAGGGGGAGGGGGCAGGCAAACCCAAGCAATTTCCTGGCCTGGCCTGTTCCTCATTTTTGGCTACAAATGACCTATTTGTAAAATACGGTCTGACCTGACGAGAGGGACACCAGACAGACAGGAAGCGGCCGCCACAGGAGTGCCACCTAAATTCAGATCCTGTCATATTTCATGAGTGTGATTCTGTGTCACCATACATTGCCCCACTGTCCCACCACGGGGTGCGGCGCTTTGTGACAGCTCTGAATACTGCCGCGTGAGACGGTGACACAGTACTGAGCGAGAAGGCAGAGTTCTCTGCTGGGATCGCAGCTGCACACAAACATACATTGGCTAGAGCCTGAAAACGAGAGCACAAACTGATCCTAATTCAGGATTGAATGATTTTTTCCTTTTCTTTTGAACCTTCTTTTGTGTTAATCATACTTTCCAAACTAAAAAGAAGAAAAAAAGGCAAAATAGACTTTATAGATTTGATTGATAGAAACACTGATTTGCTGATACCAGCAGGAGGGAGACAGGTGACAGGGCTGCTGGGCGGGGGTGGGCGGGCCCCTCCTCTCTGGGCCAAGGCTTTTGGGTCTGTGATTTTGCACCAGAAATTGCAAGGCATCTTGCAGACCCCCAGGCCGCTGTTCCTAGGAGACGAGTTAGCAAATGTTAGCCAACACGCTGCTCTTGGTAAGGCGCCGAGCCAAGCTGGCTCCGATACGCGCTGTCTCACCTCCTCACCTCCCCACACACCCGGCCCACGGTGCTGCCCTCACCCCTGCCCACGCGCGTCTTCCTGCTTGCCAGCTTCCCTGGTGATCCCCTCCGCCCACTTGCAACTGCTGGCCTCCTTCTGGATGGCCCCTGAGCCCCTGCACGACGAGCCATGTGCTAACCGGCACACAGCAAGCTTGCGCAAAGCTGCATATGTTCCCAGCGGCACTCTGGCGGGAAGGAGCACCCACCACCCTCAGGGGTCCTCCCCCTGGGGCCAGGCGAAGAAGACTCCTGACCCCCGAATCCCACAGGGCGTGCATGGCTTGGGGGAGCAAGAGCATTGGTTACCTGCTGAACCATGGAGGACTTCCTGGTCGCTGTTGGAGGCTCTGTGGGCCTGGGGAAATCTGACACCAGCATCCAGTTCCAGGAACTTCATTGAGTGTGGCACTGGATAGTTGCCTCTTGTGAAGTATTGCATAGTAATTGCTACCACCTCTGGCTCCCCGTGTGCTGGCTGCTACAGACTCAGTATCCTGTCTAATGCTCTCAACAACCTTAATGGCAGGCAGGTATCATTGTTGTCACCATGCATTTAGACAGGAGATAGACGCTTAGGTTAGGTAATTCCCCCAGATATACTGCTTAGTGATAGGACTTGGAAGTATTGGTTCTGAATTCAAGCTTTGTGAATTTGAACTCTGGTTCTGCCACTTACAAAGTGTGTGATTTTGGGTGAGTTCATCTTTCCAAACCTCAGCTTTCTCTTCTCTGAATGGGAATGATGGTACGTGTTAGAAATGGATGTGGAAGTGTTCAGCAGCTGTGGGAGGCGTCAGTGACATGATCCACATGAAATGCTTAGCACACGCTGTGCGCCCAATACATGCATGCTATGGTTTTAGCTGGATCTGACCCAGATCGCTCTTCCAAGTGCTCCACGATGGCGTCCTGTGCGTGTTAGGTTGGTCTGGGCGTGCCCTGGAGTGGTGAACTCAGCGCCACCATGCGTCTTCAAGGGCCCAGGCTTGAGGCAAGGAAGCACCTGAACATATGCGCCAAGTGCATCTCCTTCAAGCCCACCAGTTTCACAGTCTTCTTCTTCCAGGTGTGTTGTCTCCTTTTGAACAACAAAAAGCTTACTTTTTGAACTTTTAGTCTTTGAAAGGCAGAGCAACAAAGAGACAAAGAGATCTTCCATCCACTGATTCACTCTTCAAATGCCCGCAACGGCCGGGCCTGGGCCAGGAAGATGTGAGGAGCCTGGAACTCCATCCGGATCTCCCACGTGGGTGGCAGGGGCTCAAGGACTTGGGCCGTCATCTGCTGTCTCCCAGGATGCCCATTAGTAGGAAGCTGGATAAGAAGTAGAGTGACCAGCACTCAGACAAGGCACCCTGATAAAGGATGCGGGCATCCTATGTCGGCTTAACCCACTGTGCCACAACACCGGTCCCAGTCTCCTTTTTTTTTTTTTTTATTAAAAACCTGGTCACCCCATACCAAGGAGATGAGGTAGGGAGGATAGGAAGAACTCTGTCCTGTCACACATGCTGTCTAACCCACGGTTGTGTTGTTTGCTGGAACTGGAAGGTCCCCCATGGCCAGCAGCTCCAGCGGCCATAATGGAGCCGAGCCCCCTGGCGTTGCTTGCGATGAGGTTAGGGCTGTAGTTGGGAGGAGGAGCCATCCATCAGACACTTGGGGACCTGAGTGACTGGTGGGATATCTGCATTTGTCCCTGGGCTGCACATCGCACCTCTCCCTTCCGACAGTTACAACGTCTTAATTGTGACATCACCTCTATAGCGCCGTTAACCTTCCCACGGCGAAGGGAAATGCCAGATCGGTAATCCACTTGCTGTGGATTTTTTCCCTATCGTATTTACATCTTGAAAATGTCAACTTTTTTTTTTTTTTGTCTAAAAGCAGGGAACTCGGCCACTGTCTACACAGAGGCAGAAAATGACACTCTGTCCACCAGAAATAAGCCAGCCCGTGTGGTAACACCTCCATAGAGCTAACAGGAACGTCACCTGCCTTTTGGGGGCTCCCCTGTGCAGTGAGAGTGCCAGCAGCAGTGGCTGAGCTGACGTACATCAGCACAAGGAGCCAGGCAGCAGGGGAGGCCCGTGGCCCCCATCTGTGGGGAAGCAGTGGAGTCTCGCGTGGCAAGGCGGTGGGTGGAGCTGGGGCAGGCTGGGTTTGCATCTAGGCTCTGTCTCCTGCAGCTCTTGTGATCTTGAGCCAGATACCTCGTCTCTCTCAGCTCTTGCTTCCTTGCTGTTAAGGGGGAATGTCTTGGGTTGCTTTGCCCTCAGAGGACTTGAAAAGACAAGGATCTGGGTGGAGGTAAGGTGTTTGGGAGGTGATGCTAGGAAACCCTGAGAAGACAGTGGGGAAGTGAGACAGGGATGGGAAGGCATTCACTTTCCAGCACTTCTGGTCTACCATACTGGCTGAGAATTGCCCCAACAATTAAGGGTTCAAGGGTGTAAAGAAAATGACACTAGTGGGGTAGGCAGTTTTACTGTTCCTATTTAACATGCAGAAATGGAGGCCTAGAAAGATTAAGTGCCAAAGGTTATACAGCTGGTCAGTATTTTTTTTTTTTAATGATTTTATATATTTGAAAGGCAGAGTTACAGAGAGGTAGAGCAGAGTCTTCCATTTGTGGTTCACTCCCCAAAGCTGGGCTGATCTGAAGCCAGGAGCCAGGAGCTTCTTCTGAGTCTCCCACTCGGGTGCAGGGACCCAAGTGCTTGGGCCATCTTCTACCACTTTCCCAGGCCATAGCAAAGAGCTGGATTGAAGTGGAGCAACCGGGACTTGAACTGGCACTCATATGGGATGCCGGCACTGCAGGCAGAGGTCTTACTTGCTAGGCCACAGCGCCAGTCCCAGCTGGTCAGAATTACTAGGCTTTGAACCTGGTTTGTACAGCACAAGCATCCTCATGGTTACTCATTATGCTAGGCTGCCTGTATACGTTGTAAAAAGCTTTCATTTGTGACCACACAGCCCTTTTGACCTGTCACCTCCTGATGGGGTTTGGGTCCTGAGATGTCTCAGTGTCTCTCTCATCGCTCTGGTAAAGTCCTTCCCGTCCATGGCTGGGTTTTCAGCCTCTGAGCTCAGAAACCAGCTTCTCTGGCTTCCGTCAGCACAGGGAAGATGGGCCCATCCGAGCCGGTCATTGACAAGGAGCAGCAATGTGGATGGAAGCGGAGCCCTTGAGCCCAGGACCCACAGCAGTCACATCACCCGGAAGCTGAGTAGAAGGAGTTCTTTGCCGGGGAGACCCGACCCGGAAGGGAGCCCGAGGACCCCAGTGATTTCCATCCAGCCGCAGGGCAAGCGACTGCTGCTCAGAGAACCCTGCAGGTGCTGGGACGAGACTTCCCCTCCCAGGGGCACCAGTGGGCCACCCACTCACCCAGCCACTTCTCTCTGGTACAATGGCTGACCAGCGCCTCCTGTTTACTCAGTTGTTTCTTCACGTAGGGAACTTTTTGCTTCCAATCTGGGCACAGAAGCTCTGGAAGGACAGGGAGCCCATCTCGCTGTGACTCTGAGGACCGAGAGCCTTGAGAAGGATGTTAAGTCCAGCTTAGAATAGGCTAAGCCGCCGCTGCCTGCAGTGTCGGTATCCCATACGAGTGCAGGTTCGAGTCCTGGCTGCTCCACTTGCAATCCAGCTCCCTGCTATGGCCTGGGAAAGCAGTAGAAGATGGCCCAACTCCTTGGGCCCCTGCACCCACATGGGAGACCAGGAAGAAGCTCCTGGCTCCTGGCTTTGGATTGGCCCAGCTCCAGCTATTGCAGCCATCTGGGGAGTGAACCAGCCGATGGAAGACCTCTCTCTCTCTCTCTCTCTCTCTCTCTCTCTCTCTCTCTTTCCCTCTCTCTGTCTATAACTCTGCTTCTCAAATAAATAAATAAATCTTTTTAAAAAAATTAGGTCTTCAAGAGAACGTGCTCTTAACTCCTAGCCCATCAGTCCTGGCAGTGGTACACAAAGCACCTGGTACATAGTAAGTGCACGATAAATGTCTAACAAGAAACATCTACTCTGCTGACACAAGGACAAAAGACATGGTCCTTGACCGCAAAGGGTTCACAGTCTAGGCTGAAAGAGCAACGCGGATAGATCTACTCTAGCCCAGGGCCGGAAGGGCTGAGGGAGAGGTCAGGGTGGAGGATCCCCAGGTGCATGGAAGAACAAGGTGTTGTCAGAGAAGCCCCTAAGGGCACACTGTCTTGCTCACAAAGAACAAGAAGAGAGAGTTATTCCCCTGCAGGAAACAACATGACACCCCGGATGACCTGCCAGTGAGTTGCTGGCAGCCGGTTAGAGAGGGGTGAGGGTGCCAGTGAAGTGGAGGGAGCTGAGCCTTTGAGCCAGTTGGAATGCAGGTGCTCCGCTCACTGCACACCTGCCCTGGGCTGCAGGTCTCTGGGCGCTGTGTGATCAGACACGTGTCACGGCCCGGGAAGTCAGGGTTTTATTCAATAACCACTCGGAGCCTCACGATGAGAAGGGTTCAGCCGAGGAGGTGTCGCAGGTGTGTTTAGAGAAGATTGCCCTGAAAGAGTGCGTGCGGCTGGTGGATTGGCGGGGAGGGACAGAGGGGGCTGGGCTGTGAGCACGGCCACATCTGGGACACGAGCAGAGGCCCCAGGCAGCAGGTGGAAGGGACAGAATGGCTTTGAGAAACCCACAGGGGGTCGATTGGACAGGATTTTGTGACCAACTGGACAAGGAAAGAGAGGCTGGGGTGGGGAGAGGGCTGGGTTCTGAAGCAAGGACAGAGAGGGGTTCTGGAGGCAGAGACTGGGAAACAGAAGTGGGAGTGAGAGGTCGGATCCCTGGGGAAGGTGAGCGGGAGGACCAGGAGCTCCCTAAGAGGAGCTGAGACTCTGAGAGCGCAAGGACAGGAAGAACGGTGTGGGCGTGGGCAAGAGGCTGGGCAGACGCCAGCCCTCGGCCTTCGTTTTCCTGCTAAATAGGAGGGGGAGGTATCTGTAGAGACTGGGCTCCGGGAGAGTGAGAAGGAAACAGCGCCAGCGGGAGTGGGCGAGGGAGCTGATGGGGACGCAGGGGAGACTGCCAAGCACGGGCTGTTTTCTCCTGCCCTGACAGCTGCTGTCAGTCAGGGGAGCAGATGGAGTGCCGAGGGAGGATGCTCCCAGCACAGCAGCTACACCCTGGGAGCACGAGGCACCTCTAGGGACGGAATTGATTTCTCTGAATCCGCAAAAGGCCACTGGGGCCTGAAGGAGAGCAAAAGAAGAAACTCTCGGACAACACCCCCCCGCTTTTGTTGGGCCCTTGCTAACCCTTGCAAGCCAGGAACAAGAGCATTAAAAAAAAAAAAAAAAAAAAAAAAATGGAGACTGGTATACCAGTTGTCTAAATGTTTATAAACTATAAATTAAGCCACACCCACTGGTGGCCTGCATTCCCAGCTAGGGCCTCAGAACCTATTCCTTGCAAGGATCACCCTTGCAAACCAGAGGCTAAGGGAGCCAGGCTCCCTTAGGGAAACTTCTCCTGGGGGAGGCTGGGGGCAGGATAGGGCAGAAGCTAGCCCTGGGTCCGGGGCGACCAGCTGATGACCCTCTGAACCTAGGTTAGGGACCAACACAGTGAAGATCCCCAGGAGGCCACCTCCCATGTGTCATTTTGCCAACTCTGGATTTCCAGGAAGTCTAAACACCTCCCCCAGCCACATCATCTGAGAGAGGAACAAGTGCACAGTTATCCTGGGAAAAATGGCCTGGGTAGACACTTCGGGCAACTTGAAACCACTACAAACAAAAAGCAAGTCTTCCTGGAAACAACTGAGCATCCTTGACATGAGGAATGGTCAGACAAAACGGGCTACATCCCCAGGACAGAATACGGCTCAGTAATACAAATAAGAAAAAAGAATTTGGACCACGGAAATGTTATCTTGATTGTGTTGGTGGTTACCCAGCTGTGTATGTTTGCCAGAAGTTACCAAGCCACACAATCCAGAAAGGGTGAGTTTTAGAGTCTCTAAATGCTATGTTCACAAAGCCAACTCCCCGGACAAGCAGGGCCGTCAAGGCGTAAAGCCAGCAAGCAATCGCTCTGCTTCCTCTGGTTGCCCAAGGCAGAGGCTGTGATTCTTCTGCTGCTGAGCTTCTGGAGCCAAACCCCTAAGCAAGGGGGTCCAGCCCAGCCCAATGACCCTCTCATCTAATTTACCTTCACACAAATAGGGAGAGGGAGACAGAGACGGGGGTTTCGACAGGAAACACAGAGACAGGAAAGACAGTTAATGCTTTGAGGTTTGGAGTTTGTGGTATGCAGGCTCCTCTTACCTCCCCAAGGCAAGGAAGGGCTTCTCATTCCAGGACAGGTTGACAATGTCACAGACTGAGGGAATCTATTTTGATAAGTCTGGGCTTTTGTCGCCTTTTAACACCTTACACATTTTCTCTCGTGCATCTCTTAGGTAGCAATGTCCTATGGACATGGATTTTTAAAATCTTTGAATTGCATCTAAAATTATTTTAAAGACTTGTTATGTATTTATTTATTTGAAATAATGACACCTAGCGAGGGGGAGAGAGAAAGAGGAAGAGAGGAAGAGAGAGCGAGCGCTTCCATCTGCTGGTTCACTTGCCAAATGGCCATAGCATCCAGGTCTGGGCCAGGCTGGAGCCAGGAGCCAGGAACTCCATCTGGGTCTCCCACACGGACGGCAGGGGCCCAAATACTGAGCCATCATAGGCTTCCTTCCCAGGTGCATTAGCAGAGAGCTGGATCTGGAAGCAGCCCCATTGCTCGAACCAGTGCTCTGATACGGGATGTCAGCATCGCAGGCAGGCACTTAACCCACTGCGCCACAGGGCCGGCCATCCATGTGTGTTTTCGATAGTCCCCTAGGTCATCATTTTAAAGTTAAATTTTTGCTCTAATTTGCCACTTGTCGATTTCCATGCATTGGATCTGTTTCAGAGGGACTACACAAGATGGGGTCAGGAAGCCCCCATTTTGCCCGACAGAGCTGCCTCCTCTGTCTCCAGGATGGGGACGGAGGAAAACAGGCGGCAGCGTGTCCGCCTGGCTTTGTGGGGCATGCTCTCAGACACCCGGCCCCCGCCCCCAGTCTGCTTCTCCCGCTCCCACCTATTTCACTAACATGACTTGAATTACAGGGCCACCAACCCTGAAAGTATGACAGACATGGGGGAATGGCAGTCTTAAGATTGTCCTCTTGGGGCTGGCGCTATGGCACAGTGGATTAAAGCCCTGCCTGCAATGCCTGTTTGAGTCCTGGCTGCCCCACTTCCGATCCAGCTTCCTGCTAGTGTGCCTGGGAAAGCAGTAGAAGATGCCCAAGTGCTTGGGCCCCTGCACCCCCATGGGCGACCTGGAAGAAGCTCCTGGCTCCTGGCTTCGGATCGGCACAGCTCCGGCCGTTGCAGCCATTTGGGGAGTGAACCAGCGATGGAAGATCTCTCTCTCTCTCTCTCTCTCTCTCTCTCTCTCTGTCTTTCTGCCTCTGCCTCTCTGTAACCCTGCCTTCCAAATAAATAAATAAATAAATATTTTTTAAAAAATTGTCACTGTCACAGGGAAGACGTTTGCCACAAACACCTGGTATAGCAGAGGGCTACTCTTGACCATAGGGCCCTAGGAAGCCATGTAATAACCCTCCCCCCACCTCCACCACCGCCGCCGCCACTGCTGAGTCACACAGCTTTTCTGTGACTCAATTTATTCATCTGTAAAATGGGCATAATGATAACTTGCTTTTCTTACTTAGCCACGGTGAGGCTCAGACGAGGTGCTGTGTGTCCCAGAGCTTTCTAAACTCTGAAATAGCAAATACAGATGTGAGCCGAGTGGCTGTAACACGTGACTCCCACAAACACCGACACCCTTGGCCTCCAGAGCATGCCTCCAAAGCGTGTCTGTAACCAACCTGCAGGAAGCCCCCCTTCCTTTCTCTTTCTCGCTTCTCCCTCCTCCTACTCACAGGCACACAGTCTAAAGGGTTTTCTTTCTGTCTTGAGCACTGGCTGGGTCCCGGTGCACGAGCCTGGCCAGGGTCACAGGTCTGCTGCGGCTCCAGGCAAACCCCACAGCGTGCCCGCGCTGAGAAACCGCAAAGGTCAGCACAACAGCCAAGTCCCACCATTGTCGGGGCCCACGGTTCAGTGAGCAGGCTAATGGGGCCTGCACAGGGAGAGGGCTGCGAACAATGGGCCCCAGTCTCTGCCTGCTGTGCCCTGAGAGGTAAAGTGCTGGAAGGATTTCCTCTGAAAGCTAATCAATTCCAGAACCACTCAACCAGGGTGCTGAGTCGCTGCGACTGCTGACTCACAAAGGGGCACCGTGGTGCCGGGAAATGGGACCGGAGCGGGAGGAAATGAGATCGCTCGGCTGACAGGAGACCCGGGGGCTAGCACAGGGCCTGGCAGGAACGCAGAGGGAGATTAACGTCCCCTCTCTGGCAGCAGCCACTCCCCTGGGCTGCACAGAGCTCTCTGGCCCTCTTGCGTCCCCCCCCACCACCTTCCCTTCACCCACCTGCTCTCCAGGAAGGATCTAGAAGGTCACAGATAGGCTCGTAAGTCACCAATCACTACGGCAGGCAGGTGCTGGAGAAACCCCAACCCACTGGTGCCCAGTCTTTCACCACCAAGGTACCCTCTTGTGCCTCTTATTTGGAGATTCCCTGTTTGGAATATCTTACAAAAGATGCCTACTCAGTGCCTGCTGCTTTGGGTCATTTCCTGAGCTAAGATTTTTCCCCTCAGTATCTCATCTAATACCAACAAAACTGCTGGGGAGTAGAGGTACTTCTCTGTTTCGCATTTGAGAAGGCTAAGACTAAAAAGTTTACCCCAAATCCTACAAGAGAATAGGAGAACTAGAATTTAACCTAGCTTTGTGTGACTTTTAAGTCCCCACGTGCTGCCAGAATTTAAAAGGAAATGGCTTGTGTGTCCAGAGATTACTCTCGCAGGAATACCTCCTAGAGAAATGAAAATATATGTCCACATAAAAATTCACACACCCATGTTTATGACATTAAAAACTACTCAAATGTCTATCAAGTGATGAATAGCTACACAAGCAATTTCCATACGATGGAGTATTAGTTAGCCATAGAAAGCAACAAAGCAGCAACGCATGCTACAGCTTGGATGAACTCTGCAAAATTATGCTGAGTGAAAGAAGGCAGTTATAAGAGACCATCCCTTGGCCAGCATTGTGGCTCACTAGGCTAATCCTCTGCCTGCGGTGCCGGCAACCCGGGTTCTAGTCCCGGTTGCTCCTCTTCCAGTCCAGCTCTCTGCTGTGGCCTGGGAAGGCAGTGGAGGGTGGCCCAAGTGCTTGGGCCCTGCGCCCGCATGGGAGACCAGGAGAAGCACCTGGCTCCTGGCTTCGGATCAGCACTGTGCGTCAGCCACAGGGGCCATTGGGGGATGAACCAATGGAAGGAAGACCTTTCTCTCTGTCTCTCTCTCTCTCTCACTGTCTAACTCTGCCTGTCAAAAAATAAAAAAAATTAAAAAAAAAGAGAGACCATCCCTTACATGATTTCATTCACATGAAATGCCCAGGAAAGGCGAATACAGATACAGAAACTAGATGAGGGACTTGCTCAGGACTGAGGGGATGGGGAGCTATGTAAGGCAGTGATCCCTAGAGGAGGTGGGACTCCTTGCTGAGGTGACGAAATGTCGTACATACACTTGGAGATGCGATGACTTTGAACAGCCCTTGTCTTGACTATTGAGGAACAATTTTTTTTTCATACTATTTGTTGAATTCTTAGTATAGTTAGTCTTATATGTATAAAGTTAATTGAAAATAGATCTTAGTGAAAAAATAAGAATGGGGATAGGAGAGGGAGGAAGAAGGGTAGAAATGCCAGTAGGGTGGGAAAAATCACTATGTTCCTGAAGTTGTATTTATGAAATGCATGAAGTTTGTGTACCTTAAATAAAAGGTTTCTGGGTAAAAAAAAAAGTCATAAAAATTATCTATGGTAACATTTGCACACAACTGTGAATGTTCTACAAACCATTGCCTTTAATCAAGTGGATTGTATGACAATTGAATTATATATCAATAAAACTATAAAATGAATCACTGGGGCCAGTGTTAAGCCACCACCTGCAATGCCAGCATCCTATATGGGCACCAGTTTAAGTCCCAGCTGTCCCACTCCCAATCCAGCTCCCGACTAATGCACCTAGGAAAGCAATTGAAGATGACACAAGTCCTTGGGCCCCTGCACCCACATGGGAGACCCGGAAGCAGCTCCAGGCTCCTGGCTTCAGCCTGGCCCAGCCCCAGCTGTTGCGATCATCTGGGGAGTGAACTAGCAGATGAAAGATCGATCTTTTGGTCTCTCCCTCTCTCTCTCTCTCTCTCTCTCTCTCTCTGCAACTCTGCCTTTCAAATAAATAAAATAAATCTTAGAAAAAACAAAACGGCCGGCGCTGTGGCTCAATAGGCTAATTCTCAGCCTTGCGGCGCCGGCACACCGGGTTCTAGTCCCGGTCGGGGCGCCAGATTCTGTCCCGGTTGCCCCCCTTCCGGGCCAGCTCTCTGCTGTGGCCAGGGAGTGCAGTGGAGGATGGCCCAAGTGCTTGGGCCCTGCACCCCATGGGAGACCAGGAAAAGCACCTGGCTCCTGGCTCCTGCCATCGGATCAGCGCGGTGTGCCGGCCACAGTGCGCCAGCCGCGGCGGCCATTGGAGGGTGAACCAACGGCAAAGGAAGACCTTTCTCTCTGTCTCTCTCTCTCACTGTCCACTCTGCCTGTCAAAAAAAAAACAAAACAAAACAAAACAACACTCATGCTATGGCCGACTAGGTACTGTGACTCTGTCTCTTGATATTTAGGAAACAAGCTGCCTCTCACTGTGGAAGGACCGAGAGCTTTGGAACCAGAGGCTCTGGCTAGAAAGCCCCGTCCCGCTAAGCTGCTGCGGTATGTGGGAAAACTGCCAGCCCCTCCAGCTCCAAAGGGGCTGATTTTGCACTCTGCAGCGTGAGTGGCCAGAGGTATCTATGAACAGAGACTTCTCCCCTCTCCCCTGCCTTGAAGCCACACTCAAGGGCCCCTTTCCTCCTGCATGTGCCAGGGGCTGGCCAGCCAAAGGGAGGGGAGGAAGCTTTGTGACAAGCTGAAAGGCCCCGGATGAGAGAGAGAAACAATAGAAAGAGGTAAGAAAGCAAGAGGAATTTCTGTGACCCTAGGGACAGGTCTTCTGCCCTTGGAAACTGATGGATGCTGGAACCAGAGGAGAGGCCTATGGGACAGCTGAGAGAAGACCAAACCCTGTGAAAAGTAAAATACGGCTCTTCTAAGATTTTCATTTTATTTGAAAGACAGAGAGTCAGAGGGAGATGTTCCATCTGCTGGCTCACCACCCAAATGCCCTCAAAAGCCAGAGTGGGACCGAGCCAAAGTCAAGAGCCAGGAACTCAACCCAAGTCTCCCATGTGGGTGGCAGGGACCCAAGTGCCTGAGCCATTACCTGCTGCCTCCCAGTGTGTGCGTGAGCAGGAAGCCGGAGTCAGGAGGCAGCTGGGACCTGACCCTAGGCACTCTGACACGGGATGTAGGTGTCCCAAGCAATGTCTTAACCACTGAACTGGATGCCTGTCCTCGGCTCTTTTTAAAGGTAGTGTTATGGGTTACATCACTCTGGGGTGTTTCTTCCCAACTAAAATATCTGCCAGAAAAGCAGAGATGCTTTTCTGAAGAGACTGGGAAATGGAAAGAGGTATAAAAGAGCTAAACAATTTTTTTTAAAAAAAGGAGAAAGAAAAGAAACATCAGGCAGTGTGATCACATGTTACTTCAGTACCAGGAACTAGTGCTAATCTGGAACCACGTAATCCTGGTGGTGAAGTCCGGGGGCTGCTCATTATTTCTTAGACCCCGGATTGCAGACTCACTCTCCTGCTAGAATTTATTTGTAATTCTCAAATCACCACCTGTGGTGCTTTCGTGACCCGAACGGAGTGGTGAGAAATCCAGGTTGTCCAACGAGCCTGTTCTCAGCTGAGGCTGAACACACACTCCGCCTCCTGGTTTCAGCTCTTGCCCAGTAAACAAGTGCCTCGCTGTGCTCCTGTGTAGCGCCAGGTTCTCCTCCATGTTGTTGTGCTGTTGGCTGACTTCGCTGTTTAAAATGGAGGCCAGCTGTGGTGCAGGAGGACGTGCTGCCCGTGTCCCCGCACCTGAGAAGGCGGGGGTGTCTCCACAGACGACGCGCGTGTGAGATCATCTCCTTCAGCACGAGTTTCGGTGCTTTGGGCTGTGAGTGCCATATTAATGAACCAACAGTCCATGTGTTGATCATTTGACAAAATGTTGAGAGAGGAGGCTCACAGGAACCCAACCCTCTGTTCCCTGTAGGGGTAATAGTTCAGTATTTGCCATTCGGTGTTTAAGATGTCTGTATAGGGTGTACCTACTGAAAATAACAAGAATCGACTATACATATGATGTGTGTCTTATTCATCATCTCATTTTAATGCCCACAAAGTGTTCTATCTTGGCTTCACAGATAAGGAAAATGAGATTATATGTGTTAGATCACATACTTTAGAGCTAAAGAAGGGAACGCCCCAGCCCTTGAACAGGAGCGTCAGGTCTTAGGCAAAGGAGGCCGGCCCCATATCAGGGCTGGCAGAAAGACACAGAGAGAGCTGGGCTTAGCTAACGGCAGAATAAATCTGAGGGTCGAAGGACCGCACGTGGTCCCTCTGATGTCGTCTGCACTGGTCAGACTACAATCAGCACAGGAGAGAGGCCCAGCACGGTGAGGAGTCTGGGAACCAGTGCATCAGGAGAGAAGCAGTGGAAGGAATAGGACTTGCAGTGAGGAACGGCGTGGAGGCAACCGGAGGGATCTAAAGGGCCACCTTGTACTTGAAGAACCAGATGGAAAGCAGAACCAGGACTGCAGGTTGAAAGTTGCGGGGGAGCAGATCTTGACTCAATGTGAGGAACATTTTCCTACAAGCCAAGGCTGGAAATGGGTGGTCTACAGGCCGTGGGCCCTGGACACACATGTCGTTGGCTTGCAGTGGTTTTCTTTGTTCTTTTTTGCAGCATGTAATGAAATGCCTTTCTGCAGGATTGTGTTCCCGTTCCCACAGCCTGGACCACTCCCTGTGCTCTTAGCCCCAGGTCCCTCAGCCCTGCCGGAAGTAGGCTTGCCGATTTACTAAATAAATAGTTACACTGAATTTTAGGCAAATGACAATTTCTTAGTGATGCCCCATGCATTACCTGGGATGTAATGATACTGCGTTTGTATTCTAATACTTGGGATTTACGGTATTTAATCCAGCAAAACCCTACTCCGGAGGCTTTACATGGCAGCCCTGGGTGTTTCACCGTGAGGCAGTGATGTTCTCTGACTGGCACATTTCCAGAGAAGCGCCTGGCACGGCAACAGGGCTGAAATGACTTAAGTAGGCGCCTGCTCAATGAGGTTCCTCCATTTCAGAGCAACAAAAGGTAGGAGGTACCTGAGTAGGCAGGTGCTGTCTGGGTGTGGTTAACAGGTACGATGCTGGCTTCTTGTTCTAACACCAGCAAGAAGAGCTGAGATGGACTGACAGATGAGGACATCGAATGTTTTTTGACCTCTCATAACAAATATCCTAGACAAATTCCTGTAAGTCCAAGTTGATCGGCGTGTGTGTCAGCTGAGGAGGATGGTGGCGAGCTTTCTGGATGAGCGCATGAAGCAAGAGGCATTTAACACCCCCGAACGATCATTGTTTTGATCTGTCAAAAGCCATCTTCTGTGGTGGTTAGTCATCCTGACACGTGTTTGCCTATCCTGCTGCCAGAATGCTTTTCTGGTTGTTTTGAACAGACTGTGACCAGCTCGCCAAGGAACACAGCAGCAGTTGGTAGGAGAGAAGAGGCTGGCACTAACTTTCTCTTTATCACAGCCTCTTTGCTTGGTGGGAAGTGAGTGGCAGGACCTCTGAGGTCACTTCCAGAAATTGTGCCATTAAAACTAAGTGGCGGGGCAGCACTGTGGCACAGTAGGTGAATCCTCTGCCTGAAGCACCAGCATCCCATATGGGCACCAGGTTGAGTCCCAGCTGCTCCTCTTCCAATCCAGCTCTCTGCTGTGGCCTGGGAAAGCAGTAGAAGCTGGCCCAAGTGCTTGGGCTCCTGCACCCATGTGGGAGACCCGGAAGAAGCTCCTGGCTCCTGGCTTCGGATCAGCCCAGCTCCGGCCATTGCGGTCATTTGGGGAAGGAACCAGTAGATGGAAGACCATTCTCTCTGTCTCTCCTTCTCACTGTCTGTAACTACACTTCTCAAATAAATAAATAAAATCTTTAAAAAAAAAAAAAAGGAAAACTAAGTGGCAGCAGCCTGTGGTCATCGACTTGCCTTTCAGTGTGCTCCTTCTGTCGGCTAGAGCTTGCAAGTGTGTCTAACGGGACCTGAGAGAGCACCTGGCTCAGTTCTCGTTTTGGACGTAAGGACAGTCAGCTCCGTGGTGGGACGACGAGCTCCAGGCCTGGTGGCTGCAGGCAGCTCGTGGGCCTTGAACTCTGCACAGTTCAACAGCTGACTCCCGCTCCTTCTCCTTGGTTCACTGAGCCTCCCTCCCTCCCTTGCACCCACTTTTCTCAGAAGCTCTCACTTGGAGCAGAAAAATGACAAAATACAGGGCATATAACAAATGAAAACATCCGGGGGAGAGTATACACTGCAGTCTGGAGCACACACAGAGGGAGGTTTAGCAATTCAAATTCGTCCTTGGGAAAAGATCCTAGAAGACTTGGGCTTTGCCGTCTCCTTTAAAGGCAGGTGCCTCCAGCATGTGCCCAGGTTTATGCAAATGCCCACTCCAGTGATGCTGTGTGTCCAGCACTCTCCTCTTCATCCAGATTAAGTCATGAAATCTCAGGGTTATTCAAAGCCAGCATCACTCGCCTAAGCAACACTTCAACCACAGCGAAGTAGGATCAAATTGTCTACCATGCCCTTTCTTTTCACAAAGAACTCGAGCTTACTGTTGAGAAGGAACTGACCCAAAAGTCTCCGGATCTTACACAAAGGACCGCAGGTGACTGAGAGCTGTGCTATCTTCAAGCAATAACCCTGTCCTTTCTGGTTATTCTTTTTTTAAAAAAGATTTATTTATTTATTTGAAAGGCAGAGTCATAGAGGGCGGGGGTGGGGGGGGAGATCGAGAGAGAGAATCTATCTTCCATCCGTAGGTTAACTTCCCAAATGGCTGCAACAGGCCAGGGCTGGGCCAGGCCAAAGCCAGGAACCAAGAGCTTCTTCCGGGTCTTCCACCTCGGTGCAGGGGCCCAAGCACTTGGGCCATCTTCCACTGCTTTCCCAGGCCACAGCAGAGAGCTGGACTGGGAGTGGAGCAGCCAGAACTTGCCCATATGGGATGCCGGCATGGCAGTTGGCAGCTTTACCACTCTGCCACAGCACCGGCCCCCTACTGGTTATTCTTGATAGGTATTCTGTTTCCTCAATTGGACCCTCAGAAGACCCTGTCCTTTCTACCTTTTAAACTTTTCAAGGGCTTTTACTTACATTCCACACACAGATCTCTAGCTAACATGCATGGAGTGAATGAGATGGAAATGGAAAGAACAGTGGCTTTTGATGCAGCAGTAGCCTGGACCAAACTCTGACTCCTCCATTCATTCACCAGCTGGTGAACTTGGGTAAGTTTTTAGACCAAGTCTCAGTTCCCTGAGAAATCGCCTCTCTTCCAGAGCTGCGGAGAGAAAATGGGGTAATGTAGGCACTCTGGATGGCAGTCACCATTGCTGTGCCTGTTGCCTTGGTGTCAAACAGAAGGAAAAGGAACTGCCACATAGCACTAGGGGTTTATATCCTTTTAATGCAGTCCCAGTTTGGCCCAAAGACCTAGACTGGAAATCTGACAAATGAGTTGCTTTATGTGACTGTTTGCTATAGCAGGCGCTACATGGCTGATCCCTGAAAGCACTTAAGAGAGGTGTGACAGTCAGCAGTGGGATGCATGTCAATTATTTTATTTAGGATGCCTATTTGGACCACAAGGCTAGCCAGCATTCAGACCCCAGGAGGAGGCCCACGGCTCCATCCCGCCACGGCTCTGTCCCGTCACGACTCCACGATGCGGCGGAACGACTGCACGGCCGGGGACACCGCACCCCAGTCGACGGGCTTCCGGTACTCCTTCTTGTCCAGCAGGTACTGCCTGCCACGGTAGTTGGGCAGCTCGTAGAAAATCCAGGCCCCGTCAAGCACCTTACAGGAGTGGATCTCTCGCATGTGAAATTGCTCCATGATGGAGGGGCAATCTTCAGTGGTCTCATACATCTGACCGTTAAAATCCCCCTTCTCAAAGATCTGAATCTTATACTGGCCTCCGCTAGACTAGAAACAAAAACCAGGCAGACACAAACAGCAACCATTACGGAAGTCACCGGCGGCTCCAGAGCTGGGAGCCGTGTGCTTCAGAACTTCCAAGCCCGAAAGCTCCAGGAGCTGAACCCCACCCCCACTTCCCACTGCAACAAAGCCAAGTGTGAGTCCTCATAATCCCCAGAGAGGAAAGAAAGCCCCGCCCAAGCAACGAGTGCATTCGGTCTTGCAGAGATCTGACCTAACATTGTATTCAGCAGCTGCCAAAAGCCAGCCAGCCAGCAAGAGGAAGGAAAAGTTGGACGTAAAGGCAAAGAGAGCGAGCGTGCGCGCCCCCGCCAGCCCATGCGCGCCGCTCCCCCACCCCCGCCTCACCAGGTGGAGCGCTCTGCAGGAGCTGAGGCGGTCGTTGAGGCCCATCCAGCGCTGGTACTCCGGGTAGTCCCCCTGAGGTAAGATGTACATGTACCCGGCAAAGTCGGGCCTCTCGTACACAGCCCAGGTGCCTCCCTCCACCCTGATGGAGTTGCAGCGGCTCAGGTACGTGTGGAAGTCCGAACAGTCGCAATCGCAGTCATAACGGCGGCCCTGAAAATTCTTGTCTTCGTAGAAGGTAATCTGGAATACAGGACAAACGGAACTGAGTGGGGGTGCCTTTAGCCACAGATGAAACAAATGTTCGGAGCATACGGCCAGTTGTAGAAATTCCTTTCACCTCGGTTCTGAGAGAATGCGTGAGCCGACCTGGCCTCGTGTTTGCGTTCTCGCAGGCAACTTCACTTGTTAACAGTAGGAATGAAGGTTCAACATGAAGCAAAACACGTGAGTGCTTTCATACACACCAGCAGTTTATTGTCAAGTTCTTGGCTTCTTCCTGGATGGTCCCACAGCCCTCTGTACTTAGCACGTTACATTATAAACAACACATCTATGTATCTATCCCTCCCGTCAGACCTGTACCAGGCTTCTTCCAAGGGAGGCACCACGTCTAATTCAACATGGATCTGCTGTGCCCAGCACTTGACAGACTCTCAACAAGTGCTTGATGCAAATGAGCTCCAAATGCAGAAATCCATGCCAGGTAATATGGAAGATATAACAGAGAAAAAATAAAATTGATTTCACTTCGGAGAGCTTATTTCAGACGGATACTATACAGAGCACACCCAAAGGAGCAACCTCCTATGACTGTATTATTAATGTATGGCCAGCAGAGTAGCTGTGAAGTAGCAGGATAACAAGGCAAGAAGTGTCTGGCTTCAAGCTCTTAGCAAGTTTCTACCACAATGCCTGGGGGGAGCCTCCGAAGGCAGCCATGGGAAATAATAAACCAGAAATAATAATCCTGGACTCCTGAGCTACAGCCTCACAATCACCACCACCGCCTTAATTAACTCACCGGTCTGGGTGTCAGCTTCCGGTTTGCCAAATGCAAGGACTAGAGGGCAACCTGGAAGTCCTGACCGTAAAGCAAAACTCAGGAGCTTTTCTGGTTGAAATGGAAGATAGAACTCCCAGGACTCCTAGGTATACCCAAAGCAACTTCTAAAAACCACCGAGAAAGCCACAAATGCACTACAAAGTTTGTCCCTTCTTGCTCAATAGTTCCACAATCTAAGATCAATTCTAAATTATACTTTGAAGCAAAACCACAAGTGTCACAGGCTGCAGGGGACCAATTTCCTGGCACTATGCCGCCACCTTGTGGCTGATTTGCTTTATTGATTTAAAAGAAACAAAAACGGTGTGAGAGCCAGGTAATCAAGCAGGTGTTTTACAGAGGCAAAGAAAACGGGACGAGCATGTTCAAAGAAAGGAGTATAAGAAAGTGGCCCCTTGTAAGGACAGGAAGTAGTTCACCAAGCTTGCATTTCACTAAGGAATGAAGACGGGAAATAAAGCCAGAAAAGTGAATCAGGAGCCATGCTCGAATTTCTTCAGTGATTACGTGGGAGTGGTACTTACTGGCTATATGACTGTGGACATTTAGCCTTCCCTAAGGCTTCTACCTGCCAACTGGGATACCAGTATCCACGGTGGCAGTATGGCCTGAGGATCCAATGGGATAACGTCCAAAAGCACTCAGTTTAATGAATGACTTGTAATTGCCAGTAAGCTTTTGCTACACTTGTTTCAGGTGAAGTGAAGTGACTTGCCTAAAGTTCCCAGCACTTGCAGGTAAGTCAGTGGACTGCAGTGCAAAACTCCTGCCTAGGGGTCTGTGGCTGCCTTCCAGTCTGCACGGCTAGCTCCGCTTAACACGGCATTTACCCTGGTACACACTGAGGCCCAGGGCCTTCTCACACAGCCTGTGGAGAGGGCTTTAGAAAAATCAAGTAACTTCTCTAAGAACAGATGGATTTGGGGCAGGGCAGCGCTGTGGCGGAGTAGGTTAACGCCCTGGCCTGAGGCGCCAGCATCCCAAATGGGTGCCGGTTCTAGTCCTGGCTGCTCCACTTCCAATCAGCTCTCTGCTATGGCCTAGGAAAGCAGTAGAAGATGGCCCAAGTGCTTGGGCCCCTGCACCCACGTGGGAGACCCAGAGGAAGCTCCTGGCTCCTGGCATCGGATCGGCACAGCTCCGGCGGCCATCTGGGGAGTGAACCAGTGGATGGAAGACTCTCTCTCTCTCTCTCTCTGCGTAACTCTGACTTTCAAATAAAATAAATAAATCTTAAAAAAAAAAAAAAACAGATTTGAAATTCTGTAGTCCATATACTTAATTTGCCTTTGGTTTCTGACAAACTGTTCATGCAAACAGAAGCTTGGCCAAGGATGCTCAATGAGGAGTGAGATCAATATCACGCTTCACTTCCTTGTTTCTCACCTTCACTGCCCTCTGCACATTTGCCGGACTGAGATCAATATCCGAGAAGTGGAAATACACACAGCACTCTACAAGGTCACCACCTATTCACCCCCTCACTCCCGCCCCCGCCCCTGATGGACCAGCAACCACCCCAAGATTGAATCCAGTCATGCATCATGTTGCTCTGGGATCCAGGACTAAGCTCCCCTTCCAATTCTCAGAGCCAGACCATGTTGTACCTAGATATAATGGATTTCTGAGGAACCACCATGAAATGAAGCCTACTCTATCATCAGCTGAGAAAATTTGACCTCTGGACCCCCCCAAAAAAATCTCAGAGAAAGCTAAGAAATATGTAGGTTTTCCTAGAAATTATTACAGAATTCCCAACATTTTCAAACTTTTTAAAAATGGCCTACAAATCCAAAAACAACAGAAAGAAAACTGACTTGTGTATCCCTGAAGTAACAAAAATATGCTTAGTGAAATCCATTCCTTTCACCAAGCTCTGATTAAACTGCTAGCAAGGTAATGGAAAGAGAGAAGCAACAAGAAGTCATTGACTGTGTCCCTCGGCCTATCTAACAGGCTATTTAACTAGATAAGCAGCCCAGCTCCGGGAACTAACGGAAATACACTGTTCCCACTCCAGAGAGCTTTGCAAGCAGGTCATGTCAGCATCTGCCCGGCTGGGCGGGTGGTTATGCACAGCTTTCCTCCAGGCGTGGGGAGGTTCCTCAAAGGACACCAAATGCTTCAGTGGGATGTGCACGACAGATTTTCCAGAACCTCAGAACACTAAAGACACTGCTTTTCTCTCCAAACCTTCCAGACGACAAGGATGGTGATCAGTTCTACTTTCCACATGGAAAAAAAAAAATCACGCATTAACCAATTACATTATGTATTACTAGGTACTTCTCAGCACGATGCCATGGGAAGTAGACAACTCGGCCTGTGTGGATTTTTGTCATAGGTGTTTGGTGTGAATCTAAACACAAGGAAGGAATCGGACAAGTGTAGATGCAGCACTTGCTACAAGACACCTGGTCCAGACTTTGAAAAATGTCAGTGTCTCAAAAACAACAGAAAGTGAGAGGTGGGGGATCATTCCGGATTTAAAAGGCTAAAGAGACAAGACAACAAAATGCAATGTGTGATCTTTGATTGGCGCGCCCATCGAGAGAAAAGCTGGCCAGCTCCAAGGATACTTCTGAGAACAACTGGAAAATGTGCATAGAGTCTGAATATGGCATGTATTTATGATAAATCTTAGGTGATCATGATACCATGTTTACATATAGGGGAATTCCTAATTTTTAGGAGCTACATGCCCAAATACTTAAAACAGAAGTATAATAAGTATGCTGTTTTTTTCAAAAGCTGTAGTGAAGAGCCAGAGAGACCAAATATGGCAAAATATTAACCACTGGAATATATATGTGAAGCATATACAAGTATTCATTCCATATTTTCGTTTTTATTCTCTCAAGAGTTGATGGATTGGAAAATTTCTAATTTGTTGCCTTAGGCTCCCTGGAGAATGGAAGAGCTAGAAACAGAATAAAAGGTCTATTCCCTCATTCCCAAAGCCCTGCGACGTCAATTTCCAGCCCAGCAATTATGAGTCCAGTATTTCAGAGGCAGTTTCCCTAACGTGAACGAGGACCCTGGGGAAAGGGCAAGAATCACCGTCGGAAGGAGGACCAGGGATGTCATTCACCTGATTTGCCTGTCCTGCGTGGTCTATAAGAACACTAATGGTTGAGCCCAATTTCAGAAACAGTTAACCGACTACTGAAAGTTTTCTACTCCACATACTCCTTATCAGCATGTTCCATTCCTGTGGAGATTCAGGGAATAACAGTGGCTGGAAGGCAGAAATCATCATGCTATTTACACATCATCTGTATAGTATTCCACATAGCACCATATGTAAATCCTCAGTAAAGTCTTTGAAAATTCTATTAAAGTAGTAAATATAATAAACATGTCATTTTCTCTTTACCCTGGTCTCGGATCACTATCATACTCACCTCTGGGCAATGAAGCAAAAGCTTTTCTCCTCACTTCTGTCAACATACCATTAGGTGAAAAGTGGGTAGGCTGAAAGTCAGTATGACTATTTACTTACCTTTGTTCCAGTTTTAGACATTTTCAGTTCATAGGTTGGTTTCCCCAGTGCTGAGAAATCCAGGGGTAGCTACAGGGAGTCAGAGGCACACACACATTTATAGTGGGCTGGTTTCAAACCAAACATTTGCTTAGTCATGAGAATTGGATCCAAAAATTGAGTCAGTCATTTGGAGGCTATTGATGGTTTCTAGAAAAACAATTGGGATTATGAAATAAAGCAAAGCTTCACTACCCCCTTTAATGCTTACCAAGCCCTGTTGCACTATAAGCTTTGCTGAGTCAAGATACCAAATCCCAGCCAAAGTTTGGAAAATTAAAAACAAGTTCTCTCTTCCCTGGGCAAGTTGGTGTTTTGTTTTGTTTTGTTTTGTTTTTTTTTTTTTTTTTGCAAGTGGCCTCTTTGAAATGTCTAGCATATTTTTTTCGTCAGCAAAGCTATAAGCTTTAGTAAATCAAAAGACTACCCTCTACCTACTTCTGGACAAAAGTAAAATGTTCCAAAGGCAAGAACACTTTGACAACAAAAGGTAATGCATGATCTTATGTTTGGGGTACAAATCACTATAATGGACTTTTTTGGGACAATTAGAAAAAAATTTTAGGGGCAAGCGTTAGGCATACTCGTTATACTGTTTGGGATGCCAGTGTCCCATAGTGGAGTGCCTGACTTCAAGACCTGGCTGCACTCCTGCATCCACTTTTCTGCCAACGTACACCTGGGAAGGCAGTAGGTGATAGCTCAAATAGTTAGGTGCACTGTGACCCATGTGAGTTCCTGGCTTCAGCCTGGCCCAGCCCCAGCTTTTGTGGGCATAAAGGGAGTCAACCGGCAGATGGGAGATCTGTCTCTCTGCCTTTCAAGTAAACTTTAAAAAAAAAAATGTAATATGGTCTATATAGAATGTTATTATACCTATGTTTAATTTTCTGAATTTGATCATCTTGGTATGACTAGGTAAAAGACTATCTTTGATTTTAGGAGATACATGTTAACATATTTAGGGTAAAGATCCAAAATGTCTGAGACTTACTCTCAAATTGTTCAACAAAAGTAAAATACCATATAGAGGGGGAAGCTTCGTGGTGCAGTAGGTCAGACTACCACTCGTGATGCCAGCATCCCATATCAGAGTGCTGGTTTGAGTCCTGGCTTCTCTGCTTCCAATTAAGCTTCCTGCTAATGTGTCTGGGAAGGCAGTGGATGGTGGCCCAAGTGCTTGGACTTCTGCCACCCATGTGGGAGACCTGGATGGAGTTCCTGGCTCCTGACTTTGACCTGGCCCAGTCCTGGTTGCTGCTGCCGCTGCCATTTGGAGATTAAACTAGCAGATGGAAGATCTTTCAATCATATTAAAAAAAAAAAAAAAAAAAAAAAACTAGAGAAGAGTGGTAAAGTATGGCAAAATGTTAACAACTGGTAAATCTACACAAAGGGTATGTGGAAGTTCACTGACCTATTCTTTTTTTTTTTTTTTAAAGATTTATTTATTTATTCAAAAGGCAGAGTTACAGAGACAGGAGAGAGATAAAGAGATCTTCCATCTTCACTTCCCAAATGGCCACATGGCTGGAGCTGAGCTGATCCAAAGCCAGGAGCCAAGAGCTTCTTCTGGGTCTCCCACATGGGTGCAGGGGCCCAGGGACTTGGGTCATCTTCTGTTTTCCCAGGCCATAGCAGAGAGGTGATTGGAAGTGGAGCAGCCAGGACTCAAACCAGCTGGGAGCCAGCACTGCAGGCAGTGGCTATACCAGCTACACCACAGCGCCAGTCCCAACTGACCTATTCTTACAACTGTTCTTTCACAACACAAATTTAAAAAAAGAGAGAGAGAGAGAGAAAGAACTCAAATCCACAAGGTTACCACAGTATGTAGAAAGACAGAGTACTAAAGAACTCCTGAATTTGCAAAGGGTTAGCTAAGCACAACTTGCTTCCTATTTGGTATTCTTTCCTGCCCTTGATATCATATTGACTCCTGTTCAAAGAACATCTTTTAGACCTTGATACATGTATATCTCTGGGAATGAGATTACATCTGATGTAAACTCAAAGAAACAACAAATCAACTTTTCTCCACTTTAATTTTCCTGGTCAAATATATTCTATTCAAAGGTATCTTCCTCATGTTTTTATTAACAAAAACTATACAACAAATATATTTACAAATGGGAGATCTGTAAGATGTATTATAAGGCCGGCGCCGCGGCTCACTAGGCTAATCCTCCGCCTAGCGGCGCTGGCACACCGGGTTCTAGTCCCGGTCGGGGCGCCGGATTCTGTCCCGGTTGCCCCTCTTCCAGGCCAGCCCTCTGCTGTGGCCAGGGAGTGCAGTGGAGGATGGCCCAGGTGCTTGGGCCCTGCACCCCATGGGAGACCAGGAAAAGCACCTGGCTCCTGGCTCCTGCCATCGGATCAGCGCGGTGCGCCGGCCGCGGTGCGCTGGCTGCAGCGCGCCGGCCGCGGCGGCCATTGGAGGGTGAACCAACGGCAAAGGAAGACCTTTCTCTCTGTCTCTCTCTCTCACTGTCCACTCTGCCTGTCAAAAAAAAAAAAAAAAAAAAAAAAAAAAAAGATGTATTATAAGCCGGCGCCACGGCTCAATAGGCTAATCCTCCACCTGCGGCACCGGCACACCAGGTTCTAGTCCCGGTCAGGGCACCGGATTCTGTCCCGGTTGCCCCTCTTCCAGGCCAGTTCTCTGCTGTGGCCAGGGAGTGCAGTGGAGGATGGCCCAAGTGCTTGGGTCCTGCACCCCATGGGAGACCAGGAGAAGCACCTGGCTCCTGGCTTCAGATCAGCGCAATGCACCGGCCGCAGCGCGCCGGCCGCGGTGGCCATTGGAGGGTGAACCAACGGCAAAAAGGAAGACCTTTCTCTCTGTCTCTTCTCTTTCTCACTATCCACTCTGTCAAAAAAAAAAAAAAAAAGAAAGAAAAAAAAAGATTATAGTCAATTGAAAACATGGCAAATATGCCTAGATATGAGGATTCCTAAGAAACAAAACACCTATTTAGTTTTCTGAATTTCTATTTAAAAAAAGCATCTGGTTAATATAATAAATTTCATTAACATGTAACAATTTCCAAAACACACATAGCATTCCAGTGTTTATTTGGTAATTCTGATTGCTTGAATTTCATCTGAAAATAAAAACTAAAAATTTCAGTTAGAATTAACAAATATTCTGAGGAATAATTTTCACTTTAGAAACAGCAGCCCTTTTTTGATATAATTACTAATTAAATGTCCAAGTATACGAATCAATGTTGTTCAACAATCAGATTTCATTTCATTAACTTGATCATATTTCCTTTATCTGAAAGAACAGGCTTACCCAATCAAACGTAAAATTTACTTCATATAATGTCACAGAATGACACTGAAAAGTTTTGAGAATTAAAAATCTTTTTTATTAAAAGGAGCAAACTACTTTTTCAAGTTTATTAAAAATTTGAAACAGGAAATACAAAATAAAGACCTTACACAATTCCATTAAGTTTCATACTTTAAGATTAAAATATCTTTGTATAAAACTATCTCTGCTATTTTTAAATACCAACAAATCATACTTTCATTCTAAGTATTTTTTCAGAGTAGTAATTTCCTTTTAAGTAGTTACAAAGAACTAAAAAACCCTTTTTGACTCCAGAAAGGAAGAAATCCTTTCATAATACAAATTAAAATATAAATACACTTGTAAACCTATAATTACATTAATATTAACATATATACTATGGGGCTGCCTTCATCAACTTTATCAGATTAGCATCACAAAGATGAGTGTTCTGATGTTCTGTAAGCAATATGTTCACTAGAAAGTCAGAAACTGAGCTAAAATTCAACCTGAACAGTAACAACTGAGTAGGGAATGGCAATAAGGAAATGACTGAAACAGAAAACACCCTTGAAGTCTCCTGAGCAGGAAGAGCATCGTCCCCATTTAGTTCTCAGATGAGAACACCGTCCTCCATTCATCTTCTGCTTTTAGGGCCCTGAAGTTAAAGAAAAAAGAAAAATGAATATTAGTCACTTTCTTTTGTCTTCATATAAGTAATAAGGAAAAAAACCTTATGTTTACAAATCACATAAACTATCAAGGTCAGATAATAGTTTAGAATGATAACACACAGAAAGTTTAAAGTTAACTTTCTCTTCTTTTTAAGATTCATTTACTTATTTCAAGGTCAGAGTTACGGGGCGGGGAGAGGGAGAGAGAGACAGAGAGACAGCTTCCTTCTGCAGGTTCATTCTCCAAATGGCGCAACTGCCAGAGCTGGGCAGGTCCAATGCCAGGAGCCAGGAGTCTCTTCTAGGTCTCGCACGTGGGTATAGGAGTCCAAGGAGTTGGGCCACCTTCTGCTGCTTTCCCAGGTGCATTAGTAGGGAGCTGGATCAGAAGTAGCAGCTTGGATGTGAATTGGTGTCCATATGGGATGCTGGTGCTGCAGGCAGTGGCTTTAACTTGCTATGTCACAGTGCTGACCCAATATACTTCTCTTTTCTAAGTGTCACATTAATTGGCAAGCTAGCAGAATTAAACTAAAATGTCTTAAAATTACAGTTTTCAGATTTGTAATTTTTTAAGTTTTGTGAAGACACAGCTTTAACATTTTATACATATTTGTTTATGTGAAAGGCAGAGTCAGTCAGACAGACAGAGAGCTCCCATGTGCTGATTCACTCCACAGATGTCCTCAACAGCCAGGGCCGAGCCAGGGGCTGGGAACTCCATCTGGGTCTCTCCTATGGGAGGCAGGAACCTAATTACTTAAGCCATCACATGCTGCCTCCCAAGATGCACGTCAGCAGGAACTGGGTTGGGGGCTAGAGCTGGCACTGAAATCCAGGCACTCTGATGTGGGAGGTGGGGATGTGGGCATGGGGTGTATTAATTTCACTCCAGGTTCTTGTCTCACACCAAGTCAGGCATTCTGAGTACAGACAAATGTAAGTTACAAAAACTGAGAACAAATTTTATTTAAAAGGTGAGAAAGTGAGCACACCTATACATGCGAGCATGGGGTGCCCCCCACAGAGAAGTACCCATCGTGAATGGGCAGTGGTCCAGACGGCCTAAAATGAGGAGGGGTGGAGAGGGAAGAGAAAGGGCACCTGAGCAGCACCTGCGGCAGTGATCTGCTGCAGAAGAGACAGCCTCCTCCCAGTAGCTGGCCACTTCTGTGAAGGGGGGTGGTGCCCGTACAAGCATGAAGCCACCTGGGAGTTACGTGGCACATCCGCAAGTCCCATGTGGAGCTAAATATCCATTTGTTCATGGGGTCCCCCTTAGGATCTGAATGAATCAGATGCATCTCGGGAAAGGGGGCATTTTGAGAAGTAGGAGGACAGAACTGCATTTGAGGCTTGCAGCATCTTCCGGCTCAGCAGACCTACACTGCCTACCCGCCTACCCCACATCAGCAGGTATCGCAGGTGGTATCCTAACTGCTGTGCCAAATGCCTGCCACAGATCTGCAATTCTTAGTTCGATTCTTAGTTCTTATACCGACTAGACATTGAAATGCTTTTTTTTTTTTTAAATAAAGATACACTTTAAAAATAAACAATATTTAAACAACAAGAATGTCTTTTTGAGACTTTGGAAAACTGAAGCTCCTTAAAATATTAAACATGTGTCCCTACAGTTCTATCCCTAGGTATATACCCGTGAGAAATGCACATATATGTCTATACAAAGCTATGTGCACAGGGACTGGTATTGTGGCACATTAGGTTAAGCCACCGCTTGCGAGGCCAGCATTCCCTATCAGAGCACCAGTTTGAATCTCAGCTGCCTGACATCCAAACCGGCTCCTGAGTGCCTGAGAAGGCAGTGGAAGATGGCCAGGTGCTTGGGCCGCTGCCATTGGCTGGAGTTCCGGGCTCCTGGCTGCAGCCTGGTCCAGCCGTGATGTTGCAGGCATTTTGGAGTTAACCAGTTAATGAAGTTCTCTCTGCCCATCAAATACATAAAATGTTTAAAAATAAGTAAAAGCCTGTACACAAATGTACAAAGCAGCATTATTCATAATAGCTGAAAAATAGAAACAATCCAAATGTCTGTCAGTTGATGAACAGGTAAACCAAGTGGTAGATCCATATAATGGAATATTATCCAGCCATGAAAAAGAATGAAGTCCTGACACATGCTACAACATGGATGAACCTTGAAAACATGCTAAATGAAATAAACTAGTCATAAAACACGACGCTGGAGGATTCATTCCATTTACATGAAATATCTATATTGGGAGTTTTAGAACGGGGATGGCCTTTATTTTGGGGGTAATAAAAATATTCTGGATTCATTAATGGCAAAGACTACATACACAAACTTGTGAGTTACTAAAAGCCACTAAATCCTTTCCCTTCAAAGGCAAATTTTAGGGGGCGGGAGCTGCGGCATAGCAGGTAAAGCTGCTGCCTGCAGTCCTGCCGTCTCATATAGGTGCCAGTTTGCATCCCGACTGCACTACTTCCGATCCAGCTCTGCTATGGCCTGGGTAGAAGATGGTCCAAGTCCTTAGGCCCTTGCACTCGTGTGGGAGACCCGGAAGAAGCTCCTGGCTCCTGGCTTTGGATCAGCCTAGCTCTGGCTGTTGTGGCTATTTGGGAAGTGAACTAGTGGATGGAAGACCTCTCTGTCTCTCTCTTTGCCTCTGCCTCTCTGCAACTCTGCCTTTCAAATAAATACATAAATAAATCTTTTCTTTTTAAAAAGGCCAATTTTATATTATGTGAATATCTAAAAAAAAAAAAGAAGTACATTTTCTTCCACCCTACATACCCAATCTCATTCCTCAAAGACAAATTCCATTTACAATTTCTTTATATCCTTTGAGAAATGTTTAGGCACATAATCGGCACATAAATGTCTATGATGATCCCTATTTTTTCAAAACATAGGCAACATTTTAATTATTCTCCTAAGCTTAGAGATTATTCAGTGTCAGCACATACAGATACACTTTATTTTTCTTAAAGGTACATTCTGTGACACAGACGAAATCAGTTCATCAGGCACCTAGCCTGTAGGGAGGCGCATCCGGCTTGTTTTCAGTCTACAGATATTTTAAAAGATGCTACAATGAACAATGTTTAAAAATAGATCTTCACAGGTTATAAAATTCCAGTTAGATAGGAGGAATAAGTTTAAGAGACCTACTGTAGAAAAGGTGACTATAGTTAATAACAGTATGCTGTATTCTTGAAAAATGCTGAGTAGATGTTCTCATCATTCAAAATGACCATTAAAAATTCTCACCATTAAAATGACAATTATTTATGGTAATACATATGTTAATTAGCCTGACTTGGGCATTCTACAGTGTGTATATATTACAAAACATCACATTGTACAGAATAAAGGTACAATTTTATCTATCAATTTAAAAAAATTATAAATTAAGCAGACTTTTATATTCATAAGCATATCTATAAAATAAATTTTAAGAAGTAAAACTGCTAAATCAAAGAGTATTGGTATTTTTAATTTTGATTTTGTCAAACTGGCCCCTAAAGAGGTAACATACGTTTAAACTTCCCCCAGTGGATGAAATATCTTGCAAGGGTGTGTACCACCAGTTTTTGATCCCTGCCAATCAAAAAACAGTAACTTTAATTTTAAAATTAAGTATTTATGTCCATATTTCTCTATGATCTACTACCTATTCATTTCCTTTGTTTTTATTTTAATTAATTTTTAAAGGGACTTTATTTGAAAGGCAGAGCAAGAGAGAGAGAGAGAGAGAGAGAGAGATGGAAAGACACAGAGAGAGAGATCTTCCATCTACTGGTTCACTCCCAAATGACTGCAACAGCCAGGTTTGGCCAGGCTGAAGCAAGGATTCAGGAAATCCATTCTGGTCTCTTATTTAGGTGGCAGGGATCCAAGCACTTGGGCCATCCTAGGCTGCCCTCCCAGACACATTAGCAGGGAGCTGGATTGGAAACAGAGTAGCCAGGATTCAGACTGGCACTCAGATATGGGATGCAGGCCTTGCAAGCAGAGGCAACCTGCTGGGTCACAAAGTCAGCCCTATGTACTTTGTTTTTAAACTGTTAGTCTTTAAAAATACTTTACAACAGCAAAGTAAGTAGTTTCTATTTTTAAAAAGACTACCTCGGGGCTGGTGCTGTGGCTTAACGGATAAAACTGCTGCCTACAGCGCTGGCATCGCATGTGGGCGCTGGTTCGAGTCCCGGCTGCTCCACTTCCAATCTAGCTCTCTGCTGTGACCTGGGAAAGCAGTAGAAGATGGCCCAAGTCCTTGGGCCCTTGCACCCACATGGGAGACCCGGAGGAAGCTCCTGGCTCCTGGCTTCGGATCGGCACAGCTCTGGCTGTTGCGGCCAGTTGGGGAGTGAACCAGTGGATGGAAGACACCTCTCTCTCTCTCTCTCTCTCTCTGCCTCTCCTTCTCTGTGTTACTCTTTCAAATAAATAAATAAATCTTTAAAAAAAAATGAATATCACATATTTGGATAAAACTTAAGTAAATGTCTGTTTCTGTGTTCTCATCTTTTTAATACATGGTCTTCTAGTTGAAGTAGCACCTTGACAGTAGGGACTCCATTCTGGGAAGATGCCCCCCCACACCATGAGACTCTGGTCTGAAACTATGATCTAAAACAGTTGGACAATAGCAGTCCACTACATCACACTTGGCAGAGCATAGAAACCCCCAGCATGATCACTCAAGCTTGGAAGTGGATAGGCTGCACCTGGGTTAATGATAAAAATGTAATTTGATTAAAATCAATACCTAGATTAATGTCAAGATTATAATTGGAATTGTTAAGATTGTAACTGGTATTGTCAAGATTATAATTGATACAAGTTTTGCATAGGTTTTAGGTCAGCTTGAGCCCGGTAACAATGTATTCCCCCCTGTTCCTAGCAACCATGAATTCCCCTCCCGATTTTGTGGTTTTTGCCTTTATAAACCCTGTTGCTTTGGGCTTCAGGGTCGAGAGTTCTTTAGGGCATGAGCCCACTCTCCACCACCGGCAATAAAGGACCACCAAATGTTATCAATGTGTGGAGCTCCTTTGTTTGCACTCGCTCAGACACAGCACAGTCTTGATTAATTTAATCAATTCTAGTGTATTGCACTTACATGTGCAATTAACAAAGATCAGCAAATTCACTAATTGTTCCGGGGCAGCTGGGAAAGAAGAAAGATATATTACAGAGGGGGAATAAAATGTAAAGCTATATGAGGGGGAAAGTAGTATCTTTAGACAGTACAACTTACGTCAAGCACAAAAGCTAACACTCTGGGGCCGGCACTGTGGTGTAGGTAAGGCTCTGCCTGTAGCATCGGCATCTCATATGAGTCCTGGCTGCTCCACTTCCAATCCAGCTCCCTGCTAATGACCTGGGAAAGCAGTGGAACATGGCCCAAGTACTTGTTCCCCTGCACTCACGTGGTAGGCCCAGGGGAAGTACCTGGCTGCTGGCTTCACCCAGCTCCTCAGTTGCGGTCATTTGGGGAGTGAACCAGCAGATGGAAGACCTCTCTCATCTCTGTCTTCCCTTCTCAGTCTGTAACTTTGCCTCTCAAAGAAATAAATAAATCTTAAAAAAAAGTAACACTTCATACTCATATTTGCTCAAAATTCTATAAACTCTGCCTGAATATTCTTGTTGGTTTCACTATAATATGGTAAATATGAGTATTTAATAATCTGTGTACCCTGACTGGAGTGGTAGAAAGAAATCTAACAATGGTTGGTAACATAATATCCTGTGCACTGGTGTGTACAGGCTTGGAAGGATTCCCCCGAAGAATCTGGCTGAAGTGGCTACATTAGAAATGCTTACCTTGTTTTGACATAGGAGTCCTATCCTGCAGCTTGTTTGGAGGCTACTGTAGGGGGCACAAGGCTGTCCAGCTGTTGGCGATGTCCCGTATTAATCAACCATTCATAAAACTTGTTCTCCACAAGAACCTGGAACTGCTTCCTTTGATCCCTAAAATTTCAATGTAGAGCAAAAAGAATATAAAAACACTAATTCAAATAAATTTTACTCCAAGTGACTACTCGATGCTTTAATGAGACAATGTTAAACAATTATTTTCTAGTTATCTTTGTTCTTGCTGTGCTCAGAATACATTGGACTAACACACACACACAAAGAAAATATATGGTCAGATACAATGCCTGCTTTATAAACTTACTGTCATATATGCACTCAGGACCAAGTGAGTGCTGGTTGTTCTGACAGGACAAATGTGTCAAGAAAAGAAATAAGGCTCCTATTCAAGCAGGTTGATACTGCATAGCTGCAGAGGGCACCATTCACACTGTGGACCAGATATTTCGGTAGAGAAAAATGACAAGTAAAATAAACAAAAGATACAAAATAAAGTAGCTGTAAGTGCCTTGGAGAACAACAGAGCAGGGTAAGGGAATGGGGGAATATCTGGATGCTATTTTGGCCAAAGAATGGACAAAAACTTCTCTAAGAAGACGGGTGAGCAGAGGTGTATGACTGAAGAGATGAAGAAATTAAACGATTATCTGACAAGGATTACTAGCAGAACAAAAATTACAAAGGCTAAAAGGGGAGAATATAGAGGTCTTCAAAAGATGTATTATGAAAATACGAGGCTGGCACCGTGGCTCAATAGGCTAATCCTCCGCCTTGCAGCGCCAGCACACGGGGTTCTAGTCCCGGTCGGGGTGCCTGATTCTGTCCCGGTTGCCCCCTTCCAGGCCAGCTCTCTGCTGTGGCCCGGGAGTGCAGTGGAGGATGGCCCAGGTGCTTGGGCCCTGCACTCCATGGGAGACCAGGATAAGTACCTGGCTCCTGCCATCGGATCAGCGGTGCGCCGGCCGCAGCGGCCATTGGAGGGTGAACCAACAGCAAAGGAAGACCTTTCTCTCTGTCTCTCTCTCTCACTGTCCACTTTGCCTGTCAAAAAAAAAAAAAAAAAAAAAACAAAAAAAAAAACAACACATATTTCCCATTTTTTGCACCAAAATATTTACCTTTTAATTCAGTTTCTTCATAAACTTTTTGAAGTTCCAGCATAGTTAGCAAGAGAACAAAGAAGAGTAGCTCCTGACTGCCAGGAATTAGCTTAGCACCACTAATAGGCCTTTGTAGTGAGGACGTGGCCTGGGACAATTCATTACAGCACCAACATCAGACAAGGCCATTCTGGGATGATGATACACCAAGGTAAGAACCAAACCACTCTGCAATGCCATCTCAGTCTGGACAAAGTAATTTTTGTGAGGTCCAAAGCACAAAAACAACCAGTCACCCTTTCCTGGTTAATGAGGCTGACAACTTTCATTGTTTCTAGTGTCTTCATGGATCTCACTGCTTGACAGCACTGATGCAGAGACAACATTTATTATTACTGTTTACCATATGCCACACTCTACACATGTGTGTATGCTTTTCACATGTGGAAGATGTATGCATCTAAGTACAAAAACCTTTGGAACAACAGAACTGCTTTAAAATTTTTCCCAATGATCACCTATATAATATTATAATATTAATAATTTTTTGACATGACACAACAATAAAGAAATTAAGTTGAAAGAAATTAAGACACTAGATGCATTTAAGGATCAAGCCGAGCAGGTGTGACTCCTGACCCCTGTGAGACTCTGGGTAAAGTATGAGGGAACTTCAAAAAGTCTGGAAAAATGAAATTAAAAGTTTATTCTGGAATTAAAAATAAATTTATTTTGGTACAAAAATGAATTTGAAAATCATGCATAGATTTTCTTCATAATATGCATTTTCTAAAAGAAAAATTTTTTTTTGACAGGCAGAGTAGACAGTGAGAGAGAGACAGAGAGAAAGGTCTTCCTTCTCTGTTGGTTCACCCCCCAATGGCCACTGCGGCCGGCAGGTGCTTCTCCTGGTCTCCTATGCAGGTACAGGGCCCAAGCACTTGGGCCATCCTCCACTGCCTTCCCAGGCCACAGCAGAGAGCTGGACAGGAAGAGGAGCAAACAGGACAGAATCTGGTGCCCCGACCGGAACTAGAACCCGGTGTGCTGGTGCCGCAGGCGGAGGATTAGCCTATTGAGCCACAGTGCCGGCCTACAAAATTTTTGACGACTCCTGCATTAATCTCTCCATTCTTCACTTCTACATTTGTAACAGGGTATTGTTTTGAAGAATAAGTGAGTTAGTACTAAAAGGTATTTAGCAAAGTACTTGGCACATACTAAGTGCTCTGCACCTACTACCTATTATTATCATCATTGCCCTTATGTGACATGCTGGAATGAAAATAACTAATCCATAGCAATAATGTCTTGGTAGCTCAATCCGTGAGGTTACAGACCAGGTGGAATGTTTATAACAATACTAGCAGTATTACAACAATGGACTTCCAGGTAAAGCATGTATTATGACTGCTAATGATCTTTATATTTTTTTCCCAAGTAGCAACTGTTGCAAGGAATCTAAATGCTATTATTTTACCACATAATACATTTTTATTCCTTAATCTATTTGATGAGAACAAAGCTAAGAAAAAACATACAGAAGATACTATGGCTAGATCAAGATATTTTTCAGTTACTATTTCTCTTAAGATGAAATTAATCTTAACAGACCAGATCTCAAACATTCTGGGTAAACAATCTCATCCAGAAGTCGTGTCTGACACACATCACTAAACAGGGTCTCACTCACGTAACTAAACATAGTGGGGTACACACCACACACCACTAAACACACAAACGTGACTACTATGCTATCTTATTAAATCTTCACATTAATCTAATTGGATAGAAAATATACTTATACATTAACATACACCACAATGAACAGCCAGAGAGGATAAACGACATACTCAGGGTCATACAGCAAGTGGCAGGGTCAATATTAATTCCTAAATCTGAGTACTTTCCACTACAATATAGACACAGCTAGCCAAAGAATAATACTAAACCTAAAATCTAATAAAAAAAATACTTGTTGAATATTATTGTTAGTGGTGAATTAAGCCTGATTATAGAACAGATTGAAAGCGTGTCCTTGTAAAAATTAAAGAAAAAAAGAAAAGGAGGAAGGAGGGAAATTGAGGGGAGGAGATGTGAGGGAGGGAAGTATCTTCTTGGAACTGTACCTATGAAACACATGAAATCTGTTCTCTTTATAGTAATAAACATAAAAAGGATCCAATTAAAATAAATATTTTTCACTCATCATCCATCAAACAGTAGGTTTGGCTCATCAGAAATTCATCAAAGTTTGACATCTGCCAACTAAACTTAAGCTTTTTTAAAGGGAGTCTAATACTTGAATATCCACTCGTTCCCATCCCCTAAACCAACACTGCCAAGGACACTGGGCTGATATTCAAGTCTTAACAAAAGATACATAATATCTTTTTATTATTTTAGTACAGCTACAAAAATGTACAGAGTAATTTGTTTTCCTATGGAATTTCACATAAAATACAAACTACTACTTCTAGACAACACTCACTTTGTCAAATGAGCCTCCTTCACGGTTTTCTGCCAGATTTGAATCTTCTGTTCTCTTAGGTCCAGTGCTTTTTGATATGCAGATGGGAGACCCCCAGGTATCTCTGTTGTGTCCCCTTCCATTTCAAAGGGAGTAATAAATACATAGAATTCAGAAGGTGGTAAGAGTCGGAAGACACTTGTGTCACTGTTCTCTTTGCACACGACCATTGGATTATCCCAATAGTTAGGCACTGTAGCAAGGCCAGTCCTGGCCATATGGTCCTCAAGCATCGGGTAATGGGTATGAAAGGGGGCAAATGTTACTCTCTGGTTTCCAGAGAGAATAAGTGGGCGTGTAGGCGTCAGAATGTGAAAGATGCAATCTGTTGTAGAAGAGACGGAAAGACGACGGCAAACAGCAATGACTTTAACATTGTCACAGCTGTAAAGGTGAAGAGCAGTCTCTGTAGGGCCCAAGACAAAGGTGCTATTCCTGCACTTCTCAATTGTCACAGATCTGAAAATGAAAAGATGAGGTAAATTACTCTGCATGAGAAAAAGATAAAAAAAAAAAAAACTGACTTAAGTAATATTCACTGGTAGCCAAAAAAGCATTCATGCTAGAACAGACACGTCAGAGCATCACAACACTAGGAAGGCTGTGCCTACCGTAAGGGAGAAAGCAGATATATAAACGATTCATTGCAGCGGTGAATCTTCACATGTGCCCCCAGCAGAGTATCTGAGCTCTTGGCCAATGTCTGTTTGCAAACCTGGCTCATCACCACCATGCGGTGCCTCCTAGGGGCCACGTGAGTATTGCAGGCAATCTTAGCTCTTCGGGCAGTACCTTCAACTATTTAAGAAAACATGAAAATAAATGAGATCATTTCAAATTAAAGAAAAATAACCATAGAAGGTTACACATGTCTATACTTACCCATCTCTGAAAATGTGATACATGGAGAAATAAAAATGTAGGCCTAGGCTTTGGGTAAACAGATGTTTGTTATATTATTCTCTGTTCCCTTTGTTGTATATTTATAACATTTCATAATTTCTGTTACAAAATAATCTTTAAATCTATAATCCATTAAAGATTGCCTGTAGAGCTAAGAACTGTTTTCAGGGGCCGGCGCTGTGGCGCTGCAGGTTAACGCCCTGGCCTGAAGCGCCAGCATCCCATAAGGGCACTGGTTCTAGTCCCGGCAACTCCTCTTCTGATCCAGCTCTCTGCTATGGCCTGGGAAAGCAGTAGACGATGGCCCAAGTCCTTGGGCACCTGCACCCACGTGGGAGACCCAGAGGAAGCTCCTGGCTCCTGGCTTCAGATCGGTGCAGCTCTGGTCGTTGCAGCCAATTGGGGAGTGAACCATCAGATGGAAGACCTCTCTGTCTCTGCCTCTCTTCTCTCTGTGTTACTCTCTGACTTTCAAATAAATAAATAAAATATTTTAAAAAAACACAAAGAATAGTTTTCATATCTATCCCTCAAGTTATGTAATGTGTGTCTGAGGTCCTTTTGCTGGTAAGAGGCAATACTGGCCCATCTCCAAATCTTCTCCAAGATAGTTTACTTTTGTCAGTCCAACCATAATAACCTCCCCAGGTCGCCATAATATGAATTTTATACCTCCCTTGTTTACTTCCCAAATCATTCCATGAGCTCTATTTGAGTCCACATGTTTATTTCAAGGATTATTATTATCTTCCTAATACACTGTCTTACATAAACCAACATGCAAAAAAAAAAAAACATGTACAGGTTGCGCTCCAAGCCTAGTGAACCGGACCCCCTAGTGAACTGGACCCCCTAGTGAACAGTACTGGCCAAATGCAGGGAAGTCACATGAGTATGCTGTTATCTTTCTTTTAAAATAATTTTACATGTCAAGAGCCTTGGGTGATCATTGACAAAAGTGTTAATTGTTAAGTTAACAACAGGAGTCACTGTGCACTAACTTCCCATGCAAGACTTCTGTCCTCAAAGAGTTGTATTATGAGAGTTAACAGTAAAACTTATTCTCAAGGATAATTTTGTTTTAGTGTATTAAGTGGAAAATATTCTTTTTTTTAAGATTTATTTATTTATTTGAAAATCAGAGTTACAGAGAGAGAGAAGGAGAGGCAGAGTGAGAAAGGTCTTCCATCCACTGGTTCACTCCCCAGTTGGCTGGAGCTGTGCTGATCCAAAGCCAGGAGGCAGGAGATTCCTCTGGGTCTCCCAACGTGGGTACAGGAGCCCAAGGACTTGGGTCATCTTCTACTGCTTTCCCAGGCCATAGCAGAGAGCTGGATCGGAAGTGGAGCAGCTGGGACTTGAACCAGCACCCATATGGGATGCCGGCACTGCAGGCGGCAGCTTTACCTGCTATGCTACAGCACTAGCCCCGAGGATACTCTTATGTCTCATAAGTTTTACTTATGCCTAAGTGTCCAACTCCATTCTTTGTTTTCTTAGGTGCTTCCTTAATTAATAAAACTTGTTCTCAAGGACTAACTTTCTTTTAATATATTAAATGGAGGATATTCTTATGTCTCATAAGTTATAGTTATGTCTAAGTGCTCACATGGATGTATCATTCTTGGGTGCTTCTTAAAGTTAATTAATTTTCTCAAAAAAAAAAAAAAAAAAAAGGGAAGTGAAATTAACTCTGAGATGCAATGACTATGAACACCCCTTGTCTCAACTGTTGAGGAACAGTTCTTCTTTTCTTCCGTGCAAACTGTTGAACTCAACTCAGTATAGAGTTGGTCTTCTGTGTATAAAGTTAATTAAAAATGGATCTTAGAGGAGAATGGGACTGGGAATGGGAGAGTGAGGAGGAGGAGGAGTGGAAGTGTGGGTAGGAGGGCATGTATGGTGGAGAAATCATTATATTCCTAATGTTGTACTTATAAAATGAATGAAGTTTGTATTCCTTAAATAAAAGGTCCCTTTCGGGAAAAAAATTTTAAAAAAGAAAATAAAAAAATCATTTTGAGGCCAGCACTGTGGCATAAGGGGTAAAGCTACCACCTGCAGTGCTGGCATCCCATATGGACACCAGTTCAAGCCCCGGCTGCTCCACTTTCGATCCAGCTCTCTGCTATGGCCTGGGAAAGCAGTGGAAGATGGCCCAAGTGCTTGGGCCCCTACACCCACGTGGGAGACCCATGTCCTTGGCCCCTGCACCCATGTGGGTAACCCAGAAGAAGCTCCTGGCTCCTGGCTTTGTATTGGCGTGGCTCCGGCCATTTGGGAGAGAGATCCAGCAGATGGAAGACCTCTCTCTCTCTCTCTCTGCCTCTCCTTCTCTCTCTGTGTAACTCTTTCAAATAAATAAATAAATATTAAAAATAATTTTAAAATATTGTTTTCTTTTAAAATGATTTCTATAAGTTTATTTTATATAAACTTACATAAAATATATATAAGTTACACAAATGATTATATAGTTAACACATGATTATTGTAGGAAATACCAGAAGATAAAAATCATCTGTAATCCTACTACTTATCACTGTTAACATTTTATTATAATCCTTGAGTTTGAATATCCTTTTTTTCTTTTTTCCCATTAGCACGTACCCTAAGGATGTTCAGAAACTCACTTGGACATATATTCTCTTATTAATACTAAGAATTATGTAGGGACCATTGCTGTGGTGTAGCAGGTAAAGCCACTGCCTACAGTGCCGGCATCCCATACGGACGCTGGTTCAAGTCCCTGCTGCTCCACTTCCAATCCAGCTCTCTGCTATGGCCTGGGAAAGCACTGGAAGATGGTCCAAGTCCTTGGGCCCCTGCATTCTCATGGGAGACGCGGGAGAAGCTCCTGGCTCCTGGCTTTGGATTGGCGCAGCTTTCAACTGTTATAGCCATCTAGGGAGTGAACCAGCGGATGGAAGACCTCTATCTCTCTATGCCTCTGCCTCTTGTAGCTCTTTCAACTAAATAAATGGTTTTTTTTTTTTAAAAAAAAGAGTTATATAATCTTTCCCATATTTTATGGAGTCCATACATATCTGAAAGTCTTTGACTTTACACTAGTACAACAGTTGGCTGGATATACAATTTTTGGATTATAATCTTTTTAAGATTCTTTAGATGGTGATTCTTGGCATTATAAAATTATGACACAAAACTGATTTCCTTTACATTTATATGGAAGCTTATTTTATCTTTGAAATTCAGAGATTATAGAAATGCATTCTGGTATAGTATTTTTTTTTTCATTCATTTTGCCTGACACTTGCCTCAAGAGTGTAGGCACCAAAGAAATGTGTGCCCAGTCCTTCCTCTCTTCAAACATAACATCTGAGCTCACCTACCTAGCCACCACTGGACTCTCAGGAAAGGAACTAACAGGAAATCATGGTCAGATTCCCTCTACTGTGTATTTAAATTTCCAACTTAGAAACATCTACTCTGTGTCTATGTAGCTAACAAGACCTCATCTCCACACCAACTCTCTGAAGTTGCTACTGTGGAATAGCCAAATTCTGCTGTATTGTTTGGAAAACAAGAAATCCTCAAGTGAGTGAGTACATGGCGGTGAGAAGCAGAGAGTCAGAAAAGAGAAAAGTAAAGCAAAGACAAGACTGACTGCAGTTGGAGTTGTGTTAACTACAACCGGAAGGACCTTGACTAACAAATCAACTGTCAGGAGACTGTGGCTGCCTTGGCAGAGAAAGTCACGTAAAAGACAGATATTTTCCTCTTTTATAGCAATAGTGTTTTTAGGTTTCCTACAGAAGACATATGACCTTTAATACATCAGAAAACCCTAGGTTCCATAACTTGTCATTCAATTTACTATAAGTTAAAATATTTAAAAATACCTTGGTGAGCCCAAGCCAATTTCTTTCCAGACTTGAGGCAAGCAGATGTACCAAATGGATTTTCAGTCAAAGAGGCTCTCAACCAGGCTTCCAGCTTGTAGAAAGAAAAAGTCTTAGAGATCTTTGAGAAGCCACTTTCTGCATGCAGCGGTTGCCACAGCGCAAGTTCATGAAGTGGATAGATCTTCCTGGCTCCACTTACTGTACCTTCAATAAGAAAGCTCAGTGCCATGACACCTTCCCGAGAGACTAGACTACTATGAGTTGAATGAAACGATTCACTGAGTTGTTCTGGATCTAAAAGCAGTTCAAGGAGATCTGACAGATGGTAAGAGACAAAAGCCTGGTGACTGTAATCATTCCAATTCTAAAAAAAATCAAAAGAAAGCACTGTTAACAGATCAAAGAGATTCCAAGAGATCTAAAATCTTTACATTTTAACTATTTTGTATTTTTACTCTGCTTCATGCCCAAAATAGAATTTAGGTGGCTATATAAATCTTTTTGTGTGTTAGATAGGTATAGATTCTCTTCCCAGTTTAACTAAAAAGTAGTAAGTAATTCTTAATGTGTGTCAAGCATTGTTACACATACTTTAACATATTTAATCTTAACAAATATCCTAAATGGATGCCATTATCATTCCCACTATAAAAATTAGAAAACAAAGACATAGGAAGGTTAATAAACTTGCCACAAAGCTAGCAACTACTCTAAAAGCTTCAAAACAAACATAAAACTAACCATCGTGGACACTCATTCAATGAAGCACTAGATTTCTTAACCTACTTTCTCTAATTACAGAAGGAAGCTTAAATTCTGTGAAATGAAGCAAGTGGTCTTACAGAGACTAGATTTAAGAAAAGCATAACTTTGGGAATAACTTGGAGTTGACAGATGTTTGAGTGATTTGGCTCACCATTTGACAGCCATTTTCTGAGCACCTCTTATTGGGCATAAGCAATGTTAAGTGATGAATATGCAAACTGAGTGAGACCTGGGACCTGTCCTCAGGGAACTCAGAGTCTCTGTAGTGAGAAGACAACGCAAACAACCACAACACAAAGGGATAAGACCTGCAGTAGTGATCTGTAAAGATGTTCTATGAGCATGAGAGGAACAACTAACTCCACATGGAAAATTATGTCTGAACAGGGTTGTTTTTTTTTTTTTTTTAATATTTACCTATTCATGTACTTGATAGACAGAATGACAGAATGAGAAGCAAAGATAGAGAGAGAGGGAGAGAGAGAGAGAGAATCTTCCACCTGTCAGGTCACTACTCAAACTGCCACAACAGCCAGGGCTGTTCCAGGCTGAAGACAGAAGCCAGGAACTCCATCCAGATCTCCCACATGAGTGGTAGGGACTCATGCAGTTGAGCCATCATCTGCTCCTTCCCAGGCACGTTAGTAGAGAGATGGATCTGCAGTGGAGTGGGGGGCAGGCGTCCCAAGCAGTGACCTCATCTGCTGCACTACAACATAGTTCCTGAATAGATTCTTGACAGATGTCGGCAGTCAAGCAAACAGACAAGGAAAAGATCATCGCAGGCACAGGGAACAGCATATACTACAGTGCACAGGAACAAAAGCAGCTGCTCCGTTCAGAGAACTGCAGGTCCCAAGTGGGGTACAGGAAGTGTGCCAGGACATAGCAGCTGAAGTTAAAATGGCAAACTGAAAAACAGGGCAGAACTGGAACTGGAAAGCCATCTGGCACTGGGTTCTCTCTCAGGATCCAGGATCTCTCTGCATGTCTGTTCTGTTCTCTTCTTTTTCTCTGATGACAAGCATCTTATGCTTTTCTGATTACCTCAGTTTCTAACCCCTCATAATCCCAGGTGACTTATGAGCATAGCAGCAATTCTGGAGCTAATACCACATGAGTTTTCAGCTCAAGGATCCATCACCAACTGGTAACTTGGTTTTCCTGAGGACTGACTGCTCCACATCATTTCAGATCAGACTTCATGTAATTTCAAATACACAGCAATGAACAGGCCACTCTACTCAAGTCTCCATCCCTGATCCAATCAGTTGTTGGGAGAAATCATGCCGTAGTACAAAGCAGAGTCACCATTTACTGGTGCTTACTATGCAGTAAGTCCCCAACTTAATACAGGATTGAATTATCATGGCTATTTAAATAGTCTTCCCATTTACACAAGGTTTAGACAAGTTAACAAACTTGCCTAAAGTCATGTGATTATTAAGAGGTAGAACTCTATGTGAATGCAGGCTACCTTAGCTCAAAACACCATTTTCGGGGGCCAGCATTGTAGCGTAGCGGGTAAAGCTGCCACTTGTGATCCCAGCATCCCATACGGGCGCCAGTTCAGGTCTCAGCTGCTCTACACCCATCCAGCTCTCTGCTAATGTGTCTGGGAAAGCAGCAAAAGATGGACCAAATCCTTGGGTCCCTATACCCATGTGGGAGACCCGGCAGAAACTCCTGGTTTCGGATCAACCCAGCTCCAGCTGTTGCAGTAATTTGGAGAGTGAACCAGAAGATGGAAGATATGTGTGTCTGTCTTTCTGTACACTATGCCTGTCAAATACAAAAATAAATCTTAAAAAAATAAAAATAAAAAACCATCATCTCCTAACAGTGCCCATTCAGCAGGAACTCTGTGTGGATAAAGTAGGTAGTGATTGACTTCTTTCATCTATCTGGACTGGAACATTCTGAATTTAAGGAATAGTTATGGGCCTCTATATGAAGGGTAAAATTAAGAGGCAAGATCTCTGGGATGGAGCCAAACTTGGGAGTCACTGAGACAGATGAAGTCACAGGAACAGAAAGAATGATACTGAATGACTACATCAAGTGAGAAGAGAAGATTGTGACAGGAAAAATCATGGGGCAACAACAGAATTTAAGGGCCAAGGAGAGAAAAACTTATGAAGAAAAGTGAGATGGGAAGCCGGCGCCGCGGCTCACTAGGCTAATCCTCCGCCTTGCGGCGCCAGCACACCGGGTTCTAGTCCCGGTCGGGGCGCCGGATTCTTTCCCGGTTGCCCCTCTTCCAGGCCAGCTCTCTGCTGTGGCCAGGGAGTGCAGTGGAGGATGGCCCAAGTGCTTGGGCCCTGCACCCCATGGGAGACCAGGAGAAGCACCTGGCTCCTGCCTTCTGATCAGCGTGGTGCGCCGGCCGCAGCGTGCCGGCCACATTGGAGGGTGAACCAACGGCAAAAAGGAAGACCTTTCTCTCTGTCTCTCTCTCTCTCACTGTCCACTCTGTCAAAAAAAAACAAACAAAAAAAAAAGTGAGATAAGCCGGCGCCGTGGCTCAATAGGCTAATCCTCCACCTTGCGGCGCCGGCACACCGGGTTCTAGTCCCGGTCGGGGCGCCGGATTCTGTCCCGGTTGCCCCTCTTCCAGGCCAGCTCTCTGCTATGGCCAGGGAGTGCAGTGGAGGATGGCCCAGGTGCTTGGGCCCTGCACCCCATGGGAGACCAGGAAAAGCACCTGGCTCCTGGCTCCTGCCAGGATCAGCGCGGTGCGCCGGCTGCAGCGGCGGCCATTGGAGGGTGAACCAACGGCAAAGGAAGACCTTTCTCTCTCTGTCTCTCTCTCTCACTGTCCACTCTGCCTGTCAAAAAAAAAAAAAAAAAAAAAAAAAAAAAAAAAAAAGTGAGATGGAAGAATCAGAGACAACACTATAAGTTTAAAAGCATCAAGGACTATAAGGGAAAACATATTTATCTAAAAGGAGATTATAAAAATATCAAAGAGATTTTCTGAATGCCATAAAAGTTTTAAGGAGCCAGCACATACTAAAATACTTCTACAAAACAAGTAAACACATTTTGATTTTCTTTACAAAAACAGAAAGAAAAACACAGTAAGGTACTTTTTGAAACTTAACGTGAGGCAGTTAAATTGAACTTCTGGATTGTTACAGTATATAAAATTACTTAAGCATGACTAAGTATTATGAGAAGAAATTTTTATAATTTTCAGATTTAAATAAATTTTGCAAATACTACATCTTCCCATTCATACTATCTTAAGTAAGTGGATTCAAGCTTATTAATATTTGCAAAAATGGGGATGCTAATATAATACTATGAATGTTTTCCTAAGCAATTTTTATATCAGTGAAGGAACTGAAATCACTTCTCTAATTTGATTAAGAAAGTACATATTTTGTTTAATAATTAGGAAAAAATAGTAAAAAGCAAAAAATAAACAAACCATTAAATCACTGGCTTATATAAAGAACCCAAACATAATTGTTTTTTAATATTTTTTTTAAACTTACATGAGAGGCAGAGAGAGAGAGAGAGAGCGCAAGAATGGTTCACATTTGATGGTTCACTCCCCAAATGCCCACAATGGCTAGGGTTGGGCCAGGTTCAAAGATAGGAGCCAGGAACTCAATCCAGGTCTCCCTCATTGGTGGTAAGAACCCAATTATTTGGACAATCCATAGGTTCTGCATCAGTAGGAGCCTGGAGTCAAGAACCAGAGCTGGGTATCAAGCCCAGGTACTACAACATGCAAGATGGCCATCTTAAGCACTTCAGGAGTGGGGAAACTCTTCTGCCAAGGATCATTTGGACACTTACATCATTCGTGGGTCATACAAAATTATCAACTTAAAAATTAACCTCTGTGACGCAATGGGTTAAAGCCCCAGCCTGCAGTGCCGGCATCCCATATGGGCCCCAGTTTGAGTCCCGGCTGCTCCACTTCCGATCCAGCTCTCTGCCACGGCCTGGGAAAGCAGTGGAAGATGGCCCAAGTCCTGGGGCCCCTGCACCCGTGTGAGAGACCCAGAAGAGGCTCCTGGCTCTGGATCAGCTCAGCTCTAGTCGTGGCGGTCATCTGGGGAGTGAACCAGCGGATGGAAGACCTCTTTCTCTATCTCTCCGGCTCTGCCTCTCCCTGTAACTCTGTCTTTCAAATAAATAAAATAAATCTTTAAAAAAATTAGCCTACTATAGATTTATTGAATTTTGAGTCCAACCTCTGGTTGCCTTGGCAGGGCGAGATCAAATGATTTTGTGAGTCTTATATGGTCTGCAGATTAGACAGTCCTCACCCATGCATTAGGCTAAATGCCTGCCCCCACCCCCCAAAAGATAACTTTGAATGAAGGTGAACTATCCCCCTTACAAACTATCTGTTTCAGACAAAGAGATCAGATACAAATAGTACCTTATTATGACCATTTGATTTTTCAGTCAGGTCAGGAGACTGAGGTCTACTTCTGGGACTAGGCCACTCTTCTCCAATCAAAGATGTCCTCAGGGAGACCTTGTTTAATTGCTGAATGTATAGGAAGAGCAGAAACTGCAGGGTGTCCACTGATAGCTGTCCACAAAGAAAACAAAGGATGAATACATATTAAAACAGTATCAATCACTAGTGTACAACTAAGTGGACATTGTAAACTAAACTGACAAGTTTGCTGGTCTTAAAAAACAAATTTAGAAGCATTGCTAGCTTTTGATACCTGTGTCTCTGCCACCCAGATACAGGAATTGCTAAAACTAATCCAACAGGAGCCATTTACCTTCCCAGAAAGCTGTGCTGCCATCTATGACCATAGAAATCCTCTCTCAAAATTGAAGAAAAGGGCCAGTGCCGCGGCTCACTAGGCTAATCCTCTGACTGCAGCGCCGGCACCCTGGGGTTCTAGTCCTGGTCGGGGCGCCAGATTCTGTCCCGGTTGCTCCTCTTCCAGTCCAGCTCTCTGCTGTGGCCCGGGAAGGCAGTGGAGGATGGCCCAAGTACTTGGGCCCTGCACCCGCATGGGAGACCAGGAGGAAGCACCTGGCTCCTGGCTTCGGATCAGCGCAGTGTGCCGGCCACAGCGGCCATTGTGGGGGTGAACCAACGGAAAAAAAAGGAAGACCTTTCTCTCTGTCTCTCTCTCCCTCTCACTGTCCACTCTGCCTGTCAAAATAAATAAAATAAATTTAAAAAAATTGAAGGACAGGATGAAGTACAAACTTTCTTAAAGTATATTATTTCAGAAGTTAAAAAATAAAAACTGGGGCCGGCACTCTGGCATAGCAGGTAAAGCTGCCACCTGCAGTGCTGGCAGCTGGTTCTAGTCCTGGCTGCTACACTTCCGACCCAGCTCTCTGGTATGGCCTGGGAAAGCAGTAGAAGACAGTCCAAGTCCTTGGACCCCTGCACCTGTGTGGGAGACTGGGAGGAAGCTCTTGGCTTCTGGCTTTAGATCTGGCACAGTTCCAGCCATTGTGGCCATCTGGGGAGTGAACCAGCGGATGGAAGACCTCTCTCTCTCTCTGCCTCTCTGTAACTCTGACTTTCAAATAAAATAAATAAATCTTTTAAAAAAATTAAAAACTTAGTAATTTGAGTAGATATATGAATAGGTGTTAGAAAGGAAAAAGGAAATTCAGTGAAGACATGTTAAGTTTAACCCAAGGTTATGAAGTTTATTAAGAAAGTTTAAGACATTAGTGCAACACCTGAAATTGTATATGTAATTTTTTGGTTTATGTGCCTTTTGCTGGGCAGTAGGCCTCAGGTTTTCATAAAATTATTTTAAAAAGATTTATTTATTCATTTCAAAGGCAGAGTTACAGAGAGAGAGAGAGAGAGAGAGCATGAGACAGAAAGTTTGTCCATCTGCTGGCTTACTCCCCAAATGGCCACAACAGTTAATGCTGTTGAGACAGAAGCCAGAAGCCAGGAACTTCTTCTGGGTCTTCCACGTTGGTGCAGGGGTCCAAGTACTGGGTCCAGTTTCTGCTTCTTTCCTGGGCACATTAGCAGGGAGCTGGATCAGAAGTGGAGCAGACAGAATTCAAATTGGCACCCATATGGGATGCTGGTGTCGCAGGTGGCAGCTTTACCCTCTATGCCACAATGCCAGCTCCCATCAAATTCTTAAAGGAGTGTTTGACTTAAAGAAAAAAAAATCACTACAGCTTGATATACATATAAAATTATTTCTTATTTGAGGAAGGTTGTGGTTTGAAGTTTTTGATTATCCTCATATACCCATCACTATAGAAATACAGGAGAGACAAAGAAAGAGAAGTGATGTATCAGTCTACAGTCAGATTTACCCTATTTCCCAAACTAGATAAACATTACTATCATTTAATCAAAAAATATAAATTTTCAGAATCATCTAGACCTATTCACTGCCAATATGGAGCCCCAAATCAATGTATTTTATAGATTTTCACTTCCTTAAACTTTTTGAAATAACTACAGAATCACATGCAATTGTATGAAATAAAACACAGCTGCCCTGTGCCCTTTACCCAGCTTCCCCCACTGCAAACACCATAGCACAACGCTACAACCAGGATACTGACACCAACACATTCAAAACAGAACATTTCCATCAACACAAAGATCTGTAGTGTTGCCCTTTACAGCCATACTCTCCCACCACAGCCCTTCCTCAGACTCTTGCAACCACTTATCTGTTCTCCAATTCTCTAATTTTATCTTTTCAAGATTATAGAAATAGAATCAGACAATATGTAATCTTTTGGAATTGACTTTTTTCACTTTGGATAACTCCCTACATTTATACATACTTCTATTTTAACAGTTATTTGTTATAACATTATTTCTTTAAACAGTCTCCCTGTGATACTTTACCTTTCCATTTGCATATCCCTAGTAACTAGCAAACAACCTGGTACATAATTAGTACTGAAAAAATTTGGAACTTCTTGAAGGTTTTATTCAGCTCTATGTCTAAAATACCTGTTACTGTACCTGTAGGCAACAAATATGAAGGATCAATAAAAAGTTCACAGAAAATGAGTGCAATGAAAAGAACTGAGCACTGATTTCAATTTTGGGGCATCAAAATAAACACTTCTGGAAGAACCTTATATTTTATTAACGAATAACGAAAATGCCCTTCCCTTCTTAGTTGTGTGACAAACTTTCCCCAATTTCCAAAAGTTTGTTTAGATATTACCCCATGAGGCAGAAACTGGCTAGATGCTAACTAAATGCCTTTCTTTCCCTTCTTCCTGGACACACAATTAGATGGCATTTCCCAGCATCCCTTGTAGTTAGATATAGTACAACTGAGTTATAGTCAATAGAATGTGGTGAATTTATATTTACCACTATTAAGCTTGATCCACAAAACTCTCACAAAACAAATAGAACAAAAGGACTCTGATGACCCCTGGCCACAGCTGTGGTAACCTGTGTTATTATTTACCAGTGTTCACGTCTCCATCCTTAAAAGAAGCCCTACCCATGGCCATAGGGTCTTCCTTACCTCCTGTGAGGTGGTTTCTTTTCCCCATCTCATTGACTTGAGGCTTCGCCATGTGACATACATATGTTTAGCCAATGGAAGGAAAGCAGTCACAGCTTACATTACATCTGGGCAGCAGTTTTTAGATTACATCTGAGCAAAACTTTTAAGAAGCATCATGAGAACCCAGAAATAAACTCACACATACATGGTCAGCTAATTTTTTCCAGGTGGAGCTAGTTGTTCCTGTCATGCTCACAGAACCTCTTTACAGATCCCTGCTGCAGGCCTTATCCCACTGTGTTGTGGTTGTTGGTTGTTTGCGTTGTCTTCTCACTACAGTGACTCTGTGTTCCTTGAGACAGGTCCCAGGTCTCACTCAGTTTGCATATTCATCACTTAACATTGCTTATGTCCAATAAGAGGTGCTCAGAAAATGGCTGTCAAATGGATGAGCCAAATCACTCAAACATCTGTCAACTCCAAGTTATTCCCTAAATTCTAACTTCTCTTAAATCTAGTCCCTGTAAGACCACTTGCCTCACTTCACTCCACAGAATTTTCCTTCTGTAATTAGAAAAGGTAAATTAAGAAACCTATTGCTTCACAGAACGGATGTCCACAATGGTTATTTTGACGAATGATATGAAGCTTTTAGAATAGTTACTAGCTGTATGACCTTACCATACCTCAATTTTCTTGTGCATAAAATGGGTGTTAGTGATGGTATTTCGGATATCACTCCAAAGCACAGGCAACAAAACCAAAAATAAACAAGTAGGGGGCCAGCACTGTGGCATAGCAGGTAAAGCCGCCAGCTGCAGTGCCGGCATCATACAGGAACTGGTTCGAGTCCTGGCTGCTCCACTTCAACTAGCTCTCTGCTATGGCCTGGGAAAGCATTAGAAGATGGTCCATGTACCCACATGGGAGACCCGGAGGAAGCTCCTGGTTTTGGATCGGCCCAGCTCTAGCTGTTGCAGCCATTTGGGGAGTGAACCAGTAGATGGACGACTTCTCTCTCTGCCTCTCTGTAACTTTGCCTTTCAAATAAATAAATAAATCTTAAAAAAAAAAAAAAAAAAAAAAAGCGGTGTTACATCAAATTAAAAAGCTTCTGTATACAAATAAAACATTCACCCTTTTAAATGACAGGCAGCACTAGCATCCCAAAGGGTGCCAATTCAAGTCCCAGCTGCTCCACTTCTGATCCAGCTCCCTGCTAGTGTTCCTGGTACAGCAGCAGAAGATGGCCCAAGTTCTTGGGCACCTACAACTCATGTGGGAAACCTGGAGGAAGCGCCTGGCTCCTGGCTTCAGCCTGGCCCAGCTCTGGCCATTTGGGGAGTGACCAGTGGCCGGAAGAGTGCTCGCTCTCTCTGTCTCTCCCTCTCTCTAACTCCTCCTTTCAAATAAATAAAATCTTTAAAAAAAAGAAAAGAAGAGAAGAGAAGAGAAGAGAAGAGAAGAGCAGAGCAACCTATTGAATGAGAGAAAATATTTGTAAACCATATGGCTAATATGATAATGAGGTTAGTATCCAAAATATGTAACAAACCCCTACAACTCAAAAGCAAGAAAACTAAATAGTCTAATTAAAAAATGGTCAAAGACTTGAATAGACATTTCTCTAAAGACACGCAAATGGGCAGCAAGTATATGAAAAGACCCTCGATATCACTAACCATCAGGGAAATGTATTTGTTAGGATGGCTATTATTAGAAAAACAAAAGATTTAACAAAACTGGCAAGGATGTGGAGAAAAGAGAACATGTTATACTGCTGATTGGAATGTAAACTGGCACAGCTGTTATGAAAGACAGTATGGATGTTCCTTAAAAAGTAAAAATGGAACTAACATGATTCAGCGATCTTACTTCCATTTATATCAAAAGGAAATAAAATCAGGGTCTTGAAGAGATACCTGTACTCACATGTTTGCTGCATTGTTATTAACAATAGCCAGTACATGGAAACAACCTAAATGTCCATCAACTGAAGAACGGGTAAAGAAAATCTGTGTGTGAAGGGGTATCCACAAAAGAACATTACTAAACCTTCACAAAGAGGGAATTCCTGCCATGTTCAACAACATGGATGAATTGGGAGAACATTATGCTAAGTGAAATGAGCCAGATACAGAAAGACAAATATTGTATGATCTCACTTCCACGTGGAATCTGAAACAGCTAAATTCACAGCAGACAGAGTAGAATGATGACTGCCAAAGGCTGGGAGAAGGGGCAAATGGAAAGGTCATGGTCAAGGTTACAAAGTTTCAGTAATAATGAGATAATTAAGTCCTGAAGATCTTTAAAGCATAATGATTATAACTCATAGTTTAGAATTTATATACCGTATGATATACTTGAAATTTTCTAAGAGGGTAGATCATAGCAGGTTAAGAGTTGGTAATTATAAAGGAGACGAGAAATTTGGAGAGGTGATGAATATGTGTATGGCCTTGCTGATGGTGATGGGTTCACAGTATATACTTATTCCAAAACTCATTGAGTTGCATATGTACATTAAATAAGAAAAAATGAAGCATTACAAATTTCTGCCTCCTCTGTGACCATTCCTTTCTGTGCCCAGAATAGTCATAACCTACAGAGTTTACTTCTGCTGGGTTCCCAAAGGAGATTACACAGCCACTCCACAGCCTGGAAGTGTCACAGCTAAAGAGCAGCAGGCACACAAAATGTGCAAGAAAGAAGCCTTCATTACTAAGACACTAGAATGTTTTTTCCTGCAAAGCTGATTAATAATGACTCTAGCCGGCGCCACGGCTCACTAGGCTAATCCTCCGCCTTGCAGCACCAGCACACCAGGTTCTAGTCCCAGTCGGGGCGCCGGATTCTGTCCCAGTTGCCCCTCTTCCAGGCCAGCTCTCTGCTGTGGCCAGGGAGTGCAGTGGAGGATGGCCCAGGTCCTTGGGCCCTGCACTCCATGGGAGACCAGGATAAGTACCTGGCTCCTGCCATCGGATCAGCGCAGCATGCTGGCCGCAGCGCGCCGGCCGCGGCGGCCATTGGAGGGTGAACCAACGGCAAAAGGAAGACCTTTCTCTCTGTCTCTCTCTCTCTCACTGTCCACTCTGCCTGTCCAAAAAAAAAAAAAAAAAAAAAAGACTCTAGGGGCCGGCCAGCACTGTGGTATAGCAGGTTAAGCTGCCTGCGGTCCCGGCATCCCATACTGGCACTGGTTTGAGTCCTGAATGCTCCACTTCTGACCCAGCTCCCTGCTGATGACCTGGGAAAGCAGCAAAGGATGGCCAAAGTGCTTGGGACCCTGCACCCATGTGGGAGACCCAGAAGAAACTCCTGGCATCTATCTGGCTTTGGATTGGTCCAGCTCTGGCCATTGTGGCTATCTGGGGAGTGAACCAGCAGATGGAATAACTCTCTCTCTGTCTCTCCCTCTGTCTGTCTCAAGTAAATAAATAAATCTTTAAAAATAATAATGATAGGGGTGGGAACTATGTTCAGTGGGTTAATCCTCCGCCTGCAGTACAGGCATCCCGTATAGGCACTGGTTTGAGTTCCAGCTGCTCCTCTTCCAATCCAGCTCTCTGCTATGACCTGGGAAAGCAGTAGAAGATGGCCCAAGTGCTTGGGCCCTTGCACCCGTGTGGGAGACCTGGAAGAAATTCCTGGCTCTTGGCTTCAGATAGGCCTAGCTCCGACCATTGCAGCCATTTGGGGAGTGAACCAGTGGATGGAGGATCTTTCTCTCTCTGTCTCTCCCTCTCACTGTCTGTAACTCTACCTCTCAAATAAATAAAATCTTTAAAAAAATAATAATGATAATAATGACTCAAAAATACAGAAGCAAAGGGGCCAGTGCTGTAGTGCATCAGGTAAAGCTGCTGCCTGCAGTGCCAGCATCCCATGAGTGCTGGTTTGAGTCTCAGCTGCTCCACTTCCAATTCAGCTCTCTGCTATGGCCTGGGAAAGCAGTAGAAGATGGCCCAAGCCCTTGGGCTCCTATATCTACATGGGAGACCAGAAAGAAGCTCCTGGATCCTGACTTTGTATTGGCCTAGCTCCAGCCATTGTGGCCATTTGGGGAGTGAACCAGCAGATGGAAGACCTCTCTGACCTCTCTCTGCCTCTGCTTCTCTGTAACTCTGTCTTTCAAATAAATAAATCTTGTTAAATTTCTTTCTTTTTTTTTTTTTTTTTGACAAGCAGAGTAAGACAGTGAGAGAGAGAGAGACAAAGGTCTTCCTTCTGTTGGTTCACCCCCCAAATGGCCGCTGCGGCCAGTGTGCTGCGCCGATCCAAAGCCAGGAGCCATGTGCTTCCTCCTGGTCTCCCATGCGGGTACAGGGCCCAAGCACTTGGGAAATCCTCGGCTGCCCTCCCGGGCCCCAGCAGAGAGCTGGCCTGGAAGAGGAGCAACCGGGACAGAATCCGGCGCCCCAACCAGGACTAGAACCCGGGGTGCCGGCGCCACAGGTGGAGGATTAGCCTAGTGAGCCGTGGCGCCAGCCGTTCAAATAAATCTTTAAAACACAGAAGCAAAGATCTGGGAGTCACTGTTTGAATAACAGCATCCCAGAAATTCATCCAACCAGGTACAACTGTGTTGCACTACTACAAGAATGTGAAAAATAAAGTTACTGTTTTAAGCCCCTGAAATGCTTGCTACTGTAATTATCCTACTTATTAATGTATTTCCTAATTAATATACTCTGTGAAGCCTTTTCTTTTTTTTATAATTTATTTATTTATTTATTTTGACAGGCAGAGTTAGACAGTGAGAGAGAGACAGAGAGAAAGGTCTTCCTTCCGTTGGTTCAACCCCCAAATGGCCGTTACGGTCAGCGTGCTGCGCCAATCCAAAGCCAGGAGCCAGGTGTTTCCGGTCTCCCATGCGGGTGCAGGGCCCAAGGACTTGGGCCATCCTCGGCTGCCCTCCCGGGCCACAGCAGAGAGCTGGCCTGGCAGAGGAGCAACCGGGACAGAATCTGGTGCCCCGACTGGGACTAGAACCCGGTGTGCCGGCACCGCAGGCGGAGGATTAGCCTAGTGAGCCGTGGGGCCGGCCTCTGTAAAGCCTTTTCTAATAATTGATAAGAATCATTCTCTGTTTCCGTACTTTATGCCTACCTCTATTGTTTTATTTATTATCACACTAGTAAACAGCACTTTTTTACATACCAGCTTTCCTTCCTGGCCTATGAGGTCTGTGAGAGCCGAGATGCCGTCCTAATCATCTCTGCACATAGCAGATGCTCACTTAAAAACAATCAGCTGATCTGACCATAACATATCAATGGCTCATAACACTCACTCATCCCAAAATATTGTTAAAGTCAATGAAAATATTTCCTTCTTTTAATTACAAGAATCTTATAATGTTACTGCTTTGGGAATAGGTGGATTAGAATTGTTAAATAAGGATTAATTCACTGAATACATTAAATACTGCCAAACTGGAACTGCTACAACTCAAACGATACTTTGAGATCACAACGGTCATCAACCTAAAACCTCAAACTACACAGAGCTAGCAGAAAAACCGACGGATGCTTTATTTCCCAAATTTAACACACACACATAAACCCAGCCATACCTGGTTTCTCTGCTTTTCAACTTCATCCTCAGACGTGCAGTTGGACAGAAGCTCAGACCATTCCAGGCGCTCCTCAGGGGTCTTCACCGAAAGACCCTCAAATATTTCAAAGTAAAGCCATGCCACGTCCTTAGGCAACTGCAGCTTCCCGCACGCGATGTGCCTCCATGCCGACCAGTAGAGGCGTGGGTACGCTCCCTCGCTGGCCCGCGTGCGCACGTAGGTGGAGATCTTCCTGAGGTAGTGAAGGCTGAACTTGGAGGGAGGGGGCATTTGCAAGGCACCCACTAAAAAGGGTTCCGCTTTTACCCAGAGGAGAACTCCGGACTGATCCATATTAGCTCTGAGGACATCTGGGTGACAAGGCTTCTTTGCATACCTAGGAAACAAAGTTTCTTCACTGACTGATATGAAACAAGTATCCCTCACACATTTTCTTGGAAGATGACCCCCTCCCTTCACTGCTTTTAAATGTACTACATCATCAGTTTAAAAGAACAGATCTTTGGTCAGCTCTCATTACAACCTATTTGAGGGAAAAAATGATCTTACTTAAATTGTTAGAAATGGTTGTTTTAGGGAAGATGTGAAAATGCTTTCAGTCTGAGGTGGACCCCCTGCTTAGGACAGGAAGATGGAACAGAGGGTGGAGGGAGCCATCCTATCACAGGAAACCTTGCTGTACCCTGGGTAGGAGCACTGGTCAAAACAGGGGAGTACAATGTCACAGAACGCAATCACTTACACACAGAGAATGGTTGAAGACTTGAATGTTAGCAAACCATACAAGATCAACAGGGAAGGGGGCCAGCACTGTGGCATAACAGGCAAATCTGGTGCCCATATGGGTACTGGCTCATGTCCTGGCTACTCTTCTTCTGATCCAGCTCTCTGCTGTGGCTTGGGAAAGCAGTGGAAGATGGCCCAAGTGCTTGGGCCCCTGCACCCACATGGGAGACCTGAAGGAAGCACCTGGCTCCTGGCTTCAGATCAGCTCAGCTCCGGCCATTGCAGCCATTTGGGGAGTGAACCAGCAGATAGAAGACCTTTCTGTCTCTCCCTCCCTCTGTAACTCTGCCTGTCAAATAAATAATAAAAAACTTTAAAAAAAGAAAAAAAGGTTCAATAGGAAGCCTTAATATAAGGTATAAACACAAGCATCAAAAATAGATCAAGGGCAATTAAGGCATCTACATTCCCTGTTTCAGTGACACACCTCTTCTGCAATATTTTATCATGCTCAGATCAGGTGTAATATTTTTAATTTTGTTTGTTGTTTTTGCTATACCTATGATACACAATTTTTATGGAATATTCATAAAATTAAAAATAAGCGAACCAGGGGCTGGTGCTGTGGCATAGCAGGTAAAGCTGCCACCTGCAGTGTCAGCATCCTATATGGGCACCAGTTCATGTCCCGGCTTCTCCACTTCCGATCCAGCTCTCTGCAGTGGCCTGGGAAAGCAGTAGAAAATGGCCCACGTGCTTGGGCCCCTGCACCCGTGTAGGCAACACAGAAAAAGCTCCTGGCTCCTGGCTTTAGATCAGCCCAGGTCTAGCCGTTGCTGCCGACTGGTGAGTGAACCAGCAGATGGAAGAACTCTCTCTTTCTGCCTCTCCTTCTCTAACTCTTTCAAATAAATCAATCAATCTTTTAAAAAAATAAGGGAATCATCCAGTCTCAGCACTAACCATTTTATTATGCTTCCTTTTTGTCTTTTTCCTAAGCATTGCTGTGTTTTTAAATTTTTACGAGGATTCTTTTACCTATTCTACTTTAGTGTATGTCAAATTTTCTATCAGCTGTTTTCACCATTATAAATAATGCTATGACCACTACCTTTCTTAGTATTTCCTGCATTAGGAATTATTTCCTAGAGAAAATTTGCAGAAGTGCATTTGTATCTGATATTTCTGAAGCTCATTGATATATAGTCCCATTACTTTCCAAATGAGTTTTATCAAACTCCACCATCTCCACTTCATTGAGCACCCTCAGCAGTAACATCAATAAAAAAAAAAAACCTCTCTGGGGCCGGCGTTGTACAGCCTGGGGAGTAAAGCCACCAGCTGCCACACTGGCATCCCATATGGGCTGCTCCACTTTTGTTACAGCTCCCCCATTAAGGCCTGGGAAAAGCTGGGGGAAGATGACTCAAGTCTTTGGAAACCAGAAGAAGTCTTGGCTTTGGCCTGGCCCAGCCCTGGCCATTGTGGCCATCTGGAGAGTGAACCAGCAGATGGAAGATCGATCTCTCTCTCTCTCTCTCTCTGACCCTCCCTCTCTGTAACTCTTTCAAATGTTTTTTAAAAAAAACTTTTCTTATGACTGATGCAAAATGTTTTATTGCTGTAATTTTGGCATTTGATTCTAATAATATTGTGCTTTTCTTGAAAATAATCTGTTCAAAAAATTACCATTGGATGCTTTCTACGGGCCAGGTAGCACATTAAATATTTTGCAAACCTCATATCCCCCTGGAGATACCTAGGATTATCCTCATTTTCAGAGGAGAAAGCCGAGGCATAGGGAAGTTAAGGGATTTCCTCAGCTGGCACAACCCTGGATTAGAATTTAGGCCGGACTTCGCGATGCTTTGCTGCGGACCTACTCTGGACACCCAGTGTTGGGAGAATCCGTGGCGTGAACTCGCGGGAGGGCAGCTGGCAGCCGCCTCCGTTGACAGCTGTGACTCGGAGTCTTTCCGATCAACCTGGACGAAATTACAGGAGGGAGAACCGAGCTCTAGTACGGGAAGCAGGCTGGCTGCTCCGTGAGGGACTGAGCTCCGGTCCCTGAGGGCGCAACCCTCCATTCTAACTCTGAGACTGGCGGTGGGGGCGGGGTGTGTTTAAATTCGTAATCAAAACCTGGAGCTCCTGCCCTCAGGGATGAGAGCTTTTCAAGACCGGAGATCCCCGGTGCGGCTGAGGCTTCGCCCGCCCCCTCCGATGCGATCCGGGGCAGGACCCGGCTAGTGCCGCCGAGCGCCCCGACCGAACTTGGGGAACACGGACGTCCCAGCTGACAGGTTAGGTCGCCGACCCAAGACCCGCCGAGCGCCAGGGTAGCCTCTCCGGCCTGAGCCTGGAGTCTAACCCGCCCAGCCCGCTCTCCCCGGCGCCAGCCCATGCGCGGTTACCTGCAAAGGCCGGCGCCGCTCCGCTGCCCAGCGCGTCCCGCTCGCCGGCCCGCCTAGCGTCTGCCACCGCGCCCTTCGCGCAAGCGTGAGGCCTCGTACCATCGAGACCGGCGGACCTTGTTGCTAGAGCGGCGCCTGCGTCTGCGTCTGCGTCTGCGCAAGACAGGGGCCGCCAAGTCCTGGAGGCTAGACGTGGAGTCAGCCCCCTCTTCCCCAGTCTTTGCTGTCGCGTCTTTGAATCCAGGGCGTAGGTGGATTCCTATTGTCCCACAGAACTGTGGCCAGCGAGTAGCGGCTGGGAGGGTTACGCGCTTTGATCAGCAGTAATGGCGGTTGGACTTTTAAAGCGCTTTCTATCGGATGCGCACCTCAGGCTTCCTTAAGTACACTTGTTTCACTGCTGATGCAGGTAGGGCGTAGGGAGGGGAGAGTAACGCATCCCTAAGGTCACACAGCAAAAAACGGAGCCGAGGTCAAAGCCGGCGTCTAAAGCCAAACGCATTCTCGCGGCTTTCCCGCTGTGCCTGCCTCCCTAAGGCTCTTTTGGATTCCACCCAGCAGAAGGCACCACTCCTTCCTTCCATTTCGTGACGTCAGACTTTTCCCGCTTGCTTAATTCGTTTTAGCCTCTCTAGGTGTGAGAGATACAAAGGTAAATCAGACCATAAAATGCAATTCCGTTCCCCTTTTATGTGGCCTCTCTTCCGGAAAGCAGAGACTTCAGATTTAAACAGAGCAGGTTTACGATGCAGGCGCACCATTCACGGACCTTGAGCAATTCACCACCTCTCTACACCTTGATTTTCTGCAACAGTTATTGTTTGTGGAGCACCAGCCACTGTGTGTTTGGCATAGCGCTGGCGCACAAAACACACAAAACCCCTGCCTTCCTGGTGTGTATAACAGAATAGACAATACTGTACATATTAAGGAATAAAAAGGGATAATTTCGGATAGTAATAAACCTGTGAAGGTTGAGGGCAGGGGTACAGGAAATGTCCCTTTGCGGTGCCAAATTGAAGCTGTGACCTGAATAAGAAGGTAGCCACACAGAGACAAGCAACTTTTACTCAAGACTATTTGAGCATGTACTCCGTGCCAGGCACTACTCCACGGTACTTTATATAACTATTAACAGAACAGTAGCTTCAGGCTTTCATAAAACTACCGCTTCACTGTCACAGGATGGAGGGCAGGGATAAAAATAAAAGGGAGCGGGCCCCCGGCGCTGTGGTGCAGTGGGTTAAAGCCCTGCCCTGCAGTGCCGGCATCCCATATGGATTCCGGTTTGAGTCCCGGCTGCTCCACTTCTGATCCAGCTCTCTGCTGTGGCCTGGGAAAGCAGTAGAAGATGGCTCAAGTGCTTGGGCCCCTGCACCCACGTGGGAGACCCAGAGGAAGCTCCTGGCTTCAGATTGGCACAGCTCCGGCTGTTGGGGTCATCTAGGGAGTGAACCAGTGGATGGAAGTCCTCTCTCTCTCTCTCTGCCTCTCCTTCTCCCTTTGTGTAACTCTTTCAAGTAAATAAATCTTTAAAAAGGAAAAAAAAAAAAAAGGAGCAATGTAAGAGTAAGGAACTCAGTAAGGACTAATTTTAATTGGTTGATCAGGGCAGCCTTAGGTGGCTAATATCCAAATTTTTAAGCGGAGTTACCCAAGTTAAGGTCACGGTGAAGGGTATTTCAGATAGAGGGAAGAGCTAGTATAAAAGTACTAATGTTCTTGGTGTGTTCAAAAAGAAAAAGGAAGCCAGTTTTGTGGGGATAAAGTAAAGAGTATAATAGGCAAGGTACAGATCATATAAGGATTGTAAACCAGAATAGAGTTAGGGTTTTGTTTGAAGCGCAATGAAAAGCCATTCAAGAATTTTAAGCAGGTTAATGACATGACTTGACATGATTTTTAAAAACATGGAGTGAGACGGGGTAAAAACAGGTATTAAGAAACTAAGAACAGAGGGAGGCCGGTGTTGTGGTGCAGTGGGTTAAACCACGGCCTGCGACACCAGCAACCCATACGGGCGCCAGGCCAATCCAGCTTCCTACTAGCGTGCCTGGGAAAGCAGCGGAAGATAGCCCAAGTGTTTGAGCTCCTGCATCCTCGTGGGAAACCCTGATGGAGTTCCAGGTTCCTGGCTCGGGCCTGGCCCATCCTGGGCCACAGCCATTTGGGTGCAAATAGAGTGGCTGCAAGGAGACTTGTTAGGAGGTCCTGCCACGTGAGAGATACAGAGTGGGCCCGGAGGCGTATTCATGGAGATGCAGAGGAGCGGACGGACAGGTTCAAAATCTGGATCAGTTATGCAAGAAAGGGATCAAGGACGGCACCCTGCCGGTGCTTCTGTTTCTGTTTTTCCTGAACAAGGTGGTGCGTTTATTGTGATGACCAAAACTGGGAGGAAGGCGGGGAAGGCAAAGAATTCTCCCTAAGACTGTACTAAGTTTTTATTGGTTGCGTGCTAGACGTCTTACAAAAACATTTCCCGTTAAAATTTCCAACACTGCCAGTATGTGTTTTGTCTCCGCTGTGTTAATTAAGAGACTTGGGCTCAGACTGGGGCGGGGGTGTCTCACCGCTACGGCGTAATGGAAGACGAATCCAAGCTTAAATTAAGTCGGTCTGTTTCCACGGCCGCTGCTCTGTCCTATGCCTCTTGTCTATGCAACCGAGACGATTTCCGGGGTTGTTATGAGAACCTACAGTAAGATCTGCTAAGCAGCGAGTCCTGTGTACTGTTGGCTTGGAGTCCTCGTCCCCGCCCATTCCGCCGCAGTCCCGCAGCTCAGGCCTGCAGCGCGGAGTTCCCTATGAATGAAATTCCAAGAGTTCGAACCGAGATAAAATCTCCCTCCCACAATTGGCCAGTGCTGCTGGAGGAGCCTCGTGATTGGTGGGAAGTCCGAGGAGGCGGGCGATTGGGTCCTGTATCGCAGGTGCCCTCTCTAGGTCCCACCCTCCGCCTTTTACGTGATTTCTACGACCCCGGGGAGACCGGGGAGCCTCCTGCGGCGGCGCGGTCCTCTGACGTCTCCTCTTCTAATTGGCCGGGAGCTGAGGCTGCAGTTCTGAAGCGTAACTGGCTGCGCGCACCGCCTCGGAGGTGAAGTGTACTGTGCTGATTGGCCCTGAGGTGCCGGCCGCGTGTGATGTCCTGGCCAGTGATTGGCTCTCGCTTGCTGGGGGCTTCTCTCGCCGGGACTCGGACTCCCGGGAAGTGGTCTGGCCGGGAGGGGGGCAAGCCAGCTGTCTCTGCGGGCCGAGCGAGAGGGCCCCCGGCGTAAGACGGCCTCACAGGGCCGCGTGGGCTGGTGAGCAGACGCGGCGGCAGAGGAAGCTGTGAGGAGTGCTTGGGCCAGGGTCCGGCGTGGAGGAACCATGGCCCCGCAGAACCTGGGCACCTTCTGCCTGTTGCTGCTGTACTTCATCGGGGCCGTGATCGCCGGGTGAGGAACTGGCACCCGCGGGCCCGGGGTTGGAGCGTCAGCCTTCGCTGGGAAGCGGCAGGGTGGGCACTGAGGGGGCGGTAGGAGAAGCGGCTTTGCCAGATGAGGGAGTGGCGAGAGGGCATCGCCGCGGGACGGCCGTGAGTTGGTAGCGTGGGACAGGCTAATGGGTCGGGGAGAGAGCTGTGCGTGATCCCCGTGAGGGGCTTTAGATCCAAAGGCTCCATAAAGCTAAATTCGCCCGGAGGAGTGGGAGTTGGATGCAGTGCCAAAGACGGCGTTTGGGGGGCGGAGTGAGTTTGAGGGGGAGAAGGGGGCTGTGAGCGGAAGCAGTGTCGCCGGGTGCTAGAGAGGGAAGGGGGCGCCCGGCGGTGACTGCCAGGCAGAGATTTAAGAGGTGAGTCGCTGTGCCCTACTGAACCGAAAAACGGAGCCTGCAAGGAACCACGGGGAGGCTGGCATTAAAGTGAGAGGGTCGTCATGCCGGGCCGAGTGAGCAGAGCAGTGGGAAAGCTGCAGGGGCTGAAGGAATTGGGGTCGAGGAAGCAGACGGATCCGTTGGAGAGCCTTGTAGTTCCCAGCTTCGGAGCCGGTCAGCCTAAGCCGTCCTCATGCCCCGCTGTCTCTCTCCATGGTACATTCTGGAGAAGCTGGCTTGGCTTTTGAGCGGGAAGAGAAGTTCTCCAACAGGTGGTGAACTGGGATTCTAGCCTACGCTTGTGAACTCTGTAACCTCGAAGGACCCAGCTAAGTCCTCGTCTCTAACATGAGAATAATAATGTGCTACCCTTAGGCATGCACTAGGAACAGGTGAGCTCTTGAGGGTCCTCCCAGGCTTTAACAGGACCCTAAAAACCTGGCAACCCAGGAAGTGGTGTGCCAGGGTCGTATTTTGGGATGCAAGGAAGAGCAGACCTCAGTTTCTAGCAATTTAGAGGTTATTTTAAATGGGAAGGTACTACCTGGTAGGACCTTAAGTGCTTCTTAATCTCTTAAAAGATTTTAAAATGACTTTGTTGTCGTTTTTCCTTTTAAACATCTTCAGTTTCTGAGAAGTTAACTTCTAGATAGTGCTTTCTGATTTTTTTCCTTAGTATGTTTTTGTTAGTAATTTTTACACTTAAAGTAGCAAGTAAGGTGTTTAATAAAACATCAGTATAAATATTGTTACTAGTGGAGCTTTGAATTTTGGTTATTCATACAGGCAGCTCTTGAGCACTGTAATGTTGTTATAACTACCGTTGCTACTGGTGCTTTAAATCGTCGTTCTTGGTAAGGGCTCCTCCTGACTATAATGTTGACACTGAGCTATACCAGCCATCTTTTTCCTGCGTTTTTTGAGCTGCCATTTAACCATTTTCATATCAAGTACCTTCTAAGTAAGTCCCACTCATACTGTTAGCCCTTTTGCTATGAATTTTAGCATTTCTTTTGTTTGTTTGGTTCTTATCTCAAGAGATGTGAAGTATACATTCTGAGATTAGAGGAAGAACACCCATAATTAAGACTCATGGAATCCCTCTGGGTGATCATTTTAAAAACTAACACATGAAATAATTAAATGATTTTATTTCCTAAAGTGTAATCAAGAACTGTTGAAATTTAAAAAAAAATATTCTGTCATGCATCATCAGGAGCTTGACATCCTGAGCGTTTTTCCCTGGTGTATTTTTAAATTATCAATTAAAAACATGTAGTTATTCACGTGAATGGCAGTGTAAGATTTTCCATGTGCTGGCTCAGTCCCCAAGTGGCCACAGCAGCCCAGGCTGGTCAGGTGGAAACCAGGAGCCTGGAACTCCATCCAGGTTTCCCATGTGGCACTCCGATATGGGATACCAGTTTTGCTCCTGGCAGCTTACTCTGCTGCACCAAAATGCTGGCCCCTAAAATTCTTAGTTGAGAGCGGGCGTTTGACTTAGCAGTTAAGAAGGCCCCATCTACCATTGCAGTGCCTGAGTTTAATGTGTGGCTCCAGATCCCAGTTCTAACCTCCCATCAGTGTGGACCCTGGAAGGCAGTAGAGGCTGCCTCAAATTATTATTGAGTCCTTGCCATTCACATGGGAGACTAGGTTGAGTCCCCAGCGCCTAGCCGCAGCCCTGCCCCAACTTCAGCTGTTGGCAAGCCTTCAAACAGTGACCCAGCAAATGGAAACACTTGCTCTCTCTCATTCTCTTTCTCCCTCTTTCTCTCAAATACATATTTTAAATAAAACAATAAAATGACTGTTACTGCTAAATCTTTATGGCTGTTGTGAATAACTTTGCCGTCTCTGTTACTGAGAAAATATTTTTAGAGCAAATTTTGATGGCTCAAATGACTGTGGCAGAAGGAGCAGATGTTTGTGGGCATTTTTTTTTTTAATTTGCAACATGATTTTAGGATTTATTTTGTTTGAAAGAGTTACAGAGAGAGAGAGAGAGAGAGAGATCTTCCATCTGCTGGCTCACTCCCCAAATGACCGCAATGGCCAGGGCTGGGCTAAATCAAAGCCAGGAGATTATTCTGGGGCTCCCACATGGGTATAAGGGCCCAACAACTTGGGCCATTTTCTGATGATTTTCCAGGTACATTAGCAGGAAGCTGGATGGGAAGTGGGGCAGCCAGGACTTGAACCAGCACCTTTATGGCTTGCCAGTGTCACAGGCAGTGGCTTTACCCACTGCACCAGAACATCAGCCTCAAGCATTCTTATTTCATTCAAGGAATATTTGTTGGTCTTTTCAATGGGCCAGGTGTGATCCCTGAAAGTTTATTATACCTTTCCGTTACCACTACTTACAAAGTTCCCCTTTACAATTGATTGCACTCTAGCACAATTCCTAGCAGTAAGTTCAGTAGATGGCCATCTTTTGTACCACTTCATACCCTATGCGTGTTCACAGCTGCAGAGACATAAAGGTTTCTGTATATAGGCTTTAGCCATGTCTGTAATAAAGGCTTGACTTAGACAAACTGCAGTAACTACTAGGAATAAATGCAAGATTGATAGTCTTTCCCTTTCAGCAAAACACACCATAATTCATGCATCCAGATGAATGTTATTCTCTCTTTAGAGTTATATTTGGATTTAGTGTAACTTCTGTTTTAACCTCTAAAGTTAACTTCAATCACCTTAACAATGCCAAGAGCAATACTTTTAGGACATTTATGTGACATTATTTTTTTGAATAATGAAAATTGGAGGTTATTTGACTTTTAGAAATAGTCAAAAGTCATTTGGAACCAAAATAGGGGTAAAAGGGAGAGTTAATTTGATATATGGTTATCATCCCAATACAATGTCTGACCATAAAATAAAAAATTGGTTTTTTGTCTGAAATTTTTTTAAATAAAAAGATTTATTTATTTATTTGGAAGTCAGAGTTACACAGAGAAGGAGAGGCAGAGAGAGAGGTCTTCTATCCACTGGTTCATTCCCCAATTGACCACAACAGCTAGAGCTGTGCTGATCCGAAGCCAGGAGCTTCTTCCAGGTCTCTCACATGAGTGCAGGAGCCCAAGGACTTGGGCCATCTTCTACTGCTTTCTCAGGCCATAGCAGAGAGCTGGATTGGAAGTGGAGCAGCCAGGACTTGAACCTGCGCCCATAAGGGATGCCAGCACTACAGGTGGCAGCTTTACCCACTATACCACAGCGCCGGCCCCACTCTTGTCTGAATTTCTAAAAGGGGAGTACCGCAAGTGTTGCAGATAATCTAACATTGTCCAAAAAGTCCATAGCCTACCATTGTGATCCTTTCAAAATGTAAGACTCCTTACACATTCTGATGTGTTCTATTTTAATCATTCTTTTTGTGTATAGAGTATGTGTGTGTCACATATACCTTCAATTTTGTACTTTGCTCAGAAACAAACCTAAATGTAATGGGAGTGGGTGCAGGGAGGAGCTGTTCACTTTTGAAAACTGTAAGGAATAGGGACCACCATTTAGCTTAATGGTAAAAATGCCCACATCCCACATCAGAGTACCTGGGTTCGATTCCCAGTTGCAATTCCTGGCTCCAGCTTCTTGCCACTGCTAACCCTGGGAGGCAACAGTGATGGCTCAGTTGAATTCTTGCCACCCATGTGGGAGACTCGGATTGCAATCCCGGCTCCTGGCTTAGTTGTGACTCAGCCCAGCCATTGTGGGCATTTAGGGAGTGAACCAACAAATGGGAGCGTGTTCTCTCTCTCTCTCTCTCTCTTTCTCTGCCTCTCAAATAAACAAATAAAAATATTTTAAAAATAAGACAATAAGTCTGTGATGGATTAAAAATTAATTTAAAAATTGGAGAATAATTTTTAAAAGTACAAGTGTAAGACATAACTCTTTAATGAAATACTCTCCACCCTTCTCAGGCGTGATTTCTATAAGATTTTGGGGGTACCTCGAAGTGCCTCAATAAAGGATATTAAGAAGGCCTATAGGAAACTAGCCCTGCAGCTTCATCCTGATCGGAACCCTGATGATCCACGAGCCCAGGAGAAATTCCAGGATCTGGGTGCTGCTTATGAGGTAAGTCAGGAAAAAAGATAAATAGCACATAGCACAGAAACACTCTCTTTCGGTCACTTCTGGTTTTAAAAATAAGCAATAGATGAAAGTGATATTTGATGCTACTTTTAGTAGATTTTACACTCATGTTAGTGGATACCATCTCCTGCCTTTTTCATGTTATTTATTTTAATAAGGAGAATAATGTTTAAAAATAATGAATAAATGTGAGTAAAATTGAGATATTGATAAGTAGACTAACTGATCTATTGATCAATGAATTGGGAGCTAGAGCCAGATTGAAACAACTCTTATGTGAGAGTTGCAAATGCCCATGCCCATTTGAACCAGAAGGACGTAACGCAGGGCAGGGGTAAGATGACATAGGACAATGGATGGTCTGCGTCCTTGGGAACAGTGAGGATTGATGAGGACTAACTAAAGCCTTTTTGTCCCATTTCAAGGGAGTAGAAGTTACTCAGCCCAGCTAGTTTTTGCCATATATACATGCAAACACTGTTGCCAGATCTAATTTTATAAAAGAAATCATACATACAGGTTTTTGTATAAATTCTCCAGATTGTAAAAATTTTGGCAGCTTGATCAATTCCTTTTTTTTTTTTTTTTTTAAGATTCATTCTTTGAAAAGCAAAGTGACAGTGAGTAGAGACAGAGAGAAATCTTGCATATGCTGGTTCACTCCAAAATGGCTGCAACAGCCAGGACTGGTCCAAGCTGAAGCCAGAAACCAGGAACTACATCCCAGTCTCCCCAACAGGTGGTAGGGGCCAAGGTACTTGGACTGTCACCTGCTGTTGTCCCAGACACATTAGCAGGGAATTGGATCAGAAATGAAGCAGCTGGGACTCAAAACAGGCGCTCTGTTGTAGGATGCAGGTATTGCAGGTGGTGGCTTGCCACTGCGCAATGCCAGCCCCTAAATTTCTTTCTTATGCAGATAGAATAAAATGCAGTCATAGTTTGACTTTTCAACCTCTAATCTAGAGGTCAAAACATTTTCATGTGTTTCATCTTATTTAATCATCACTAGAACACCGTGAAATATAGTAGAGCTGGGTCTACTTTCATTCTTGTTTTTTAAAAAAAACCCACACAAGGGGTTGGCGCTGTGGCGCAGTGGGTTAACGCCCTGCCCTGAAGCGCCAGTTGGAGACCTGGCTGCTCCACTTCCGATCCAGCTCTCTGCTATGGCCCAGGAAGGCAGTGGAGGATGGCCCAACCCCTTGGGCCCCTGTACCCATGTGGGAGACCTGGAGGAAGCTCCTGGCTCCTGGCTTCGGATCAGCACAGCTCCAGCCATTTTGGCCAATTGGGGAGTGAACCATCGGATGGAAGACCTCTCTCTCTGTCTCTCTGCCGCTCCTCTCTCTGTGTAACTCTGACTTTCAAATAAATAAATCTTTTTTTTTTTTTTTTTTTGACAGAGTGGACAGTGAGAGAGACAGAGAGAAATGTCTTCCTTTGCTGTTGGTTCACCCTCCAATGGCCGCCGCGGCCAGCGCGCTGCGGCCGGCGCACAGCGCTGATCCGATGGCAGGAGCCAGGAGCCAGGTGCTTTTCCTGGTCTCCCATGGGGTGCAGGGCCCAAGCACTTGGGCCATCCTCCACTGCACTCCCTGGCCACAGCAGAGAGCTGGCCTGGAAGAGGGGCAACCAGGATAGAATCCAGCGCCCCGACCAGGACTAGAACCTCGTGTGCCGGCGCCGCTAGGCGGAGGATTAGCCTAGTGAGCCATGGCGCCGGCCCAAATAAATAAATCTTTAAAAAAAAAAAGTCACACAAAAAAATTAACTCCAGAAGTCATCAAGCTAAAACTCTTTTTTTTTTTTTTTTTTTTTTTTGGTCAGGCAGAGTTAGACAGTGAGAGAAAGAGAGAAAGGTCTTCCTTTTTCCATTGGTTCACCCCCCAAATGGCCGCTATGGCCGGCGCACCACGCCAAACCGAAGCCACGAGCCAGGTGCTTCCTCCTGTTCCTCCATGTGGATGTAGGGCCTGAGCACTTGGGCCATCCTCCTCTGCCTTCCTGGGCCACAGCAGAGAGCTGGACTGGAAGAGGAGCAACCGGGACAGAATCTGGCACCCCAACCAGGACTAGAACCCAGGGTGCCGGCACCCTGGGCAGTGGATTAGCCTAGTGAGCCTTGGTGCCGGCCAAGCTAAAACTCTTGAATTCAAGTTGAAATTCCTTCATACTGAGAAAGCTGAAAGCAAATCTCCCCCGAATATTTCAGTAGTACAAAGAACTCAAAAGGAAGGAATCCTGGGCTTGGTATTGTGGTAGGCCCAGATGGAGTTCCTCTCTTATGGCTTTGACCTGGCCTAGGCTATTTGGGGAGTAAACTGACAGATGGAAGATCTTTCTCTTTCCCTGTCTCCCTCTCTCTGCCATTCTGCTTTTCAAATAAATACATATATCTTAAAAAAGAAGAAGGAATCCTAAGCCCTCTTCAGAGATGGGGAACCTTTTTTCTGCAAAGGGCCATTTGGATATTTATAACAACATTCACAGGCCATATAAAACCATCAGCTTAAAAATGAGCCTGCCATAGATTTATTTGAATTTATTGAATTTGGTCTGGTGGGATCAGACCAAATGATTTCACTAACTTTACACAGCCTACAGGCTGGTCATCCCCTACCCCTATATGAAAGGAACTGCTGAACTGAAGCAATGACTAACACCCAGGTGAGCCCTGGAGCTGCTGGAGTCTTCCTTCATACCCTCAGGGATCTTTTAGGACACAAGTTCTTAACTCGGGGCCCCTGAATACACTGAAGAGGGTTGATGGCCCGGGTACTGTGTACTGTTTTATTTCTTGTTGATTATACGGATTCCATATTTTGTGCTGTATTTCTCATGAATATTCTGTTGTTTGGTAGGAACCAAGCACTCAAATATTTTCTAGGGAAGCTGAATTAGCTTGCTGTCTGAAGAATCTACTATATTCTTTATCCCTGACCCCCAATGATCATAGATCATTGATGAAATTGCAGTTTATTAACTGTAACAACCTTTCATGTCCCTAGTTCAAATTTTATTTATTTATTTTTTTATTTTATTTTTTGACAGGCAGAGTGGACAGTGAGAGAGAGACAGAAAGAAAGGTCTTCCTTTGCCGTTGGTTCACCCTCCAATGGCCGCCGCAGCTGGTGCACTGCGCTGATCCAATGGCAGGAGCCAGGTACTTATCCTGGTCTCCCATGGGGTGCAGGGCCCAAGCACTTGGGCCATCCTCCACTGCTTTCCTAGGCCACAGCAGAGAGCTGGCCTGGAAGAGGGGCAACCGGGACAGAATCCGGTGCCCTGACCGGGACTAGAACCCGGTGTGCCGGCACCGCAAGGCGAAGGATTAGCCTAGTGAGCCGTGGCACCGGCCACATGTGGGTTTAAAATAACTTTCCCAAGGCTGGCGCTGTAGCATAGTAGGTAAAGCCGTCACCTGCAGTGCTGGCATCTCATGGACACTGGTTCGAGTTCCAGCTGCTCCTATCCCAATCCAGCTCTCTACTGTGGCCTGGGAAAGCAGTAGAAGATGTTCCAAGTCCTTAGGCCCCTACATCCATGTGGGAGACCCGGAAGAAACTCCTGGTTCCTGGCTTTGGATTGGCCCAGTTGCAGCCATTGTGGCCAATTGGGAGTGAACCAGTGGATGGAAGACCTCTCTCTCTGCCTCTCCTTCTCTCTCTGTGTAACTCTGACTTTCAAATAAATAAATAAATCTTCAAAAAATAACTTTCCCTTCAGCCTTTTATCTAAATAAAAGTTTATGTATATTAAAGAAAGATTTAAAAATTTTTATTTTCAAAGGTATATATGTGCAAATTTTAAAGAGTATGGAAACTTCCTTTGTTTATACATTCTTTAGTTTCATAGAAATAGTAGACTCAATGCAAAGGCTTCTAGCCATCAATGTGAATATAGTTTTCTAAAACCATTAAAACTTAGAAAATTCTTCTTCCACAGTGAAACTGACCTTGAGCAACTTTCATAGAGCAGTGTCCCTTACTCATCTCTCTCTGGTTCAGCCTTAAGATATTGTAAATTTAATATACGTGAAAAAGGCAGATAACATTCTTTGAAAATGGGTTTCTACATATACCAGAATGTGGAAATACAGAATATAGACCTGCTCTGGAAGGCCTGGCATCTGACTCAATGTGCCAGTCCCCTCACATGTGTGGGGGATTGTGGATGGTGTGGACATGTGGGATCTGTTCTGATTTATTGCTCTGTCACTGGTGACAATCTGTCATGGGCGTGTCCTGGTGTATAGTTTAGAAAGATAATACAGCATGCTGGTTAACAGCCTAAGCACTGGATTCAAACTGCATGGGAAGAGGGATCCATCTACCTGTTTCCACCTGGACTTTCACAGCCACATCCCTAATCTCAGATATAATTGTTGAGTGAGTCTGAGGTTTGATAATATAAAACTAAAAACATGAATCGGACAATGTGGAATGGACAATATACCAATAATTTAGTCTGTTAGGGAAAATAATGTATAAACAGGCTTTAATAGCATGCATAATGAAAACTACATTTCCCTAAAATCTTAGTTACAGTGTCAGAGTCAAAAAACAAAAAACATGCATGTGAACGAACCTTAGCTGAATATTAACAACTCATGATCTTTTCTTCTGCCGGCTTTTATCCCCAGGTTCTGTCAGACAGTGAGAAACGGAAACAGTATGACACCTATGGTGAGGAAGGACTAAAAGATGGTCATCAGAGCTCCCATGGAGACATATTTTCACAGTGAGTGATCTGCCCATTTGCCAAGCATTCGTGTCTGAGAGTGGATCACTTAGTGTTTATTAAAAAAAGTTATCCGTACTCCCTAGTTCAAAAGCTTTTGAAGATCAGTTATCATCCCCCTTGGGGGAAGACAGTTGTTTCACAAACTTGAGGAAGAGAGATGGCACCAAGAAGGCTGTCCATATAGCTAACCATATCAGTTAAATCAACCCTGACAGTTTTGGGTGATAGATGCCAGAAACCAGTCCATCATCACCTGTTTGCTAGCTTGGAATCTCTGAACATTAAGCAAAATTTTTCTCATAAGCAGAAAGAAAAAAAGAAAACATTCCCACTGCCATACCCAGAGCTGCCTTTTTCCTGTCAACCAGAAGGGGACGCTGATGATAACAAGCATTGTGGGAAGGAATTAGGGTAGAGGTTGCTCATTTCCTGGCGTGCACACATTTCTGGGAGTCCTGATGGCTGGAATAATAAACACTTCTCCTAACCGCTTTTTAAACTCTGATTTGTTTGATGATGCCTGTACCAGGAGATCTTAATCTTGGGTTTCAGATCTGAAGTTATAAAAAAAGATGTTTGAATTTGCATTTTTATGGAGAGAAATTTCATTGCTTTCTTCAGATTCTCAGGGTTCTGTGAAACTTTCTAAAAGAAGTAAGATCCTTGGGCCGGCGCCGTGGCTCAATAGGCTAATCCTCCACCTTGCGGCGCCGGCACACCGGGTTCTAGTCCCGGTTGGGGCGCCGGATTCTGTCCCGGTTGCCCCTCTTCCAGGCCAGCTCTCTGCTATGGCCAGGGAGTGCAGTGGAGGATGGCCCAGGTGCTTGGGCCCTGCACCCCATGGGAGACCAGGAAAAGCACCTGGATCCTGGCTCCTGCCAACGGATCAGCGCGGTGCGCCGGCTGCAGCGGCGGCCATTGGAGGGTGAACCAACGGCAAAGGAAGACCTTTCTCTCTCTGTCTCTCTCTCTCACTGTCCACTCTGCCTGTCAAAAAAAAAAAAAAAAAAAAAAAGAAGAAGTAAGATCCTTGTTGCATACACTAGCTTCTCCCATTTAGTATTTGGGGAGGACAGTAGATTTTAGGACTGATAAAGATGTATATGTCTAAGAAATGTGACTAGGATGACTTTCTCTCCACCAGGATTGACATGATTGTTGTGTCCTACTAAGCAAGTGCTTGTTCCCATTGGCTATTCATAATGGTACCAAGGGATGCCAGAAAGAAAAAACTACTCCTGCCACCACCACCCTGTCCTCCCTCCTCACTGTCTAAGGTTTAGGGACTCTATTCACCAGGGTTGGTTGGTGAAGAAAGGAGCTATATAGTCGTCATCTTCACTGTGCTAATATCTGAAACTTCTGTATAACAACCTGTATTGGTCAGTTTTTTGTTAGTGTAACAAAAAATATGAGGCAACCTAACTTTATAAAGAAGATTTATTTTGGCTACTGTTCTGGAGGTTCACAGTCTGAGCGCAAGCTGTCCCCATTGGTTCAGCCTCCCATGATGGTGCTCTTACATTTGGAGCTCAGGACTCAGTGGCAGGAAGCCTGTGTATCTGTCACGTTGGTGTGGTATTTTTTTTTTTAATATTTATTTATTTGAAAGGTAGAGTTAGAGAGGCAGAGGCAGAGAGAGAGGTCTTCCATCCGCTGGTTCACTCCCCAAATGGCCATAATGGCTGGAGCTGTGCTGATCCGAAGCCAGAAGCCGGTAGCATCTTCCAGGTCTCCCACATGGGTGCAGGGGCTCAAGCACTTGGACCATCTTCCACTGCTTTCCCAGGCCATAGCAGGGAGCTGGATCAGACGTGGAGCAGCTGGATCTTGAACCGGCACCCATATGGGATGCCAGCACTGCAGGTGGCAGTTTTACCTGCTGTGCCCTCGGCACCAGCCCCTGTGTGGTCTCACAAAGTCACCAGGGTTTAATCATGAGGGCTCTACTGTAATGACCCAACTCAGTCACTTCCCAAAGGTCCCACCTCTGAACACCACAACTGGTATATTAACATAAGACTTGAGGGACTCAACCCCTAAGCTCAGGGGGATAAATATTCAAACCATACCAACACCAAAAATTAACATTAAGATTAGAGCACCTATACAACTAAAGTTCACTGTATCAATCTCAAAGTGGTACATTTGTTACTTAGAAAAATTAATTTTGATCTTATAAAGAGGTCAGAACTTTCTTTTCCTCAAGGACTACAATTTTACTAAGAGTGATAATTTTTTAGCTTATTTAACTGCATACCCAAGATTTAATGAGTACTTAGTACTAGTAATTATTTCATCAATTGAGTTCAGCATTGAATTCATTGACAGTGTATGCTGTACCATGTGCATGGGCCAGATTGTATTAAAACCTAAGTTTTTTTGTGGTAAGGAGGGCATTGAAGCTGATATTGTGTAAATTAAAAATTGTATGACTGCAATGTTTTGAAAAAGTTGAAAATTTTACATTGGTAGGAAACAAAATGTGAAGAAGCCTGAATAATTTCGAGATGTAAACTCTGAGTACTTTTCCTGATGATTTCACATTTTTCTCTAGCTTCTTTGGAGATTTTGGTTTCATGTTTGGAGGAACCCCTCGTCAACAAGACAGAAATATTCCAAGAGGAAGCGATATTATTGTAGATCTAGAAGTCACTTTGGAAGAAGTATATGCAGGAAATTTTGTGGAAGTAAGTTCATTATGACTCCCATAACTCGTTTTTTACTGAATCTAATAAGTTTCTATATACCTTCTCTGTCTTTTTTTAAACTTTTTTTTAAAGATTTATTTATTTATTTGAAAAGCAGAAGCAGAGAGAGAGAAAGAGGTCTTCTGTCTGCTGATTCACTCCCCAAATAATCACAACAGCCAGAGCTGGGCCAATCCAAAGCCTGGAGCTTCATCCAGGTCTCCCACACGGGTGCAGGGGCCCAGGGGCTTTGGCCATCCTCCACTGCTTTCCCAGGCCATAGCAGAGAGCTGGATTGGAAGTAGAGCAGCTGGGACTCGAACTGTTGCCCATATGAAATGCCAGCACTGTAGGCAGCAGCTTTACCCACTACGCCACAGTGCTGGCCCCTATGTTCTCTGTCTTGTAAAAGGTGAAGAAGAGTGATCAGATGCCCAGAATTGAGTTAATCATAATCCTTGGATCATGATACACTGTTATCATTGTTTAACAACTCACAACCAAGACCAAAAACTAAACCGAGATCCATGACTTAATCGCCCTACATGCTGTTTTCTTATCCTGTTCCTTTTCCTCTCTTCTGACATAATTGCTATCCTGAATTTTGTCCTTATTCTTGTTTGTTCTATTATATATATATGTATTTTATATATGTATATATATACACACACATACATGCATGCTTGAGTAATACCATTTTGGTTTTTATTTTGTCGAAGAGGGATGCCATTCATTATCTTCTGGGCCTGGCTCTATTATTTCTTACTGTTTCATGTTGTTTTTGTCTTCCTTACCTCCTTATGCATTGTCATGCTTGTTTAGGTTCTTGATCTGTTTTCTCTAGTACATGTGCTTAAAATATATGTGTAACCCAGTTTATTGTCTTGGGGGACAGGGTTTAGTTATTCTGGCCTTTGAGCTCATTCCCATATGGACATCAACAGTATCTTTCCCTGTAGAGCATGTTGGGGTGAGTCTTTGCTCAGTGGTTTTGACTGTGTTGTGTCTGTCTGTCCTTTCAGTATTTTGTTTGGTGTCTAGGGTTTTCTGTGGAGTGGTGCAAATAGTACTTGTCCCAAAGCAGTTCGGAAGAGGCCAATGCAGAACTCCAACTGCTTTTTGCTAGTATCGTCTTGCTGCCCTGACTGGGGTGTAGGCACTACCCGACCCACATACTAACTCTGGGATGTTCTCGTGACATCTCTGTGACTGTTTCCTGGAACCTGTGTTTCCTTGTAGTTTTTCTAGGATTTTGGAAGAGCTGGCAGCCTAGCTTCTGTGCCATCTTGACAAGGAACATCTTCTTAGTTGTGACTGTTGCTCTGAACATTTGAAAGAGAGCTAGCTAGTCAAAGAAGATGTGACTGGCTCGTAATACTGTTGTTCAGACCGCAGGATAGAAGAAAGGGGCATTACAATTTCTTAGGTCTTCTCCACACATTGAAGAGGTTGTTTAGGTAGGAGAAACAGTGGAGCCTAATTAACTTCCACCTTCCTTTCCTAACCTGCTGTTCTTCAGTTTTTGTTAATACGCAAAATACAAAAATAGTTCAGAAAGTTGTGGAGGGGTGGATGTTTGGCCTAGTGGTTAAGACACTCATGTCCCATAAAGCAGTACCTGAGTTGGAGCCCCAGCTCTTTGCCTAATTCCAGCTTCTTCCTGATGCAGACTCTGGGAGGCAGCAGTGATGGCTCAGGTAGTTCCTGCCACCCACATGAAAGGCTGCTCCTGTCTTCAGCTTGGCCCAGTTCTGGCCACTGTGGGGAGTGAACCAGTGGATGGGACCTCTCTCTTCTGTCTCTATCACCATCTTCCTCCCTTTCTCTAGCTCTTTGTCTCTCTGTCTGCTTCTCAAAGAAAAAAAATTAAAAGTTCCTGAAAAATTGTATGAAAAGATAAGTGTATTCTGGTATAAAATATTTTAAAGCCATCCATCCATACAAAAGGTCTTAAAAAGTTCATGGAGAATTTATATTATGAAAAAAGCTATGCTTGAATTTAAAAATTTTTTTTCAGCAAAAAACTTAACTTTTAGTTCCATTTTTCCCTGGACTTTTTAAAATACCCATGTATATTACTTTTTACAGTGAATGCCCCCCCCCCTTTGTAATATAATCATGGGAAAAATGTGAATACCCTTACTATTTAAAAATGTTTTAAGAAACGATTACCTTAAGAGATAGGGTATGATTAGAAGCATGGACTTTGCAAGTAGTCTGCTTTGTTTGGAACTGTGGTCCTGCCATGTATTAGTTATGTGACCTTGGACCTGCCACCTGGTCTGTAAAATGGAGATAACAGTACCTACCTCACAAGGTTGCCGTGAAGATTAGGTGAATATGTAAAAGTTTTTAGAGCATTGCTTGGTATGTAATAAGTGCTGTAAAGTATTTGCTCTAATTCCTATCATTGTTAGGCTTTATTCTGCTGACCCGGGCTTTCATACACTGGTAATCCTTAAGGGACTGCTCCAAGCATTGGTGTCATGCTGCTGCGTGAGTATGCGTGCACCTCGTGATTAGGTGTTTGACTAATTAAACAGGCAAAAACAGGGATGTACTTCTTCACATATATATCTTTTTTTAAAAAAATTATTATTTGAAAGGCAGAGTTATAGAGAGGCAGAGAGAGAGAAAGATGTCTTCCATCTGCTGGTTTACCCCCTAAATGGCTGCAGTGGCTGGAGTTGGGCCCATCCGAAGCCAGGAGCCAGGAGCTTCTGGGTCTCCCACGCAGGTGCAGGGGCCCAAGGGCTTGGGCCATCTTCTACTGCTTTCCCAGGCCATATCAGAGAGCTGGATGGGAAATGGAGCAGCCGGGACTCAAACTGGTGCCCATATGGGATTCCAACCCTGCAGGCGGCAGCTTTATCCACTATGCCACAGCATTAGCCCCTATATTAATTTCACACACCTCGAGAGATCAGAGTGTTTGATTGCAGTCAGCTACAAAGAGATGGCAGCTATGTGTTTGCTATGTGTTAAGGTATCTGAATGGAGATAGCACTGGAAAACAGGCCAGGGTCGGGTTACCTAGAACAAGGAGCTGTCTTCATTGGGATCAGACGGCAGCCGCACACCAGCCCTGAAGGCTGTGGTTGTTCTTCAGGGGTTGTGCTTTACAAGGCCTCGATTTCAGCAGATGTAATTCTGTAACTACCGCAGTCGGGCTCACAAGTGCTGACATTATAAACCTTACTCTGGGTCTCTTCTTCCCTACTCCGCTCTCTCTTTACCTCTCAAACTTCAGAATTTGAGTCATTTAAATATGTGTTTGCCTCATTCCTGTTTGTGCTCCCCAGGGAGTCCTGTGAGCTCTTGGTCTCTCTGAGGGATGGCTTGTCTGGGAAGGGGCAGCTCCAGGTCCAGCCAGTGGCCAGAGCCCTGGTTGGCTGAGGTCCCCAAAGACAGTGAAGCTGATGTTGTTTATGCACTTCTTAGGTAGTTAGAAACAAACCTGTGGCAAGGCAGGCTCCCGGCAAACGGAAGTGCAACTGTCGGCAAGAGATGCGGACCACCCAGCTGGGCCCAGGGCGCTTCCAGATGACCCAGGAGGTGGTCTGCGATGAGTGCCCTAACGTCAAGTAAGTGAAGCATCTTCTTGGTTCCGCCAAGAAACACTCGAGTAATCGCTTTTGTCTAATGAGGCGTCAGTGGTCCATCCCCAGCTCTTTCTCACTCCCCTTACCATGTTCTACCGAAGGATAGAGCAGGAATGGACATTTTAACTTTTTCCAGAAGTGTTTCTTCAGAATATGCGTATCTTTAATGTTTCTGAAACAGTAAGCAGTGCTGTCTATGTCTGAGTAGACTTACCAAGTGCTGAGGTTTCATTTTCTTCCTGCTTGCATAGCAGAGCAGTCTTATGTGTTTGTGTACTATATAGTAGTTCTGCCCTAAGTTTGGACATTTAGAAGGTGTAAGTGGATTTCAGAGGTCTTTGCAGAGGAGAGGTACACTGTAGTCTTCCAAGAAAAAGTCCTGATAACATAGATAACACTTTAATTATCTGTATCTTGGGTTTTCATTTGTATCTTCATTTTGTTTTTCTTCTTAAATTCTCTTTGTCTTAGACTAGTGAATGAAGAACGAACTCTGGAAGTAGAAATAGAACCTGGAGTGAGAGATGGCATGGAGTACCCCTTTATTGGAGAAGGTGGGATATTGATACTGATGTTTTATGATCATAACTTTCTGCTCTCCACTTACGAATATTTGTCTCACCCCATATCCTAATGGCCTCGTAGTGAATGCATATAAAATTCACCACACATGGAGAATCTTTTCTGACCATCACGGTTAGTCACCTGAGGCGGTGTCATTACTATTTGTCCTTCAAATATCATGCCCAAAAGTTACTATCAGGTGGCCTCAATTTCACCAGAATTTAAAGTGTCCAGACCTTTATGGATTAATTTTAACTTGACAGTGAAAGAAGATTCGCTGCCAGACTGTACCTTTGGGCTCAAATTTAAAACTCTAAAAGGATAAAAGCTTTCAGACTTCAGGTTCAGGGCATCAATGAATCATTCTTTGTTTGAGAAATAGGTCAAGTTATTTATTACCATGCCTGAGGCACAAAGTGATCTTATCTTCACTAGTAATCTGAAACGCTGTAACCGGGCAGAGACACTTCCTTCACAGATAAACTTGACAGAATCAATGCCAAGGTGGTGGCTTAAAAGAATTCTCTCAGCTGCCAAATAGATTTGTGGTATTCGACTTGTGTGACTTACGGTATGCTGTCATCTGTTCTGACTAGGCGAGCCTCATGTGGACGGGGAGCCTGGAGACTTACGGTTCCGAATCAAGGTTGTCAAGTAAGTGACCTAGTTCCAGAGGCTTCTCTAGCCCCTGCTTTCCGCAGGCATCAGAGCATCCAGTGTTCTTCTCTGTTCCGTGCCCTGAACGAGTCTTTGTAACTCTTGAACAGTACTGAAAATGTGGGGTTGGACCCCAGGATTGAGCCCCCTTTATTATTTACTTAGGACTTACAAGTCCAAAAGATGTCTTAAGGAAAAAAATTGATAGAACAAGTAAGGACTTGTAAAAGAGAAGCAAACAAGAATAAAAGTCAAGGAGAACTGAAATTTTAGCTGAGGATCTCTGGCACCGTGAAAGAATGGGGGACTTTTCCCTAAGCACAAAGTACTGCTTCCTGGGCCTCGGGCTTTCTTGTTTATCCTCTCTTGTTACCACCTTGGAAATCAGTGAAGCCTCTGATCTAAAGATCTGCTGGAACAGGGTTCCCGCTGGCATCTGGAGGAACGGCCTTCCACTGCCTGAGACCTGTCCCTCACCACTGTCCTTAGTCCCTGTGATCTCCCCCAGCCTTCCTTCCCGACCTTGTCTTTCTCATCACTTCCCAGAGACACTGGCCCATGCGCTGCTCCTGGAATAAGCCTGGTAACTTCTCAAGTCCTTGGCTCTGCAGAATTTCCCTCACCTTGCACACACCTCATCTGCCTCTCGAGGCAGCTCAGAAACCACCACAGCCACCATTCCTGTTGCCCATCCCCCAGCCGCCACTGCCAGGAGTTGTCACTCTCTCTTTTCCATTTTCTAATGACAGTCCTTCCAGTTGTACGCTTTGGCTTCTGATTGAGAGCACCTAACTGTAGCGTCTGATATGTGACTTCATTGTCTTGCTTAATACTGCACAAAGGCATCTCCAATAAATGCTTATTGTTTGAGAGAGCAATGTTTATCTTTCTCTAAGATGTTTCTAACAACTTGTTCAGTGTTCCTGGAGAAAAAAATGGAAGTTAATCATTTTTACCTTGTGTTTTTAGGCACCCGATATTTGAAAGGAGAGGAGACGATTTGTACACAAATGTGACAGTCTCACTGGTCGAGTCTCTGGTCGGCTTTGAGATGGATATCACTCACTTGGATGGTCACAAGGTAAACGGACCAACCTTCCCGTTTTCTATTCTTGCAAAGCCTCCCCTGGGTGGCTCTTGAGATGCTTTTGGCCATTTCAGTTATTTAGAACCACAGGGAACCCTTTGATGCTTTTGCTCTGCCTTCCTGCCTTAGGTCACTGCTGCCCGCCAAGCAGCGACAGCCACAGGCCTTCAGCTGTTCTGCGTTGGTGGCACAGCCTTTGGTAGTCATGTCCTTACAGTTTCCATTGGCGAAAGTGTGACTTCTTCACTTGTTCATGTGTTGATTTTTTCTTTGTCTTTTTTAAAACCTTCTTTCTTTGACTCTCATGTCCTGTTTCACTTGTCCCTTCATTCTGTCTTTGCTGAGCTGTGACACTAGTCTGTGCACAAGCGCCCGCTAGAAGCTGTGTGATATATCCCAAGTGGACCCGTCCTCCTCAAGTCTCCCTTTTGCTTTCCAGGTGCATATTTCCCGGGATAAGGTCACCAGGCCAGGAGCCAAACTGTGGAAGAAAGGGGAAGGCCTTCCCAACTTCGACAACAACAACATCAAGGGCTCTTTGATAATCACTTTTGATGTAGATTTTCCAAAAGAACAGTTAACACAGGAAACCAGAGAAGGTACGGGGTGTAATGAGTGCGCGTGTGTGTATGAGAATAAGGTGGCCATAAACCCTGCAGGGACGTGAGACATCAACCATTAGCACTAACGGAACACAAGAATAGGAATGGACTTGACCGTCTTTGTAAAGGCAGTGTTTAAAATCTCCTGTTGCTGTGTTACAAAGGCCGTGTAAACTAGACTTGGAAACCTAGGAAGTGGTATGGTGCATGGGGGGAAACAGAATCACTTGTAACAAACGAGGTGGACCCAACTTAAAGCGAAGATGAGCTACAGAGCAGCTGCGTGAGAGCCATGGGGGAGATGCCTGTGAGGACTGGTTGAAAAGAGGGCCCAACTGGGGAACTTAAATAGTGAAAGAAAGGAGTGTGGTAAACGCTGAAAAGAGAACAAGGAAGAAGCAGTGGAAGACTTAGCTGAAGAGTTTTCTCTCTTTGATCCCACAGGCTTTGTGGCTTTGTGGGCCAGAGACACAGAAAGCCACAGGGACCTGTGGGTCACACGGGAATGTGTGGGATAGCCCATGAAGTTGGAGACTGGTAGTTTTTGTTTGTTTAATTCAGATCCATGGTTGTCAGAAGGTCCTTTGTGAGTCTCTTCATAAACATGTTCTCCAAATGCCACAGAAGGCACATGTTTTCTAATGTGGTCATTTGTCCATTCTTTCTTCAGGTATCAAACAGCTACTGAAACAAGCATCGGTGCAGAAGGTATATAACGGACTCCAAGGATATTAAGAGTGAATAAAATTGGACTTTGTTAAAAATAAGTGAATCAGCGATATTTATTATCAGCAGGGTTTTTTTGTGTGTGTTTATTTGCATTATACAAGTTTGTCCTAATTTTTTTTCTAATGATCATCATGAAATGAATAAGAGGGTATAAGAAATTTGTCCGTTTGCATTCAGACAAGAATGACCAGCATAAGGTTTACTAATACCTCTCCCTTTGGGGATTTGACGTCTGGTGCTGCCGCCTGAGTTTCAAGAATTAAAGCTGCAAGAGGACCCCAGAAACAAAAGAAACTCAATATAGAGGGTTGGAGTTCACTGTTAGCGATTCCATTTAAAATGCCAACTGGAGAAGTCTGTTTTTAAATACATGTTATTGTTATTTTTTTCTTGACTCCTGTTTTTTCTCCTGTGAGTTGGGTTTTCCTCCTCCCGTCAAGCAGGCTGGATGCACAGCATACAAAAGAATGGTAAAGATCCAACCCCCATACAAGTCAACACACATGGCGTCTTCTGCAGAGGAGCTGGAGGAAACCGAATAGAAATTGGGGTACACAAGGGGCCGGCGCTGTGGCGCAGCAGGGAAAGCTGCCGCCTGCGATGCCCATATCCCATGTGGGCGTTGGTTTGCATCCCAGCTGCTCCACTTCTTATCTGGTTCCCTGCTAATGGCCTGGGAAAGCAGTAGAAGATGGCCCAAGCACTTGGGCCCATGCTACCCACATGGGAGACCTGGAAGAAGCTCCTGGCTCCTGGCTTTGGCCTGACTCAGCCCTGGCCATTGTGGCTGTCTGGGGAGTAAACCAGTGGATGGAAGATCTGTCTCTCTTTGTCTTCCTCTCTCTATGTAACTCTGACTTTCAAATAAATAAATAAATCTTTTTAAAAATGAAATTGGGATATAGGATTCAAGGTTATACAAAGATCTGATTGTCCTTGAGAAAATGATTTTCCCCATTTATTTTGGGAATAATAAAATTGATAGGAGTACTCTTTAGAAAACCACTTTTCATGTGTCTCAGCTGATTTCAAGATTAGAACCTTGGTTTCTGTGTGTCTTTTAGAAGTAGGATTACCACTGGTTCTAGAAAGGAAATTTAGAAAGTAGTTGCAGCTTGCATTTTCTACTGTCAGAATCTAAATCCATGACTTGGACATTTGGCTTTTGGACCACCTTCACTGTGTTACATTATAGAGTCCCTATAGAGTCACATCACACTCTACTTTTCCTGCATCTTGAACTTTGACCTCAGCTTACGACACTTCAATGCTGGTGAACTGTTGTTGCAGTGTGTAGAGCTGCCTTCCAACCATCTGCATGGTTCCCACAGTCCCCTTGCCTTTGGCCATGCAGTATTCAGTACTATTTAAAAGTATTTTAGAAAGCAAACAATATATATACATATGTGAGTTTAGTAGGCCTTTATTTAATGTTTTAAGCTTTATCTGAAAAGTGGAGTGACAAGGCCGGTGCCGCGGCTCACTAGGCTAATCCTCTGCCTAGCGGCACCGGCACACCAGGTTCTAGTCCCGGTCGGGGTGCCGTATTCTGTCCCGGTTGCTCCTCTTCCAGGCCAGCTCTCTGCTGTGGCCAGGGAGTGCAGTGGAGGATGGCCCAAGTGCTTGGGCCCTGCACCTCATGGGAGACCAGGAAAAGCACCTGGCTCCTGGCTCCTGCCATCAGATCAGCGCGGTGCACCGGCCGCAGCACGCTGGCCGCGGCGGCCATTGGAGGGTGAACCAACGGCAAAGGAAGACCTTTCTCTGTCTCTCTCACTGTCCACTCTGCCTGTAAAAAAAAAAAAAAAAAAAAAAAAATGTAGTAGTGAAAAGTGGAGTGACAGAAAAAGACCTGTCTGCTGATCCACTCCCCAGATGGCCTCAGCAGCAATGGCTGGACCAAGCCTAAGCCAGGAGCCTAGAACTCCATCATGGGTCTCTCACATGGATGCAGGGGCCCAAGCACCTGGGCCATACTTTCCCAGCTGCATTATCAGGGAACTGGGTCAGAAGTGGAGCAGCTAGGTCTTGAACCTGCTCTCCAGTATGGGATGGTGACATTGCAGGTGGCATCTTAACCACAGTGCCACAATGCTGGCCCTATTTAGTAGGTTTGTTGTACATTATTCATTATGTATTAAACGTCCGCTAGTGGATCGTTTCTTAGAAATGATCATTACTGTTTCCCTAACATGAACTTAGCCCCGGAAACTCTTGGTGATTATTTGTACTGACTGATCCCCCCATTTTTCCAAGATGTATATTCAGTTCAGTGATGACACTACGCTAGTGGAAGCTAGAGTTACTAATGTTGGCTAGAAAGACCTAATAGAGCTGGTCCTCTTCCTGCAAAGGAGAATTAACAGGGTGTTGGCATTCCTTTTTACCCCTGTTCTAGACTGCCATGCTTTACTTAGTTAAAATATATATATACTTTAATGTTTGGACTCTGAGCCTTGGTTTGCAGTGGAGTGCTTTGTCTGCAGCATGTTGTAACTTGGAAAGATAGGAAAGTTTCATTGATTTTGTTGTAATGAACCCTCGTGTCAGGAGCATGGATGATAAGAGGACCATAAAAACAGACTCCAAAGTCCAAGTTTTCTGCACTGTGGTACAACTGCCTTCCCAAAAGTTAGTGCTGTCCCAAAATGGAGTGGTGGTGAGCAAGTACACTGAAGATACCCTCTGTCCAGGAGTGTTGCAGGAAGTGCTCCGAGGTTTAGGAGGTTGTAGGAATCCACATTTAAATCCCCTACAAGCTGGAAGCTTTCATATGTAGCAGAGTGCAAGTGAGGAGCCGTGAAAACTTGTTGGCTTACTCACTGAGTGAGACAGTACTCACTGCGTGTCTGTTAGAAGCTGGGTTCTTAGGGCTTTATCCAGATGGACTTACCTGTGGATGAGGGACTCATCATCCCCAGTTGACAGATGGGGAAGTGGGGTTATGTCTTGCAGCTTACAAGGGGCTCCAGCATTTGACCACAAGCACTCTCACCTGCCACAAGTCTGTAAGTAGAGAAAACACACGCTCTGGAAAAGGGATGCTAGGTTAACTATGGGGGAAAACAGCAGCTCCTTCGTCCTGCAGGGAAAATGTCAATCCACGGAGCTATGTGATGAGGCAGAGTGGATACCTGGCCTGGAATCCGAGTTAATCTGACATTGAGGAAACAAGTGCCCCTCTGAACCTCAGTTTTCTCATCTGTAAAATGGAGGTGATGCAAGGTGACTTTTTTTTTTTTTTTTTGACAGGCATAGTTAGTGTGAGAGAGAGAGACAGAGAAAGGTCTTCCTTTTTCCGTTGGTTCATCCCCCAAATGGCCGCTGCAGCCAGCACGCTGCGCCGATCCGAAGCCTGGAGCCAGGTGCTTCCTCCTGGTCTCCGATGCAGGTGCAGGGCCCAAGCACTTGGGCCATCCTCCACTGCCTTCCCGGGCCACAGCAGAGAGCTGGCCTGGAAGAGGAGCAACCGGGACTAGAACCCTGGGTGCCGGTGCCACAGGGGAAGGATTAGCCTAGTGAGTCGCGGCGCCGGCCTGCAAGGTGACATTTTTAACATCTATGTTGGTTTTCAGACATTTTATTCAGACATGTACTTTCTGCTCCTCAGCGGTGTTAACTACTGGTTGGGTTGCTAGATTCATAAACCCTCAACGGGTGTTAGTACTTGGCAATCACTAGGGGAAAATAACAGGATGTGGGAACTATTTGAAAAGTTGCATTGGATGTTATTAGGAATGGGAATGGAAAGAAATTGAATCCTATTCCTCAAAAAGAGAAGCTGCTGCTGCTAGCCCTAGTAACATCCTCTGCCCTGAACAACCGTCTGTTCCCTCTGGGGCTTCCGGTGCCCGTTGCTGTTCACTCGACCTTTGGTGTGTCAAACATGCAAAATTCGAGGTGTTATGCACCAAAGTGGTTACAATGCTGATGCTCTACAGTTAGGTTCAGAATTCTAATTCTACCATGCCTCAATCTCTCCATCTAGAAATGGTGGTAATAGTACCTGTCTCATAGGCTTGTTGGATCATGGAACATTTACAACCGGAAGGTGTGTCTTAGGACACACCAGCGAAAAGGAGCCAATTAGTACCTCTTATGTTGCTTTACTGAGGTTTGCAAGGTTTCTGATTTTTTTTTCCTCTGCTATTTATTGCCTCCCCTCTGCAATGCACAATGTTTGTCTCCAGGTGGTGCTAAAATAATGCTGTGAGAGATACAAAATCAGCCCTGAAGCTCCAGACTTTTTTTTTTTTTTTAAGTCATCTTTGGTTATTGCCACTAGAAATCAAGCTATTAAGAAAAACAACAATACAGATAATTTTCAAAACAAATCTTAATAAGCAATGCACCTTGGCCGTATCTGCCCTCCTCTCTTAGACTCCCATAAGCCCAATGTAGAGAAGGCAGATTCCAAGTGGGTTGGATTTGATTTGGTGCTTGATTCTACCAAAAAGAATAACATAGTTAAAAGTAGAGGATGGCTCCTAGGAACTGATTACAGCTGTGGGAATCACCTCTGGGAGCAAGACCTTGTGATCGGGAACATGCCAGGTACTTCAAGCTTCTGCCTCCCCTCCCAGTTAAATCGTTGAGCTGGGAGACGAGAACCTGTGATACACAAGGTTTCTAGCAAGGTGTTTGATGGTGCACGTTGTGATATCCTCGGGGACAATCTGAAGGTGGGTGGCAGGATTCGAACCTCAGTGGGTATGGCTGAACATGCCGTTGATTCGTGGACCACCGCCAGCCTGGAAGGGAGAGACGCTCTGCTGGCATAAAGGAGCTCCGTGCTCAGTCCTGGTCTGGTCAATGCTTTTATTGCTCGTGAGCATCCCAAGAAGGGAGACTAAAGTGCCAGCTGCCCTCCTGAGTGTACCAGTCACTCAGACAGGGCCAGGACACCGTAAAGCTGGCCAGACCTGCTTCTGACTCTTGCCTGATGCTTGCTCTGGAGGGTCAGGGGTGGGGTGCACCAGCTTTGTTCACAGCTCGATAGGGAAGCGTGAGTGACAGCAATGCTGTCAGTGCCACTTGGATCGATGTCTCCCAACACAACACTAACTTTTGTGGGCAGAGGAACCATAATTGCAATGATTGAATAAAAGGTATAAGCCTCACGGCTGTTGTAAGAAACCCTAAGGTTTCATATCATGAGTGTGAGATGCCTCTGTGCTTTGTGGTTTAGGGAAGGAACCTCCCCTGCAATGAAGAGAAGCGAGGGTCTCAGGAGAGAGCCTCATGACACCATGGGGGAAGGCCCAGTTACACTGGCCATGGACAAACTACCCCGCATTTAGTGGCTGAAAACAGCTACACTGATTTTTTTTCTCAGGACTCTGCAGCATGGGCCATGGCTCCTGGGCTGCCCTTGGTGTGCACTGGGACAGCTCAAAAGCTGGGGCTGGGATCATGTGAAGACGTCCGGCAGGTGGCTCTAGGAGGATGCGGGAGCTGAGTGCTGCTCAAGCGGGGCTCCTTGGCCATTTTTGTCTCAAGGTGGCCCCTGCACATGTGGCATTGGCATTACTGGACTTCCTACAGGGAAGCTCAGGGGTCCTGAGTCACGTGTCCTCAAAGGAAGAGGGGACATAAATCAAGCCTCTTAAATCAAGGGGCATCTCTTCCGCTGCATCTCTGTTCACAGGACAGCCACAAAGGCACCCGCATTCTTGGGCAGGGGATGGATTAGACTCAATGTTTCGGCAAAAGAACATCTCCAGGGTTCTGAAGGAGTGTGTAAGCATCCAATACGCCCCTGGCTGATTCTGGAAAATCCGATTTGCTCCAGGTGATCGCATGAGATGCCCACACAAGCAGCATCTGTGAGGCCGTGGGATGTCCGAACTGCAGTGGAGAAGCCACGGGATGCTCATAAGGCCTGCTGGGGGTCAGAGGAACTCGCTAAGAGGGAAGGGCTCTCCGTAGTCCACAAGCCCAGCCTCCGCGCCCGCCGTCAAAGGAGCAAAGGATTCTGACCGCTGGGATTTCGGGCACGGGCCCTGAGCAATTGTCACGGCGCTCCGGCCTCTGGGGTTGGCCCTCTCTCGGCTGGAGGATCTGGGAAATAGGCAGACATCAGTGATCTGCATGAGAACAGGAGGGTGCAGACCAAAGCTGTGGATGCTCAAACCTGAGAAGGACCTCAAATGACAGATCTGGTTCCTGAAGCCTCTCGGGAATGCCTCTGCTGAAGAACACCTGTAGAGAACAGATGGAAGCCCACACTGCGTTCTCAGCCTGCACCCTGCCCAGAAAGGCAGGAACTGCTAGGAGGGATGGACATACACTAAATGGTAGACAAACCGACCCCAGCGCTCTCAGGAGCTGGCTCGAGACGTGCCGTCCAGCAGGTGTGCGTGCAGTGCAAAGCCTCAGACCTCTTACCTTCTGCTATTGCATAGGCAGTTGAGTCATAGCACTTGATGTGGCTTTCCCTGCAGCCCAGCACTGGGGGAATTCATCCCTATTTGCCCAGGACTTTTCCCATTTTGGAAGTGAAAGTCCCATACCCCCGGAACCCCTCCATCCCAGGCAAACCAGGGCAGTTGGTCACCCTAAGTGCCAGCACTGCCAGAGCTGTTTGCACAGAGTCCCTGCAGCTTACGTCATTCATAACTGCCACGGGCAAGTGCAGAGCGATGGTTGAAGAGACAGGAGGAGCTAGAGCCAGGTTGAGTCCTGAAAACATTCTGTGAAGGAGGAAGCCACAGGAACTGTGCATGGAGACCTAGAAACATAGGACCAGACCTTCAGACCAGCTGTCAGAGGTGACCGGGGGGTGCAGGGTCAGGCCAAGGGAGTCCTTCCCAGGCTGGTTCACAGATTGGCATGTGCTGAAAATAGCATACTTTAGGGCCAGGTTGTGGTACAGCAGGTTAAGCTGCCAACGGGGCTGGGTCCCACATGGGAGTACCAGTTGGAGTCCAATTGTTCTGCTTCCAGTCTAGCTCCCTGCAAATGTGTCTGGGAAGGCAGCAGATGATGGCCCAAGTACTAGGACCCTGTTACCCATGTGGGAGACCTGGATGGAGTTCCTGGCTCTTGGCTTCAGCCTGGCCCAGCCCTGACCATTGCAGCCATCTGGGGAGTGAACCAGCAGATGGAAGATCTCTTTTTCTCTGTCTCTCCTTCTCTCTCTGTAACTCTGCCTTTCAAATAAGTAAATTTTAAAAAAATAACATCCCACACTGGACAGAGAAAAAATTATTTTCTTTGTTAAATGTTGTACATGCATGTCACCCTTTATATGGAAAATAAGGGATTTTTTGCATGTATTGGCTGTATTATAAAAATGTAAACTTAATCGGAATTGTCTTTAATTTCAAAGTTTTCTGTTGATTTTAAAATTGTTTTATACAAGTTTTAAAAAATATTTTAGCTTTGAAATTATTTCTTTCCTGACCGTATGTTCTCAAAATTTCCCCACTTTGTCTGTGTTCTTTATTTTTGTCTGTTTTTCCTTTGGTTTGTGTGTGGTTATTAATTTTAGGAGTCTTGAGCCAAACATCTTCCTAAGAAACTCATTAAGGGGCTTTTACAATTCAGGTAAGAAAATGCATTAGTTGCTACAGTGGTATTTCAGAATTGCAGCCTCCTCTGACTGACAGCACCCAGCAGCCAACTGGCTGTCCTCAGAGACCTTATCACAGTCGGAGCTTGCTAGAGCCCTCTGCCCACAGGGAACATTTTGTTAATGCATCTTTATTTCCATGAGAGGGCGCTGTCTACTAGGAAGGGTCAGGGTTGATGCACATTCTGCCAACCACACGGTTATTTCAAAAAGTTCATCGGAAATGGGATGAGAAGTTAATTTTGATGTGAAAAAAATGTTGAAATTCATGTAGAATTTTTTAATAATACGTATTTTCCGTGAACTTTTGGATGTTCTTTGTATGCATGGATTTCAATTATATTTTATACCAAAATAAACTTACTTTGACTTCCGTTTTCCGCAAACTTTAGAAGGCATCATGGGGGCCGGCACTGTGGCACGGTGGGCTAAGCCACCGTTTGGAATCCCAGCATCTCATATCAGAGCGACAGTTTAAGCAAAACTCAGCTACTCTGCTTCTGACCCAGCTTCCTACTACTGCACACCCCGGGAGGCAGTAGGTAGCGCAGTTCAAGTACTTGGGCCCCTGCCATCTACATGAGGGACCCAGATGGTGTTCTGGGCTCCTGGCTTGGGCAATAAACCAGTGGATGAATTCTCTCTCTCTCTCTGCCTTGCAGATAGATGAAAATGAATACACTTTAAAAAAAAAAAAAAAAAAAAAAAAAAAAGAAGTCATTATGGAATCTTTGACGGCTGCTTGGCCTCTAGTATCTGATGCAGGTGTCATCTTAGCTCCCCACACGGCTTGGCTTCCAGGCCTATGCGTGCTGCCCCTCCCCCTGATTCAGGGAGGGGCTCCTCGTACTCTTCCAGCCAGAGAAGCACACGGTATGTGATGCAGAGAGGAAGTGGGCAAGGTTACAGCAAGGGTCAGAGGACGAGCTTGACTGGGAAAACTTTTACAACTTTAATTTGGTAAAACAAAACAAGTGGGAGCAAGTGTAGGTTTTTCCAATGGGAAATATAAGGTGGAAAAATATACTCTATTGATTCATTAAATGCAGATTAAGCAGTTGCTATGTGCATGAACTTTTTGGGAACTGGGGATGTCTAAGCCAGCCTCAGTGTGGAAGAGCCCAGCAGGTGCAGGGCAGGGGCAGGGCAGGTGTAGACCGTGCCTCACCCAGCACTGGCAACTGATCCTTGAGCTCAGACCCCTTCCCAACATACAACTCCTGAGGGACCCACCCTGAGCCAGTGTTTGCTGAAGATGGTTCTGGTTCATGGGCAGATGGCTCCTAATGGCTCCCAGGGTCCAGTGCTGAGTCATTGGTTTCCACTTCCGGAGTGGAGCCTCCACCCTTCTCTGCCTCCTTCACCCATGCTCTTGTTTGCCAGTGTCATTGTCTCTCCCCCATCAGCGGCACAGGGCTAGAGCCCTGTATGTTCATAACACACAAGCCAGCCACGGCAGAAGAGTTGCCATGAAGACAGGGTGGCAGGCCAGCTGTGGCTGCAGCAAACATGGTCTCTGTGCCCTAAGAGGCGATCTCCCCTAGTGCAGGAACATAGCTGAGTGGACAGTGTCAGACAGCATGAACTTGACACCACACTTGCTTGAATAGTTAGCCAAATGCTTCTGGTGGGGACAAAACTAAGCACTTGAGATACTCTGGTTGCAAAATATCCCTGTCTGACTGTGGCCCCATTTCCAGAGTAGCTGGCAGGCTCCCTGGCTCTACCCTTCTGCCCCACAAAGCAGTCTGGCCTGCAAATGGAAAAGAGAGAGAGAGGGAGGGAGAGAGAGAGAGAGAGAAGCAGAACTGAGGCCAGGAGACAATGGGGCTCAAAGTAGCTGCCTGGAAGTTGGGAGGAGTGGGGGCAGCTGACGTGCCATAAAGCAGTGCTCACGCTTTATGGCACTTCATGTTCCGTGGAGGAAGTATCAGTCATTCTTGGCAAAGGCAGGGAAGTGATGATGAGAATTAGGGGGGCCAAGGCCCCCTCCACCCACTCCAGGTTACACTGCGCCCTCCTCTCCCACATTCCCTTCTCAGGTCCCCTGGCCAACAGCTCTACCCTGGACTATTCTTTGAGTTTGTGGACAGCGGACATAGGAATAACAAACTACCTTTGAACTTGCCAGTTGATTACAACAGAAAGTAAACCAACCTTGAGCTGTTAGTTTTGGGTTTTCTACAAAGAGCACATGCTCCCTCCTCTCTCCACAATCTCACTACATGCATTTTCTGTTGGTCTCGCCTTTCCTGAATAACCACTTCCTAACCTTTCTTAAGTGGAATGATCCTAAATTTCTTTTGATTGAATCTCATATTCTCTGTTAACTTCTCAAAATGTGCCATGTTTTAGCTATTTACAAGGCATGGACATGATCGCTAACAGTGAACAAATGACGTAGGGACTGTGAGAGCACCAACGCTTCCTTCAGCACACTGCTGCCTGTCCCTGGACATGGCTGCCTGCTCCTGGGCACCACTGGTTCTTTCCCTGAGCACTACCACCCTGATTGAGACAGCAGAATCCCCTGTACCAGAGTCTGGCTGTGTGTCTGTACTCACTCTAAATGTAGGGTCCCTAACCAAGGTGAGCTTCTCCCACGCACCTGTCCCCACGCATCCGGCCTCTCTCCGTATTACCCTTGTCTTCCCACTAGTTCCATTAGAACCTGAGGCCTGGAGCTTCGATCTGTTGCTTAACCCAGAACACGATGGGACTGCCTGTTGTACAATTCCAGCACAGAGGAAACTGCTCACATTGCAGGGCTGGCTCTTTGCACTCATAAGTTGACACAGGAACACCAGAAGCAAAGATTTCCCACGTCCTTCAGTGTGTTCAAGGGGTCAGACAACAAAGAGTGAAGAAAATGCTCCCCACGGAGGGCCTCGCCAGATTCGGGACAAGCAGGAGGCTTAGTTCCCTTGTCCAGGTCTTGCATTAGCCCCCAACCCCTCTCTCCTCATGCCCGAAGCCCAGTCAGGGAGGAGAACGACCCACTTGCTGATTCCATTCTTAATCCTTTTAAGGGTCCAGATAAGCCTCTGGAAACCAGGACGTCAGCAGTTGGCCAAACTCCGTCTCGTGATTCTCGAATTGTCCGCTGGTCCACACCTGCGTACCCAAGTTCTCACCCACTGGGAGAACTACCTACGTAAGGAATTTGACTGCTGATCACAAGATGGTTCATCCTATTGCTGAACCAGTGGTGCACCTCTTGGCTATTCAATAGAATGATGAGATTGACCCAAAGCTACTTCATCTGAGAACAGAAAGAACACAGAAGGGCAACAGAACACAACAGAGCTCTTTCTAAATCCCTGGGTCCCAACATGGAAATCAGGGGTTCAGTCTGTAGTTGAACTTGTCTGTGCAGTTCCTGGGGTCGAATCTGGGTCCATCTAGGAGGTTACAAGGTGGGCAGGTGTTGCTTCCACAGGAGGAGAACATTCCTAGTAACCTGAGTCATTCAACAATGAAATGGACTTCCAGAGTAGAGAGGTTTCTGGATTTGGACACCCTCACCTGCACTGAGTGGAGTCTGGTCCGGAAGCCCTCAGTGAGGGAGCCTGTTTGGGTGGGAGGCAGGAGTCGGGGACACAAGATTGAGTATGACATCGACCCTGCTTTCCGATGAGGGCCCCCCCCGCCAAGTTGGAGAATTGTTCTGCTGGATTTAATGCAGGCAGAGGGCAAGAACCACCGCTTACACTTTTCTCGTGTGTTCCTACAACTACTAGAGTGAGCATCTGGCCGACAAGAATGATACCTTCCCTCTGTGTTTCCTTAACACCTAGCACAGTGGAATGTCTACGAAATAGTTTTGAAGTTAAGGAATATGTGTCAGAGAAGACGCAACACATGCCAATAAATGGGTCCATAGAATCTTCACAATTGGGATGAAAGGACCCTTTGCAACCCCCATAGTCCACAGGCTGGATACAGAAGTGCCCGAATGTAATAAGGTTCGAGTTACTTGACTCAAGCAGCCCCAGGACAAATTTCAACGGCAAGGCCACAGCTATCCTGAACATCTCCCTGTCCAAGGCCCCAGCAAGCACATATGGGACTCATTGGGAGACAACAGGTCCACCTCTCCTCTTCCTTCCTGTCTGAAGAGTGCCACTCATTCACCTGGCTTTGGAGCTGCTGTCGGAACCCCGCCGAAGTAGTGGATGTATGTCTCTGCCCTGACTGGCAGTTCCCTGAAAAACATCTAACTAGAAACAGGGTAATCATTTACCACTTATTTACCTTCTAAACCTGCATTTGACATCACTTCACCACTGCCTGAGTCAGCACTAAAGTCAACAGGTGAAAGTTTTTTCTGAAAAATTGATTGCCCCAGATATTTTCAACTGATGTTATGTGGCCAAACTCCTTTTTGTAGCCTTTCGATTATTAACCAAACTCAATATATTTTTCTATTTCTTTAGTTTTTCTTTTCAAATATAGGAAACAGCCATGTTTTCTATTGTGAGAGTGATTTGCTGGCTTTTACTAAGTATTGGAAGAAATCCAGGCTCGACCAATTGCTTGGAATGTGATGTGGAGAAGTTCTAGAACCTGCACCTCTGTTTTCTTTTCTTTTTGGTAAAGGAGGGAGGATGAAAAGGCTCTGTGGCTTTTCAGAACTAAGAGTCAACAACATTCGCTATGACAAAGACACCGATTTCCTGGGGAGGTGCAGCTCCCCTGGGAAAGCTCAGCTCTCCTCACTTCTTTCACCTATCTGTGATGCTTCGGAACATTTGAGTGGGTGTCAAGGCCACCATGAACAGCACACAGGAGGAAGTCTTCTTTCAAACCAAAGCAAGTGGGAGGTTTCCCACCCTGCCTTCGTGGTCCTAAAAAGCCCACAATGAGGATCACCAGGTCCTCGAGTCCCATCTCACACATGGGATCGCCAGCCCAAATGGCAAAGGAACGCCCCTCGGAAGGGCAGAGTCGAGGAAGTTCACGCTGCTCGTCCCACGCAAGGCTTGTACTCTGCCTCTTCCCCAGGGATGCACTGGGATGCAGCACAGGAAGGGCCATGGTCACAAAGCTGAGTGAGCAGTGTCCCTGCAGGTGCGCCTCCCTGAGCACTGCACCCTCCCCCTCTCTCGGCCCCCCTCGAATCCGCACCTTTCTCTGCCTCTCCTCTTACATGCACTCCAGTGCCGTTCCTTTGGGGATCTGGATTTGCAGAGCCGGGTCATGGTTATGGGGGCAAATTTGGGGGGAGGCTTTTCCCACCCCCAGAAAAGAAACAATCACCTCAGGTCACTGTGGTTTAACCGTATTTGCCATGCCGTGGTCAGGCCCATGTCTTCCAGCTGTGATGCCTTGGCACTGAGTACAAAGGGCTCTTCCAAATGACTGTTGAGGCCTTCCAGGGCAACTGGCGCTAAGCTTCCTTCACCAGAAGCCTGATAGGTGCTTGGACAAGAGTAATTTGCATTCCATGGGTCGATGTTTTCCATTGGAGAAATAAACCCCGGTCTGTCTTCTCAGGACAGACGCGCTGATGACTTTGTATAATGACTTAATGCGAGTTGCTCTTCGCTGGGCCAAACGAGCGGGGGTGAGCTCCTTTCCCGGCAGGATGGGGTCTTCTCTTGACTTTGTGTCCAGGCGCCTAACACTCCAGGCGGGAGGTGCGCCATCACTGTTAGTCCACTGAACCTAAGAATGAAGAAACCAGGCTTAGCAGAAATTTATAGCCAGCCCTCCCAGGGCCTAGGCCCTTTAAGTAACAGAAAGGGCAGAACCAGGAATCTGGTCCAAAGACTCACACACCAACCACGGCTACTTCCTCCCTGCACAACCAATCAGTCTTCCGCCGTTTGCTGGCGTGCACTTGTTCCTGCTGTGTTTTGGAAGAGAGGCTGGGTGTCGAGTTTTCACCTCCGCTCTCCCTGCAGGAGGTGATGTTCCAGCCACTTCTGGCTCGAGCCTTCTCCTCCTAGACCCCTGTCCGCTTTCAGGGCCACGGACAGAACCAACCTGCAAGAAATCCTGCACTTAGCTGGTCCTTTCTGTCCAGGCTCCTGCAATCTTCCTCGGGACAGTCGTCCGCCCCCGTGCCTCCTCGCTGAAGAGCTTTTAATTTTTAAGATTGATTTTCTTTATTTGAAAGAGTTAGAGAGAGAGCGAAGAGCCCCTTTGCGAAGTGCAGAAGCTTGGCGCCTTCCCCGGCAGCCATCCTGAGCCCGCCACCGCCAGCCCCGGGCAGGCTCCACCCCGCCGGCGCTGCCCGAGCCCTGCTGCCCGCTCCGGAGCTGACCCGGCCTCCGCTGCTCCCTGGACTTCCCCACAGCCCACGGCCACGAGCCCCTGAGAGCCAGCACACGCGGCCACAGAGCAGTTAGTGTGAACGCCCAGGAAAATGCGCAGCTGAGGAATAAAAACAACGAAGCACATGGGGGACTAGAGTTACCTCCCTGTCTGGGATTGGCGGGCAGCTGGCTGAAGCTGACCCAAATGGCTCATGGGTCAGTCCGCTGACACGCATTCGGCGTGTGAAAATCTCCTGAAGTGTGGAATTGGTGTCTTCAGGCGCAGGGAAACACCCAGAGCTCCCTGGGGGGCCAATGCTACAGCTGTCTCGGAAAACCCCAAAATCTCATCGGTGTTCCCCCTTCAATGTCAGTGAGTAAATGGCAATGTTTATTTCTAAGGAAACAACAACCAAAAAACCCCCCAAGTCAGGGATTGTTTTGTTCAGCTTGACACCAAAGCTGTTTTAGGATATTGCATGTTGGGCATATAGAGTGGTGGCAATAAAGCCAATTCATAAAATGCACTGTTAACAAACAGTGCTGGTGAGTTTCCCGTGTCTGAGTTCCCACCGTAGTTAGCATGGAAGCAGTAGCAAAGGAAAAGAGAAACCAGCTGAGCTGATTTAACGTGCCAACTAAATATCAGGTGTATAAATTTACATAGCCTTTCTGATGGACAGTTTAATGACAGAAATGAACAGCGTTGAGCCTGGCACTGTGGCACAGCACGTAAGCCATTGCCTGCAATGCTGGCCTCCCATATAGCTGCTGGTTCGAATCCTGGCTGCTCCACTTCTGATCCAGCTTGCTACTAAAGGCCTAGGAAAGCAGCAGAGGATGGCTCAAGTGCTTGGGCCCCTGAACCCATGTGGGAGACCTGGAAGAAGCTCCTGGCTCCTGGCTTTGGCCTGGTCTAGCCCTGGCCATTGTGGCCATCTGGGGAGTGAACCAGCAGATGGAAGAGCTCTTCCCCTCTTTCTCTGTCTCCTTCTCTTTCTCTCTATAACTGTGACTTTTGAATAAACAAATATTCTTTTAAAAAAGAAATGAACAGCTTTAAAAATGTTCATATTGGGAGGGCACTGTGGCACAGAAGGTTAAGTTGCCACCTGCAATGCTGCATCCCATATAGGAGCGCTGATTTGAGTCCTGGTTGTTCCACTTCCGACTCAGCTCCCTTCTAATGTGCCTAGGAAAGCAGCGGAGGATGACCCAGTGCTTGGGCCCTTGTCAACCATGTGGGAGGCCCAGATGCAGTTCCAGGCTCCTGGCTTTGGAATGGCCCAGCCCTGGATGTGGTGGCCGTTTGGGGAGTGAACTAGCAGATGGAGGATTCTATGTGTGTGTGTGTGTGTGTGTGTGTGTGTGTCTCCCTCTCTCTCTGCCTTTCAAATAAATAAATCTTTTTCTTTTTTTTAAAGTCCATATCTGGGGCCGGCACTGTGGCGTAGCAGGTAAAGCTGCCGCCTGCAGTGCCAGCATCCCATGTGGGTGCCGAGTTGAGTGCAGGCTGTTCCACTTCTGATCCAGCTCTCTGCGATGGCCTGAGAAAGCAGTAAAAGATGGCCCAAGTCCTTGGGTCACTGCGCCTTTGTGGGAGACTGGAAGAAGCTCCTGGCTCTTGGCATCTGAAAGGCCCAGCTCTGGCCATTGCGGCCATTTGGGAAGTGAACCAGTGGATGGAAGATTTCTCTCTCTCTCTCTCTCTCTGCCTCTGCCTTTGTAACTGCTTTTCAAATAAAAAAATCAGTATTTTCAAATAAATGTCCATATAATTTTTTTTGACAGGCAGAGTGGACAGTGAGAGAGAGAGAGAGACAGAGAGAAAGGTCCTCCTTTGCCGTTGGTTCACCCTCCAATGGCCGCTGCGGCCAGCGCACTGTGGCCGGCACACCGCGCTGATCTGATGGCAGGAGCCAGGTACTTATCCTGGTCTCCCATGGGGTGCAGGGCCCAAGCACCTGGGCCATCCTCCACTGCACTCCCTGGCCACAGCAGAGAGCTGGCCTGGAAGAGGGGCAACCGGGACAGAATCCGGTGCCCCGACCGGGACTAGAACCTGGTGTGCCGGTGCCGCAAGGCGGAGGATTAGCCTAGTGAGCCGTGGCGCCGGCCGAAATGTCCATATAATTTAAATAAAGAATTTCACTTCTAAGAATCTATCCTGGAGAAAAAACTATAAAGCCATGGATTCTGGAATAAAAGAATTCAATGCAGCTTTAAAAGTTTTTGTTTGTTTGTTTAAATTTATTTGAGAGATAGAGAGACAGAGTGAGAGACAAACACAGAAAGAGAAAGCTCCCACTGGTTCACTGTCCAGTTGCCCACAATGGCCGAGGCTAGGTCAGATCCAAGCCAGGTATCCAAGCTGGGTGTCCCACACAGGTGGGAAGGATCGAAGTACTTGAGAGCCATCTCCTGCCCTCTCGAGGTATGCATTAGCAAAAAGCAGAAATCGGGAGCTTGTACTCAAACCCAGGTACTGCAGTAGGAGATGCAGGGGTCCCAGCCCTGAGAGTACCACCAGGCCAAAGCTTTGTAGCTTTCTATAGGATAATGAGCAATTGAGAACAAACTGCCCAACATGGAGAATAACAGGAAGTCATTATAAGCTTACTTTGTTGATTTTGAGAGGCAAAGAGGCAGGATCTGCTGGTTCATTTCTTAAGTGGCAGAGCAATGGAAGGCCAGGGTGTAAGGCAGAACCCAGAAGCCTGGAATGCTACCCAGGTCTCCCACCTGGGTGACAGGAACCCAATTACTTGAGCCATCACCACTTCCTCCCAGTCTGTATCAGCAGGAAGCTGGAGTCAGAAGCCAGAGACAGGTATCAACCCCAGGTACCAAAACCAATATGGGACATGGCATCTTTTTTTTTTTTTTTTTTAAAGATTGGTTTTATTTATTTGAAGGGCAGAGTTAGAGAGAGAAAAGGAGAGGGAGAGAGATTGATCTTCCATCTACTGGGTCACTCTCCAAAGAGGTTCAATGGCCTGTGCTGGGTCAGGCCAAAGGCAGGAGCCAGGAGCTTCGTCCGTGTCTCCCAAGTGGGTACAGGGGTCCAAGCACTTGGGCTGTCTTCTGCTGCCCTCCCAGGCTCATCAGCAGAGAGCTGGATTGGAAATGGAGCAGCCGGGATTTGGACCAGAAATGGGATGCTGGTGTTGCAGGCAGCAACTTAACCTGTTACGCTGCAATAGTGGCCCTGACATGGGCATCTTAACTGCCAGGTATAAGCACGTTTTTAATTTAATAACAAGGGAAAACAGTCAAGTTATAAAGGTTAAATTAAAAAAGAATACACACACACACAAACACACATACGCAGAATGAGCTAAATTATAGTAAAACAATACAACTCTTTGGCATAGAAAACAGGACAAGCCGCAAACGCACCGAGGTGGGAAGACTGGTTCTGCAGAGGTGGCTTTTGTACTCCTGTTTGTGTGTGTGAGATCGGCGGGTGCCAGCTTCGGCTTTTTATGTGTGCCTTGGTTTTCTCTCTTCAGACGAACACTTAATCAGACCAGAATCTAGCATCAGCTACATACCGAATGATTTGCAGATCATCACTGACGGGTGATCCAAAAATGATGGTACCATAAACGCCTCCGAGTGTAAGACAGCAAAAACAGAGAGGATCCAGACGGAAATTCTTCCTCCCCATGCTCTCTGGCCGGGATGCAACAGCACCACCCCCAGACGCGGTGGAGGAGACCCAAGGTCACTTCCGGGGAGGGGTAGTGCCGGAGACGTCTCAGTCTCATCATCTCATCGCCTTATCGCAGGCAGCAGGCCGGCGGCGCCAGGAAGGTGGAGTGGCCGCGACTGCATGGAATGCCTGGGCCCTCGGCCTTGAAGGCAGCTTCGTGGAGCCCCTCCCCCTCGTGTGGGCCTGGCAGTCACATTTTCACAGGCTTTAAAGAAGGGGCTGTGGTCTAGAAGGGCTCTCAGAGCTGGAGTGAGGGACCCCAATCGTCTCACTGTGGATTGGATGGGGCAAGCAGGACCCTGGCTGGCAGGTGGCCCTGCTGGGGGACCACATGGGACGCGTCAGCCTGCAGAAGACACCAGGGAGGCCCTGACAGCACAAGGCAAGGGTGACACCCCTTTCCGCCCTGGACTAAAGAGGCAGTGGTGTAAAATCACCCCTTTGGCCACGCAGGCTTATTTTTAGCTCCAGGGGATGAAGCAGGAGGGGAAGACAGGCCTAAGTGGGAGTGGCCTTCATCCTGAGTGTTGGAGCAATCAGGATGACTGGAAGTGACAAGATTAAATTCTCACAAAAGAAATTCAAGGGACTGGCACGTGGCTTAGAAGGCTAAGCCTCTGCCTACCTTGCTGGCATCCCATATGGGTGCCGATGCAAGTCCTGGCTGTTCCACTTCCCAATCCAGCTCTCTGCTGTGGTCTGGGAAAGCAGTGGAAGATGGCCCAAGTGCTTGGGTCCCTGCACCACGTGGGAGATCCAGAAGAAGCTCTTGGCTTCCTATTGGCCCAGGCACACCCCCACACACCCCACACACCCCACACACCCCAACCCCACCCTGTGTGGCCATTTGGGAGTGAACCAGCAGATGGAAGACCTTTCTCTCTGTCTCTTCCTTTCTCTGTCTGTAACTCTACCTCTCAAATAAATAAATAAAATCTTCTTTAAAAAAGGAAATTCAATAGGGATATAGAACATAAAAGACTCTTGAGCCTGTTACTCAGGAAATATGCCCTCACTGAATGCTTTGCATGTTTTTTTTTTTTTTAAATATTCATTTGCTGGTTCACTCCCCAAATGGCCGCAATGGCCAGAGCTCGTCTAAAGTCAGGAGCCAGGAGGTCTCCCACATGGGTGCAGGGCCCAAGCACTTTGGCCACCTTTTGCTGCTTTATCAGTTGCATTAGCCGGGAGCTGGATCAGAAGTAGAGCAGCCAGGGCTTGAAGCAGTGCCCATATGGGATGCCAGCATTGCAGGTGGTGGCTTAACCCATTGTGCCATAGCACTGGCCCCATGTTTTTCATAATTTTAAAATATTCAGTCGTGCTGCTGGCGTTGTGGTGCAGCAGGTTAAGCTACAGCCCGAGATGCTGGCATTCCATATAAAGGATGGTTTGAGTCCTGGCTGCTCTGCTTCCAATCCAGCTCCCTGCCAATGCAGCTGAGAAGGCAGTGGAAGGTGGCCCAAGGCTTGGGCCCCTGCCAGCCACTTGGGAGACCAGGAGACAATTCTAGGCTCTCGGTTCAGCCTGGCCCAGCCCTGGCTATTGTGGCCATTTGGGGAGTGAATCAGAGTATAGAAGCTCTCCTCCCCCTGCCACTCCCCGCCCTGACCCCTGCTGTCCCATAACTCTGTAAAACTTTTTATAAAAAGTGAAAACCCCAAATATTCAATCATGACTGTAGTTAGGACTTCTCCAGATTATTTCAGAGCAAAGCACAGCCTCCTCAGCCTAGGCATGAAGACAGCGGGGTGGAGGGCTGATGGCAGGAGGCTGGCCCAATTTTGAGGATCACCTTGGTCCCCTTGCTAGATGACCAGAGCCTGTTTTGTGTCGCTAAGAGCCACAGCGCATCTCTGGAGTCTGGCCCGCACCTGCTGAGCCTGTCACTGTGGTTCTGGGTGAGAGTGAGCCTCTGGAAGAAATGCGGAAGCTGCTCTTGGCGCTGTCTTGTCTGCACCCCAGCTGCACCCCAGCCAGTCAGCACCACTCAGCCTCCCCTTAGGGCCGCCCTCTTTCTCTGCTCCTGTGTTTCAACTAGGTGTTGTTCTCTGAAGCAAAATCCAACCACCATGCAACAAGGACCTGCAAGAATCAGAAGAGCACATGGGTCCCCATGTCGGAGCCTCCTTGCCCTCACTCCTCTGGTCTTCCCCAGGGCCTCCCACTGTCCCATCTGGCCTCCTTGGGAGCCACAGCTTGGAGGGGCAAGGGCCACTTAAAAGGCGCCGTGGCCCTGTGTTCTGTCCAGAAAGACATGCTATCTCCCTCTGCCAAGGCTGCAGAGGGTGTTGGAGTCTTTGGATTCCTACCTGCCCCTACAGCATCTCAGCCTGCAGAGGGGAACTCGAACCCAGAGCTTTGTCAAATGAGTGGCTGTTAGGCCAGGACTGCACCTGGGCACTGGCTGGGGGTTGGGACTACTGGCGCCAATCACTCTTGGCCACCCAGGATGCCAAGGTTAGTGGCTGCTTGTGTTGTCACTGCAGGGCCCCGGCGGTGAGGGGGTGGGGACCTCCACACTGCTTTGTTGGCCCTGCCACAGGGACCCCCTCCTTTCACCTCCATTCCCCACTTTAGGCAGAAACCTCTCCCTCCCTTTCTTCTTCTTGCCAAGGCCCTTTCTCAGGATCTTAGCATCTCACAAGATCACCTGCACCTTTGCTATACCTGTGGGCCATGTTCCACCTCTCAGAGGGGATAATCCCTCTGACATCAGAGAATTTCATCAAATCGCTCATCATCCCCTTCTCCCTCCCAGAGCCCCTGGCATGCTCAGATCACCATGGAGGACCCTGCTGCTGCCCAACGCACCGCACTGGGGGCTGGCCGTGTCCCCTTATCCCCTCAGCCACCTCTGCTGCTCCCATGTTCCAAGCAGACTTTGGAGCCTCTCCCACGCAGTGGCATTGACTTTGGCAGATTTCTTGGAGTCTAGCGATGTCCTAACCTGTTTGCTTTTCTGGAGCTGATGTTTGCAGGATTTTTTTTTTTTTTTTTTTTGGAACCAGAACAGAAATCATCCCATGTCTTTATGCAACTCCTCTGACATGCTCCAACAGATAAATAAAGCCTTCCGCCCCGCCATCGGCCCACCCTGCCCAGCACAGGGTTGGTTCTGAAGCCTCCAGCCACTTGCCCACCTGCCAGGGAGTCTCTGGGGGCAGCCATGAAGTCCCTCGTTCTACTCCTTTCCCTCGCTCAGCTCTGGAGCTGCCACTTGGTCACAGCTGTCCCACTGCTGGGTTACAGGGAACCAAACTGTGATGACCCAGAAGCAGAGCAGGTGGCCCTGCTGGCTGTGGACCACATCAACAATCACCTTCAGCAGGGGTACAAGCACATCCTGAACCGGATCGACAAGGTGAAGGTGTGGCCCCGGGTAAGTGGACCTGCTGTGCGTGTGCTGGAAGAACCTGGGCTTGGAGCTCAACCCAGTGCGCCCAAGGATCAGCACTGGTGAACCCAGAGGGGTAAACTCTCCTCACTTGCTGGGAGTGATGGAAGGGCCAGGTGGAGGGTGGGAGAGGGACCCTCTGTGTGGCAGTCATGGGCCTCAGGGAAGGTGCGGGGTGAGGAGTGGGGCCAGGTGCAGGAGATACAGCATTCTGCAGATTCCAAGTGGACCGTGTGCCTTGCTGGAAAAACCAGGGCTCAAGGGACCCGCTGAGTTAGAACTGCTAAGTTATAACTGCCCCAAATCACTGACCAGAAATTTTTTTGTTTTTGTCTTCCATTCCTCTCTGATGAAGACTGCGAGTGAATGAAATGAGCATTTGACAAGTGCCTCCTGTGTGCCAGGCCTTTTCACATAGCTCAGCTCACGCCCCCGCCCCCAAACTCTGGTGCAGGAGATACATTGTCCTTGTATTACATAAGTGGAAACCAAAGCTCCGATGCATTGAGCCATTCTTTGCCCAAGGCCCATGGTCATAGAATTAGTAAGCATCCAGCAGGGAATTCGATCCCAAACCTGTGTTCTTCCCTCTATACAAGCTGCCTCCGAGAGAGGGAGAGAGAGTCCCTCATCCCATACAGAAGCATTGGTGTGAAGAGAATTCACTTCCTCACACGCTGGACAAGAGATCCATGCAGCCTAAAGCTAGTGACAATACACACCAAGGTGGAACGAAGCCTGGGGGGCCAGTGGAGCGATCCGGAGAGGGAGGAAGAAGGCACCTGTTACTGCCTGTTTAGAAGTTAAATTTTATACCTGATTAAGGCAGAGTCTGTCAGTGTGCAGTTATTGCAATCATTCTTTGGGCATGAGCTGGTGGCAGGTGCTAGGGGAGCTGCTGGGTTGAACCATGTAAGATTGTCATTTTTTACATCAAAGCAGCCAGCCACTGGCACTTTCAGGGGTTCGAGCTGATGCAAAGATGTGAAGACACAGTTAGTGCCTGCAAGGGATCTGTAGACTAGGAAAAAGAACAAGGCACACGGCAGGGTGTCTCACCGAAGGCAGGTGTCTGAAGAATGGGTTGCCCTTGGTGGGTTTAAGAGTGCTGCAGCCAGGCCCCCAGTGTGAACAGTGGTTGAGAAGAAACACCCACCGGTTCTGGGGAAATTTACACACGAGGGAGGGAGAAGAGGGTGAGCCGGCACCGTGATTTTCACTAAAGGCATCCCTTGAGAAACCCCCATCCACTGCAGCTCAGAGTGTTTCCAGGAAGTGACTTTGGCATCAAAATTGAGAGCTTCCTGCAGAAGGGGCCAGTCTGACCCTCACCTTCAGGTGCCCGTGGGTCAGCACAGCCACCCAGGAGGCAAGCAGAGCTGGGCTGGCAGGGAAAAGGCAGACTTGTGCCCTCCAGATTTTCCAAGATTCGAAGAAAGGATAGGTGAACAGGCGAACTGGCAAGAACAACCCCAAGAAGCTACGTGAGTTTCTCCCTAAGTCCCCCACTGTTCCTGTGAGCATGGTTTTTCCTCAGTCTAGTGGTTGACTTGCGCTACCCCTCTTATCACCAGCAGGCGGCAGCAGAGAGCAGCATCTTTGCATGCAGCAAAGAGTCGCAAACCAAAACAAAAACCCCTTTCATGCAGGGAAACAGCCAAAGGAAGGATAGTAGAAGGAGGAATGAAGATAAAGGAAAGACAGGAAGGTATTGTGCTACACCACCTTACTTTGCAGCTTAACTAAGGGTAAAATTTTAAAGATGAAAAAAATCCGTGTTAACACTCATTTCTGTAGAGCAGCTCCATCAGCTTGTCCAAGCCTACTCTCCTTCCCAGCCAACAGAAGAAGATGAGAGAAACCCGAGCATTGCCCTGTGCACGGGCCGGGTCAAATTCAGACACAGCCACAGACTACAGCACGGATGACTTGCGCTTCACCTCTCTGAAACTGGGGAGGGTCCACGCCCACCCGGACTTCCCCTCCGACTGCAGAACAGGATCAGGGGCATGAGCTGCTCATCTCTTTGTTCTGTGTCTCCACAGCGACCCACCGGAGAGGTGTATGAGCTTGAAATAGACACGCTGGAGACCACCTGCCACGCACTGGACCCCACTCCCTTGGCAAACTGCAGCGTGAGGCAGGTGACACAGCATGTGAGTGTCCCTCTGCAGGTGCCACGCTTCCTCTGTGGGTCAGTGAAGACCTGGCCCATGTTTTTAAGCCGTTGTATTTTTTCTTTCACTATATTCAGTATTTTTAACTGACAATTTATTTTAATAATGTGCACATTTATTGGGCACAGAGTGAAAACATGATATGTGTATGCAGCATGGAATGCTGAAGTCCCAGTCATTAGCATTTCCCTCTGCTTAAGCATGGATAGTTTTTGAATTTCAAAATATGGAATTCCTGGAGCAGTCCTGCTTTATATATATACATATATATAAATATATGTATGAAGAGTATATGTTATATATAAATATATAATATATATCATATATATTTTATATCTATAAAGAGAGAGAGAAAACTATTTTATTTGAGTTACAGAGAAAAGTAGAGCCAGAGAGAGAGAGAGGTCTTCCATTCCACTGGTTCACTCCCCAAGTGACTGCAACAGCTAGAGCTGAGCTGATCCGAAGCTAGGAGCCAGGAGCTTCCTCTGGGTCTCCCACGCAGGTGCAGGGACCCAAGCACTTGGGCCATCTTCCACTGCTTTCCCAGGCCATAGCAGAGAGCTGGATCAGAAGTGGAGGAGCCAGATCTCTAACCAGGGCCTATATGGGATGCCAGCATGCAGGCAGCGGCTTTACCCGCTGTGCCACAGCGCGGACACTGGGACTGAGCTTTGCAACAGCCCAACATTCTTGCTGTAGAAGTCCCAGAAACCGGAGGGTGTCAGTGTCGGTGCTTTTGGGCCCGGCGGTGCCCGCCCAGTGAGCCTCCGCTGGGTTCTCACGGTGGGGTTCTCTCTCCAGGCTGTGGAAGGAGACTGCGACTTCCATGTGCTGAAGCAGGACGGCCAGTTCACCGTGTTGTCTGCGAAGTGTGACTCCACTCCAGGTAGAGTCGGTTTACCCTTCCGTTTCGAGAGCGTGGGGGAAGAACTATCTGGATAGTTTTCAACCTAAGTAGTCGTAGGCACTCGGTCAGTGAGTCAAAGAGAAGCCCCACGTCCTGGGTGCTGGGACTTGACACCTGTTTTGAAGGCGCTGCTCTCACTGGAGGTGAGAATTATTTCCTGGTGACAGCATGACCGCGCCACATGAAGGGTTAGGCGGATGCAGAGAAAATGCCAGAAGTCAACATGGCTAGGGTACACACCAGGGAGAGTCGGGTAGATTCCTGTTTCCGTCCGCAGACTCGGCTGAGGACGTACTCAAGCTGTGCCCAGACTGCCCCCTGCTGGCCCCGCTGAACGACACCAGAGTGGCTCAAGCCGCCGAAACCGCCCTGACAGCCTTCAACGAGAAGAACGACGGCGCCTATCTGCAGCTGGTGGAGATCGCCCGGGCTCAGCTTGTGGTAAAGACTGAGACGCTCTGGACAGCTTGGGCAGTTTGGTGACACTCGGGAAGAGCGTGTGGCAAAGCAGGGGTGGCAGCAGAACAGGGGTCGGGGAAACAACCGGAAGGCAAGAAGGGTCCTGTTGGAAAGGGGACAAAAAGAGTCCCTGGGTCCCCGGATGTCATTAGGATCCCCTAATTCTCTGCAGCCAGGAGTATCCCACTCCCCTGGCTCCTGCTAAAACCAGGGCTCCGTGTTCAGCAGGTGGAGATTCCCCCATTATCCAGTGGTGCTGCCTGCTGGTACACTGGTCTCCATGCATGTGTCACCCATCGCCGCTGAGCATCTGTGACAGCCTTGCAATTAGTACTTGCAAAGGCGTGAACCTACTGACCCTTCTAGACATGCAATGGCAGGGTCCCGAAATGCCTTTGGAATCACTGAGGGGGAAAAAGCTGTTTGTACTGCAGGTGCCTTGGGCACTTGAAAGCAACAGCATTCTAACTCTTCAGACGACTGGTGTTCGGGACACCAGCCATGGCATACTTGGACATATGTTAGTATAGGTGGCAGAAAATCCCCATTGCAGACTGCACCAAATAACCGAGTTTATTTTTGCGAGTGTCCACATACTGCAAATATTATAAGCAAGAAAAGCACAAGTGTTAGCGTGCGTCCTTTCGTCCGATGGTTCCGTGTGATCCTGCTCTATGAAATTAGGTGGGAGTGGTGTGAATTCACTTTCACACCCCAACAGGAGTAACCTCCACCTTGGATCTCCAAGTGCAGCCACAGGAGTGAAGGCCAGGGGCAGGCAAGGTTCTCATTCATGTCAGTCTAAGACTGACCTCCTGATTTCTGTTTCCTGTCTGAAAGCTCACCTGCACCCTACATGGTGGGCTGGAGCCCCAGCTCCTACCTCTGTAGGACTAGCTGCCGTTAGAACGCAATTCCCCGACAACCGCCCGTTGCCAGCCATTCAGAGGCACATGTCCTGGGCCACACAATGTGGTCTACGTGGATGGTGCTCCCAGAAGTTGTGTGAAGTCCGCCGTGGCCCCGGCTGCTTCCCTGCAGCCTCTCCCTCCCCACTGCTTTCATTCAAAGCCGCAATGCCTCACGGGCATTTTCATTGACTCTCATCAGCCTCTCCCAGCTTCCACCTATGTGGAGTTCACCGTGGCTGCCACTGACTGTGTTGCTAAAGAGGTCACCGATCCGGCCAAATGCAACCTGCTGGCGGACAAGGTGAGTGGCGGGGACCTGGGGCTGCCACCACGCAGGTGGAGCTGGCTGCAAGACACGGCAGCCTTTCGGAGGCTGCACCTTGGGGCTATGGTAAAAGAACAACAGTGTAAAATCCCCCTCCCTGGGGACCAGGTCATGCCAGGCCTTCCTCCGGATGTCACCCCCCCTTTAGAGCTGTCACCACTTGAACTTGTACACTGGAGGCACATGGATTCAGGCCAGAGACAGGCAGCTTCTTAATGAAGCCAAGTTGTGCCCAGCTACTGGGAGTGCGAAATGTAGATTTCCTAGACAAATTTGTACCTCGGATACAAAAGCTTTCAAGTCTGTAGGCCAATACTGTCCACTTCTAGTCTGAAAAATCATCAGAGATGTTTGACAGAAATATATTTATAAAAATGATTTATCACAGATACAAATGACTAAAAAAATCAAGTATCTAACAAGAGAGCATCACAGAAAAATATATATAGCATGTCAGTAAATAGGAAAGGATGCAGGCACTAAAAATTATGTTTTCAAAGAATGATGAATGATGTGAGAAGATGCTGTAAGACACAAAATGGTTTGTTTACTCAATCTCAATTTTTAAATTATACAAGGATACTGAAAAACATTCATGAGAAATGGAGTTAAAAGATGAGCTTATTTTGGTGCACAAAAGGTTGAAATTCATGAGTAGTTCTTTTATACTCTGCATTTTCCACAAAGTTTTTAATGAAAAAAATCTGCATAAATTTAAAAACATAAGGTTGCACCAAAACGAACTTTTTAGTTTCATTTCCTGGGGAATTATGGGTGACCTCTGTCACTCTCCAAGTATTTCTGCATTTTCTTTGTATGTATGGTGACAAGTTGTAGACTGTCTGGAAGCAAAAATCATAAACTTTAAGAGCAAGTTACATTTGGATTTAAGTGAGCCGGGGGAGGGGAATCTGTTTGGAAGCCCATTGAAAGCGCTGCTGTTTTTCTGTGGACAGCAATATGGCTTCTGTAAGGCAACGGTCGCTGAGAAGATTGCTGGAGAAAAGGTGGAGGTGACCTGTACCGTATTCCCAGCCCAGGTAACAGCTACATGGATATTCTTGCCTGCACCTTCCTGAGTGCAATGACCCCTCACATTTATGCAATGCATCGTATTTATGGTACTTTGCTGTCCCGTTCTGAACCTCACCATGTCATCATTGGCATCATCTCCAAACGCAAGGCTGTTTGAGCCTCCCCCTCCCCCATGAAGATGTCACTGCGGGACAGACCCCTTCTCCTGTGGAGCTGACAAGGCTACCTTTTCATGTGTGGGAGGTGGGAGTGGTTTTCCAAGGGGTGGGAAGTACAGATGGCTGCAGGTACAGATGACCAAGGCTGACGTTTGGACATAGGTGGGGTGCTTTTACTCATGGGACATGGGTATGTAAACCCACTGTCACCAAGATAATCCTGGGGAGACTGGGACAAAAAAGAATTACTCAGGCACAAAGGATTCTTGTCAGTTTATAGGTGGTTCCTTTATTGCCCGATGCCTTGCAAATAAAAACCATTGCTATGAGGAAGTTGGGCATGGGGGTGCCCAGACCCATAAGTAGATTGTCTGGGAGGAGCCAGTGAGCTAACCTATGGAAATGGTCCTCTCTCCAGCCTGTGGTCCCACAGCCCCAACCAGACGTCGCTGGTGCAGCAGCAGTGGAACCAGCCCCAGCAGTGGACCCAGCTTCACCTGTGTCCCCTCCAGATGGCCAGTCCCCATCTTCCCTAGTGGTGGGGCCTGTGTTGGTGGCACAAGCCCCGGCCCCACCCCGGGCGCACTACGACCTGCGCCAAACCTTCGCGGGGGTGCCCTCGATGGAGTCAGGCTCGGGAGAAGCCTTCCACCCTGGGAAAGTGCCCGTGGTGGTGCAGCCTAGCGTTGGCGCTGCCCCTGGCCCCGTGATCACCCCGTGCCCAGGGAAGGTCAGATACTTCAAGATCTAAGCTAGACACAGCAGAGATGAGAAAGTTTGGCACAAAGAACGTGCGCACTGTTGTGTCCAAGCCTGCACGTGGGTGGCCGCCTTGTCTGCTGTCAAAATTGGTGCTGCATGAGGTCTAGATTAGTATCACGTCTCGAATCCCACCTTCAGAGGGGGAAGTAGAGGAGGCGGGGCGAGGTCCAGCGGCAAGAATAAGGCTGAACAGTTGATTGCCATCTCTGCCTTCCAATCAACCTCACATAAGCAACTGAGCTGTGACTTTGAAAGGTGCTCTTGCCAGTCTTGTATCTGCCTGTTAACAAAAGTGCCTGTTGGACTTTCCTTAATAAAGAAGATTCTAAGCTGAAATGTGATCTGATTATTGACCACTTCAGCCAGGTTTTGTTCCTGTGTGTGGTCTGTCATCCTGACAACCACACCGTGTCTCTGATTAAAATTCACCTGAAAATAGAACCGAAAGAGAACAAAAGCCTACTGGGGTGCTGTATACAGGAAAAAGCGAGGCTAGAGTCTGCTCCCAGCCCGCAGAAAATGACCTTTCCCTGTGAGAAAATAAGGGACAGAAAATATTGCTGAAATAGAATCAGGTACCTGAACTTGGAATATGAAAGCCACCAGTTTTCCCCAATACCCACACAAGAAGGGACTGGTAGTTAACACAGCAGCCTCAGGCTGGCACTGTGGCACAGTGGGTAAAGCCACCCGCTGTGATACTGGCAGGGCGCTGGTTCTTGTCCCAGCTGTTCCACTTCCAATCCAGCTCCCTGATAATGGTCTGGGTGTGCTGGGCCCCATGTGGGAGACCCAGATGAGATCTCTCTCTCTCTCTCTCTCTCCTCCCTCTTCTGTAACTCTGGCTTTTGAGTAAATAAATAGATCTTTAAAACACACACACACACACAGACCTCATTTTATGTCTGTTCATTGATCATGTTTAAAATTCCTAGAGTTCTCTGTATACAATTCACTTTATACTTTGTGAGGCGGATCTTTCTAGAAGATCTATTTCAAGGACCCCAATGCAAGCTTTGGTTTCTAATACAATCAGAGAAGGTTTACTCGGACAGATAAATTGATAGACACCCTCCAAGTTCCCAGATAGTCTGTAGGAATAAGCAGTCCCCAGTATAAAATGGTGCCCAGGTAATTTCAATTTTTGCCTGTCAGAGTTAGGTTTTCCTGATCAACCTCGGTGACGAGTCGTTCCAGGTGGAATTTTAAAGAGGTGGGTCTCCAGAGGAGACTCCTGGCTCCTGGCTTCGGATCAGCGTAACTCCGGCCGTTGCGGATCTGGGGAGTGAACCAGCAGACAGAAAACCACTCTCTATGTCTCAACCTCTAACTCTGTCTTTCAAACAAATAAAATAAATCTTAAAAAAAAAAAAAAAAAAAACACAAAGAGGTGGGTCTCACAGCCAGCTGAGTGGCTTCACCTGACTAGGGACACTAAGCAGGGACTCTCACCTTATCACTCTATTTTGGAGGTTTTATCAACATCCCAGTGACCAACGAGCAGGAATGGCCAGGAAGTTGGGAAAACTCCTGGGCATCACAGGAGCTGAGAAGGGCAGGAAGGCAGGGGCAGGGCTAAGGGCGCTGGAAGAGAACGAGGATGAGGTTTGGGACAAGGCCACGGAGGCCGGCAGCCGGCACAGAGGTGCTGGAGGACACCCAGGGCTGGCTGGGGGTAAGGATGGGGCGGAGGGCACGCGGACGCTCCTCTCCCCAGCAGTTTGACGGTGAAGGGTAGAACAGATAGGACATAATCTATATAGGATAATGAGGTGGAGAAAATGTTTCATTTTTTAGGGGAGGGTTTTGAGTGTATTTAGGGCAAAAGATAGGAAGAAGAGCGAGAGAAAAGAGATGACAGAAAGCTGGAGTGTTGAGCTGGAAAGGGGGTACCTGTCCTTCCTTGAGGGGCCTTTTTTTTTTTTTAAAAAAAAGATTTATTTATTTATTTGAAAGCCAGAGTTACACAGAGAGAAAAGGAGAGACTGAGAGAGGAAGGGAGGGAGAGGCAGACAGAGGGAGAGAGAGAGAGAAAGAGAGAGAGAGAGATCTTCCATCCACTGGTTCACTCCCCAAATGGCCTGAATGGCCAGAGCTGGGCTGATCTGAAGCCAGGAGCCAGAAGCTTCTTCTGGGTCTCCAATGAAAGTGCAGGGGCCCCGGGACCTGGGCCATCCTCCACTGCCTTCCCAGGCCATAGCTGGAATTGAGAGCAGAGCCAGGACTCAAACCAGGCATTCCAGTTTGGGATATGGTACCTCAAACAGTGTGTTACTGCTATGCCAAATGCTTACTCCTAATCTTGCCTTCATATTTGCTTTCTGTTGTTCTTATTTTTCTGTAGTGCATGAAAACCTCTTTAATAATATTCTTTTTTTTTTTTTTTTTTTTTTTGAGAGGCAGAGTGGACAGTGAGAGAGAGAGACAGAGAAAGGTCTTCCTTTGTCGTTGGTTCACCCTCCAATGGCCGCCGCAGCCGGCGCGCTGTGGCTGGCGCACCGTGCTGATCCGATGGCAGGAGCCAGGAGCCAGGTACTTATCCTGGTCTCCCATGGGGTGCAGGGCCCAAGCACCTGGGCCATCCTCCACTGCACTCCCGGGCCACAGCAGAGAGCTGGCCTGGAAGAGGGGCAAGCGGGACAGAATCTGGCGCCCCGACCGGGACTAGAACCAGGAGGATTAGCCTAGTGAGCCGCGGCGCCGGCCAATAATATTCTTTTAATGAGAAAAAAGCTTCAATAATTTGTAATGAGTTCTTAAAGCCCTCCACCCAGTTCCATTCATAGCTACAAATATTTTAGGACCAAAAGAAAAGAGGAAGAAAATTATTTAGACTCACTACTGATGGAGATTGCATCACATGCATGACCCCCTCTAGTCCTGTGACCCTGCATATATGTCCATTTTTACTGATGAGAAAACTGAATCCCAAGAAAACATTATATTAGCTGAAGTTACACAGCTAGTGACAGATTCCATCCAACTGGTCAACCCAACCAGAAACGCTATCCCTTTCCATCACAGCACCCAGAAGAGCTGCACTGGAGAGTGCCCACCTCTGAGGCCAGAGCCTGCAGTGAGAAGGCAGAAGGTCACTGTCCTCTCCTACAATGCACTCCAGAGGCCGGGACCCTTGCCCTTACAGAGGCCAGATCAATGCTGCGGGGGTATATACGTGGGTTCTCCCCTGCTGTTAATGGATAATGGTATATTTGAGTATTGATCCAACCCGATCCATGATGAACAAGAACAATAAACATCACACACTCACTGAGAAGAGCAGCAGCCGGGCGGGGGGGGGGGGGGGGGGGGGCTCGGGGTCAGTCCTTGGGTGGATGTGTGGTTGGGAGCAGGTCATCCCGTTTCTCATGACGTCACTCACGTCGTCTCAAGTGGGCGGGGCGGGGCCGCCTGGCTCGCCAAGGACCCCTCTGCCTCTCCCCACTTAAGGACTCTGTGGTAAATACGTGAGCATCACACCACGTGTCGGAAGGGCACTGTCTCCCAGAAGGAGCGTTCCCAGTGTCTCGAAGGCCCCGTTGGCAGCCGCTCTCAGTGCACGCAAGACAATGCGAGGTTTCCTCATTCTCAAGATGACAGTGGCTCTCAGAAAAGGTTCAGGGACAGCTTCCCAACCTTCGGGGCAGCCTCGTGTGTGGAGTCTCCCGATCTCCACCCAGCACCCTTATTCTTTTGACCCAGGTGAATTTAACCTCCGGGTTTTCGAGAGAATCCGTGAATCCCATGGAGTGGCAGAGGACCGGCAGGACTGTGGCTGCTCAGCCCGGCCGCAGGCCCTTGCTCCTGGCTCCCGGGAGGCAAGACGAATCTTTCACTCCATAATTTTAATAGACAATGATAATTCCTGCTTAGATTAGTTTTTACAGTGGTGGTTGCAAAACGGTGATTTTTATAATTCCAGTCTTTCTTCTAGATTTAGTAACTGGCATTTGATTGTAAATTTGTTCAGTCAGTGTCAGTGCAAATCTATGGGTTGCTGCTTTGTTGAGTGAATGGTAATTTCACCCCTGTCAGTATTTTGGTGGTCAGCTTGTCCCAGACTTGGCAACAGATTCCCTTCAAGTAATTTCTTTTCTTAAAAAAAGATTTTATTTATTTATTTGAGAGGTAGAGTTACAGTGAGAGGGAGAGACAGAAAGGTCTTCCTTCGGTTGGTTCACTCCCCAGTGGCCGCAATGGCTGGAGGTGTGCCAATCCAAAGCCAGGAACCAAGTGCTTCTTCCTGGTCTCCCATGTGGGCGTAGGGGCCCAAGGACTTGGACCATCTTCTACTGCTTTCCCAGGCCACAGCAGAGAGCTGGACTGGAAGAGGAGCAGCCAGGACTGGAACCAGTGCCCATATGGGATGCTGGCACCACAGGCGGTGTATTAACCCACTGCATCATGGCGCTGGCCCCATCAAGTGATTTGTTAACACAACTTATTCTGTGAGTGGTTCCTCACTTTCTGCCCAAGTTTGCTCATTTCCTTTCCCTGGAATCGGTCACTTCCTCAAGGGGCCTTGGTTGTTTGGATTGGAGAATGAGATTTGGAAAGCTGGGCGCATTGGTATTGGAGGGTCCTTGCTGCTAGGCTTCCTCAATGGGTATGGTTGGAAGGAATAGCAATTTCACATGGTCCCATGAAAAATTATGAACGCATTCTGCTACCTCGAGCAGTCCAAGGCCCCAGGGTTTCCTGGCCTTCCCTCCTTCTCACTCTCTCCCGCAGTGAGAATCCTGCTTCCTAACAACAACACAGTTTGGCCAATATTGCAACATACACAGACTAGTTCTAGAAATGACTATACCCATTTCACTACAGAAAGCAAGCCTGCTAAGCAGATTCTAAGATTCGTTTGCCTTTCTTACCCACCCCCTTTATTAGATTAATGATATGTAATCAAAGAACTGTGTTCACAAGTTCCTTGGATTAGTTCTCTTCTCCTCCTTTCACTGTGTCCAGAATTAATTTGAAACTCAGTTAATCTCATTTGTTTGTTTCTGTCTAGTTTTAGTTCCTTCCTCTCCATTTGGCTGAATAAATTATTGCTCTGAACAACGCATGGTCGTGATTTCAAAAGTCAAAGCTATAAGGAATAAAAATATCACCGGCACTTTTGAGTAACGTTGTTGTCTTTTTTTTTTTTTTTTTTTTTTTTTTTTTTTTTTTTTTTGACAGGCAGAGTGGACAGTGAGAGAGAGAGACAGAGAGAAAGGTCTTCCTTTGCCGTTGGTTCACCCTCCAATGGCCGCTGCGGCTGGCGTGCTGCGGCCGGCGCACAGTGCTGATCCGATGGCAGGAGCCAGGAGCCAGGTGCTTTTCCTGGTCTCCCATGGGGTGCAGGGCCCAAGCACCTGGGCCATCCTCCACTGCACTCCCTGGCCACAGCAGAGAGCTGGCCTGGAAGAGGGGCAAGCGGGACAGAATCCGGCGCCCCAACCGGGACTAGAACCCGGTGTGCCGACGCCGCTAGGTGGAGGATTAGCCTAGTGAGCCGCTGCGCCGGCCCGTTGTTGTCTTTTTCTTTTTCTTTTCTTTTTCTTTTTTTTTTCTTTTTTTTTTTTCTTTTCTTTTTTTTTTTTTTTTTTTGACAGTGGACAGTGAGAGAGAAAGACAGAGAGAAAGGTCTTCCTTTTTTTCTGTTGGTTCACCCCCAATGGCCGCTGCAGCCGGCACACCACGCTAATCCAAAGCCAGGAGCCAGGTGCTTCCTCCTGGTGTCTCATGCGGGTACAGGGCCCAACCACTTGGGCCATCCTCCACTGCCCTCCCAGGCCACAGCAGAGAGCTGGCCTGGAAGAGGAGCAACTGGGACAGAATCCGGCACCCTGACAGGGACTAGAACCAGGGGTTCTGGCACCGCAGGTGGAGGATTAGCCTATTGAGACGCGGCGCCGGCCCCTTGTCTTTTCTTTATATTTAGAATTCTCATTTAATTATTATTGGCTACACCTCCCTCTAGTTGGACCCGGTGAGCTCTCCATGGAGCACACCCCCTCCCAGCTTCACTCAGGTTGATTGTCCCCAGATATTTATTTCTCCATCAGGATCTTATTATCCCCTGACATTCAGGCCACATCCAGAAAAGAAGCAATGAATCAAAGCGGAGCATCCGTCAAGAGAAAGCCTGCCCGAATGGTGGCCCCTGAAGCAGAACTTCTGCTGCAACTGGATCCTGGTTCTGTTGTTCTTGATGAAGCTGCGGCCCAGCCCAGCCTCAGGAGACTAGGCACACACCTCACACTCAGCACAGCGCGTGGAACAGTAGGCCCTCTGTAGAGGCAATCCCTCGGCCCTTCCAGGGCCGTGTGGGCAGTGCTGCTTAGGGTGCACCTTAGCAAGAAAGCTACCCAGTGAGAGTGAAAGCCCTGAGAAGCAGCCCCTCTGGGGGATGGAAGTTGTGTGCACATGGCCGTGCCCTTGAGGTCAAGTTCGTTGCTTGTAAAGATGGTGAAGGAACTCAGGAAGTTTGAGCAAGGTGCTGGGCGGTTCCTCGGAAAGACCTGTCCCTAATTAAGTCTCTGCATAGGACCCGCCTCCAACTCAGGAGCCTGGGCCGTACACCTGGCACTGGAATCCGGCTCTGAAATGGCCATGAAGTCTGTGTAAGAGGCTGAGCAGAGAAGACAGACTGAGTGTGTGCTCAGCCCTGCTGGGGACTCGCTGGGAGAGGCGACCTCTGGCATGGATTACTTAACAAGTTTCTAGTTTAGGTAACAGACGGTGGGTGTGAGCTGGCCCCCAGGTCTAGGTGACTCTGGGTCCCTGGGAAACTCTAAGTGCAAGAAAGTCTAAGTGCAAGACCCACCACCCTGCGGCCCTGCCCTGGGTGCTGCTTTCTTGAGAGTATTGTGGCCCAAAACATCCTCCACGTTTCTTGGCATAAACCAGCTCAACCATGAGTGTGAGCTGTGGGCTATAGATCATACCTGCCTCCCTCACCCTTTTTTTCTTTAAAGGGAGAGAGGGAGAGAGAAAGAGATATTTCCCATCCACCCTATACTCCCCAAATGCTTGCAATAGCCAGGGCTGGGCCAGGTTGAAGCCAGGAACCCAGAGAACAGTCCTGGTCTCCTGCTGCCTCCTGGGGTGGGCACTCGCAGGAAGCTGGGACGGGTTCAGAAGCAGGACTCAAATGCCGGCCCTGTGATATGAGATACAGCATTCCTAAGCTGCGGCTTCATGCCTGCAGCAAACCTGCTCCCAGCGCCTGCCTTTCTGAATGCCCTGCTGGGCATAGGGGTGCAAGCTGTGTGCCAGGTGCCCTCAAACTCCTGCTTGGTCACGGCTGGTGAGTGGTAGAACCGGGATGTGAACCCAGGCTTGCTTGCGCCCAGCGTCTGTGCACCTGGCCCCACAGGGATTCTTGGAGGAAATGCTGTAAGGCAGATTTGCCCCCATGAACAGTTTTGATACTGGGAGATGGACTGTAAACATTCTGAAGGTTTCAGACATTCCCTAAATATGACTGTGAAGGCGGGGGGGGGGGGGTGAGGGAAGGGGTGGCCTTCAAACTTAGGGACTTCAGGAAGGGGCTGGGGACAGACTACCAGGGGGTGGCCTGAGGCCACTGGGTGGGGTCAGAGTAACAGACACTGCCCAATTTATGGTGGGGACAACTGGAAGGCCACAAGAAGTAAACAATGTCATTCACCTCTTTTCCCTCTCTTGCTCTTGCTCCTTGCCCTCGGACACTCACCCTATCTTTCCCATCAGGCCCACTCCCATTCATTCTGCAAGCCCCAAACTCATGCTGCTTCCTCCAGGAAGCTTTTCTTGACTTCCTCATTAGAACCAGTTTCTGCCCCTGTTGCTTTCTTAGTATCTACTCCTTAAAGGTGAGAACTGCGCCTTCCTCTCTGAAGCCAAAAAGGTTGGATGTAAATTCCTGGCTGTGAGACCTTAGGCACGCGATTTAAGCTCTCTGTTCCTCAGTTTCCTCATCTGTACAATGGGAGCAACAGTGGTACCTACAGCTCTCGGTTAGCTATGGGCTTAAATGCAAGAAGGAACACAGTAGTTAGCACGAAGCAGGGCATGTCCTGAGAATCCATACGTAATGCTGGGCCCTAGCAGTGGCTGGTGTGGATGCCCACTCAGTATTTGTGGAAGGAAGAAAAGATAAAGGTGGAAGAGAGAGAGAGAGAGAGGGGCATCAGAAGCGGAACGGAGACGATCTCTAACTTGTACTCCAGCTTGACGTTTGGGAGCTGGGGCTGCTGCAGTTTTCCTAAGCACAAATCCTAGTCTCAGCTGGAGACCTGTTGCCCATATTTCTACCTCCCCAGAGACCCAGCTCCACACTCTGCCCCTCCCAGCTCTGCAATGCTTTACCTGGCTGACCTCGCCCTGTTCAAACACACCTGTGTCAGGAGGACGGCGAAACTCCCGCTCAAGGAAAACGCACCGGTTTCTCCTGTCCTGGCTCACCTGGTGGGGAATCTGTTCAGGTGCGGCCACTGCAGAGTCACAGGGGAATCCGTGCTGCTGTGGGAAAAGTGAGCGCCGCAAGCACTGTGCACTGAGCACTGACAGCAGACATTGCCGCCACAGCCCCCGCCTTTGGGGCCAGGCTAAGCACAGCACCTCCCAGCCACTTCCGCTGTCATCACTCCGTCTCTCTTCCTTTTCACTCTGAGGCTTCCGAAGACTAGACCAGGACTGGCTAATCAGGTGGTGGCATCTGCCTCCTGAGTGTCTTTTTTATTTTAAAAAGATTGATTTTATTTATTTGAAAGGCAGAGTTACAGAGAGAGAGAGCGAGAGAGTGAGAGAGAGAGAGAGGTCTTCCATCCGCTGGTTCATTCCCGAGATGGTCACAACAGCTGGAGCTTGGCTGATCAGAAGCCAGGAGCCAGGTGCTTCTTTTGGGTCTCCCATGCAGGTGCAGGGGCCCAAGGACTTGGGCCATCTTCCATTGCTTTCCCAGGCACATTAGCAGGGAGCTCGATCAGAAGTGGAACAGCTGGGACTTGAACTGGTGCCCCTCTGGGATACCAGTATTGCAGGCGGCAGCTTCACCAGCTACACCACAGCGCCAGCCCCCTCCTGAGCATCTTATATGAGGCATGTAGCATGTGAAGCAAAGGGAGTAAACTGTGTCATTCATAACCTTCTTTTTTTTAGATTTTAATTTATTTATCTGAAAGGCAGAGTTACCGAAAGAGGAGATGCACAAAAAGAGAGCTTCCATCCACTGATTCACTCCCCAGATGGCCGAAACAATCGGGACTGGGCCAGGCAGAAGCCAGGAGCCAAGAACTTCCCTGGGTCTCCCACATGGGTGCAGGGGCCTAAGGACTTGAGCCATCCTCTGCTGTTTTCCCAGGCCATTAGCAGGGAGCTGCATCAAAAGTGGAGCAGCCGGGAGTTGAACCAGCACCCCTATGTAATGTCGGCACGGCAGGCGGAGGCTTAATATGCTGTGCCACAGCACCAGCCCCATCATTTATAACTTTCTATGTAAATCTCCTATCAAACGGATTATATTTTGATCAGACTGGGTTAAACAAAAAAATTGTTAGATTGGGCATTTGGTACAGTGGTTAAGATGCTACTTGGGGGCTAGCATTGTGGCATAGCGAGTAAAGCCATGCGGCTTCTAGTCCCCACTGCTCCTCTTCTGATCCGGCTCTCTGCTATGACTTGGGAAACCAGTACAAGATAGCCGAAGAGGTTGGGCACCTGCACCCACATAGGAGACCCAGAAGAAGCTCCTGGCTCTTGGCTTCAAATCAGCCCAGCTCCAGCCATTGTGGCCATTTGAGGAATGAACCAGAAGATGGAAGACCTCTATATCTCTCCCCTCTCTGTCTGCAACTCTGCCTGTCAGATAAGTGAGTAAATTTAAATCAATAAATAAGAATAAATTAAAAAAAAAAAAAAAAAACCTCTGCCTGTGACCCTGGCATCCCATACGGGTGCTGGTTGGAGTCCTGGCTGCTCTACTTCCGATCCAGCTCCCTGCTAATGGCCTTGGGAAAAGCAGCAGAAGATGGCCTAAGTGCTTGGGCCCCTGCTAGCCACATGGGAGACCTGAAGGAAGCTCTTGGCTTCAACCCGGCCCAGCCCCCGCCATTGTGGCCATGGAGTGGGGAGTGAAGTAGCCGATGGAAGATCTCTCCCCATACCCCCAGCCTGCCTTACCCAGAACTCAGACTTTCAAATAATTAAACAAATCTTTAAAAAGTTGGAGTTACAAAAAAGTTGGAGTTTCTAATAGTAAAGGGATACTTTCATTTATAAATGTGCGTAATTAAACTGTATGTTTACATTGAAGAAAAAAAAAGCCCCATTATTCACTCCTCTGATGAAACTTCACTTCCACGCTGATAATAAAGTTGCCGCGTGGGACGGGGGCCAGACTTCAAGGTCGCTGGGGCGGGGCCTCTGGAGCAGGAGGAAGTGCTCACCACGCTTTCTCCCCTCGGGAGCCAACTGTGTGTGTGCACCTGCATGTTGTGGGTGCGAAAAAAATGCTAGATCTTCCGGCACGCCCACAGTGTGGCAGGCCCCTCCCAGGCCGTGCAGAGGTGGAACTCGAACCCAGGGCTGTCCGACTCCCAGGATGGTCTCCACCCCTGGAGCCTGCAGCAGGGCCCCCACCCCGTGCGACCTCCAGGGAGGCTGGGCTCCAGAGGGTGATCCCTGTGTTCCAGCTTAGCAGAGCTGAGCAGCCATGGCTCCTGGGAGTGTGGCCCCAGACCAGGGCAGGGCCACCTTCCAATGGCAGCCGACAGGGGTCTAGCAGTTGTGTGGGTGTAGAGCTGACGTCACAGCCAAGGACACTGGCCAAGGGCAGAACCAAAGCACGTTGCACTGTCCTCCGGCCTCTAATGCCCGTTAGTCTGCGTCTGGAGTCCTGCCACTCTGTGCCCTGCATTTCCTCCAGCCCCCACCAGCCTTCTCCTGTTCCCCCACCCTTTCGGTTCCTCTGTCTCTGCCTCATGTGCTCTCAGCCTCTTCCTGATTATACTCAGGCTCAGTGAATGTTCCCGCCCTGGCTGACGCTCCATCTTTGTCATACCCCAGATTTTGGACATTTGGTTTCCACAGTGATACAGAAACACTTCCAGGGTGGGCGTGTGGAGTAACAGTTAAGTCCCCAGTGCGCACACCTCCTCTGCTTCAGATCCAGCTTCCTGCTAACATGCACCTGGGAATCAGGAGATGATGGCTTAAGTGCTTGGGTCCCTGCTACCCACATGGGAGAACTGGATGGAGTTCCAAATTCCTGGCTTCGGACTGGCCCAACCTTGTGGGAATTTGAGAAGGAACTAGTACGTGCAAGATGTCTCTATCTTCCTTTCAAATAATACGAAAGCAAAAAAATTTAAAATACAAAAACATTATGCATATTTAAATTTTAAAGAGTTTAAGCGTTCAGTGATTCATATATCAGGGTAGCACCCAGACAGGAGGGACAAGAGGGGAAACTTTTTTTTTAAGATTTTATTTATTAATTTGAGAGGCAGAGTTAACAGATAGAGGTAGACAGAGAGAGAGGTCTCCCATCCACTGGTTCACTCCCCAAATGGCCCCAAGAGCTGGAGCTGGATGGATCTGAAGACAGGAGCCAGGAGCTTCTTCTGGGTCTGCATGCAGGTGCAGGAGCACAAGGACTTGGGCCATCTTCTACTGCTTCCCCAGACCATAGCAGAGAGCTGGATCAGAAAAAGAGCAGCCGGGACAAGAAGCAGCACTCAAATGGCATGTGGGCACTGCAGGCAGAGTCTTGACCCACTGAGCCACAGCACTGGCCCCGAGGGGGAACTTATATAAAGTTATTTGCAAAAACAAAACAAAGAAAACAAGTTTGATCCATTGGTGTGCAAAGTTCCTCCCTGGAGGTTAGGGGGTAGTTGCTGATGGGTACCGTTTCTAGCTTCAATCTGCTTGTAGTTTGTTCTGGTAAGAGTTTAAAGTGCCGTAGCCACCCCAGTCCAATGGCCGCCCAATTAGAAATATCACTAACAATATCCACTTCTGGTTTCCATACCCGTTTTTCTAATATCCTTCCTGCCTGTGAACATCGGCCTGCAGCCCACCATTAAGAAGCTGGGACCTTTAGATCTGAGGCTGTAAAGCAATCCTCGAAATCTGTTTATTTGCTTCCAGAAATTAGTTATGGTTGTGTCTTATTCACCTCACCTCCGGAAGTCCTTGGCTCAGTCTGTGTTGTGCTGCTGTAACAGGAGACCTGAGACTGGGTCACCTATGCAGACAGAGGCTTATTTTCTTCAGTTCCGGGGGCTGGGAAGTCCAACACTGAGGGGTCTGTGGCAGGTGGGGGTCCCTTGCTGCATCCTCCTGGGGCAGAAGGTGGAAGGTGGGATTGAAAGAGGATGTTGGCCGGCGCCACGGCTCACTTGGCTAATCCTCCGCCTGCAGCGCCAGCACCCCGGGTTCTAGTCCCAGTTGGGGCCCCGGATTCTGTCCTAGTTGCTCCTCTTCCAGTCCAGCTCTCTGCTGTGGCCCAGGAAGGCAGTGGAGGATGGCCCAAGTCCTTGGGACCTGCAACTGCATGGGAGACCAGGAGGAGGCACCTGGCTCCTGGCTTCGGATTGGCGTGGCATGCTGGCCATAGCGGCCATTTGGGGGGTGAACCAATGAAAGGAAGACCTTTCTCTCTGTCTCTCTCTCACTAACTCTGCCTGTCAAAAAAAGAAAAAAAAAAAAAAAAAAAGGACAGAGGATGCTGAACTTGCTTTTCCAGCGAACCCGCTCTCTTGATAACAGCATCAATCCATTCATGAAGGCAAGGCCTCAAGACCTATTCATCTCTTAAAGGTTCCCTTCTCAGCACTGTTGCTGCGAGAGCTAAGCGTCTAATACAGGAACTTTTGGGAACGAATTCAAACAATACCAGTGTTGTTGTGGATTGGTTCTGGGAGGAGGAGCATGGTGGGGCAAGAAGCGCGGAGTCACCACACAGACCCCGGGAGTCGGGTGAAAGCGGGCTAGAGGCGAGCAGCTTGCAGACTTGTTTATTTCAGTTGGTGCAGCAGCTTATATAGCCGAGGCAGCCAGTCTGGTCAATGGGGTGGTTTATGCCGTAACCAATCACTGCCTGTTGCCAGATGAGCTCCTTTGCCAGGTGGGTTCTGAAGCCATTCCTGAGTAACTGACACTCGCTTGCCAGTGGCCATCTTGGCATGGTCTTCTCATTCCACCACATGCCAGTCTTAGTAACCCTTGACTCCTGAGAGCCTACGTTGGTTCCCGGCATTGTGGACTTGCTCAACAAGGGCCTGTTGAGTTACAAGTAATTACCATGATTACACAACAGCTACCACTGTGTGCCAGGCACTGGTCTGGCCCTCCACATTGATGATCTCTAAAGCAACTGCCATGATTAGCCCATTTTACATATACGGCTACTGAGTCTTGCAGCAATTACATGAATTCCCAAATCCATTTAGGTGGTAATTAGAAGAACTACAATTAGGCTATTGATGAGAAGAATTCTAAACTAGAAGGTTTCTGCACTCACTGGTCTTTGCCACTAAGTCATTTCTGATTTCTGTGTTAACACTCCACCTTCCTAAGTCTCAGTTTTCTTACCTGGGGAATCTGTTGGGTTAGAATTACTAGATTATCTTTAATAGTACTTTTCAGTGGGTTTATGTGCTGTCACCGAGTGACCCACAATACCAAGCCTTAGCTAGCTGTTTATGAGCATGGCTACCGAATGAGAAATAACAGGGTGGGCATTTGGTGTAATGGTTAAGCTGCCACTTGGAACACCTGCATCTCCGAGTGCCTGGGTTCAAGTCTCGGTTCTGCTCTCAAATCCAGCTTCCTTCGAAGGTGCATTCTGGGAGCAAGCAGGTGATTGCTCAAGTACATGGGTCTTTGCAACCCACTTGGAGACCTGGCCTGAGTTCCCAGCTCCTGGCTTCAGCCTGGGCCAGTTGCTCAGCTGTTGTGGGCATTTGGGGAGTGATCCAGCAGATGGATGTTCTCTGTCTGTCTCTCTGCCTTTCAACTAAAAAAGAACGAATCCCCCAAACTCTCCATTTAAAAAAAATGAGAAAAAATATTTTCCACTCAACTTTTTAATTAAAATTTAAATTTTCTCATAGTAGGTAATCACAGTGCTACTAGTAACATAAATCATCATATTTGATGTTAACATTAAGTGGTAGTTAAAGTCTTAGATACAGTAGAGACATTATTTGCCTTGCTTAGGGTTCGCTCACAGTCACCAATCAGGGATGGCTCCACCCTGCCTTTCTGTTCAGGCCAGAGGGCCGTTTCTTTCAATTCATTTTGAAGATTTTTCTAGAAGATTTTACTTCTAGAATAATCTTCAGTCCTTCTGAGCAGTTTGTCATAAAAAAAGAAGAAAACCCTCATAGACAGTTATTCTTATCTCCCAGCGCAGCAGGTCCAAAAGTGTATTTGTGAGTTAAAAACAAACCAAAAACTCTCTTATAGCCCAGTAAGTGTAGGAAAATGTGATCTAAATGGGTTTCTTCACCCTAAAACACCTGCCAGCGCGTGCTGAGACCCCACAAGAGGCTGCATTCCTGCGTGCAGCCGTTCCTACACGTGTGTGAACACAGAACGTGGGAGATGAGGGTGGGCGGGCTGGAGCTGCTCTCACTCCAGGTCCAGGGTTCCGTGGAACGCCTTCGCTGACAAGCCTGTTTAGGTGCTGTCTTCACACCCAGCCTCTTCTCTCCTGATAAACGACGGTGTGTGTTTTTAAATAGAAAGTTTTTTAAAGGCCATTTCTTTCATACAGTCCCAATGGTAGAAATTTCCTGAACCCCAAACAGAAGAGGAAAAAGGAAAACCAGAGTCCCAACCAATGTGTCTCTGGCATGCACCTGCCCATCATTGTCTTCCTTTATTAAAAAACATTTATTTTGTATTTATTTGAAAAGCAGAGTTAGAGAGAAAGAGAGAGAGAGTTACACACAGAGAGAGAGAGAGAGAGAGAGGAAAATATGGAGAGAGAGGTCTTCCTTCTGCTGGGTCACTCTCCAAATGGCCACAACAGCCAGAGCTGGGCCAGGCCAAAGCCAGCAGCCAGGAGCCAGGAGCTTCATTCAGGTCTCCCACATGGGTACAGGGGCCCAAGTACATTAGAGCGAGCTGGATTGGAAGTGGAGCAGCCAGGACATGAACCAGCACCTAGATGGGATGCTGGTGTTGTAGGCGGCGACTTTCCCATGGCACTAGCCTTAGTATCTTCCTCTTGTCTGATGAGGTGTCAGTCTCTTCATGACTTTGCTTCCCTACAGCTCCGTAGAAGGGAGAATAGACTTGGAGTATGATGTGAGAACTCTTGATGTCCCATTAACTGCTTTTCCATTCCATGAAATCCTTGCTTCAAAAGAATGAAGTGAGGCTGAATGGGACACTCTCTCGGCCACATGCCCGAGATGCATTGGGAAGCCCACTGGTGCTTCTGGGAGGTGACTGAGGGGTTCAGCCTCCTTCCTGATCTAGGTGAGGTGTGAGTTCACTGAGCACCGCTGTAAGCCTTGGCCCCGTTCTCCTGCCTAAGTTCAGCAGTGTGGCCAAGGAGAGCAGTCAGAGGCACTTGGGGAGAAGGTGATTATTCCCACCACCACCATTTTGTTCCTGGTGTACACTGGACACAAGCCAGAATCCATCATGATCTCCTAAGGGCCTTGACTAAATATTTGTTAGGATTTACTGAAAACTGTTGGGAAACTTTATTTTGTTTACATGTCCACCCGAATATGAGATTACTCAGGGGTTGATGGTTACATATCGACAGATCCCATCCAAAGTACTGACTCCAGGAGATCCTTGTTTAGAATTCAAGGTAATAAAATGGGACAACCTGGCAGCCAGAACCACTCAAGCCTGACCTTGAGGCGCTCCACAAGCCAGTCCGTCTCTGCAGCTCCACACCCTTGTTTCCCCCTAGGAATGGGTCTGCTCCAAATCCTGGGGCTCTGCGCCCTGGCCGCATGCTGCGGGGTTGTGTCTGTACCCCAGCCGTTCCTCAAGGACACACCTCTGCTCTCCCGGAACTGCAATGACTCAGATGTGCTGTCGGTCTCAGGCTTCGCCCTGCAGGACATCAACAGAGACCAAAAGGACGGCTACGTGCTGAGCCTCAACCGAGTGAGCCGCGTCTGGGAGCACACACAGGCAAGTGATGCTGTCCGCACTCAGGCAGTCATTTAGACAGCTGCAGAGGCTGGCCGGTGGCTGGGAACCCTCAGACAGGTTGGCAGGTACTTTCAAGATTGGGAACTTGGCCGAGAACCTGACAACATTCTATTCTCCACCAGGCATGCTACTATTCTCTTGTGATCAAGAGCCAGTGCAGAGATCCTACTCTGACATTTGTCTAGGGGCCATAACTTTCAAGGTGTCGCCACAAACACCATATCCTTTGGCTGTCTCAAAAAGCAGAGACTTGTCCAGTCTTTGAGTTCCAGCTCCCTGTGGGATGTGATGTGTTTCTCTACCCCTTCCCACAGGATCACCTAGGGTCTGTGTTCTATCTCGTATTGGACGTGTTGCAGACTGGCTGTCACGTGCTCAGCAAGAAGGCGTGGCAAGACTGTGCGGTGAGGACCTTGCACACCTCAGTAAGTACTCATTCTCGGGGCTCCAGGAAAGAGACTAGGTGCCCTCTTTCTCCAGGTGCAGGTGGTTTGCTGTCTGCCCTCTTTCTCCAAGTGCAGGTGGCTTGCTGTCTGCATGCTTTAACTGGCCCTCTTTGTAGCCTGAAGAGAGGGTGCCCACATGCTTATTTTCATGCTGGAGACAGAATCAAGTCTAACCCATCAGAGGGGTTTCTAGAAAGTTCCACTAGGGTCATGCTGCCCAGAATTGAAAAGGTGTCCCCAAATTGGTTTTGTTTTAATTTTTCTTTTTATATACTAGTTTTGTTATTCATTAGCATGCAATACCGTGCACTGTTACAGGGTATGGTACACTATTTCCACACATGCAGGTAGTGTAAATAGAGCAGATCGGGCAGTTATCCCCTCCTCTCACCCTTTCCAGCCTGTAGTAATCACCATTCTAAGGTCAGAGTAACTTTTTAAACTCCCACGTATGGGAGAGAAATGCAATAATTTGTCTTTCTGTGTCTAACTTCTTTCACTTAACATAACCCCCTCCAATTCTATCCATTTTGCTATGTCAGGGTTTAATTTAATTTAATTTAATTTTAGAGCGAAGAGACAGAGCTGTCATCTAGTAATTTATTCCCCAAATGCTCCCAGTGGCCCCAGGCTGGATGCCAGGTCTGGGAGCCAGGAACTCAATCCAGGTCTCCCACAGGTCTCCCACTACTGGCAGGAACCCAGTCGCTTGGGTCCTCGCCACTGGCCCTCAGGGTCTGCATAGGATTTCATTCTTTTCCCAGAATTGCTTTCTACCTCAAGATCCTCCTGTAGCTCTCAGCCATTTGTTTACATTGGAAGCAAAAAACCAGAGGCAAAGATTCTGGATGTGGAGTTAAGGAGTGCAGAAATTATGGAAGGAGGGCTTTTTATACTTCTTTTATATTTGCTTTGTTTTGTCTTAATGAATGCTAATGCAAGGGCTGTGGCTAGAGAAAGGGATGGCTTACAGTGTAGGAGCCCTTAGGGGTACCTTGGAAGGATTTCCTCAATCATAGAATCTCAATGGCCTCAGAATTGATCCTTTTAAAGATGAATAGAAAAAGAATAGTTTTGTTTGATTCTCGATTATCCTGGGATTAACATTAATTGACATGAACTGTGTAACATGAGTACCTGATAATGACGTCTTTGAAAGAAAACTTTTCAAATCATGTAACCAAATTTGTTAAACTGCATGGACTGATTTTGAAAAGCAAATAGTCGATTTCCCTGCTGTGGATTTTGTTAAGATGACGCTAACTGCTGGAGCACGCGCATGGACAGGGATGCACTCACATCACGTGGTAGAAGTTTGCTTCCCACTCATGTGAAGTTCATGTCCAAGACACTGCCACCTGTAACTCATGGCTTCCACAGTGCTCTGCATCATTATGGAAAGAGAATTTTTAAATCCATGCACAGTATTTTCATAACATATGTTTTCCATAAACATTTTGAAGACCCCTTGAATGCATAGATTTCAAAAATTTTTGCACCAAAATAAACTTAATTGTTAGTTCTGTTTCTTCACAAACTTTTTTGATGTTCCTTTTTATACTCACACTTAATCATGGGGGAGGCTTGGAAATGTGTGTGCCCAAGAAGAGGTCAAACAGCTGGGTGGTGATCCACTACAGCTCCTCCCACTCCAAATCCCTTAACGTCATCTTAAGTTTCTCATTACTTAAAAGTATACAAGTTTCATTGCAGGAGTAGTTCATTCTATAGTGTCACATAATGTATTTCTTGGTTACAGGTTTATGGACAGTGCAAAGCACTGTTTTACATTAATAAGCCAAGAAGAATCCTCTATTCAATTGCTTATAACTGTACTCTTCGCCCAGGTAAGAAATGTTAATTTTAATAAAAGAGGGAAAAGAGCATTTAACCAGAGTTTTGTCAAGCGTGGCTAGGGTTTCTACCATGTTTATTTCATCTTCATTCCAATACCAGTTGCTTAATCTTTCTAGGACTTGCCTTCCCACTAAATGTCAACATACACCTCTCATCTTTCAGTTAATCTTCCTAAATCATCTCCAATAGCTCTCCATTGTGTCCTGCATTAAATCCTAAGTGTTCAGTCTTCCATAAGTGGCCAGACCTGTACGACTGATCCCTTGGCTCGCTTCCTACTGTCTCTGCCGTTACTGCCTTGGCATCATCACCTCTATACTCCATTCAACTGGATGCCAGTTCTCTGAACACATATTGCACTTTGCAACCTCTGCTTCTTGCTGCTGTCTCTCCCTCCACTGAGCATGCCCTCTCCCCCAATGACCTCTACCCTTCAAACCCATACCCACTCTTGAGGGACCACTGCCATGCTGGTTTTTCCACAATGTCCTCTGTTTAAGACAAGAAGAACACTCTCCTGTCATAGTCACATTCCTATAAAACTGGCCAAACCACTCAGGGAGCACAGAGCCTGCACTCCCTTGATATGGAATCATATGTCTTGTTGCCCAGAATATTTTATCCCTGATACCTGTTCCCCTAGTCCCTTTCATGTGTAAGGAGTCATTACTTCTGTTAAATAAATGAGTTAATGGCCTAAATATGAAGTTGAAGCTAAGGACATTTGAAAGAGGCATATGCATTCAATCTGGATCGTCCTTTTCCAAGGGAAAGTCCTTGGAAAGCAAGCTTCTGTCAACATAGAGAAGCATAGGAAGATAGAAGATGGCTACTTCAAGTGCTATCTGCCTGTGAGTCCCTTGGTGAGTCTAGTTAAAGTGCAGGTTCTAATCCTTGAAACCTGCATACCTACCCAGCTCCAGGTTAAACCACTACTAACTCGTTGAATAACCAGACAACGGAGCAAACATTTCAGCAGCCACAGCTTAAGGCTCCTGGCTTTGAAGTCCAAGACTCAGCTAAAACAAATTAGGGACCAGCAGCTGGAAGTAGTCTTAGTGCCTAAATGGAAGTCCTAGGCACCAGGACTGCGGGAGGTCAGGCAGGGACACGTGACGAGGAGGCAGAGTCCCAAGCCTTGGATGTAGCCCCCCTCAACCTCCCTCAGTCCCCAGAAGCACACACATAAACACAGTTAATCAAAGCAATGTGTTTTCTCTGCACAAAACCGCTTCAAATACAAGTTCTCTACCCTTTCACACTAGGTTTGTCAGCAGCTCTCCTCCCAGAGAGTCCAGCTGTGCCATTAGGATGATCATGCTGTCTGATCACACAAAGATTCGATGATTTGCTGTTTTCTGGATCACTTGCTTTTTGTATCCAAAGAGGGTGTGCTTCCGCCTTCCATTATGTCCTTCACTTAGCCATTCGTTCTATAAGCATCTTCTAGGCACTTACGATGTGTTAGGTATTAGGCTGCGTGTTAGGGGCTGAAAGGTGAAGAAGACCTGGCAGTAAGGACTCCCAACCTTGTAGGGCACTCAATCTACTTTACAGAGGCAATGATGAGAAAAGATATTGAAATCATTGGGAGGAGAAGGTCTTATATCTATATACAATACTATGTGTTTTTGAATAAAATCCCTAGAGTAAATACATTTGTGTGAAGTGAAAAATATCTAGCTTTGATTTGATTTTTAAGTATGAAAGTGAAACAGCCCATTATAGAAAATTCACTTCCAACAGCTAACTTCCTTTCCAGAAAATGTCTTCCTTAACCCATCTTTGCCAACACTAATGTAATATCTTTTCTTATTCAACCTTTGCCTCTGCTACAGGCATACAATGTATGACTATTTATAGGGTCGGTAGTGGATAATATTTTAAAACTACTTTCATTGTCACCAACAGTTTCTCGAAGAAAGATTCACTCTAAATGCCCTGACTGTCCGAGCCCCAGCCGCATTGATAAGTCAGATCCTAGGGTCTTGGAAGCTGCCGTTGAGTCCCTTGCAAAATTCAACCGTGAGAGCACTTCGAAGCAGTATTCTCTTGTTAAAGTCACCAAAGCTACTAGCCAGGTAAGGTTAAAATGTCTGGGCCAGTTACACAAGCAAGGTGTCTCATAATTGCTGCTAGAGGTTCCTAGGCTGAGAAGAGTGTATCAAGGCACTACTTTTGATTGGAACCCAATAGCCTTTCTCTGGATTCTCAATTTTGATAGACCTGATGTACCTTCAGTCATGTTTCAGTTTCTGAATGATTTCATGGCATTTCCACAAGAGTCATGTGTCTCAGTTTTGCCTCATCAACCCTAAGGCAAGGAGAGAAATTGACTCACAATGTCTTTGAGGGATTCTGTGTTGGTTTACTTCTTACTGCTACTATTTTCTTTTCTAATTGACCATGGACCATATAGCAAGACAATTCTCACACCATATCAAGGCCTGGAGTTGATATTGAGCCTTATGGGTTAGGCAAAATGGAAACTAATTTGTAATTGGATTGATATCTCTCTCTCACACACAAAAAACTAATCTAAAAGATGAATATATAAGAGGAAAAATAAGTTCACCAATGGAAGGTAAGTAGGGCCCATTCAAATCTCTAAGAAAGCAAGAAGGATATGATGATTGTGTTTTCTAAATAACAATGCATGGTTTGATCAGTGTGGGGACTGGCAGGAATGATGGCTGTGGAATTGACAATGCCTGTGGGAAGGGATCATTTCTGTGACTGTGATGCTGCCAAGTCTGAGGCTTCCCCTATGTGAGGTTCGGTTTTCATGTCTTGACTCTTGTCTCCTAACAGTGGATGGGCAGCCTGGCTTACTTTGTGGAGTATTTAATCCAAGAGTCACCATGCACCAAATCCCAGGCTGGCAGCTGCTCCCTTCAGCCTTCTGACTCTGTGAGTATTCTTGAATTTCTTCATAATGTAAGATGTATGTTCAAACATTATTTCTAAGTATTTGTTGACAATAAGTTATGTGTGAGGTGTTCTAAAGCAAGAGCTATTTTTCCTCCCCTCCAGAAGTAACTGTGTAGAAAAATGAAGGCCAGGTATGATAATATGGCTTTATTCTGTTATAAGGATGATTTTCATTATCAGTGTGATTTAATTGCAAAAAATGATCATGGGGACTACAAAAAGACAGATAATTCTCCTGGTGGTTGGTGATGAACCTGCTTGATCTGAATAAATCTGGTTACATTTGGAATACATCACTCTATTATTATTATTATTATTATTATTTTAACTGAAAAGTGTCGTAATCACCTTTATTTTTTTCTGTGTCCCCCCATCCAGGAACCTTTTATTTAAGGAATACAAATTTCATGTATTTCATAAGTAAAACTTTTGAAACATAGGGATTCTTCAACCGTACCCACCTCCCCCACCTCTCTTCCTCCTCCCTCGCCTATCCCATTCTTATTTTTTACTAAAATCTATTTTCAATTAACTTTATACATATATGATTAACTCTACATTATGTAAAGAGTTCAGCAAATAGTATGAGAGAAAAAACTCTTCCTCAACAATTGAGATAGTTAGCAAACAATTTCACCTAATCTGTTGGTTGCCTCTTCACTTTCCCAAGTGTTTCTTTTGCAGTGCAGAAGCTTCTCAATTTGATGTAATCCCATGTGTCAATTTTGGTTTTGATATTCTGGGCCTCTGGGGTCTTTTCCAAGAACTCTTTTCCTATGCCAATGTCTTGCAGGGTTTCCCCAATGCTTTCTAATAATTTGATGGTATCAGGTTGTAGATTTAGGTCCTTGATCCATTTTTAGTGGATTTTGGTGTAAGGTATAAGGTGTCTTGCCTTATAGTTCTGTATATGGAGATCTAGTTTTCCCAGCACCATTTGTTGAAGAGACTGTCCTTGCTCAAGGGATTGATTTTAGCTCCTCTGTCAAAGATAAGTTGGTTGTAAATGTGTGGGTTGATTTCTTGTGTTTCTATTCTATTCCACTCATCTGCTTATCTATTTTTGTACCAAAATGAGGCAGTTTTGATTATAACTGCCCTGTACTATGCCTTGAAATCTGGTATTGTGGTACCTCTGGCTTTGTTTTTGTTGTATGAGATTGCTTTAGCTTTTTGGGGTCTCCTGTGTTTTCATATGAATTTCAGCATCATTTTTCCTATATCTGAGAAGAATGTCCTCAGTATTTTGATCGGTATCGCACTGAATCTATAAATTGCTATTAGTAGTATGGACATTTTGATGATATTGATACTTCCAATCCATGAACATGGAAGATTTTTCCATTTTTATGTCCTTTTTTTAATGTTTTATAATTCTCATTGTATAGATCTTTGACATTCTTGGTTAAATTTATTCCAGGGTATTTGATTTTTTGTAGCTATTGTGAATGGGATTGACCTTAGAAGTTCTTTCTCAGCCGTGGCATTGTCTATGTATACAAAGGCTATTGATTTTTGTGTGTTGATTTTATATCCTGCCACTTTACCAAACTCTTCTTTGTTCCAATAGTCTGTTAGTGGAGTTTTTTGGATCCCCTATATATAGAATCATGTCATCTGCAAGTAGGGATAGTTTGACTTCCTCCTTCCCAATTTGTATCCCTTTGATTTCTTTTTCTTGCCTTATATATCTGGCTAAAACATCCAGGACTATATTGAATAGCAATGGTGAGAGTGGACATCCATTTCTGGATCCAGATTTCAGTGGAAATGTTTTCAGCTTTTCTTCATTTAATAAAACATTGGCCATGGGTTTGTTTAAATTGCCTTGATTGTGTTGAGGACTGTTTCTTCTATACCAAATTTGCTTAAGATTTTCATCATGAAAGGGTCTTGTATTTTATCAAATGCTTTATCTGCATCTATTGAGATAATCATATGGTTTTTGTTCTTCAGTTTATTAATGTGGTGTATCACGTTGATTGATTTGTGAATGTTGAACCATCCCTGCATACCAGGGATAAACCCCACTTAGTCCAGGTGAATGATCTTTCTGATGTGTTGTTGGATTTGATTGCTAGTATTTTGTTGAGAATTTTGGGGTCTACATTCATCAGGAAAATTGGCCTGTAGTTCTCTTTCTCTGTTGTATCTTTTTCAGGTTTAGGAATTAAAGTGATGCTGGATCCATAGAAGAGTTTGGGAGGATTCCCTCCATTTCAATTGTTTCGAATAGCTTGAGAAGATTTGGAGTTAGTTCTTTAAATGTCTGGTAGAATTCGGCAGTGAAACCATCTCGTCCTGGGCTTTTCTTTGTTGGGAGTGTCTTTATTACTATTCAGTTTCTGTCTTGGTTATTGATCTGTTTAGGTTTTCTTCATGGTTTAGTTTTAGGTGTCTTCGTGGCTTAATTTAGGTAGGTTGTATGTGTACAGGAATCTAACTATTACTTCTACGTTTCCTGATTTGTTGGCATACAGCTCTGTTTTTTTTTTTTTAAGATTTATTTTATTAGAAAGTCAAATTTACAGAAAGAGAAGGAGAGGCGGGGTGGAGGGGTCTTCCATCCACTGGTTCATTCCCCAGTTGGCCGCAATAGTCGGAGCTGCACTGATCCGAAGCCAGGTGCCAGGAGCTTCTTCTGGGTCTCCCACGTAGGTGCAGGGGCTCAAGGACTTGGGCCATCTTCTAGTGCTTTCCCAGGCTATAGCAGGGAGCTGGATAGGAAGTGGAGCAGCTGGGACTCAAACTGGAGCTCATATGGGATGCTGGCACTTCAGGCAGCAGCTTTACCCTCTACACCACTGTGCCAGTCCCAACATACAGCTCTTTGTGATAATTTCTGATGATTGTTTTCATTTCTGTGGTGTCCATTGTTACATTGATTTTTCATCTCTAATTTTATTGATTTGGGTCTTCTCCCTCCTTTTTTTGGTTCATTGGGCCAATGGTGTATCAATTGTATTTTTTCAAAAAACCATTCTTCGTTTCGTTGTTCTTTTGTATTAATTTTTTGTTTCAATTTTGTTTATTTCTTCTCTAATTTTAATTATTTCTTTTCTCATTCTAGTTTTGGGTCTGGTTTGCTGTTATTTTTCTAGGTCCTTGAGATGCATTGATAGCTCATTTATTTAGTGCCTTTCCAATTTCTTGAAGTAGGCACCAACTGTATAAACTTTCCTCTTAACACTGCTTTTGCCGTATCCTGTAAGTTTTGATATGCCATATTTTTGTCTTCATTCATTTTCAGAATTTTTTTTCTTTCTCTATGATTTCCTAAATGACCCACTGTTCAATCAGCAGCATATTGTTCAGTCTCCATGTGTTTGCATATGTTCTAGAAATTCTTGAATTGTTGATTTCCAGCTTCATTGCATTGTGGTCAGAGAACATGCATGGTGTGATTCTGATTTTTTTGAATTTGCTGAGACTTGCTTTATGGCCTGGCCTATCCTAGAGAAAGTTCCGTGCACTGGTGAGAAGAACATGTATTCTGCAACTGTAAAATGGAAAGTTTTGTAGATATCTGTTAGGTCTATTTTGTCTATAGTGTCGAATAACTGTTGTTTCCTTGCTGATTTCTGTCTGGTTGATCTGTCCATTGCTGAAGGTGGGGTATTGAAGCCCTCTATTACTATTGTGTTGGAGTCTATGCCTCCCTTAGCCAGGTGGCCTGATATTAGTTGCATATGCATTTATAATAGTCACATCTTCCTGTTGAATGGATCCCTTAATCATTAAATAGTGCTCTTCTTTATCTCTTTTAACAATTTTTATGTTAGTCTATTTTGTCTGATATTAGAATGGCTATACCAGCTCTTTTTTGGTTTCTGCTAGCGTGGAATATTTTTTTCCATCCTTTCACTTACAGTCTGCGTGCATCTTTGTTGGTGAGATGTGTTTCTTGTCAGCAGCAAATAGATGGGTTTTGTTTAATTCATTTAGCCAGTCTGTGTCTCTTAACTGGAGAGGTGAGGCCATTTACATTCAAGGTGACTATTAGGTAATGACTTGGCCCTGCCATTTTCCCATAAATATTCCTATTGTTTATTTTGGATTTCCTTTGTACTTTTACTAGGAGAGTTTTTGCTCTCACTTTTCATAGTGATGACTATGTTTCTGTGTGTAGCACATCCTTAAGCATCTTTTGTAAGGTTGGATGAGTGATGACAAATTCAATTTCTGTTTGTTATGGAAGTTCTTTATTTCCCCTTCATTCATAAAAGAGAGCTTTGCAGGGTACAATATTCTGGGTTGACAGTTGTTTTCTCTTAAGACTTGGAATGTATCTTACAATTCTCTCCTAGCCTTCAGGGTTTCAGATGAGAAGTCCACTGTGAGTCTAACTGAGATCCTCTGAAAGTAATCTGGTGTTTCTCTTGTCCATGTTTTAGAATCTTTTCTTTATGTTTTATTGTGGAGAGTTTGACCACAATGCGTCATGGTGAATATCTTTTCTGGTCATATCTATTAGTAGTTCTGTGTGCTTCCTGTACTTGGATGTCCCTTTCTTTCTCCAAATTAGGGCAGTTTTCTGTAATTATTTCACTAAAAAGGCCTTCTAATCCATTCTCTCTTTCCACTCCTTCAGGAACTCCTAAGACCCATATGTTGGGTCATTTGATAGTATTCTGTGCTCTCTAACAGTGTTTTTTGGTTTTCTGATTTCATCTTCTTGTGTTTGGTCTAATTTTCTGTGCTTTGTCTTCTAAGCTAGATATTCTTTCTTCTGCTTCACTGAGTCTGTTGTTAAGACTTTCCACTGCATTTTTTTTTTTTTGACAGGCAGAGTGGACAGTGAGAGAGAGAGACAGGGAGAGAAAGGTCTTCCTTTGCCGTTGGTTCACCCTCCAATGGCCGCCGCTGCAGCCGGCGCACCGCGCTGATCCTGGCAGGAGCCAGGAGCCAGGTGCTTTTCCTGGTCTCCCATGGGGTGCAGGGCCCAAGCACCTGGGCCATCCTCCACTGCACTCCCTGGCCATAGCAGAGAGCTGGCCTGGAAGAGGGGCAACCGGGACAGAATCCGGCGCCCCAACCGGGACTAGAACCCGGTGTGCCGGCGCCGCAAGGTGGAGGATTAGCCTATTGAGCCACGGCGCCGGCTTCCACTGCATTTTTTTATTTGTTCTATTTAATTCTTCATTTCCAAGGTTTCATTTTGATTTCTCTTTTAAGATCTCAATTTCATGGGAGAAATTTTCTTTCATGTCATGTATGGATTTCATTTGTTCATGAATTTTCTTATGATCAATTTTTTTAAATTCCATTTCTGGCATTTCTTCAATCTCTTTATCTTCATATTGTAGTATTGAAGTGTGTTCTTTTGGGGGGGGTCATGTTGTCTTCCTTATTCTTGTTTCTTGAATTGCTACATTTACTATTCAACACTTATAGAGATTCTTGTTGGTTTCTTTTTTGTCTTTTTTTTTTCCTGTGATGGTTTTTATGTTTGAACTATTCCTCTGTGGCTTAGTGGAGTGTCCGCTTTTCCAGTGAATACCCAGAGGCGTGTGGGGAATGTGGTCAGGGAGCTCTGTTTAGTGCTCTAGCATGAAAGGAGTGTCCAAGATGACACTCAGGTTAGGCATGGTAAATCTCCTCTTTTTTTTTTTTTTAAACCAGAGGTAGGTTTGTTTTGCTTTGTTGGCATAGTCTCACACTCACCTCCTCTCCTCAAGAGACCAGTGCCTGGGCACTAGCCTCAGTGGGTACAATATTCACCCACATGCCCCCAGGAACCACACAAAGGATCTATGCAATCCTTGGTGTGCACACAGATCCCACAGCAATGTCCCTCACTAGGGAATTTGGAGCCCTGAGCATGTGGAGCCACCCACAGCGACTGCCCAAAGTCCTGGCAATACCCTGCACCCTTCTACGCAGCCACAGTGTTTTCACATTCCAGGTACACAAACCTCCCACAGTCAAAAGTACTCAGCCCCCTATCAGAGCTCCCAGCTAGACTCAGGTGTCTCCGTTTGGCTGGTTCTTGAGTACATGGACACAAGCCGGTGCAGCTGTTACATATGTCCAAAATGGCACCCACTCTCTCTAGGCTTATTACAGGACACTGGTGCAGGGTAGTTGGGGAGAGAAAAATGGCCCCCCTTCTTTCTTCTAGTCTGGTAGGTACATTGTCCCCCACAGGGCTCCAAGCTGGGCCCATGCCAGGCTCTTCCTGCAGCTTTATCACCCGTAGCTTGGGCTGGTGCAGTCTGGTCTCACCTCACTCCAAAGCTGGTTCTGAGGCTCTTGGCTGCTGGGGTTCTGAGTTGTGTGGATCCACACCCTCCACATAGGTCCACAGTGTCCCTCTAATTTGTGTGGAGTTTCCTCTGGAGTTTTCTCCCCAACTCTTCCTTGAGATTGAACTCTCTCCACTTTTTTAAAACTATCTTCCCCCTAGACTAGAACAATAAACTCCCTCCGTGTTCTGCCATCTTGAAAACCCTCTCTTGGATCACTCTTTAAGAAGGACAGAGCCTTGGGGTTAGAGCTGTAGTGCAGTGGGTTAACACCCTGGCCTGCAGTGCTGGCATCCCATGTGGGTGCCGGTTCTAGTCCTGGCTACTCCTCTTCCAATCCAGCTCTCTGCTATGGCCTGGGAAAGCAGTAGAAGATGGCCCAAGTCCTTGGGCCCCTGCACCCACATGAGAGACCCGGAAGAAGCTCCAGGCTCCTGGCTTTGGATTGGCACAGCTCCGGCCATTGCAGCCAATTGGGGAGTGAACCATTGGTTGGAGGACCTCTCTCTCTCTCTCTCTCTCTCTCTCTCTCTCTCTAACTCTGACTTTCAAATAAATAAATAAATCTTAAAAAAAAAAAAAAAGCACAGAGTCAAACAAGCCCTTGTTCAAAGAATGCTTCCAAGATGGAGATAGTTCTTTGAAACCACATGACACATCTTGATAGGAATATAAATTGGCACAATGTGTTAGAGCACCATTGGGCAAAATTCACCATTTTTTTTCTCCCTATTTACTGTTAAATATTAACAGTTTATTATAATGTAATTCACACACCAATGAAGTCATCCTTTTAAGGAATACAATTCAGTGATTTTTATTATATTCACAATTATACCACAATCAGTACTTTCTTATTTTAATGTATTTTCATCAGTCTCCAAAATAATTCCCATACTTAGTAACAGTTATTCCTCATTGTTGCCTCCTACAAGCCCTTCAAAATCATTAATCAGCTTTCTGTCTCTATGACTTTGCCTATTCTGGACAGTTCATTTCAATGGAATCCTACAGTATATGACATTTTGTGTGGCTTCTTTCATGTAGCATGACATTTTCAATGTTTCTTCTTCTCTACATAGAAATAATTGTACTTCTTCCTTGGCCAAATAAGATTTTATTGCATGAATATTGCTTATTCTTTATCCATGCATCCATGGATGAATGTTTGGGTTGTTTCTTGCTATAAAGTATGAATTTTGGCAGACACGTATTTTCATATTTCTTGGGTTTATACCTCAAAGTAGGGTTACTGTGTCTTGTGAGAGCTCTATGTTTTACCCTTTGACTTACTGTCATACTATTTTCCAGAGTAATTGTACCAGTTCCTCATCCTATCAGCAGTGCTTGAGGGTTTCAATTTCTTCATGTCCTTGCCAGCATTTACTATTATCTTAATTTTTGGTTATATACATCTTCCTAGATATGAATTGGTATTTCATGTGGCTTTTACTTGTATTTTCCTGATAGCTAATGCTGTTGAGCATCATACTTTTGATCATCTTTTTACTGGCCATTTGTACATATTCTTTGGAGAATTATCTCCAAATACTTTGCCAGTTTTGAAACTGAGCTACTTATCTTTTAATTGTTGAATTTTAAGAGTTTTTAATGAATGCAGTGTCCTTGTCAGATATATAATTCTTAAAAATTTTCTTCCATTCTCTGGGTTGTATTTTCACTTTTTTGTTGATGTTCTTTGAAGTACCAATATTTTAAATTTTATTAATTCCTACTTGTATATGTTTCTTTCTTTTTTTTGAATATGTTTTTTGGGGAGTATCATACCTAAGAAACCATTGCCTAATCCAATGTCACTAAGATTTACAGGTATGAAAATGTGATACTCAAAATAATATTCAACAAGAAAAGCAAATTGTAGGACTCTTAATTCCCAACCTCAAAACCTACATCAGTGCTATAATATTCAAGATGGTGAGGTCCTGGTATAAGAATCTATAGAACAATGGAAATTGGGAGTAAAGAAATAAATCCTTATAGTGAAGTCTATGACTCATTTTGACTTAATTTTTATATGTGGTGTGAGATAGGATTTCAACTTCATTCTTCTGCATGTGGTGATCCAATTGTTCCAGGACTATTTGTTGAAGAATATCTTTCCCCAGTCTAATTGTCTTGGCATGCTTATTGAAGGTCCACTGACCTTTAATGTAACTTATACCAATACTGATACTGCTTTGAAATTGGGAGATGTGAGTCCTATTTTGTTCTTCCTGTTCATGAGTGTTTGGAACATTCTGGATTCTTTGCATTTTCATAATTATTTGAGGATATGCTCACCAATTTCTATTGTAGAAAGGCAGTTGGAAATTTAATCCATTTGACTGCATTGAATCTGTAGAACAACATGGGAATACTGTCATCTTAACAACATTGTCTTCAAATCGATGCATATGTGGTATTCTTCCATTTGTTTAGAGCCTATTTAATTTCTTTCAATGATAGTTTATAGTTTTTAATGTATAATAGTTCCCTCTTATTTGCAGGGGATAAGTTCTAAGACCACCAGTGCATTCCTGAAACTGCAGATAGCTCCAAACCCTACATATATTGTTTTTCCTGTATATACATAACTATAATAAAGTTTAGTTTATAAATTAGGCACAGTAGCAGATCAACAATAACAGCTAATAATAAAATAGAATAGGTATAATATATACTATAATAAAAGTTATATGAATATGGTCTCTCTTTATATTTATTGTATTATATTCACTCTTTACCTTCTTTTTATGAAATAACACAATGCTTACATGATGAGATGAAGTGAGGTAAATTATGTAGGCATTGTTGCATAAGGTTAGGCTACTAGTGATCTTATTTAAACTCTTAAGCTCTATACTACTGCAACAGTCTATCTGATAACAAACATGGCTACTAGGTGACTAATGGCAAGTAACTTATACAGCTTGGATATGTTACATTGTGTAAAGGAATGATTAGTGTCCCAGAGGGGACAGAACAGGATAGTGTGAGATTTCATCATAGTAATCAGAATGCTGCATAATTTAAAACTCTGAGTTATTAATCTATGGAGCTTTCTACTTTTTTTTAGTCTTTTTTTTTTTTTTTTTTTTTTTTGACAGGCAGAGTGGACAGTGAGAGAGAGACACAGAGAAAGGTCTTCCTTTGCCGTTGGTTCACCCTCCAATGGCCACCGCTGCCGGCGCGCTGCGGCCGGCGCACTGCGGTGATCCGATGGCAGGAGCCAGGTGCTTTTCCTGGTCTCCCATGGGGTGCAGGGCCCAAGCACTTGGGCCATCCTCCACTGCACTCCCAGGTCACAGCAGAGAGCTGGCCTGGAAGAGGGGCAACTGGCACAGAATCCGGCGCCCCGACCAGGACTAGAACCCGGTGTGCCTGCGCTGCAAGGTGGAGGATCAGCCTAGTGAGCCGCAGCACAGGCCTGGAGCTTTCTATATAATATTTTCTGAGTGCAGCTGATTTCAGGCACTTGAAATCACAAAAAACAAAACCATGGATAAGGGGAGACTCCTGTACAAGCCTTGTACTCATCTTGGTGAATTTATTTCTTGAATATTTTATTTTCTTCATTATTAATATAATGAGACTGTCTTGATTTCATTACAAGCATAAATAAATGCGACTGATATTTTAGAATGAATAACATTGTATCCTGTAAACTGAATGAACTTGTTTATTAATTCTGATAGTTTTCTAGCGGATTCCTTAGAATGTTCTATTTATCAGATTAAGTCATCTGCAAACAGAAATCCTTTTACTCCTTCCTTTCCAATCTGTGTGTCACATCCTCTGAGGTCTGCCTGTCAAGTGCACACACAAGCTCCCCTTCGTGCTCCAGTCTGGTGTCAGCACAGCTGGGCCTGTGAATCTGGGGAGGTGAGCAGATGCCAGGCAGGGTACAAGCGCCCTGGCTGTACTTGGTGCACACACCTAGTTTCCAGAGGGTCTTACAAACCCTCCCTTTGTGACCTGGTGATGAGAAAGACTGCAGCACAATTCCCCAAGGGCTTCATGAGTAATACACTTTCCCACCTCAAGGAGTTTCTAGTATTTTTTAATATGTTCTGGAAACAGGTGATAAGTAATATTCAGGCTATCTGTTTAGACACATTTTAGTAAATTCTATGTGAATACACTTAAGAGCTCTTCTTCAGAAATTGAGACAATTTTTTTAAATGTTATGTAAGGTATACAAATTTCATGTATTTCATATATACAGATTCAGGAACATAGCATGAAGAAACTATTCCTCAATAGTAGAGACAAGGGCTGTGAACAGTCATCGAATGTCAAAATGTCCATTTCACTCCAATACATTACATTTTAGGTATTCTATTAGTTACTGCAAATCAGGGAAAACATATATCTGTCTTTGAATATGAGGCAATATTTTATTATAATATTGTATTTACACTTGAAAATATACATATACTATGATCCTAAAATTTCTCTTTTAGAAATCTACCCAAGTAGATTTCTAGTAGTAACTAGGAATATCTGGAAAGATACAGCTTTGAAATCTAAACAGCAACAACAAAAATAGATTCAATCTAGCTGTCCAACAAAAGAGAGTTTGTTAAACAATACAGAGAAATGCTAAGTAGCCATTATGAAGAAAATCATAGAAGTTTATTCAATACCACAAAAGGATTTATAAAACACATTAAGTGACAAAATAGGTTATAAAATAATATTGCGATAAAATTGTATTTTGTATAAAAAATGTATAGGCATGGGACAAAAGCATGGAAGAAAAGAAATCAAAACGTTGCACATCACAAGTGTTTTGCATGCAATCATAGGTCTTTATTTTCTTATTGCTTATAGTCTAGACAACTATTTATTACATTTGTAATAAAATGAATTTATTTTATTTCCAAATAGAAGATGAATGAGCTGAGAGTGGTTTTGTAGGAGCAGACACAGCTCAAGTGGAACATACACAAAAAAGTGCTGTTTCATGAAAGATGGAAACAAATTTCCAACTGACCCAAGGATAGAACCAAGGCCCAGAAGTAGAAATACTACAGAAACAACTTTCTACTCAATACAAATAACTTCCCAGTGATCAGAGTTTTGTTCCTGAAGGAACAATGAGCTTCCCATCACCAGGAGCAAGTTGGCCTATTTTGTGTGATTTCGTGGTAGGGATGACTGGAGACAATTAGATCGAAGCCTGTCTATCCCATCATCATAAAAAACATTGATCGGCTGTGGGTCCACACCAGCAGAAAGCAAGCCGATTTCCACGTATGATCACTGATAGTCTTAATCCATGACAGTGCATTTTCTCTTTTGTTTAGCCCGTTGGTCTTTGCAAAGGTACTCTGATTCAAAATCCACTAGAGAAGCGTGTCACGGTGACTTGTGACTTCTTTGAACAACAGGTACTTTTCAATCTAATTATTTGTCTTTTGGGGTTGAGGGGGCGGGGCAGAGCTGATTTTCTGTATTTAGCTGACACCCCACCCCTTCCTTTGATTTTCCCAAGACCAATGATCACCACTTTACTCAGGCTAAGGCCACGCCCCCACAGCAACTCGTCCAAGGCCTGTTCCACTTTTCTCTGAGGCATTAAATTCCATGTTCCAAAGAAGCCTTACCCCAAACCACAGTGGGGGAGTCGTTTCCAGAAGCCCTTATCGAGCACTTTCTGTGAGGCAGCTTGCTGTCGCTGGCAGGATGGTTGAGGCCAGGTACCTGGGCTCCAGTCCTGCTCTGTCACCTGTGAGCTGTGTGATCATGGACATGCCCTTACTGTCTGAGTCCTAGAGGAAGGTGTTGCAACTCCACCTCATTCAGACCCTTGAGAAACAAGTGCTGATGGGCATTGTACAAACCCTAGCACAACGCACACAATCAAAAGAAGGCAGCTGCTGGTGCCACAGTTGAGAACAGGGAGACAGCTTTCTAGGGACTTGAGCAAGTTGTTGAACTTCTCTGGGCTGTTGTCCAGCTCTGGCATCATGAGATTTGCAGCCAAGCTTCAACAGGGCTTGGTCGCTCTGGCCCTTACCTGTTTTGCTTGTCAAGCTTTTCACCAGGAAGCCCATCCCTTTAGCTAGTCTTCCTTTGGAACCTCCTACCAGAAGCTCACAGACCAGCTCAGCCTGGTACCTCGCATGACAGAGCTTTCCTTACAGAACTCTGCATTGGAAACCATTCTTATTTCAGGCTCCTGCCCCTGGAACTGAAAGCCCTGCTGGTGACCAGGGACCTTCAAACCTCCCCAAGGTGGAAGAGCTCCAGCAGAAAATCACACCACCTACTGACACCCCCACCAAAGTGCTGTCGACGGGAATTGTCCAACACCTCCCTGACTTGGATGATGAGAAGCCCGAAGGCTCCCAGGGAGAGGGCCCTCCGGAGGCCTTTCCCGTGCAGCTGGAGCTAACCACAAATCCCCAGGGAGAACTCCTGGATGTCTCCTTCCTCTTCCTGGAGCCCATAGAGGTGAAGCTGGTCATCCTGCCTTTCCCCAAAGAAGACCAACACTCTGGCCAGTGCCCAGGGCCGGCCCAGAACTTCGACCCTCTTATCCTCCCACCGTGAGACCCAGTGGATTCCACGGGGGTGTGGTGCTCTGCACGAGATGAGAGGCTGGGGGGAAGAGGGACAGGGAGTGAGTTCAGATGCAGAGAAGCCTAATAAAGTGTGGTTTTCTGATTCCTCTTCATCTCAACACATTGGCTGGAAATGGAAATAAGGGGCCCACACCCTCCCCTCGGGCTGCACCATGCGCAGTGCATCGTGCTGCTCGCCGGAACGGGAGATTGCTTCCTAGACAGCACAGTCTCCTGTTTTGGATACCGGCTTCTCTAGAGTCTCTGTGTTAAAGCGTTCCCCGAGCAAAGTCGCTTTCTCTAATACCAAGGGATATGCGAAGCAAAGCCCAGCAACTCCGTTCTCTACATCCTCTCATGACAAGATCCAGTTTAGCTAGGTATTATCTGTAGCATTGCCAACCCTCTGTCTCTTTTCATCTGTTTGAAAGTCTCTGGGCCTCCAGAGGGAGGCCCCTCAGAGTCGGGACACGTGGCAGACGTGCACCTGTGGCCTGTGCCGGGCACTGCGGTAACCCCAAACCACAATAAGCCTCCTCATTAGCACACTTCCCCTCAGTGCAGGTGCTAAAGGCCCTTCGAGACATTCAATCATAGCCCTCTTTTTCTATATTTAAAAGCATGTGAAGCGTGGGCATTTAGCTTAGCAGTTAAGACACAAGCTACAATGCTTCCATCAGCCGCCAGTATTACAGCACCATAGATCTGGCTGTGGCTTGTGAGCCTGGAGTCCCAGATAGTCCACTTCCAATCAGCTCCCTGGTACCTTGTCCGGGAAAGTAGTGGAAGATGGCCCAAGTGTTTGGGCTCCTGCCACCCATGTGGGAGACCCAATTTGGGGAGTGAACCAGAAGATGGAAGATCTCTCTCTCTCTCTCTCTTTCTCATTCATTTCAAATAAATAACTCTAAAGAATAAAAGATGCACACATCCTACATCAGAGTACCTCCATGGAACATCTGGCTCTGGTTCCAGAGTCTGGCTCTGACTTCCTGCTAATGCAAACTCGGGGCGGCATCAGCGATAGCACAAGTGACTGGGTTCCTGCCACCCACACAGGAGGCCTGGACTGTGTTCCCGGTTCCTGGTTTCCAGTCCAGTCCCAGCCGTTGCAGGCATTTAGGAAGTCTAGGGGGGAGCTCTGTCTCTCCCTTCCCCCGTCTCCCTCTAAAATTAATTAATAAAATTTTAAAAACTGTAGGACAAACGTCCCCTTGGTTAAAAGTAAGTATGCGCTCATGCACACAGGCACACATTAAAGACAGGACTATCGACATTTTGGCAGGATTCGCAGCTGTGACTTCTCCTCCATCCTGGCAACCACGTCTTGGACGAGGCACACGGGCTTTGGCATAATTTACTAAAGGGAAATAGAAAATATCCACACTTGGGCCAGCGCCACGGCTCAATAGGCTAATCCTCCACCTAGCGGCGCCGGCACACCGGGTTCTAGTCCCAGTCGGGGTGCTGGATTCTTTCCCGGTTGCCCCTCTTCCAGGCCAGCTCTCTGCTGTGGCCCGGGAAGGCAGTGGAGGATGGCCCAAGTGCTTGGGCCCTGCACCCCATGGGAGACCAGGAGAAGCACCTGGCTCCTGCCTTCGGATCGGCGCGGTGCGCCGGCCGCAGCGCGCCAGCCGTGGCGGCCATAGGAGGGTGAACCAATGGCAAAAGGAAGACCTTTCTCTGTGTCTCTCTCTCACTGTCCACTCTGCCTGTAAAAAAAAAAAAAGAAAAAAAAAAGAAAAAAAAAGAAAGAAAAAAGAAAAAAAGAAAATATCCACACTCTAGTACTCCTATCTGCTTCCCCTAAGTAGGAGAAATGATTATAAGGGTGCCATGTGGGATTGTATACCCTGTCTCACTCAGGGCCTGGCAGAGGAATGATACTCAGATAGCTCAACAGAAAGGATTTTGCTAAAGGAACTTTGCACGTAGCCTGTAGGCTGGGTCAAAGGAAAGACAAGGATGACAAGGGATTCTGGCACGTGTGGTGAGCAGCAAGGGCAAGGAGCCTTCAGGCCTCAGTCTTTGGAGGCAGGAGGAGGAGGCTGACCGACCAGCTGGTGCTGGAAGGAGGCACTACATGGCAGGAGCCAGCCGGTGGAGGATGCAGCTGCTGCGGAACCTGCTACTGACGGGAGAAGGAGCAGGGGAGGAACACCTGCCTCTCTACCCCTCCCTTCTCCCTTCCTCCAATCGCCTCTGCCCATTGGCCTTGTGAACCCAACCGTGATCTAACCAGTAGGGGAGCCTGGGTTATTCAACCCGAGACCAGGCAGAGAAAGTCAAAAAGGATGGATCTGGGTCAAAGGGCAACCATCACAAGCCCCTGGCAGCTTTCCCCAAGAGCGTTCTAGAATGCCCTTCTGTACTGAAAAAGGGTGGAGAAGCACCCTGGGGGCTGTGTTTCCCTCTGGCTAGTCCCTCCTTTCTCTTTCCTTGGCTATATTACCTATCAGGGAGATAGAATTAGGCTCCGGAATCTGGAAAACATCGTGCTGAGTGAAATAAGCCAGTCCCAAAGGGACAAATATCATATATTCTCCCTGATCGGTGACAACTAACCGAGCACCAAAAAGGAAACCTGTTGAAGTGAAATGGACACTATGAGAAACAGTGACTTGATCAGCCCTTGTCCTGACTGTCGAGGAACAACTTAATACTTTATCCCTTTTAGTATTTTTTTTTGTTCTACTTAATACTATTGGTTGAACTCTTTAATTAACACACAATTATTCTTAGGTGTTTAAATTTAACTTAAAAGTGATCTCTGTTAAATATAAGAATGGGAATAAGAGAGGGAGGAGATGTACAGTTTGGGACATGCTCAATCGGACTTGCCCCAAACGGTAGAATTAGAAATGTGCCAGGGGATTCCAATTCAATCCCATCATGGTGGCATGTACCAATGCCATCGCACTAGTCAAAGTGATCAGTTTCAGTTCACAATTGATTATAATGAAAGGAATAAGAGTCAAAGGGATCACATAAACAAGACTAGTGTCTGCTAATACTCACTGAAAGAATTAAAAAGGAGAGAATGATCCAACATGGGAAGCAGGATACACAGCAGACTCATAGAATGGCAGATGTCCTAAACAGCACTCTGGTCTCAGAATCAGCCCTTAAGGCATTCGGATCTGGCTGAAGAGCCCATGAGAGTATTTTAGGCATGGAAAGCCAAGACACTCTGAAAACAAAACAAAACAAAACAAAAACAGCTAAATGAAAGATCTCTGAGAGTGAGATTCCAGTGGAAAGAACAGGCCATCAAAAAAGGAGGTACCTTTCTCTGAAGGGAGGAGAGAACTTCCACTTTGACTATGACCTTGTCTAAATAAGATCAGAGTTGGCAAACTCAAAAGGCTTCCATATCCTTGGCAACTCATGACAAGAGCCTAGGGTGATTACCGATGCCATAAACAAGAGTGTCAATTGTTAAGTCAACAACAGGAGTCACTGTGCACTTACTCCCCATGTAGGATTTCTGTCCTTAATGTGTTGTACAATGTAAATTAATGCTATAATTAGTACTCAAATAGTACTTTACACTTCGTGCTTCTGTGTGGGTGCAAACTGTTGAAATCTTTACTTAATATATACTAAATTGATCTTCTGTATATAAAGATAATTGAAAATGAATCTTGATGTGTATGGAATGGGAGAAGGAGTGGGAGATGGGAAGGTTGCGGGTGGGAGGGAAGTTATGGGGGGAAAAAGCCACTGTAATCCAAAAGCTGTACTTTGGAAATTTATATTTATTAAAAAAAAAAAAAAAGAATTAGGCTTCTGAGCTGGAGTCCACTCCCCCTGTCCCCTGTATGATCTCACCTGTATCCACCCACCTGTCAATCAGACTACATAACCACTCCCCTTTTGGAAGTAGAAAAGAGGCTGGAACACGCTGAGCCAGCCCCCATTCTGCCGCTTCTCTTGCCTGCTTCTCTGCCCACCCACTCTTCTGCCCACTGCCCCTCTCGCTTGCAGTCTCTGCGCTGCTCCCTGGAAGAGGCTGGAATGGAACGCCCCATTTACTCTTTCTGACCCACTTTCCCCCAACAAAGTCCCCATGTTCCTGTGTATTTTTTTCACTTTCCAAATAAATCCTAAACTTTACCATGTTGCGTGTCTTGTTTGGGCCAGTGCTTAGAATTCTTGTCTAAGTAAATGGCAAGAGCCCAAAATATTAAATTCTGGCTCAAGGTAAACCATAAGGCACTGCTGACCCTTACCTGTGCTGTGAACTTGTACCAGTGGACGTCATCCCACGTCCTCGGGGTTTTCTCCTACATCTCTCGTCCCTCCCTTTCAGGCTCCAATCAGGTTGCTCTCCTCTGGCTCAGCTCTCAGATGCCACTTCCCTAACTGTCGGTCCTAACAAGCTAACCCATATCCTTCAATTTCAAGCCCTAGTGATCAATCAGTTGTTTACAACTCGCTAACACAAATCAGCTGAAACTTTAGGAGTTCAGCATTTGTAGTCAGGTGGCATTAAGAATTAGCACTGATGAAGCTTTGAAACCATAGAAAAATGAACCCAATTAAAAATTGTCAAAAGATCTGAACCTTACCAAAAAGGATAGGAAGATGTTAAGTTAGCATACGGAAAGATGCTGCAATTGCACACATGTCATCAAGGAAATACAAATTAAAACAATAAAATGCAAGTACACACCTGTTAAAATATTCAAAATCCCAACCACTGACAGTATCAAATGCTGGTGAGGACCTAGAACAACAGGAACCCTCCCATTCTATCGCTGATGGGAATACAAAATGGTACAGTACTTTGCAAGGAGCTTTGGCCACCTCCTCCAAAACTAAATACTCTTGGGGCCGGCGCTGTGGCACAGCGGGTTAACGTCCTGGCCTGAAGCGCCGGTATCCCATATGGGCGCCAGTTCAAGACCTGGTTGCTCTACTTCTGGTCCAGCTCTCTGCTATGGCCTGGGAGAGCGGTGGAGGATGGCCCGGGTCTTTGGGCACCTGCGCCCACATGGGAGATCCAGGGGAGGCTCCTGGCTCCTGGCTTTGGATGGGCATAGCTCTGGCAGTTGCAGCCATCTGGGGAGTGAACCCTCGGATGGAAAACCTCTCTCTCTTTCTCTCTCTCTGCCTCTCCTCTCTCTGTATAACTCTGACTTTCAAATAAATAAATAAATATTTTAAAAAAACCTAAATACTCTTAACCATAGAATCCAACAATCAGACTCCTTAGATTTTATTCAAATAAGTTGAAACTTATGTCCCCCAAAAACTCACACGTGGAAGTTTATAGCAGATCTATCCCTAATTGAAAGCAACAAAGTGTTTTATAGGAGGTGAATAGATAGATTGTAGGCAATCCAGATAATGTAGTATTCGGTGTAATTCAGGCTCAGAAAACAAAACCCTGACATATGTCACCACGGACTTCAAACTGAGATCCCCCAGGAAGCAGCAAATTCAGGCAAGGGTGTTCCCTATGTCCCCACCTTCCAAAAGACCAGTCTGCCAAACAGGAACCCAATTGCCTTCAAGTCTCCTTGCTGAAATGTTATAAAACCAGGAACATTAAACTCCTGTCAGAGAGGAAGAGGCTGAAAACCACACGATACACCCAGAGCCCAGGGAGCTTTGTTCCAGGACATTGTTCTTTGGCCCATTCAATTCCCCTAAAAATCATTCACTTCCCCCTCTGAAACTGCCCTTGGCCACCTACTTCCCTCCCTACTGCGAAGAGGGTATTTAAGTCTCACCACCACCTGGCCGTTATATGGGTTTCATGTTTTGTATGGTTCCCATGCACATATGCACATTAATAATTTGCATGTTTTTTCTCCTGTTAATCTGTCTACTGTCAGTTTGTTTCCATGGACTCTAGTTACCAACCTGCAAAGGGAAAGTTGGAACTTCCCTACCGCACTTTTAAAAAAGCAACCAGGAGCTATCAAGCCCTGGACAGACATGGAGGAACCTGAAATACATATGACTAAATGGACTATGCCACTCTGAGAAGACTACGCAGAGCCCGGCTCCATACAGTGTGAATCTGGAAAAGACAACACTATGAATCGGCAAGAAGACCAGTGGTTTGCAGGCACCAGAGGAATGGGAGGGACGAATGACAGATGGAGCACAGACGGTACTCAGGGCAGTGAAACCTTCGGCATGATACTACAATGGTGGGTGCGGGTCATGAGATATTTGTCAAAACTCAGACTGTAAACATCAAGGGTGAACCCCAATGTAGACGGTGGACTTTGGGTGATAGTGATGAGTCATTGTAGTTATATTGATTGCAACAAATGTGTCCTCATTCAAATGTTTACAGTGGGGGCGGCTGTCCCTGGGTGTGGGGGAGTTGGCAGGGATATGGAAACTCTCAGTACTTTCTACTCAATTTTTCTGTGAACCTAAAACTGCTCTATGAAAGGAGACTATTTTAAAAAATAAATTAATAACACAGGTTCTTTATATATCTGATAAAAATTGAATATTTTTTTACAAAGTGACTCCCATTACAGAAAAATCTTGAATGTTATAAAAATTCTGTCAACTGATCAGGAGACTCCCAAAGAAATGATGAGAGATTTGAAAGGATGTCCACTGCAGTGTTACTTATAAGACCAAATGACTGGAAACAACATACATGGTCTGGAATAAGAGAATGTTAAATATGTGAACACTCAAACAGCACAAAATACCACATACTCGCTGAAAATAGTCTTTTTGAAGAATATCTAACCTCAAAGGAAAATATAGTTTAAGTCATATATAACAAGGGATTGTTCAAAGTCTTTGGGAAAGGGTTTGAGTTAATGGAGATAGACCTCATTTTTATTTATAATATTCTCTAAGACTCTGTTTTTTGTTTATTTTGTGCAGGGATTATGGTTATGTTTAAAATATGCATAATTAAAACAACTCAAAATTTTTAAATCCTAAAACAAAAGATAAACAGCATTTCTGATGCCTACAGCCATGTGATTTTGATTAATACCTGAAAAATTAGAGGTTGTAAGTGAATAAATACTCAGCCTCAGAGGAGGTACACAAAGCACTTGTCTACATAGAATATGTCCAACAATGCCAAACACACACATGGGATGTAGTCAAGTTAACAAACATGAGGAAGGAGCCAGCACTGTGGCTAAGCCTCTGCCTGTGGCACCAGCATCCCATATGGGCACCAGTTTGTGTCCCAGCTGCTCCTCTTCTAATCCAGCTCCCTGCTGATGGCCTAGGAAAACAGTAAATGACCCATGTGCTTGGGCCCCTACACTGGTGTGGGGGACCCAGAAGAAGCTCCTGGCTCCTGGTTTTGGATCTGCCCAGCTCCGACCACTGCGGTCATTTGGGGAGTGAACCAGTGGAAGGAAGACCTCTCTCTGTGTCTCTCCCTCTCTCTGTCTGTAGCTCTGCCTCTCAAAATAAGTAAATAAACCTTTTAAAAAAAGAGAGAAATTATGTATTACACATAGTTGTTTTTCTCATGGTGATGGATTTAGAGGTGAATTCTCCTTACACTTCTCGTATTTTCCACGTTTCGTAACGAGCATACATTCTATTCTGAGTAAAAACATTTTAAGGGTAAAGATTCTGTTAGCCGACTTTCTGGTATTGTGGTCAGGCCATCTAGGAAGCAAAGATCTACCCACATGAGGGGGGCCCGGATACCATCTGAGGAAAAGCCACCATCCCCTTCCCATTTTCACATCTGAGGCCATTCTCTGGCTCGGGATTGCCCAGGAAGCGTCCCTCAAGTCACACATGACTTCCTAGATCATCATGCCGTTCCTCAAGACAGAATCTCTCTCCTCTCCCACTGTTCTGCCTCCTCCCGACCATCACCATCACAACCTTAATAGGCTTTCTGAGACAACTCGCCTGAAGCTACCTAGTTACTGAGATGGCATCGTTGGCACTGTCTCTAAGATTTGATAAAGTTGGGGCAGGCGTTATGGCGCAGTGAGTTTTGCCACCACTCGAGATGTCAGCACCCCATATCAGAGTGCTGCTCCAAGTCCTTGCTACTCTGCTTCTGATCCAGCTCCCTGCTAATGCACCTGGGAAGCAGTGGACAATGGCTCAAGCACTTGAGTTCCTGCCACTCATGTGGGAGACCCTAATGGAGTTTCTGTTTCCCGGTTTCGGCTGTTGTAGCCATTTGGGGAGCAAAGCAGGAGATGGAAAATATCTCTAATCTCCCTCTCCCTCTCCCTCTCCCTCTCCCTCTCCCTCTCCCTCTCCCTCTCCCTCTCCCTCTCCCTCTCCCTCTCCCTCTCTCTCTCTCTCTCTCTGCCATTCTGCCTTTCAAATAAATAAATCTCTTTTAAGAGGTTGCATGACTCCCACAGGTACCTCTAAGTCTTGGCAGATGGAAAGTACATTTTCATTCTTAGCGCCTCGTTCCATCTAGCCCGTATTCCCACCTCCTGGTGTACACCACTTATTTTTTATTTTTATTTATTTATTTATTTTTGCCCAGGGGACCACATCAGGTGTAGCCGGTACAGCAATTACAGCAGCTATGGTTTGAATGTGGGGTATGTCCCCCAAAGTTTCCTTTGCTGGAAACTTGGTCCCCATTGCCGCTGTACTGAGGGGTGCTAAAAGGAGGAAGTGGGGCCAAGTGGTGGATGATTAGGTCACTAGGTCATCAGCCCCAGAGAAGATTAACGGCGTTCTGGTGGGAGCTTGATTACTTCCTGAGAAAGTGGCTTTTTCTGGGACTGGCACTGTGGTATAATGGGTTAAAGCCCTGGCCTGCAGTGCCGGCATCCCATGTGGGCACCAGTTTGAGGCACGGCTGCTCTACTTCCCATCCAGCTCTCTGCTATGACCTGGGAAAGCAGTAGAAGATGGCCCAAGGCCTTGGGCCCCTGCACCCAAGTGGCAGACCCGGAAGAAGCTCCTGGCTCCTGGCTTCAGATGGGCACAGCTCTGGCCATTGCGGCCAATTGGGGAGTGAACCATCGGATGGAAAACCTCTCTCTCTCTCTCTCTCTCTCTCTCTCTCCCTCCCTCCCTCTCCTCTCTCTGTGTAACTCTTTCAAATAAATAAATAAATCTTTTTTTTTTTAAAGTGGGTTTTTCTAAAAAGAGCAAACCTGGTCCCAGAATCTCTCTGGCTTCCTTCCTCCTGGGAGATCTCTTCCATACATACAAGGGAAGACCCCTTCTTTCAGGTTTTCCATGTGGTTGTAGGGGCCCAAGCCCTTGGGCAGTCCTCTGCCACTTTCCAGGTGCATTAACAGGGAGCCAGATCAGAAGTGGAACAGCCAGAACATGAACCAATGCCCATATGGGGTGCTGGCATCACAGGTGGCGACTTAGCCTACTATGCCACAATGCTGGCCCCAAAGTAAATATTTCAGAAAAAGGTTCACTCTCAAACAGTATTCAGAATGTGTTTTTTCCATTTTAGCACTCACAAAACCAACATGTGACTCTTGAGAGGATTGTCTACTTTTCATTACCTGCTCCCTTTTTTTCCTCCCTTCAAGGTTTTTCCTTCCCTTCGGTTCTGGCTGGAGTTCTTGTAGTGCTCAAATATGACTGTTACCTGAAGGTTCTTGGGAACTGTAAAACTTTCAGGCCTCAGGTCCACCCACAAAGACTCAGGTTTAGCTGTTCTGGAGAGAGTCTTGGACACTAGGACTCTCATATGAAGCCGAGGCTGGGAACCACTACCCTACACCCCAAAGGCACTCAGGGGTGGGAATTCAGATTGGATTCCAAAGCAAGGGCCTCTGGTCACTCTGCCGCACCTGAAATCAGTTCCCTTCATGATGCTGATTGTCTAGGCCCTCCATTAAATAGCACAGTTGCACTCCACTGAGTGTGGGTGCCTAATTCAAAGAGGGGAACCACAGTGACCATTCCCAGCTGAGAAGACAGAAAGAAGGCTACTTTATTCGTACTCCAGGCGCCATACCCACAACAGCCAGTGCTGTAGGCAAAAGCACACTTTGGATCCACTATGAGCCGGAAGTATCCAGATTTGTGCAGATCACAGTTTCACCTGTGGCTCAACTCTCTGCCCTCGGGACCCACTAATCATTTACAGCCTGCTGATGAGTATTTGAACCAGGGGTCAAGGTGAACAGCCCCAGTTACACAACAAAATGTAGAAAGACTTTGGTCACATGAGTATGTGTGTGTGTGTGTGTGCACGCGCGTGCGTGCACATGGTGTGGGTTTCAGAAAGCCTGTATAAAATTCTCTGCTGTTGAAGATCACATCAAAGGATGGTTTAACACAATGAAGGCGCTCACTGCAGCACTGCTTTTGGCCACACTGCAGTGTTCGTGGGCTTTGACTCCCACTGACTGCAAAACTACCAAGCCCTTGGCTGAGAAAGCTCTAGACCTGATCAATAAATGGCGACGGGATGGCTACCTTTTCCAGTTGCTGCGAGTCGCTGATGCCCACTTGGACGGAGCGGTGAGGAATCACCAATGGCAGAGCTCAGCTGGGAGATCATACCCAGGCGAATGTGACTCTGGCCCCCAAGCCTGCTGCTCTGCACAATGAATGGCTTTCTGTTTAGCTTTGTAGCTGCTCTAGATTGTTCTTCCTTCAAATTTATGCTTGCTGTTCATATGTCCTTATGGATAAGTCAATCCCTCAGTACTTACAAGTACTTGTGCAGAGAAAAGTTACAATAAACCGTGCTGGCACGGTTTGCTGGCACACATAGGCAAACTGTATAAGAGCTATTCTAGTGCCAAGAGTGTGCTATAGCTGTGCAGCCGTGTCATGAGGGCTGGGTGGGAGAATGCTTCAGTTGCATGCTGAAGAATGGGGAGGACTTGAGTAGGAAAGAAGGCCTGGGTAAAGGTGAGTCCCGGTCACGTTGTCTCTGGGTGGGCGGGTAGGAGGTCAGAAAGAAGGACGTTAGGCAGGAATTGAACCTAATCAGGCGCAATCCAGAAGGGTGGTATGGGCTCTGGAGCAGCCAGAGGGTGCAAGAGAGACTGTGGGTTTATCTGAAAGCCAAGCAAGCTACTGTTCTCACTCAGCTCTATGCTTCTTTGGAGTGAACTTGGGCTGACAAAGATTTTGGAGGGGTGCTGAAATCTCCACTCAACCCTGCCCCAAAATAACCTACCCTCTCTTCGGTGGAATGGCAGGAAATCAGGGAGGCCAGACTGTGGCATACTACTGGGAGAAGTGGAATAATCACCATGTTAAAGTATTATAGAGGGAGGCACTGTAGGTGGCAGAGAACAGGAATACAGGAACTTAAGATTTAACCCACAACTTAGTGAGCGTCAGTCCCATTCCAGGCTCTCTAGCAGAGGTGCAGCACAGACGGGGAATCTGTCGAGCACTCTCTGGTGGGGGAGGGAAAGCAGGGGGTGGTGGGCAGCTGGTGCACCACGTGCCCTGGGGAGATGGAGGCAGAGACCTGAATTAGGAAGCAGATGCATGCATTCAGAAATGAGGAAATGAGGGCAAGCGCCAGGCAGTGGGAATCAGGGCACTAACAATGAGGAATAGACATGAAAGACCAGTCACCATTCACTGCTGTCCAGTGGTTACCAAAAGCAAAGCAAAGAAAAAAAATCAAGATTGCTGTACATCTTTTAAGCTAGAGCTTAAGGCATTAAGTAATTAAGGGTGCCATTGACAAAGACAAGGGAATTGAGAGAGGCAGCTGCTTTCTAAGAGAAGAGAGTAGACTTAGCTTTGGGTGAGTTGAAATCAAGGCTGGAAATCCAAAATCAGGAACAGAGCCAGACCAGCGGACACAGCTGCTAGTGTAGATTGGAGGCATTGGTGTGGCTGTCATTATTTGCAATTCTGGGCATGTATCTTCACCACTTCCACCCAAACCCCTGCTACCATTTAGTGACTAGCTTTTTCAAGCTCATGGGTAGAAGAAACATCATGACCTGTTGAAAAGAATATTTGGGAAAAACTCTTTGTAGCTATTTATTTGAACAAACAGATCAAAGGACTAAAAGGGAGGATATCAGCCAAGATTCGGCAAGGAACAAGAATTCTGTTTAAGAAATAGAAAAATTGCATTTATTCTTAAAAATCTCTGGCTCCCACATGCTACTCACCTGTTACTCTCTTTGCGCTCCTCAGGAATCTGCCACTGTCTACTATTTAGTCTTAGATGTGAAAGAGACTGACTGTTCAGTGCTATCCAGGAAACACTGGGAAGACTGTGACCCAGATCTTACTAAACGTCCATCTCTTGACGTAAGTACACAGGGTGCCATACCCCTCCATCCATCTACTCTGCTTCCTCCAGGTAGCCACTCCTGAGCTAATCCAGCACAAAGAATAAGAGCAGCATATTCCCTGAGACTCAAGAAATTGACCTTGAGGGTGCTTTCATGAGAGCCATCCCTGGGAACCCAGCTCAAGACAAGTCAGCAGGGTTTGTGGTCTTGTGGGACCATGCATCCCTAGATTCAATCTCCTCCACTGTAAGATAGGAGAAAGGATTTGGAGTAGATGGACTCTAACATCCTTTCCATCGCTGACAGTTAATGGATCTGAGAACAGTGAACTTGTCATTGTGTCCCATGAAGACTGGTCCCATCCACCGCGATGGCCAAAAGGATTAGCTGCAGCAAGGACATGGGTCTTGCTCTGCACATTGGGCAGGATATTCAGGTACCAGCTCTCTGCCCCAGATGGACAACACAAAGACCAAGAAGCCCAGATATAAGATTTCACTTCTGCGAAGTGAGAGATTGACACATCTGGGAGTTTTTAGCAGCTTTTCCCCCTTGAAAATTCTTGAAATATGGTCATGATCCATTTAGACAATTTCTCCCTGGTTTTCATGAGGGTTTGACTAAGAAAATGTAGGCTCGAGACAGGTTTTGGTGAAGGAAAACCCAAGCACATTTTAAATGGATAGTAGGAGTACACTGCATCCCCTCCTTGTTCCATTCTATTAACATCAGGAAGGAATTGTGCCATGACTCAAAATCCCCTTTCTTACAGGTGATTGGGCAATGTAAGGTGATAGCTACCAGATATTCGGATGAATATCAGACTCTAAGATTGAATGACTTTAACTGCACCACGAGTTCCGGTAGGTCATCTATTACATGGCTGATTCATTCTAGAGCAATTTAGAATTCAGTCATCTAATGGCACTCAATACATCCCACGGTGTACATGTCAGAGAGACCCTGCCGTCACGGGTCCTGTTATCTCTCTCTCGAGAACAGAAGGGAGAGAGTTTGCCCATTACTGGAATACTTTCCTTGAAAGAAATTCAATATAAAAAAGGAAGATCTGTAGGAGACAGTGTAACATCAGTGGGGAAACAGGCCCTGAGGCCAGATTTGCTTGAGTTGGAATTCCAGCCTCATCATTAAATAGTGGTCTTTGGAGCAAATTACTTAAAATTTTTATTTTATTTTATTTTTTTGACAGGCAGAGTGGACAGTGAGAGAGAGACAGAGAGAAAGGTCTTCCTTTGCCGTTGGTTCACCCTCCAATGGCCGCCGCGGCCGGCGCGCTGCGGCTGGCGCACCACGCTGATCCGATGGCAGGAGCCAGGAGCCAGGTGCTTTTCCTGGTCTCCCATGGGGTGCAGGGCCCAAGCACCTGGGCCATCCTCCACTGCACTCCCTGGCCACAGCAGAGAGCTGGCCTGGAAGAGGGGCAACCGGGACAGAATCCGGCGCCCCAACCGGGACTAGAACCCGGTGTGCCGGCGCCGCTAGGCGGAGGATTAGCCTGGTGAGCCGCGGCGCCGGCCAAATTACTTAAAATTTTAAGTGAGCCTTCTTTGTAACATGAGGTGATAAGGGTAATAATAGTACTAGGTCTTAGCGTTCTTACTAGAATTAAATAAGATGATCCACACTTCCCAGAGCACTTAGCATTCAATGAGCATTGACTTCAACATTTGAATGGGATGTATTACTGAACAGTTTACAAAGCAGTTATACATATGACCTCAATCTCACTGCGGGCTATGACGTAAAGATCAGGCTACTTTTTATTTTAGAGACAAAATAAGTGAAGCTCAAAGAGGTCCAATGACTTGGTCTGGCAACACAGCCAAGATGGGGCAAAGACATGACCAGCGTGGCAGTGTTACTCTCAGTCCTACGCTCTTCTGATTTACTTTTGCAAAAGAAGTCATCTCAGAATTCCTTCACACAGCAGCAAATCTTAACATGACTCAATAGCTAAAAATTCAACACCCTTAAAAAAGATTCAACTGTGTCTTCTTTCTCTGGGCAAAACTTTGCGTGAATGACGCTTCTACCTCCTTGGCAGACAGGAGAAGTTCGTTAAAATGTTAGCGCTCCATGAGCATTGGATGGGGGTGCACCAAGAACAGGGGTCACAGCAGAGACTTGGGCAGTTAGCTCAGCTTCCTGTCAGCTAATTGATCTTGAACAAGTTACTAACTAAGCTTCTCCAACCCTTAGGTGGTCTATCTGTAAAATTTTGCGGCCCAGCGTTGCCATTGCCAGGTTTGTGGCTCAGTGAGTGAGACTCTGCCATTTTCTTCCTCTAGTCTCTTCAGCCCTGGCCAACACTAAAGACAGTCCTGTTCTCTTTGATTTCATCGAGGACACGGAGCCCTTCAGAAAATCCGCGGACAAAGCCCTGGAGGTGTACAAAAGTGAAAGCGAGGCGTATGCCTCTTTCAGAGTGGACCGGGTAGAGCGAGTCACAAGGGTGGTGAGTCTCCACTGCGCACAGCTGGAGCCCCAGGGCCCCAGCTCCAACCTGATAGGTGTGAGCCGGGCAACACATCCTCTCTAACTGCTCCACTTGACAGCTGCCTGTTAGATGTTTGCAGCCTTTGGGGTATGATGGACCACAAGTCTCAAAGCACTGCTCTCCTGTGAGGTTTCTACTTTTTGCCGGTGCGGGGGCGGGGGGCTTAGGGAGGGCAGCAGATTTCTGACATACAGGAGGAAAAAATCCAAAAAGGAAAAGAGGAAAAACAAGAACATATTAGGGTTATGTGAGCCCTCTGCATACCTTTAACATTTTATGGGAAATGGAATTAAATGATGTTTATTTGTGTGCAAGAAAGTTCTGAAATGCATGCATCATTTTTTTTTTTTTTTGACAGGCAGAGTGGACAGTGAGAGAGAGACAGAGACAGAGACAGAGAGAAAGGTCTTCCTTTGCCGTTGGTTCACCCTCCAATGGCCACCGCGGCCGGCGCGGCCGGCACACCGCACTGATCCGAAGCCAGGAGCCAGTGCTTCTCCTGGTCTCCCATGCGGGTGCAGGGCCCAAGCACTTGGGCCATCCTCCACTGTACTCCCCAGCCACAGCAGAGAGCTGGCCTGAAAGAGGGGCACCCAGGACAGAATCCGGCGCCCCGACTGGGACTAGAACCCGGTGTCCCGGCGCCACAGGTGGAGGATTAGCCTGTTGAGCCGTGGCGCTGGCCTTTTTTTTTTTTTTTTTTTTTTCATGCATCATTTTCTGTATTACATGTTTTCCATCACCTTCCGAAAGACCTTTCGTTGCAGGATAGAAAAGTGAGGCTTGGAGGAATTACCTCTCCACACTTGGTGATGGGCCAGAGCTAGACTGTTCCCTATGGCTCAGCCCAAGGACTGCAGCACCTCCCTGCCACAGTTGCCATGTGCAACAACTGCTAATGTTTATCACACATTTTGCAAATGCAAAGTTAAACAGATTAAGGAGCACAGGAGCCATGGAATGAATACAATGCAGTTGTTAAAAAGAGTGCTGTGGACCCATGTGCGTTGGGGGAAGTTGGAGATGTATTGCTAACAGGGGAGAGCAGGTTACAGAACAATACCTAGGAAATTAAAGACTTAGATGTACACATTATGGGGCAGCATATCTGGGGAAAGGCTGGAAGGAGAAATACACTAGATGGATGTGGGGATCTGTGCTTTTTTCCTTTTACTTTTTTCTGTTCTGAAGCTGTCTTGATGCCATGTTTTTCTAGAAAGGAGGAGAGAGAACCAATTACTATGTGGACTTCTCCGTGAGGAACTGCTCCAGGTCTCACTTCCACAGACACCCCGTGAGTACAAGAGACATCTGAAACCCTGGGAGCGCCCAGAGAAGCCTCCACCCCACCCCGCATCCTTCCAAGTGCCTCACACATGTTCCTCACCCTCACGCCGCCCTATAGGCCACGTGCTATTTTGAAACCTTGATTTGCAGATGCAGAAACTGAGGCACAGAGCCTTAAGTGAATCACAAGAATGTAATTTTTGTAATATACATCACATGTGCCAAAATCTAAACCTGAAGTTTTGAACCCATGGGGATCAAAAGCTGAGCTAACAGCCAGCCTGTGTGAAGACCCTGCCCACCAGGTGCCTTCATTCATCCCGTCTCATTGACACCCACTGGGATCCCACCAGACAATGAGGAGGTAGCCAAGAAGGGAGAATAGAATTCAGTTCTCATGTCCCTACCAGTGGGATTCCCCCCAATCATATACAAATTGCTACCCATGCACCTGCAGGAAGATCTTAATAATACCAGACATTTGTGTGGTGAATTACGGTTTACACAACACACATTGTGTGCTCGTACATACACACACACACACACATTGTTGCCTTGTAGAAGCCTCTTAACAACCCTGCTGAGAAGTAGGAAATGTCTCCTGGATTTCCTTGGGACACAGGGTCTTAGAATTGTAGCCATTTGCCCCAGGTCACTTCACTAGCGAGGGTCAGGAGGTGAGATAGTTTCAAGTTCAGGACTTCTCTGAGGTTTAACAAGACATTCTTTCTGACTGGAAGCATTCATTAATTCTTTTTTGCTTTTTCAAATTTTCAACCTGAGCCAGTTCTGGAATCCTGCTTAGGGCCACTGGAAATGATACCTCCCTCCCCTCCCCCAGACCCCCTATAAACACTTGACTGTCTTGGTGGGGGTGATGACAACCCAGTGCAGAGCTGTGGGGCTGGACATGAAGAGGCTCAGGGCAAAGTGTTTCATGGCATTATCTCATTGAATTAGGCCCTCCCACAATCTGTGAGTGGATAGCATGATGCCCAATGTCCAAAGAACAATTTTCAGAAATTCATGAAACTTGTCTGCATCCACACAGCTGGTAAATGGTGAAACCAGGTGCAACACAATTTGGAACTGGGTATTCAGTGCAGAAGGCTTGGCTCAAAGGCCAGGCAGCAGCGACGTGGAATCCCTGTCCACCTGCCGCGGGGAAGCCCAGGGCTAGTGTACTTGCAATGAATCCCTTGGGACATGCACTTTTCCCCAAAGTGTGATTAGGAAAGCTTGCAAAATAACAGGAGCGGATATGTGATGTTGCCCTGATTTTTCCAAAGCTCCTGTTTCTTTCCTGAACATCTGGAATTCTATGCCTCTAGCTGGACACACACACACACTAACAGGATCTCTCTCCTTCGTAGGCCTTTGGGTTCTGCAGAGCAGATCTGTCCTTTGATGTAGAAGCCTCGGACTTGGAAAACCCAGAAGACGTTATTATAAGCTGTGAAGTCTTTAACTTTGAGGTGGGTTGCTATGTAGCCGTCGTCGTGAGCAGCGCCAGACTAAGTGATATTTTCACACTCACTCATAGGGTATTTGGTTTTTATAGCTCTGTGGGCGCAGCAGAGTGGAGGTGGGGGTTGGGGGTGAGGGTACTGAGAAATAAAGAGAGAACAGGCCTCTAGGCAAAGGAGTGAAATTGCTAACATAACATAAAAGTATGTAAAAAATTCTAAGAATTAGAAGGGATAAGATTTGGCAGACAGCTCTCTGCTGTGGCCAGGGAGTGCAGTGGAGGATGGCCCAAGTGCTTGGGCCCTGCACCCCATGGCAGACCAGGATAAGTACCTGGCTCCTGCCATCGGATCAGCGTGGTGTGCCGGTGCGCCAGCCGCAGCACGCCGGCCACGGCGGCCATTGGAGGGTGAACCAACGGCAAAGGAAGACCTTTCTCTCTGTCTCTCTCTCTCACTGTCCACTCTGCCTGTCAAAAAAATAAATAAATAAAAGAAAGAAAGAAAAAGATTTGGCAGAGCTGGCACCGCAGCTCACTAGGCTAATCCTCCGCCTGCGGCACCGGCACCCCTGGTTCTAGTCTTGGTCGAGGTGCCAGATTCTGTCCTGGTTGCTCCTCTTCCAGTCCAGCTCTCTGCTGTGGCCTGGGAGTGCAGTGGAGGATGGCCCAGGTCCTTGGGCCCTGCACCCGCATGGGAGACCAGGAGGAGGTACCTGGCTCCTGGCTTCGGATCAGCGCGGTGTGCCGGCCGTGGCGGCCATTTGGGGAGTGAACCAAGGGAAAAAGGAAGACCTTTCTCTCTGTCTCTCTCTCTCTCACTAACTCTGTCAAAAAAAAAAAAAAAAAAAAAAAAAGATTTGGCAGAGAATTAAAATCATAACCAATTCAAAGCTGCCCTGAGTGAATTTGAAAATGTTCCTTGTAATCAGTACTGAGACTTGGTAATTTTAATGTTTATTATTAGGTGTAAAACCTAAAGAAAATTAATCAGCCTCAATTTTATTACTTAAAGGAATATAAAGGGACTAGCATTTGGCATAGAGGTTATATTGTCACCTGGGACACTCACCGTCCATATAACAGTGCCTGGGTTCAAGTCCTGACCTCATTTCCAGTCCAGCCTCTTGATAACAAACACCCTGGGAGGCAGCAGGTGATGGTTCAAGTAGCTTGGTCCTTTCCACCCACACTCCAGGCTCCTGGCTTCAACCTGGCCCAGCCTTGGCTGAGTGAACCAGCAGAGGGAAGATACCATCCTCCCCCGTCCCCTCTCCATTTCAAATAAATAAAATAAAATTTTTAAAGTTATATAAAACAATTTCTACATATACCCCAGAAAGTTTTGTTCTGTTTTATAGGTGACCACAAAGCTAGTCTGTACAACACTTTAACTTTTTAAACTTTTTTATTTATTTGGTGGGTGGGGTGGGGAATGAGAGCTTCCATTTGTGAGTTCAGTCCCCCAAATGCTCAGAATAGACCCTGGCCACAGAAGCAGCCAAGATCCAAAAACCCAGTCCAGGTCTCCCACATGAGTGGTAGGAATCCAATTACTTGAACCATCACCACTGCTCCCAGGGTGTGCACTAGCAGGAAGCTGGAGTCAGGAGCTGGAGCCAGCGGTCAAACCCAGATACTCCACTGTGGGATGGGATGTCCTGACCTTTGTCTTAACCACTGGGTAAAAAGTCCACCTCTACAGTATTTTTTGTATCAGCAAAACAACCTGAAACTAATCCAAGCATCCATGTTCCAAGTGAATAAAGGAAAGGGAAACTTTGTCCCTATGGAATGACTCTATAGATTTATTTTTTTAATTAAAATTTGGACAGAGAGTGACAAAACCAAGTGTTCATTCTTTAGGAGTAAAGGAGGTTGATATCATCAAGTCACAGAACTATGTTAAGAATACCAATGATAAGATACTCATTTTCCAAATGTTAGTCTACAGAGAGGTGCCATCCCATAATAGTTTCTCCACTTTCTGCTAAAATGAGAAAAATAAGGAGAATAAAGCTTTTCGTGATATAATATTTATTCCATCTAAAAGACTCTCCTTTATGCTGAGATTTCCCCTTCCTCCCTCCCTCCCTCCCTCCCTCCCTTCCTTCCTTCCTTCCTTTTGCCAAAATATTACTCCTTTGGTGAAATACTGTTGGTGGTAGGTGACAAATTTTGTTTATATTTAAGATGTCAACTTTGTTGGATAAAAGTTTAAAAAATTGGTAACCCACTTTTTAAAAAAGATTTATTTATTTGAAAGGCAGAATTGGGAGGTGGGGAGGCAGGGAGCGATCTTCTAGCCATTGGTTCACTTCTCCAAATGGCTACAATGGCCAGAGCTGGGCCAGTCTGAAGCCAGCCTTGGCCCCAGGTAACCCACTTTTTAAACTGATTTGTGAGGGGCTGGCGCTGTGGCATAGAAGGTAAAGCCACCACCTGCAGCTCCAGCATCCCATATATGGTGCCAGTTCAAGTCCCGGGTGCTCCTCTTCCAACCCAGCTCCCTGCTAATAGCCTGGGAAAGCAGTAAAAGATGACCCAAGTGCTTGGTGCCCTGCACCTGCGTGGGAGACCCGGAGAAAGCTGCTGACTCCTGGCTTTGGCTTGGCCCAGCTCTGGCCATTGTGGCCATCTGGGGAATGAACCAGCTTATAGAAGATTTCTCTCTTTCTCAAAATAACAAAAGTAAATCTTTAACAACAACAAGAAACTACAGATATGATTGTTTAAAAAAATTGATGTGCAAAATTCAGAAGTTTGGGAACCAGTGTTCTAATGAAGTTAAACACCTAACTCCTCCTTTAGTGCCACACGATGACACTGACTTCTCTGTCCTTTACCAGGAACATGGAAACATCAGTGGTTTTCGACCCCATTTGGGCAAGACTCCACTTGGGACTGATGGATCCAGAGATCATCATCATCCCCACAAGCCACATAAGTTTGGATGCCCACCTCCCCAAGAAGGGGAAGATTTCTCGGAAGGACCACCATCTCAAGGTGGAACGCCCCCACTCTCTCCCCCTTCAGGGCCAAGATGTCGTCATCGCCCTTTTGGCACCAATGAAACCCATCGGTTCCCTCATCATCGTAATTTCAGTGAACATCACCCCCATGGGCCCCCTCCCCATGGACATCACCCCCATGGGCCCCCTCCCCATGGACATCACCCCCATGGGCCCCCTCCCCATGGACATCACCCCCATGGGCCCCCTCCCCATGGACATCACCCCCATGGGCCTCCTCCCCATGGACATCCCCCCCATGGACCCCCTCCCCATGGACATCCTCCTCATGGACCCCCTCCCCATGGACATCCTCCCCATGGGCCCCCTCCCCATGGACATCCTCCCCATGGCCATGGTTTCCATGACCATGGACCCTGTGACCCACCATCCCATAAAGAAGGTCCCCAAGACCTCCATCAGCATGGCCATGGCCCACCACCTAAGCACCCAGGAAAGAGAGGTCCAGGTAAAGGACACTTTCCCTTCCACTGGAGAAGAATTGGGTCTGTTTACCAACTGCCTCCACTGCAGAAAGGTGAAGTCCTTCCCCTTCCCGAAGCCAATTTCCCCAGCTTCTCCTTGCGGAACCACACCCACCCTCTAAAGCCCGAGATCCAGCCCTTCCCTCAGGTAGCCTCTGAGCGATGTCCAGAGGAGTTCAATGGTGAGTTTGCACAACTCTCCAAGTTTTTCCCATCTACATTTCCAAAATGAAATCTGATTTCCTTGATGGGGAACAATGAATGATATTCTGTATTAGCACCATAAATAAAATGTGGCCATGATGAATGCAAACCAGTTCTTCGAACTTCACTTTCATGCCCTGAATAGGGAAAATGTGAGTAGGGGAGGAGAGACTGTGAGAAGAGACAGACACGGGAGAGGAGAGGAAAGGTCTTGGCACTGTAGTCAGTAGGTCATTCTGCCACTGGTGTATGTCCCTGGAGGCAAATTTCTGATCCTCAGAATTTCCTTTTTTTTCTTGGACTTAACTCCTCTTATTTTGTACTGTCTCTTACTGCTTCCACTACAGCTGGGCACAGTAAGAAGGCATGTATTATCATTTAAATGAGTATTATTATAAAAGAGGCCCAAATTCTCTTCCCATAGCCATTCACAGTCATCTACGTTTCCTTTTGGAAAAGTGAATTCTAAATTCAATTATGAAGCGAACGAAACTCTGGCTATATATTGCAAAGATGGTTGCAGGCATGAATCATGACCATACATTTTGGTGCATGGAAATACCACTTTATTTTCAGAGTAAATTAATTTCTATCTCATGTAGCACTAGGGAGCATAACCCCAGTACTTCTTGGTGTCCCCTCACCCAGCTACTCCCCATGCAAACTGTACTACAGTTCCCAAAGCTCACTCAGTGCCAAGGTGTTTGGGGTGAGAATGAGAAGGAGATATCTGGCTCTTGATGACGGATGCACCAAGCCCCTTGCTGAGGGATCTCACCTGCCTGTTGATGCCATTCTCTGAGTCCAGCTTATCAGCCACTTCTGTAAAAATTGGGGAAACAGAGGACTGTGAGACAGCCCAGGGTGCTGACTGCCACCGCGTCCACACAGCTGTTTCTCCTTGGGGTCACACACCTTCCAGGTTGCATGCCCAGGAACCAAGGCAGAGAGAGGTCCTCCTCTGCCTCAGAGCCCAGACCTCGCTGTTCTCCTCTCTCCTCCCCAGGCAAAGGCCTCCTTTTCTAGTCCGGACGTTACTTGATCCTTTTTTTTTTTTCCAGAAGGCTTTTCCCATATTGTAATCCCATTCTTCTCCCTTCTTCCCAAATCAGGGAGTAAGCATTTAGTAACAAGCTGATAAGATTTCAGAGTCTCTCTCTCTTCAGCCACAATGGTGGTACTCAAAATATTGAATAAACAGATACATCAGCCAGTCAGAATGGTTGCCAGCCATGCACGGCCAGTGTGGCCACGGTGGTGGGCACCAGCTAATTGTCACTCTGCAGGGTCCTGGTCCTCCTCAGAGGCTTGAGCACAGGGTCAGCTGCTGGAGTGGGGAGTACAGAGAGGTGAACTCCAGGGAGCCCCCAAAATACACAGGTGCATAACTCAAAATGCTGTTCTACTTAGAAGCAATTATCATCTAACAGGGGTGGGAAGAGCTGGCCTGTGGGCCATATAAGGTGCATGAAATCTTTTGGCCTGGCCTTGCCAAGGCAACCACAGGTGAGATTTGAAATTCAATAAATCCATAGCAGGCTAATTTTTAAGTTAGTAATTTTGCATGGCCTGCAAATGATGTTGTAAATATCCAAATAGCCCTTTACAGAAAAAAGGTTTCCTGCCCATGATGGTACTTTTGCAACATTGCTTGAGTTAACAAAAGTCTTGGAAAACATAGGGATTGAAAGCTCTCAGTTCAAGTAGATGCATTCATTATGTGCACAGTTGCTGCAGATGAGTTATGAGGTAGGAGCTGACATTCTACTCTGGTTTTAGACACTATACCAATGATTGTTACTTTTCTAGACTCTTTGTCATGATGGCTAAAAAACACATACAGGTTTGTCGCTCCCCCTCTTCGTGGAGGAACGACACTAAACCCTGCCTAGGCTTCACATCCGAGTCACGGCACCATTATGTCGCTCCCCGTCTTCGTGGAGGAACGACACAGGACCCTGCGCTGTTCTTTCGTCTGCTCGGCCATCCCCGGGTTTGCTGCTGGTTCTTCCCGGGTTGGCTACCGACCCTTCCACCTCCGTGGAAGGGCAGTTCCCCCTGGCCACTTTCCCCACTTCCGCAGGGGAGCGGCACACCGCCGGCCGGCTCTCTCGGGGGCTGCACAGGTGTTCCTTCAGATAGATGTTCCTGTTAGATGTTCCTGGTGCATGTTGTCTCTCTCCTCCTTTATAGTCCTCTTCCGCCAATCCCAACTCAGCTGCCCACACGCCGAGTACGCTGCTCTCCTCCAATCAGGAGCAGGATCAGCTCCTGGAGGTCATCACTCAAGTTGGCAAGAGGCAGCTGCGTAGAAGCTGTTGCCTCCTCTCCCAGCGCCATATTGTGGGAGAGCAGATGCATAGAATAAGTCTTAATTCCAGTAACTTAGTCTAGTCCGAGTTGCTCCCCACAAAGTTAACGTGGAAATATTCTATCAACTTTCAAAGGTGTTGTGAACTGGACAACAGAATATTACTTACTGCCTTCTCAAATGTCTAAAGCCCAAACTCCTCACTCTTAGCCAATCATTTCTTTTACTTCCTGCCATTACTCCTTCTGTCCACAGCACTACCATTTTTTAAGTCTTACAGACTAGAAATAGCTATCGTGTCTTCCCTTTTCCTTATCCCCAGTGAATACTATGCCAGCACATACTCTGTTCATCAAAGTGTCTAGCACATGTGAGGGGTTGAAGGAGTGCTTGTTTAACAAATATATAAACATAAGGATACAGGATTCAATTCTCTCTCATATAACAATCAGTAAGTGGCCATCCACATGGTGATTCAGGGCCCCAGGCTTCTTTTGCCTTCTGGCTCTGTCCTCCCTCTGAGCCCCTGTATTTTCTCCTAGATCTTCTGCACCCAACCTACTTGGGGGAAGAGTGGAAGATCATGAAGGTGGTTTTTATGGGTCTGGCCTAGAAGTGGCCAGCATAATTTATGTTCACATTTCATTGGCTAGAACTCAGGCTTGTGGTCATACTTAGAATGCAAGGGAAGCCGACGCTGCGGCTCAATAGGCTAATCCTCCGCCTGCGGCGCCGGCACATGAGGTTCTAGTCCTGGTAGGGGCACCGGAAACTGTCCCAGTTGCTCCTCTTCCAGTCCAGCTCTCTGCTGTGGCCCAGGAGTGCAGTGGAGGATGGCCCAAGTGTTTGGGCCCTGCACCCGCATGGGAGACCAGGAGGAGGTACCTGGCTCCTGGCTTCGGATCAGCGCAGTGCGCCGGCCTCAGCGGCCATTGGAGGGTGAACCAACGGCAAAGGAAGACCTTTCTGTCTCTCTCTCTCACTGTCCACTCTGCCTGTCAAAAAAAAAAAAAAAAAAAAAAAAAAAAAAAAAAAGAATGCAAGGGAAATCAGGAGGTGAAGTCCAGCTGTATTCCAAGAAGAAAAGGGAAATAGGTTTGGAAAATGGGCAGCCACATAATTTTTTTAGAGAGGGACAGTGAGGCCCAAAGAAGTTTAATTACTTGCATAGGACTTTACAATTAGTAATTCGTGGAACTGGATTAGAATTCTTCCAGGGGCCGGCACTGTAGCACAGCTGGTTAAACTGCTGCCTTTGGCACAAGTATCCCTACAGGCATTGGTTCGAGTCCTGGCTGCTCCACTTCCAGATCCAATTCCCTGTTAATGCCCCTGAGACAAACAGTGGAGGATGGCCCAAGTGCTTGGGCTGGTGCACCCAAGTGGGAGACCCAGATGAAGCTCCTGGCTCCTGGCTTTGGACCTGGCCCAACTCTGATCACTGCAGCCATTTGGGGAGTGAACCAGCAGATGGAAGACTGATCTCTCTCTCTCTCTCTGGAATTCTGCCTTTCAAATAAAATAACTAAATCTTTCAAAAAGTAAAGGACTCTTACTGTGCTCCTGGAAATCCACATCCACGTTCGTTGCTCTTTATTTGTTGCGCTGCCTGAACTCACCACCAGGTCCTGGTCCAGAGCCTTCATTTGAAACACCCGTGCTGGTGCTGACTGTCCCCGTCAGCTCCTCCCGGATGTGCACTCACTCATTTCCTCACCCACCCAGCTCTCAGCTCCTCCATCTCTTCTGTCTCCTCCTTCCTCTCAGCCTGACAGCTTGCCCAACTGTCTTGTACCCTTAATTTCATTCCTACATCTCCCATTAGGATCTATTTCCTGCCATCAGCATGCAGTTTAAGCTGCTTCAGTAAGTCAGAGATTCCCAACCATCTCCCTCTAACATTAGACACAATTTATAACAACCAAGCACCGGGTCCTGCACGCGTAAGACTTCATTCAATCCCAACCCCGAATAATCTTTTTAAGATAGGATGAGGGGGCTGGCACTGTGGTGTAGTGGGTAAAGCTGCTGCCTACACTGCCGGCATCCCATATGGGATGAGTCCCAGCTGCTCCACTTCCGATCCAGCTCTCTGCTGTGGCCTGGGAAAGCAGTGGAAGATGGCCCAAGTCCTTGGGTCCCTGCATCCATGTGGGAGACCCAGAAGAAGCTCCTGGCTCCTGGCTTCGGATTGGCACAGTTCCAGCCATTGCAGCCAGTTGGGAAGTGAACCAGTGGATGGAAGACCTCTCTCTCTCTCTCTCTCTCTCTTTCTCCTTCTCTCTCTGTATAACTTGGACTTTCAAATAAATAAATCTTTAAAAAAAATCTTTACACAAACCCTCCTTGCTCAGGGTCACATAGCTGTCAAGTAGCAGAGCTAGACTGGAATACAGGTTGACCTCACTGCTGTGTTCCTGCTACACCACTCTACCGTCACCATTCAGCCCCCACCGACCCCTCTTCCTTAAGGGGTGGGGGGAGTCAGGCAAACTCAGTTGCCAAGCTGGAGATCTTATCAACAGCAACAAAGAATTCAACCTTTGTTTTGGTAAGACCTGAAGGTAAGTATCTACAAGGGCTAACCCACATCTTTAACCTAACTTACAGCCTCCTCTCCCCTTTGGTTTAATTCTTTTTTTTTTTTTTTACAGGTAGAGTGGACAGTGAGAGAGAGAGGCAGAGAGAAAGGTCTTCCTTTGCAGTTGGTTCACCCTCCAATGGCCGCCGTGGCCGGCGTGCTGCAGCTGGCACACCGCGCTGATCCGAAGCCAGGAGCCAGGTGCTTCTCCTGGTCTTCCAGGCGGGTGCAGGGCCCAAGCACTTGGGCCATCCTCCACTGCACTCCCGGGCCATAGCAGAGAGCTGGCCTGGAAGAGGGGCAACTGGGACAGATTCCGGCGCCCCAACCGGGACTAGAACCCAGTGTGTCGGCGCTGCAAGGCAGAGGATTAGCCTATTGAGCCACGGCACCAGCCCCCCTTTGGTTTAATTCTATCAAAAAAGTTACTCAGGCTTGGTGATTGAATGACACCTGTAGGCACAAAACCAGAAACAAGGGGGAGAACTTCAGGGCTGCACTCAACCCATTTCTTCTATGCTCGTCTCCTGCCTCTTCCACCCAGGCACAAATTTTCCTTTACATTACCAGTGCAATTGAACTGAAAGAGAGAGACCAGCTCGACTGCACATATTTTATCTTCAGTTGTGCCAGTGATGTGGGTGGGACTCCCAGAACTCACTTGGTCCCCCTGTGCAAGGGCTTCCCGGACACAGATATCAGCTGGTGGCAGCCTGCATCTATGCAAACAGATGAGCTGCCTAGAAAGTTTCCCAGCAAAGGGACTGCACTTTGTACTCTGCTGCACTGTGTGCACATGTAGTAACCTCTGTAAATGGCTTTGGGAAAGTCATCAGGGAATAACAGAGCTAGTTGGTGGTGGTTTTTCCTCCTGTATTGGATTCCGCTGTAATTTGCAATGCAAAGTGGTGCAATCGCCTACTGTAAATACGATCTGTGCTCCCACACACTTTCAAAGGCCACTGGGCATGTCAACAACCCCAGGGTCACAATGTTCTAGCCAGAAGTCTACTTGGGTAACCAAGTAGAGGCATTTGTCCTTTTGGAATAGGGGCAAATAGCATATGGAAGCAGGAATCCAACCAAGTCCCCCGAGTGTAGAGGTAGAAGAGAAGACGACAGAAGAGACAGAGGCTGGGGACTGTTGAAATCAGCATCCGAGTGGGCCCCGGACTCTCGGTGAAGGAGAGGACGGATGGTAAATCATGAGACTGATTGCCATCCTTTTCCTCTGCTCCAGGCTGCTGCCCGGCGGAACCCAGGAACCGCTCTCTGAGAAAATTGACTGCAATGATGAGGATGTGTTTAAGGCTGTGGATGCTGCTCTGAACAAATACAATGATAGAAACAAAAGTGGCAACCAGTTCGTGTTGCACCGCGTAACGGAGGTCACGAAGACGGTAAGTGGGCTGTGTTTCGCCTTGGAAGCATTTGGGATTTGTGCTGACACTCAGAGACCAGGCACCTGCCCCTACACACACACACACACACACACACACACACACACACCGCTAATATTAAAGGTAGAGTCTCACAGCTCTTGGAAAAGATCAGCTCCACTCTCTGGCCTGGGAAGGAAGGCAGGGTGTGACTCGTCCTTGGACCACCTAGGTTGGCCTTCAGTTGCTCTGAGAACAAAATCTAGGGTGAAATGAAACAAAAGGAGGTGGAGTGATCGGAAAGGGGCTCTGCAAAGCGGGAGAATTCAGGAACCCAGGGAGGCTGCAGCAAGAGAATCCACTGGGTCTCTGGGACTGTATGAAAATAGAAAGCCCTGTGGGCTCTAAGTGAGATGGAGCCCTTAAAAGATCTGTTCAAGCGGAGGCTGGACCGAGATAAGCCTGGGTCTACTGCTTAGACAAGATACCTACTGCGAAGTCCAGATGCATGAAGGTGTCCAGGCTAACAGTCGTGATTTAGCTGGTTTGTAATGTTTTTTTAAAGATTTATTTGAAAGTCAGAGTTACACAGAGAAAGGAGAGAGAAAGAGAGAGAGAGAGAGAGAGAGAGAGAGAGAGAGAGAGAGAGAGAGGTTTTCCATCCGCTGGTTCACTCCCCAATTGGCCGCAATGGCCAGAGCTGAACTGATCCAAAGCCAGGAGCCAGGAGCTTCCTCCGGGTCTCTCATGTGTGTGCAGGGGCCCAAAGACTTGGGCCACCTTCTACTGATTTCCTAGGCCACAACAGAGAGCTGGATCAGAAGTGGATCAGCCGGGTCTCGAACCGGCGCCCATATGGGATGCCAGCATTGCAGGCGGCAGCTTTACCCACTATGCCACAGCACCGGCCCCTGTAATATTTTTTAATCACTGCACTGCACTTGGGTAGCAGACAAATCCTGGCAGGGTGTGTGATCCAAAGAAGTAAACTTTCACGGATTTATTTAAATAAGTTTCATATAAAAAACTATGTGTCTGGGGTAGTTAAGCAACTGGTAACTCCAGTGAGGGGGAAAAAAAGTCCAACCATGTGACGTCACAAAGTTAAAGAAGAAAACCACAGTGGGAAGGTTGGGGGTTTTTTTTGTTTGTTTTTTCCTGAAAGTAGAATCGCGCCAGTCCGGTGCAGATGTGTGCGGAGCTCCCGACACCACAGTCTGCCTCTCGTGTCTTCCCTGGTTGATGTTTGTAGAGTTTGCTCTGAAATGTTTGCACCGTCCTTTTATTTTCACTTTGCCAAGTGCAGGCAGTGCCTGCCACCTCGTGTCACAGGTCCGAATCGCCAAAGCGGAAGGCACCTTGGAGACTGTCTTGGGTGACTGTCTTCTCCTAATGACCAAGCAGGCTGCAGCCGGCTCTGCTCCTGAACCCCGCCCTCCGGGGGCGTCCCTGCTGTCAGCTACGAACAGAGGCTGGAGGATATCACGCTCCGGGTCCCTTAGATCTGAAAGCCCACCTAACGCAGCACCTTTGTACTGAAAGAAAAGTGTTCTGTGAAACAACAGTAGACCAACCATAAAAGGAATGAAATACTAAATGCACCCTACCACATGGCTAGCTTTAACACAGCATGCAAAATGAGAGAAGCCAGACACAGTGAGCAGCGGCACGGCCCACTGATAGCGAGTGGCCAAGTGCTTGCTTTGGCAGCAAAAACACATAGACTCAAATTGGAAGCAAGGGCCCGGCACAGGCAGACACAGAGTGAGAAAGTGGGTTACTGGTTGCCAGGGGCTAGAGGCGAGGAGGAATTTTTATGGGAGTAACTGCTGGTGGGCACAGGGTTTCTTTCAGGGCTGATAAAATGCTTCTAAGAATACTAAAGGACATTGAAGTGTAGATATATGAGTGGGTGAATTGTATCTCGATACATCTATTTAATATTAAAAGAAGAAAAATTAGATAACAAAACAAATAAAAATGCTAAAATTACCCCCAAATTAACCCCACCATCCAAAGATAGCTGTTCACATTTCTTTTTTAAATAAGGTGCCTTGCTTGGTTTTTTAAATTTTCAAAAGGAATTCATGTGCATTAGAAAAAAAATGTCAGACGATGCAGGAATGTTTGTTTAAAGATGAAAGGGAAAGATAATTATAAGCTCCTCACTGAGAGACATGCATTTTAACAGTTTGCTACATATCTTTCTAATCTTTGTATCTTTTTAAAGACTTATTTATTTGAAAGGCAGAGTGACAGAGAGAGAGAGAGAGAGAGAGTAAGCTTCCGTCTGCTGATTCACTCTTCAAATGGCCACATCAGCTGGGTTTGGGCCAGATCAAAAAAAAAAAAGTAGGACCCAGAATTCCATCTGCGTCTCCCACGTGGGTAGCAAGGGCCCAAGCACTTGAACCATCTTTCTTTGCTTTCCCAGGTGCATTAGCAGAGAGCTGGCTTGGAAGCAGAGCAGTAGGGATTCAAACAGGCGTCACAAGCAACAGCCTAACCCCCTGTGCCACAGATCCTGCCTGCTTTCTAGCCTTTTTAAAGGCATACAAGGGATCTGCAGAAAGTTGTGGACAATGCATATAATGAAAAACTATGCATGAATTTCAAAAGTGTGTTTGGTGCAAATAAACTTAGCTTTCATTCCATTTTCCTATAAACTTTTTGAAGTATCTTCATCCGTGGACATATAAAACAATCTTCAAAAATGGGCTAATTCTATGGATGTTTCCTTGTAACCTCTGAACATAAATGTATAATATTTGATGTACCTTCTTCCACGTAAGTACGCATTAGCAAATCCTTGTAATTCTAAGGAAGGCTTTGCTGTCCCTGGCTCACATGTACATCAGTCCTCCTGACCACACCAGGACCCACTTGGGGGGCTGCCCCCCGGGGAGCTGAATGCACCATAACCCTCTCTGGTTTCTTTTTCAGGTTGGCACAGACGTATTTTATTCCTTAGAGTACCAAATCAAGGAGGGCGACTGTCCAGTTCAAAGTGACAAAACTTGGCAGGATTGTAACTACAAGGACGCTCTGGAAGCCGTAAGTGTCGCACCTGCTAAACTGTTTTGCTTGCACAGTCAAAAAAAAAAAAAAAAAATCATGGAGAAACCAGAAGTTAGAGAGAGAGAGATGGCCGGCGCCGCGGCTCACTAGGCTAATCCTCCGCCTAGCGGCGCCGGCACACCGAGTTCTAGTCCCGGTCGGGGCGCCGGATTCTGTCCCGGTTGCCCCTCTTCCAGGCCAGCTCTCTGCTGTGGCCAGGGAGTACAGTGGAGGATGGCCCAAGTACTTGGGCCCTGCACCCCATGGGAGACCAGGAGAAGCACCTGGCTCCTGCCATCGGATCAGCGTGGTGCGCTGGCCGCGGCGGCCATTGGAGGGTGAACCAGCGGCAAAGGAAGACCTTTCTCTCTGTCTCTCTCTCTCACTGTCCACTCTGCCTGTCAAAAAGATAAAAAATAGAAAAATAAAAAAATAAAAAAAGAGAGAAAGCCTACCCATGAGAAGGGGGCTCTAGTGACCAGCCAGTACATGATCAAGGGTCAGCCTCGGGAGAACAACGGAGCAACACGTGGGAGCTGAAGGGCTGGTGAGGGAAGAGTGTGAGGGCTGCCATCGCAGTCCTGAAAACAAATGTGCACCCACCTGCTTTCCAATGAGCTGGTGCCCGCAGGCAGGTTGGCTGACCTCTCTGAAATGGTGTTCTCCCTTGCAAAAGGGAGGTGGAATTGACTCTTCGAGGTTGCTAGAGAATGAAAGGAGGTAACTTGGTAAATGATCTTGTAAATAATAGGCCATCCCAACCAAACCCCTAACTGCTGCCTGGCACAGCACGGCTGTTCGGGAGATAGCCGCAGCGCAAACCTCTTCCTCAGCCAGTGGGCTGACCTCTCAGATGTCGGATGGCCTGCAGCCTGCAGGTGGATTAAGCATAGCCGTCAGTGCAGTTCCAAGTGGGCTCTGAATTAGGAGCCCTCAATGATCTCCTCTGGAAAGTGGGGACAGGAGGCTGCTGGGCCATGCCCGGCCTGCCTCCGAAGGCTGTGGAGATATAGAGAGCCTGAGAACCTGTGGATGTGGCTGAAGAATGGCGAGGCAAGACACAACAAAAGCCACTGTTCAACACGGCAAACAGCTGCCACCCAGCCAGTGCCTCCTGGGACGAGCCTCTGTTAGGCACTTCCATTGCGTCTGCATGTTTATTGCTCACGCAGCCTGTGAGACAGACGTGGCGTGTCTCCTACAAGAAGGGGAACCTGAGACTCCGAGACACAACGGTACCTGATGGCAGTGACCGCTAGCCAGTGGCCAGGCAGGGACTAGAAGACACGTGGGCATCAAGTCTTTGCTCTTTCTCGTGAGTTAAACTGAGCTTCGTGAGAATCGCATTCATCCAGGGAAATGGAGAGGTGAGTCGGGAGACGGTTCTAAGCAGGCTGGTTCTAAGGTACTGTGTATGGAACACCTGGTGAAAAAGAGGGCTCCGCAGGGCTGGAAACAAAGACAAGCTTGGAAACCCACCGCTCACGGATCTCAGTGACTTGTGCAGAATCATCGTTAGGCTACAAAAGCACGCGTTGTCGCGTTCTCGAGGGTCAAAACTCTCTTAGGAAAAAATACGGGCAAATCTGTAGGTGTCCGTGTTTCCTAGAGAAAGCCCTGTTTAGCAGAGTCCTGGGTGGGCCCCTCCACGCGACAGATTAGGGTGAATGCTCCCTTTCTGTTCTTCGTAGGCCACAGGAGAGTGCACAGCGACCGTGGGGAAGAGGAGCAATGGGAAATTCTCTGTGGCGACACAGACCTGCCAGATTACCCCAGGTAACTGATATACCCACGGCACTGCCCTGGGGGGTGGGGTGGGGTGAACCATTGCTGTGCACCAGCTGCACAGCCCAGACTGGACCCTCTCCCCTCCCAGAGCGGGCAGGAGCAATGCCACTGGCAGCAGAGGGGGGCACGTGGGCATGGGTGGGGTGAAATGCCAGAGTACCAGAGTTGGGCCAGACATCCGCTCTCAGAATTATCCTCTTTAGTGGGCCGCATTGCATCGGGTGTGTGCCAGGGCCCTGCCTAAGAGTGAGAAGACTCAAGACCTGCCCTCAGTTGGTGGTGGGACCCTGTTGGGAAGCACAGACTAAGCTCAGACCCGACCTGGAATCGTTCAGAGCTCTTCGCCTTCTTGGCTTCCCTTTGTCTCGTGCAGACAAGGGAGCTGGCTGGACTTTCCACTTCCCGGATGGCCATGAGACTGAAATGAGGTGGAATGGGAGGGTTCCTGTCTGGCACATGGCACAGAGGCCAGTGCAAACACACAGGCAACCGTGTGAGCCGTGAGCACAGAGGGATAAGGCTCAACTGGCTAATCCAGGAGCAAGACGATCTCCTGACCGAAACCCTGGCTCTCCAAAGAGCGAGGAGTTACAGGTTGAAGCGGGCTCACTTCCAGGAAAGTCATCCATAGTAAGCTTCAGAGACATTCTGGAATATCTAAAAGGGAGCTGGCACGAGTGCCCACCAGGTTCTCACGCGTGTTGCTTGCAGTCCATGTGCAATTGTGGGTGGAGATTGAACTCCAGCAGGGGATGTGAGCTTCACCAAGGTGAAGGTGAGGGTGAGGGTACCATTGCCAGCTGTGCCAGGTTCCTCAAACCAGCCATGGCTGGATAGGGACTTGCAACTTCCTTGTTTTAATTTTTTAAAAACTATCTATTTGTGAGGCAGACAGACAAAAAACTCCCAATGGCTGGTTCACTCCCCAGATGCCTGCGTCTGCTGATGTTTGATCAGATCAGGACCAGGAGCTAGAAATTCAGTCCAGGTCTCCCAGGTGAATGGCAGAAACACAACGATTGGAGCCATCACCTGCTGCCTCTCAGGGTGTGCTGTAGCAGGAAGCTGGAGTCAGGAACCAGAACCAGAACATTGAACCCAGGCACTCAAATATGGGACCCTAACTGGCTTAGCTTAACCACTAGGCCAAATGCCGACCCCAGGACTCGCAACGTCTTAATGAAAAGTTAGCCATTGAGTTGTCTTCTTAATCCAGTAAGCTGCCTCCTGTTTATCTGCAGGTTATTATCAACTCAGGTTTAGTCAAGGCGAAGTTTTGTTTTCTTTGAGGGGAGGGTCAAAGGCACAATGCCTACTAATCATAATAATATATTGATGATCAACAGAATAAAACAAATAGCGACATTATGGAGTCCTTCTGTGGCAGCTATAGTTCTAAACATTTAACATGCCTTAACCTGTTTAACCCTCACTTCAACTCCAAGAGGTAGAAACCAATATCCTCATTTTATAAAAGAGGACGCTGAAGCCCAGAGCAGATAGGAAACTTACCCAAGATCCCACAGCCAGTAAGTAGTGGAGGTGGGAGTGTGACTCCTCAATAAACAAAATTCCTTAAGACTATAATTACGGGGCAACAGATCAAGAGGTGCACCTCCTACTAGCTTCTTTCCTAGTACGGGGGCGATGCCGGGTACAGAGGAGCGGGCACACCTAGGTGATGTGAATCACAAAAGCCTTCCTGGAATTGGCCTTCTGCAAGACAGAGCTGGAGCAGGCGAGGGTGGGACAGCTCAGCCTCCCTGTGGAACACTGCCATCGCAGCAGTTGTGAACAACAGCCCTAGCGATCTGGATGGAACCCACAAAAATTCTATCCCTGGACTTCTGATTCCTGCAGGAAGTGGCATTCCAAGGGAAACAGCCCCAAACAGAAACGAAATCTCTAGTAGTTTAAAATCTTCAATCATTAAACAATGTTTAGAAAAGTGGCGGTAGGGTGGAAAATCATTCTGTCACCCGGCAAAACTGAGTGAGCATCTTTCCTACTCTCCTCACCCTCACCCTCCTGTGGTTGCTCTTTCTCTTCCGCTCGTCCCCGTCAAATCTCCGCACAAGCTGGCTCTGAGGCGCGGCAAACAGCCCCCCACCCCACCCCGCCTTCTCTCCGTCTCCCCTGCCGCCTCTTGTGCTCATCTTTTGTGCTCAGTAATTCTACTTTTGGAACCCGTGGAACTCGCCTCCAGTCTTTAGCATCAACCACTACCCTGATTCACCAGAACTTCAGAAAGGAGAGGAAGGGCAAAGTTGCACGTATTCGCCCTGCAAGAGTTTCCCTGCCCCCCATCTTGATGGAGAGAAATGCCAGAAACAGTCGCGGGGAGATTGGGTTGAGCTGCTAAGAATCAAGGGGCAGCGCGGTTCAGCTGTTGGCCTGATTGCGTCTGGCTCCCGGCGCGCAGGCGCGGCTACAGGCAGGGCAGCGCCTGGGGGAGGAAGTCTTGGACTCCTGCAGCTACCTCCCCCTCTTCATGGCGTTTGCCACACCGACCAATGACCAGTGAACGTTCGTGGGTGACGTCGGACAGCTCCCTTTCAAATCCTTTGCATGATCTTCTCGGAAAGCCTTCAGGGGTTGCCCATTCTTACAGCACCCCACTCTCCATCCACTTCAGGGGCTCCTACTCTGCATTTGCAAGGGTGTGTGTGGCTGCCTGGGGAGGGGGCTCCGGCTTTCATCAGCTTCATCAAGGAGCCCACACCCCTTTGAACTGCGTTAGTAACCTCCGAATAGGGTCAGTAACCCCCTGGCCTGGACGGTGAAGGTAGGCGCCAGTGCACGGGGTCCTCTTTGCCCACCTTTTACACACTGATGACCCCTCCCCTACCGCACACTTGAAATTCGGGGGAAATGTATGCATGCCACATCCCATGCTGCTATGTCTCTCATCCGCCTCAGCAGGAGCCATGCACTTAGTCCCCCCATGCCCTGTGCCCTCACCCCTACTGGGACGCCTCAGGTCACCTCCGTCCTTAGCCCAGGCATCTTCCCGGACCCTGCTCTTGGGCTCCTGCCTCCCAAGCCCTCACATTGAGATGATCTGCCTACAGCTCTGACTCTCCCACATGTCATCTCCTTTACAGCAGTGACCAGCACTAACACATTAATGTCCCTGAGGAGCCTAGTATGTGACAGCCGGTGCAACATACATGCTCCTCAGGCTGAGTTAAGACAAAAAAGGTGAAGCCCCGAGCTTGGCTTCAAGGAGCTTTCCCTATCACTGAAATGTAAATAAGAACTGTAAATTGAATTTTTTAAAAAGATGATGAATTCATACATGACTTCTTAATCAAAATTTACTCTTAAAAAAAGTTAAAATAGTTATGCACGATATAGTGCCTATAAGATGCCCTTGAGTGAATGATAGTTTTTTTCCCCTCTCTGCAAAAGTCTTGTATTCTCTTTGTTCCTAACGCATACTAGGATTTACTGGGAACTTTATTTATCAAGGCTTTCTAAACGGTCTTCTTTGTTTCAAGCAATGTTTCTGTCATTAACGCGGCCCTTTTCTTGCTCTCTGTAAGCCGAGGGCCCCGTGGTGACAGCTCAGTATAACTGCCTGGGCTGCGTGCACCCTGTGTCAACCAAGAGCCCTGACCTGGAGCCCATTCTGAGCCATGCCGTTCAACATTTTAACAACCGCACCGACCATTCCTACCTGTTTGCTCTTAAAGAAGTAAAAGGGGCCCAACGACAGGTTTGTTCTTTAATCTTCCATGTTACACAATGTAGTATAAAAATGTTAGATCTTTCTGCTTAGGGTTTCATTACCTAAAGTAAACCAGCAGCCACGATTGCGTGGCTGGCAGCCAGAGGCTCTGGGTTTTTACGTTTCCAGCAGTGGAGCAAAGTGAGTAGGATGTCGCTACATGCAGGGGGGAAGGGAGATGATCAGATCCACTTCCTTTGCCATTTGCTCTCAGCAAGCAAATGGGCATTAGTGTTACACGTTTGTCCTACCCATGGGGAAATGGAAAATCATTCTGGCTTTACAGTCTTTTGTTTTGTTTTGCTTTGTTTTAAAGATTTATTTACTCAAAAGGCAGAATTACAGAGAGAGAGAGAGATTTTCCTTCCACTGTTTCACTCCCCAACTGACTGCAATAATGGGTTGGAGTCAGGAGTCAGGGGCTTCTTGCAGGTCTCCCACGTGTGTGCAGGGACCCAGGGATTTGGGCTATCTTCCTCAGCTTTCCCAGGTGCATTAGCAGGGAGCTGCAATGGATGCCAGCGCTCGTCCTTAACCCTCTGAGCCACAGCGCTGGGTCCTGGCTTTACAGTTTTAAGAGAACTATGTAGGCCGCCACTGCAGCTCAATAGGCTAATCCACCTTGAGGCGCCGGCACACTGGGTTCTAGTCCCGGTCGTGGCGCCGGATTCTGTCCTGGTTGCCCCTCTTCCAGGCCAGCTCTCTGCTGTGGCCCGGGAGTGCAGAGTGGACAGTGAGAGAGACAGAGACAGAGAGAAAGGTCTTCCTTTCTGTTGGTTCACCCCCTCCAAAAGGCTGCTATGGCCGGCGCACTGTGGCCAGCGCTGCGCTGATCCAAAGCCTGGAGCCAGGTGCTTCCTCCTGGTCTCCCATGGGGTGCAGGGCCCAAGCACCTGGGCCATCCTCCACTGCACTCCCTGGCCACAGCAGAGGGCTGGCCTGGAAGAGGGGCAACCGGGACAGAATCCAGCGCCCCGACCGGGACTAGAACCTGGTGTGCCGGCGCCTCAAGGCGGAGGATTAGCCTAGTGAGCCGCGGCGCCAGCCCAAATCTTTTCTGATAGTTGGCTGGGTGCTTTGTATTGCATCTTGTTACAAGTGACTCATTTTGGTCAGTAACCTTCCCTGTAATTAAAACGCCATATAGGGCGAGGCACCATGGGTTAAGCCGCCACGTGGGATGTCAGCATCCTGTATTTGAGTACCTGGGATGGAGTCCCACCCCTGCCTTTGACCCAGCTTCCTGATAATGCACACTAGGGGGCAGCAGATGACAGCTCCAGTACTGGGGTCCCTGCCACTCACATGGGAGACCCGGATGGAGTTCCAGGCTCCTTGATTTGGCTATTGTGGACAATTAGGGATTTAGGGAGTGAACCAGTAGATGGAATATTCTCTCTCTATCTCTCTCTCAAATAAATAAAAATAAACTAACAAAAGTATATATTTCACATTTGTTAAAAAAGATCTTACAACATGTCTTTGTGCGACCTGCAGGTATTACTCAGTTCCATTCCTATCCAGGTACCAGGAAGCTGGAGAGATCTTACCACCTAGGAGATTGAGAACCTCAGAATCCCTTGGGAAAGGCCACTCCAGTTCCGGAGTTTTCTGTCCTTAGAAGAGCACTATTATTTCATGAAATTCAATAACAATTTTTCTCTCTGCAGCCTGGTTAGGAACTATTGTTAGGCTGCACTTACGGATATGGTAACTCCATCTATATATTACATTTTATTTACGGATGGATGGTATGTGGGTGGGTGTGTGTGTTGTGTGGGGAATGTGAGTATCTCAGGGTCCTCAGTACTTATTCAGTAATAGCTGTTGCCTAGGAATTATAAAAGTTGCTATTTCTTGAACATGTGCATGCCAGGCAGTGTCTTAAATGCATACCATTTACATCACATAGTGAATAATGTTCAAACTGCCCTCTAACTCCTCAACCCAAAATTGTTTCAGGTGGTGGCTGGATGGAACTTTCAAATTACCTATACAATTGCACAGACTAATTGCTCCAAGGAGAACTTTCTCTTCTTGACTCCAGACTGCAAGTCCCTTTTGAATGGCGTAAGTAGGCAAAAGTTTAAGTGTAAAGCTCTTAGCATTCTGCTTGCAGGATTTACAGGCATGGGAAAGATACGGGACAGTCTTATCCCTACAATCTTAGCTGACATCCAGTGATTCATGGTCACAATCACTCAGAATTCCTGCAGCTCAAGTCACTGCCTTACCCACTGCTGAAAGAGTCTGCCTGGCCAGCAATGCGTGTTTACAGAACAATCGGGGGCTGCCGGGGCCTCAGAGGCACTGACGGCATTGTCAAGGTGGTCTTCGTGTCACACTGTCCTACCTTCTTTTCTTCCCCAGGTACTCAGTGCCCTCATGGCTGTCCCCAGCTTTACTTGGCATAATTCCTCACTTCAAGCTTTTTTTTTTTTTAAGATTTATTTATTTTATTTGCAAGGCAGAGTTACAGAGAGGCAGAGGCAGAGAGAGAAGTCTTCCATCCACTGGTTCACTCCCCAAATGGCTGTATCGGCTGGAGCTGAGCCAGTCCATAGCCAGGAGCCAGGAGCTTCTTCCAGGTCGCCCAGGTGGCCCAAGGACTTGGGCCATAGTCCACTGCTCTCCCAGGTGCATTAATAAGGAGCTGTATAGAAGTGGAACAACAGTGGCTTTATCTGCTACACCACAACGCTGGCCACTCTAAATTTTTAAAAAATATCTGTGTAAGGCCGGCGCCGTGGCTCAATAGGCTAATCCTCCACCTTGCGGTGCCGGCACACCGGGTTCTAGTCCCGGTCAGGGCGCCGGATTCTGTCCCGGTTGCCCCTCTTCCAGGCCAGCTCTCTGCTATGGCCAGGGAGTGCAGTGGAGGATGGCCCAGGTGCTTGGGCCCTGCACCCCATGGGAGACCAGGAAAAGCACCTGGATCCTGGCTCCTGCCATCGGATCAGCGCGGTGCGCCGGCTGCAGCGGCGGCCATTGGAGGGTGAACCAACGGCAAAGGAAGACCTTTCTCTCTGTCTCTCTCTCTCACTGTCCACTCTGCCTGTCAAAAAAAAAAAAAATATATCTGTGTAGGGGCCGGAGCTATGGCATAGTAAGTTAAGCCACCACCTGCAATGCCGGCATCCCATATGGGTGCCGGCTCAAGTCCCAGCCACTCCACTTCCAATCCAGCTCCCTGTTAATGGCCTGGGAAAAGCAACAGAAGATGGCCCAATTGCTTGGGCCTCTGCCACCCACAAGAGGAGACCTGGATGAAGCTTCTGGCTCCTGGCTTCAATCTGGACCAGGGGATAGAAGATCTCTCTCTCTCTCTCTCTCTCTCTCTCTCTTTCCCAACCCTTTCTTTCTATAACTCTGACTTCAAATAAATAAATACATCTTTTAAAAGAAAAAAGTCTGTAGTTAAGAAGTGATACAAATTGAGAGTTATGATAGCATTTGCTGACTCCTCTTGTCCATTGGTCCTTTCAAGTTTTCTTCTTGATCTTAAGTCAGTGTTGAGCATTCATAATTTTCCAGAGAAGTATCTGTTTCATGGGATTTAAATTACAAACACTTGTTCATAATATTCTCTCACAGTTTTATATTTCTTTGTATGTGTTGCTCGTTGCCTTTTTATACATTTGATTATTTTCTCTTACTCCAAGAAAGTGCATCTGGATATTTTTATTAAAACTAGTGCTCTCTGTTTTCCATTTCACCAGTTCTGCTTCTGTCTTCATTGTTTCTTCCTTCTTGTCTTCCTTGTCTATTTTTTTCCCAATTTCTTGAAACAGTCACCTAGGTTTGGGGTTTTTTGGGGTGTTTGGTTTTTTTTGTTGTTGTTGCTTCATTTCTCAAATTGTGACATCACGTGACTCCATGCGTCGACTCCGAAGGCTCTTCTGCAGGTGAAATGGAATTCCCATCTTTGTTGCTTTTTCATTTCTTCCTTATCCAAAGAAGACCCTAACTTTTCAGGCCAGTGTGTTTATGTTTCCAAGTACAGTGCTTTGTTTGTTTCAGCTTATGGTGCTAATTTTTAGGGATCTTGTTTTCCCTTTTTTGAAGTTGTCCAAAAATGTGACCTATGTTATTTCTGCTTTGCAAAACTTATGGAACCTTTTTATAACCTAGTGTAAAAGCAACTAAAAATATTTGCCTGATATTTACAAAAGTATCATTCAAAATCCATGCGTTGTTATGCCCAGTTCAGTTGTCCCCAAAGACCACCAAGGAGCCGATACCGCTGTAAAGCGCATGAGAGTTTTATTGCAGGTCCGGGCCTGGACTCTCAATCAACACCAATGCAGCAGGTCTGAATTGAGAGCCCCGACCCTTCAGTTAACAGGGTTTTTATAGGGTTTTCAGAGACATTCTATACATCATGGTACCATTTAGCAAATCATCTCATCCCGCGGGAAATTCAAAAGGACATCTCCTAGAATTGATTAGTGCATCCAGTGGCGGGAACGGACCTGCTAAAGGTGGTTGGATGGCTTTGGGGTTGACGCCTTTTGAATTGATTGGCCGAAGCACAGGGTCCGAGCTGCTGGGGTGTACCTGCCGAACTGCAGGGTCTCAGGAAGCTATTAATGACCTTATCTGCCCTGAGAAGACACCAGGAACTCTAGGTATTTCTCTGTTATCTGCTAATTGGCTGTTGCTAGGAGAGTTTATTGCAAGGGGAGTTCATTTATTTACTTTTAGGAGCTTCTGGCTTAGGGTTCAGGGCCTGGTCAGGCCCAAGTTACAAGATGGAGGCCTAATTTAAAATAGTTACACCTTGATCCAGGCTCAGGTCTCACAGTATCAAATGAAAATAAATCAATCTTTGTGGTTACGCAAGTCTTCTATGATCTTATTTTTTATCCATTTGCCCTGTTTTAGATTTATGGTTGTACATTGCTTCTCCTCCACAATTATTTATATCTATTTCTATTCATATACCTAACATTTTCTGTTTTATTTAGATTTCTGCCTTCTAGTCTATATCTTAGAAAATAATCTTTTTACTGCCTTTATGAGTTTTTGTTACACTGAATCTTACGTTGTCCAATATTGATCATACTCTGGCTCCTTTTTCCTTTATATTGCCCTACATATCTTTGCTAATCCTTTATTTTTAAACCATATTACCTTTTTTATTATAAGGTATGATTCTTGAAGCTGATACAGATTGATATTATTTTGAACTTAACCTGAAAGTTCTACATTTTTGAAAGAAAATTTTACCCAGTATCTTTAATAGTTACTATTTCTGTACAAGGTCTTCTTGTCATCTTATTTCACGTTTTCTGAATAAATCTGTATTTGTGTCTATGGATGTTGGTTTTGATGTTATTACCTGTTGTTCATTCTGTCTTTTGCAGTAGGACTAAGTTTTGGTTATTTTTTTTCCTAGGCAATAATGTGGGAAGTAGATATCCTATTTATAAATTGTACAGCCATTTAGAGTCTCAAACGTATTTTTAATTCATATATGTATATGCTTTTTAAACATCAGGATATTGGTGAGTGCAGAGATAATGCGTACGTGGACCCTCAGCTAAGAATAGCTTCCTTCTCCCAGAACTGCGAGCTCTTCCCAGGTGAGGCCTGACACGCTGGCACCGCACTGGCAGAACAGTGCCCAAACGGCTGCATCTTTTCGTGGAAACTGACATGCCGCAAAGTCTATGTAATCCACAGCCCCTGCCGAGAACACTGGGCACCTTCCCTGCCTGGCTGGGCTGCAGCAGGTGCAGCTGAAACTGCTCAGGAGTGGCCAGAGGGGATGTGGTGACGGAAGGAAAGTTTTATGTCCTCTGGGCAAGGCTGGCCTTGGAGTTCAAAGCCAGCTGATCTTCCTGTGTATAAGTTGTCCTTCAGTGGGGTGATTAAAAGTTAGAGAGAAATGTATCCCATTTTAACCACCAGAATAAAACACTTTCAAGTACAAGGGGTTTCTCTCTCTCTCTCTCTCCTGGAAAGTTCCAATGGGAGGAAAGGAAGTTAGTATGAGTTTCCAATCACTTCAGTATTGTAACAAGAGCTGGCTTTTCTCACATTGTATATATTCCATAAGAAGAAGAAGCAGCTTTACTGAAGGTGTCTTTACCAGGACTTAAAAATTTCCCATTAGAAAGTAATTCCTTTAATTTAAGCATTGCTTTTAGTTTCCATCAAAAGTGCAAGGTCAGGAAAAAAGTAATATAGTATTGACTGAATCATTAACACTTTGGATTGAAGGTGTTTCCCTCCGGTGTGCCAACGGGAAGAGAGTCAAGTGATGAAGGTCATCCAGACAACCTTCACGCACTCAAGAGTGGGCTAGGCTACCACGCAGCACTCTATTAACACGCAGGCTGGATCTTGTGCAGGACAGGTGTTAGGCCAGGCTGCCCTTTTGGTGTGCACACTTACTTCAGATCTCACTCTTTCAGGGGAGGATTTTGTCCAACCACCTACCAAGATATGCGCCGGCTGCCCCCGTGAACTACCTGTTGACAGCCCCATGCTCAAGGAGGTGCTGACGCATTCCGTGGCAAAGCTCAACGCAGAGAATAATGAAACTTTCTTCTTCAAGATTGACACCGTGAAAAGAGCAACTGTCCAGGTCTGTATGTGGTGAGCGAAAGCAGTGACGCTGTAGCCTGGGTGCACGTTGCTTCTGATTGTGTCACTGATCCCGGCTCAGGATTGGGAAACCGTGTGTCTGGGCTCGGGATTTGGTAGATTTGAATTTCCAGTCCCCAGCTTGCTGCGTGCTTGGTGTGTGATCGTGGACAAGCCTCTTAGGCCATGCTCTCTGCTTACTCTCTGCGAAGGACTGGGGTGAGGAATAGCAAAGGTAATGTGTGCCAAATGACTTCACAACTTCTGAAATGCTGTGTGAATACTAGCAAGCACTACATAATCAATAAATCTCATCTCCCATCATAGTATCACCCAGTGCTGTGGGCTTAGCCACGTCAGTCAGTTCATCAGTTCATCTCTCCACACTTTTCTCCGTGGCATTTCTCCCCCAGCTCCCTCTGCCTGCAGTTCCCTTTCTTCTTAGAAACGCACCCTCAGGTGTTGGCACACTCTGTCAAAGCACTCTGCGCAGGTCAGAGCCTGCAAGGCTGGGTCAGGAACATCTGCAGGGAGGTCACCCCCCTACTGCCACCTCTGCACCTCTGGGTGTTTCACAGGCAGCCCCTCCACAGTGTTGCAGTGACATCAGCACCTCCACAATCCTAGAAACCGCAGCACACCGAAAGCTGAGCCCTGGGCAGCTGCACACACGCATTCGCCCGGAAGATCTCTGCCTTTGGTTTAATGGTCTGTTGTCTCCATGTTGAAATTCTTATGGTTGAGCTTGTGTTTTTAAATGACATTCGAACCCCAGCTGAGGGACTACCCTGTGAAAGATCGGGGTACTTGTCCAAATTGTCAAAGTCGTGAGTAGCAAGGAATAGCGGAGAAACGGTTGCAGCCAAGAGGCACTTAGGGAGACAGGACGGCCACGTGTGATGCGGTATCCTGGATGCAGACCTCGATGCCACATCGCTAGGGGGAATGTGACACGAGAGAACATCAATTAAATGTAAATAAACGCTGTGTTTTGGTTAAAGAAGAGACCGCACCCTCTGGGGCAGCATCTCTCCCTCCATGCCCTGTCAACAGAGGGTTAGCAGCGCCCTCTTCTGGGAGTCTGGAGACCCTGCTCTACCACAGTACCAGCCAAGCACGTCCTGGGGGAGCCGGGGTGGTACCTGAAGCCTTTTCAGCTCCCTGGCCTCATTTGTAAAATGAGTGGCTGGATTTGAAGAGCCTAACTCCCTGCCACCAGCAGAGGTCTGGGACTAACGTATTTGTTAGTGGCTGGATGCCTGTAACAGGGACTCCAATTGGGCTTCCCTGAAGACAAGCTAAAGAGAAGTAACCAAAATAGAATCCAACTGTTAGAGCAGATTTTTATTTATTTATTTGAAAGAGTTACACACAGAGAGAAGGAGAGGCAGAAAGAGAGAGAGAGAGAGAGGTCTTCCATCCGCTGGTTCACTCCCCCATTGGCTGCAAGGGCCAGAGCTGCACTGATCAGGAGTCAGGAGCCAGGAGCTTCTTCCAGGTCTCCCACGGGGATGAAGGGGCCCAAGGTCTTAGACCATCTTCTACTGCCTTCCCAGGCCATAGCAAAGAGCTGGATCAGAAGTGGAGCAGCCGGGACTCAAACCAGCGCCCATATGGGATGTCGGCACTGCAGGGGGTGGCTTTACTTGCTATGCCACAGTAGCCGCCCCAGGCTCAAACTTTTGACTCAGTAATTGAATTTTGAAGAATCGAAAATATGAGTCTACATATACAAATATATTCACTGCAGTTTTAATGAAAGAGCAAAAAATAGCAAACTGTCGAAATCATCAATAACATGGCATAGCCTTATAGCGGAGCATTAAGTAGCCATTGTTTAGTAAATATTTATTTATTTACTTAAAAGCAGAGCAACAGAGAGGGGAAGTTGCAGAGAGAGAGAGAGAGAAATCTTCTATTTGCTGGTTCACTCCCCAAATGGCTGCAAAAACCAGGGCTGGGCCAGACCAGAGCCAAGTGACAGGAACTCTAACCAGGTCTCCCACATGGACGGCAGGGATCAAGGACTTGGACCATCTACTGCTTTCCCAGGCGCATTAGCAGGGAGCTGGATCAGAAGCAGAGCAGTCACGTCAAACCACCATTGATGTGGGATGCCGGCGTCACAACCAGAGGCTCAGCCCACTGCACCACAATGCTGGCCCCTGGGCAGCAGTTTTAAAGTGCCTTTTGAAGAAATCTCAGTATAGGAAATGTATTCTATTTTCATAGTCAGTGTTAAAAAGGAGCCATACAATTGAGTATATATTATGTTCCAATCGTGTTATAAAAAATGTACAGAGAGCAATACTGATCAAAACGGACACTTTGATTTCTCTACCACTGGGGCCCACCCTACTGTCACCCCCTCATTGCAGTCACATGACCTGTCTATGATTAGTTAATGGGGATGAAAACTCACCATGGCTTGTTTCTGTCAGTTTCACCTCTCACGTTTCATTTCTGCTTTCATATGGAATCCCTTTATGCTTTTATTTACTTAGTTATTCATTTGAAACACAGAGAGACAGAGGGCAATCTTGCAGACATTGGTTCGCTCCCCAGATGCCCTCAACAGGCAGGTCTGGGCCGGGGCGGCCAAACCTGGGGGCAATAACTCACATCACCCCCGCCTTCCAAGGTCTGCATCAGCAGGAAGCCAGAGCTGGGACTCGAACCCAGGCACTTCACTACGAGATGTGGGCTCCTAGCCTTAAGGTGAAGCACCCACCTACCAAGGAGTTTAAATATGCATACAAACTGAAAGTTTTGTTGTGAAGCATTTGCACTTCTTGTGCGCAAATCTCCAAGTCAGTGTATAATTGAAATCTCAAGATTCTCCCTTAAAATTCGTTAGAGAAAAAAATACATGTAATTTAGTATACATGCATTTATTAAGCACTTAGTTGGTGCTAATTAATTTTCCAGGTGGTGGCTGGACAGAAATTCGCTATTGAGTTCACAGCCAGTGAGACCTCATGTTCCAAGGAAAGCAATGAAGAGTTGACGGAAAGTTGTGAGATCAAAAGTCCTGGTGTGAGTACTAACACCGCTGCCCACCTTTTCACTGGAAACCTAGTTGATGTGTTAAGACTTATTTGCTTCGGTATCTCACTAATAACAGTGATCTCTCTTTTCTGTTTTCATGGACAGCAAAGTCTACACTGCAATGCTGACGTTTACGTGATACCTTGGGAGAAAAAAATTTACCCTACTGTCAAGTGTCAATCACTAGGAATGGTAGGATTCTTTTTTTCTAATAGATTTATTTTATTTATTTGGAAGGCAGAGCAATAGAGGCAAAGATAAAGAGAGAAAGAGATCTTTTATCTGCTGGTTCACTCCCCAAATGGCTACAAGGGCCAGGATTGGGTCAGCCTGAAGCCGGGAGCCAGGAATTCAATCAAGGTCTCCCACATGGTGGCAGTCGCCCAAGTACTTGGGCTTGGTCATCATCTGCTCCTTTCCTAGGCACATTAATGGGGAGCTGGATCTGAAGCAGAGCAGCCAGAACTCAAACCAGTGGTCCAATATGGAATGCTGGTGTTGCAGCTGGTAGCTTAACCTGCCTTATCACGACACTGACCCTGAATGGCATTCTTTTTTTTTTTTTTTTTTTTTTTTTTTAATTTTTGACAGGCAGAGTGGACAGTGAGAGAGAGAGAGAGACAGAGAGAACGGTCTTCCTTTTGCTGTTGGTTCACCCTCCAATGGCCGCCGCGGTGGCGCGCTACGGCCGGCACACCGCGCTGATCTGAAGCCAGGAGCCAGGTGCTTCTCCTGGTCTCCCATGCGGGTGCAGGGCCCAAGGACTTGGGCCATCCTCCACTGCACTCCCGGGCCACAGCAGAGAGCTGGCCTGGAAGAGGGGCAACCAGGACAGAATCCAGTGCCCTGACAGGGACTAGAACCTGGTGTGCCGGTGCCTCAAGGTGGAGGATTAGCCTATTGAGCCATGGCACCTGCCAGCATTCTTATTATAGTCAGCTTGATGTTCAATTCTCTTCATTCTGAGTAATTATATTTTGGGGTTAAAATGGGCCATTACTGAAAGGAATTGAGGGAGTATCATTTTTAAGTGAGTGAAATCTCACATTTCTCCACTGATTTTTTTTTTAATGGTTAGACGTGAAAGTAACAAGTCTCACAATCACTTCTCATACAGATCAGTAACCCATGGAAGCTTCTGGAAGCTGTCTTTGAGAAGTGCTTGGGAGAATTAACACTTGCCACATACCCTCAAGGTGTGCCTGAGGCAAGCTACATCTCTCCACTGCCCTCTGGAGAGCTTGTCAGGGATGTACTTTCAGCCCCACTCCAGTTCTAATGAATAAGAATCTTCATCTTAATAAATCTCCCTGCCCCACGCTGGAGATCCATACATGTGATCCAAGGTAGAGAAGCATTAGTTTACAATTTTTTAAAATTTATTAATCTTTCATTTTATTTGAAAGTCAGAGAGACAAGGGCAGATACAGACAAGAGATCTTCCATTCGCTAGGTCACTTCCTCAAATGCCCATAACAGCCAAGACTGGGCAGCGCCGACGCCTCCCATATGAGTGGCAGGGCTCCAACTACTTGAACCATTGCTTGCTGCTTCTCAGAGTGTGCATTAGCAGGAAGCTGGAATTGGGAGCAGAACCAAGACTCCAACGCAGGCACTCTGATATGGGAGATGGACAACCAAAGGGGCATTGTAACTGCTGTGCCAAATGCTGGCACCTACTCTTCTTTTTAAGTCTGAAAAGAATCCTGGGAGGGACCACTTTCCCTATTGTCAAAGATGAGACCCTAAAAATCAGACTCTGCACTCTCAGAGTGAATAACAATAAGATTACCAAGCATCTCGTCCGCATTTTCCATTAGTCTTCCTTATAACCTTAATAGGCAGGAGCTGAGGTTATTCCTATTTTATAAAGGGAAAAAATGAAACCAGTGGCACTTGGATGCAAATCTAGAACTAATCAATGCCCTCCCTTTTCACCATGACGATGGTTACAAGGAGTGTCTGGCTTGTTTCCAGAGCTGTGTTCTTTGTGCCACCAAACATTGCTTCCAACTGTGACATTTGCTCTGGTAGTAGAAGTGTAGATGGAAGTAACCCACAAATCCCTATCTTTGATGCAAGTTGCCTCTTCTCCTTCTCTGATTTGGGTTTTTGTCAGGCCTGGTGTATCTGCAGCCTAACACAGATGGTGCACAAAGGCTGCACGCCAAGCTTTTATCATGTCCTAACGTGTTTTGGCCCAAGACAGTAATCTGGAATATTTGCTCCCTTTGTGTTCAGTGCAAAAAGCCACTCAGAGTCTTTCAGGATAAAACAGTAATGGTGATGATAAAAGTAGTATCAATTAATGAATAGTGTGCCACATACTTGCACCATTACAAGCTTGGTGACACTCTAACAGGGATGGGGAAACTTTTTCCTGCCACGGGCCATTTGGATATTTATAGCATCATTCATGGGCCATACAAAATTATCAACTTAAAATTTAGCCTACTGCAGATTTATTGAATTTTGAGTTCTGCCTGTAGTTGCCTTGGCAGGGCCAGACCAAAGAATTTTGCAGGGCTTGAATGGCCCACGAGCCAAACGTTCTCCACTCCACTAGAGAGTGTGTAGTTGAACCAATCAGCTTTCCCAGATGGAACAAAAACCCTGCAGCTTATTTTAGAGTATTAATGATCAATGCCCACAAATCTTAATGTCAATCAAAAGAGGACAAATATTACCTATTCTGGAATACTAATGCAGTACTTAAAATCTGGCAAAGACCTTCCCCCTTGTAAACCAAGATAGCACTGCCGGATCTCAGTCTCTTTTTTTCTTCACTGAGACTGTGGTTTGCACAGTTAATCTATTTTCATCTTACTATTTCCTGTTTAGATCTCACTGATGAAGAGACCTCCAGGTTTTTCGCCTTTCCGATCAGTACTTACGGAGCGAACAAAAGGAGGAACAACTGTAAGTGTACCCCACACTCCCATGACACCTGTACAAGATGAAGAGCAGGACCCAGAGAAAGAACAAGAATCCATTCATGGGCATGGCTGGCACCTTGAAGAGCAAATAAGACATAGCGTTGACCATGACCATAAACATGAGCATGACCAAGGCCATGGGTACAAAAGAGGACATGGCCTTGGCCATGGACATAAAAAACAACATGGCCCTGGCTATGGACATCAACAGAAACTTGACTATGATCTTGAACCTCAAGGGGGACATGGCCCTGATCATGGACATCAAGGGGGACGTGGCCTAGCCCATGGACGTAAGCATAAGCATGATCATGGCCATGGAAAACATAAAAATAAAAACAAAAAACATGGAAAGCACTTGGCAAGCTCATCTGAAGAAAGTACTGCCTCTGCAGAGATGCAAGAGAAGACAGAAGGGCCAGCAGCCTTAGTGCAGGCAGATAGAGCTGCCACCTTCTCCGACTTGGAGGACTTTGATCTCATTGACGCTCTGATGCCTAATACAGCACCAGCTCCCACAGAGAGTGCTGATGATTGGATCCCTGATGTGCGGATAGAACCAACTATCCCTTCCTTTAACCTGATATCTGACTTCCCAGAAACAACGTCCCCCAGATGTCCTGGACGACCCTGGAAGCCAGTTAATGGAGCAGGTCCATCCACAGAAACAAAAGAATTTCATGATTTTGATCTCTCTGAAGCTCTTAATTAATTTGTGTAGCAAGGGATATTTCTTTAATGTTTTATCATCCCCTTTCTTCATCGTCCAAACATAAGTATCCTGATATAAAACACAAAAACCATGATGTCTCAGAATAGCCTAGAAGGAAGCAGTGAGACTCTCAATGGGGACGCTGTCAATCTCCATGGACTACAAAAAACCACATGACACTATTCTAACTCCTTCGTGGGTTTTCTAAACTAGCACAGGAAATGCACAAACTCATGTGCCTTTTGGCCTACTGCAGTCTGCTTCTCTGATAACAAACACGTATCTTAAAACATGTCATGATTTTCACACACAGATTCCTGGTGTTCCAAATCAACTAGCACCTGGTCCTTGCATGCATGGAAAATCAGAGCAGGCAAGAGACCAAATGCTGGCCTTATTCATGGGGTAAACATCACAAGAAGAACTTCTAGATGCCAAAGCAGTATAGCAAGGACAATGGGCTGGCCAAAGGGAGGGAAGGGGGAAGTAAATTCATTCATTGTCTTTCTGTTTCCAATCTGAGCTAATTATATCCAATAGGTACTCCCATTTGACAAGGCTGTTCTGATAATTCCTTTTCTAGGTGAGAGTGTTTCCTCCAAGTCAATATCCTCTGCTTACTCATTAACCACTCTGTGCAACAGGACTTTCAAATAGGAGTTTTCTGTTTACTTTTTGTCTAGGCTAGATTGAGTAATCCTTAGTTTGCAGAAGTCCTGAGTTGAACCATCAGGATGGAAAACAGAAACAGACTTGCCAAGGAAACCTATATATATATATATAATTGACAAGAGAATATTGAAGATATTCAATTCAAAAGAATATGAAGCAAACTTTGTTCAGAAATTTTGTCAGAAAACTGCTCTCTAGCCTCACTTTATAATCACATCTTCTTTCTGCTATGGCATTGAAGGCCATTGGCTTTTGCAAAAGAGAATCCTCTTTCAGTGCCTTATAGCGCAACAAAAGCAAATATTGTATGACCCATGCTGTATTTCCATTATTTTCTATAATAGAGAGACCAGATGTGGCTTTAAACTGCTACACGCACCTGTGGATGTCAAAGCTACTTCCTTTTGTTGGATGCATTCAAGCGTATGAGTTTTTACTTCATTTCAGATGTGGTCTGTATTTTTAAATAAAGAACCAATGATGTCAGGAAAAGAAATCTCACCTTGTCAACTGGTTGCTTTACTTTGTGAAAAATCAAATGATGACATCAGATTAATAGAGTTTCACTATACTTACAGAGGCACCTACAGTCCTGTGAGTACCTGGGCCGGCCCCCAAAGGCAGGTGCAGAGCCAACACCCAAGACTGAGGTCTATTGACCAGGGGGCAGATTCTTCACGCCTGGCACAATAGCCCACCAACCTCTGCCTGCAACCTTGAGTGCAAGGACGAGAAGAAAGATGGGATAACATTTAAATAGAGAAGAAGGCCATCTTGATCATTCTGTTCCTGGGTGAAATAAAGTTCCATTTGACATTCTCACTCCTGTTTAATTCACAGTAGTTTTCTTTTAGCCGTCCCCACCCTGAGGCTAACTGCAGTTGGCCTGAGAGTCACAGAGGCTCCTCCCCAGCTCTGGGACACTCCATCTACCCAACGAAGCAACCCCTTAGGTGGCCTTGCCACCAAGACCTCATCATGGGTCCCATCACGTGTCCACCACTAATCCAAGGACTCTCTCTCTCCTTTGTCATCTTCTGATTCCCAGACCAAAGTTCAGAATAACTTGGCTGGTTTATTATGATTTGTTATAATACAGTTAATTATAAAAAAATCTTATTTGTTAATATGATGTTTACCACTTCCCATGATCAGAAAATATCTAACTCCTAAAAACATTAAAGAAAATTTGACATTATCTTTCTGATCAGTGTAAAGGAGAGAATAGCAAACAACAAAATAACAACAAAATAAATTTTTCAACTTTTTAATTTTTAAATTTTCTATAACAAAAACATTTATTGCCGGCGTCGTGGCTCAATAGGCTAATCCTCCGCCTTGCGGCGCCGGCACACCAGGTTCTAGTCCCCGTCGGGCCACCGGATTCTGTCCCGGTCGCTCCTCTTCCAGGCCAGCTCTCTGCTGTGGCCAGGGAGTGCAGTGGAGGATGGCCCAAGTGTTTGGGCCCTGCACCCCATGGGAGACCAGGAAAAGCACCTGGCTTCTGCCTTCGGATCAGCGTGGTGTGCCGGCTGCAGCGGCCATTGGAGGGTGAACCAACGGCAAAGGAAGACCTTTCTCACTGTCTCTCTCTCTCACTGTCCACTCATCCTGTCAAAAAAAAATTCATTGAGTACCATATATAGACATTTACTGTGCTGGACAATCTATCTTTGGCACGAAACTTAATCCTCACATCTACCCTTTCTTTACAGTGAGGAAACTGCAGCTCAGAGGGCCCTGCCCGAGGTCACACAGTAAGTGACAGAACTGGCATTCGAATCAGACCTTTGGAACCCCATTACACCATTCATTTTGAGGCTTTATTATCAATGCTGTAACCACAAAAAACATACCAGGATAATTTCCAACTCCAAGAGGATCCTTGTCTCAATACAAAAACTCCCTCCTAAATCTCGCCCGTGGCCTGTGCTGCTGAGACCTGCTCAGGGTGAACCATGACCGTGCCAAGCAGCGGCCATCCACTATTTACCATCTGCTTAGCACCAGGTTCTGAGACAAGAAATAAATGTTGAAAGACATGAATCCTTTCCCTGAAAGAGAGTCTCATCCCTTTGGGATATCAAGACGAAAGCAGCTGGAGAATGAATGAAGCCCCGATGCTTTGTGGAGCAGGCAGCAGTCCTGAACAATGGCAGGAGATGTTGCAGAGAAGCCGGGGCCAGCCTGGGAGGCAGACAGGCCCAGCGGGGAGCAGAAATTGTAGCAGGCAGCGGAGTCCCTTCTATAGTCCTTGACAGACTAAGAGTCCCTGAGACAGGTTGTTCCTAAGGCTCTGGGCAGCGTGGATGACAGTGAGACGAGACCGAGGTCAGGGTACTGTTGGAGATGACCACGTTTCAGCCCATGTGTGACCACTCAGGGCTAGCACACAGCCCAGCATGCTCATTGTCCCAGCAGCAGGGAGGAGCTCCCCTTCAGGCCTTTGTTAGATAACGCTGGTACTCATGCACCCTGTTACCCAGTACTGTTTAATTACCTGCATCCTCCCTCTGCTCCCCAGCCAAAGGCACACCCCTGTGTATGACCTCGGCTCTGGACCCACATAGCTTTATCTTCAGTGCAGGGACTGCCTATTACCTAACCCACATTCCTTGCATTGTCTAGGACCCACCCCTTAAGCAGGAGGCCCTCACTGGCTTTTCACCCCACTCTCCATTGCCGGATTCTGAGCCTGGTTCCAAAGCCTTAACTCTCCAGAAGACACATGCTTGTGAGCCCGTTCCAGTCTGTCCCGCATCCATGCTCCCCTCTGCGGGTGCTGTGTGCCTCCTCCCTGGGTAGAAGCAGGGCCTCTGGAGGCTCCCATGAGAAGACTTGAGAACACCCTGTAGATACAGGTCCGTGAACAGCACCTCTTCCAGAAGCTCCACTGTCTCTCCCTGTAGTGAGTTAGGTTATCAGCAAACTGTCATCTCAGTATCTTACAAACTCTGCTTTCATTAAACTATTGAAAACTATTATTTCACCTGGATTCTACAAGAATATCCGTTTGAACACCGTCTGTCTTCTGCAAAGCTTGAATAGGAGGCATTTGTTGCCGGCGCCACGGCTCACTAGGCTAATCCTCCACCTTGTGGCACCGGCACACCAGGTTCTAGTCCCGGTCGGGGCGCCGGATTCTGTCCCGGTTGCCCCTCTTCCAGGCCAGGGAGTGCAGTGGAGTATTCCCCAAGTACTTGGGCCCTGCACCCCATGGGAGACCAGGATAAGTACCTGGCTCCTGCCATCGGATCAGCGCGGTGTGCCGGCTGCAGCGGCCATTGGAGGGTGAACCAACGGCAAAGGAAGACCTTTCTCTCTGTCTCTCTCTCTCTCACTGTCCACTCTGCCTGTCAAGAAAAAAAAAAAAGAGGAGGCATTTGTTGCCCAGTATGCTTCCATTCAATGCAGAACTGTGAAGTAGTTAAGAACCAGGGTGCTGGGGTTAGATACCCTGCGTCCAAAAGCTGACAAGTAATTTCTCGAAGCTCTAACTTCCTCATCAGAAATATTAGGTTAATAATATACTCACCCTTAAGCGTGTTATGAGGATTAAGAGAGATAAATTCCTTAACTGGCATAATGTTTAACACGTGGTAAGCACTCAGTAAAAGGTAGCTATTATTGTATTACTGCAACATACACGGTATGTGACTTTCAGACTTTAACTCTGACGAAAAAGTGGTTTTGGTTTTTTTCTCCAGACAATGCTATGTGTTTACCACAGCATGCATCCCTCTCTGCTTCTGCAGCCTTACTCAGGATTCAGCTGTTGCTATCAGCCCACGTCAGGTGGCTGGTCATGTTCACTCCCTCTTTTCCTCTTCCTCGTGTTTTCAACTTTGGCTGTGCATTAAAATAACCGAGAGAGCTCCAGATGACTTGAATCTAAACCTCCGGGGGTAGTCTGAGTATCAGTATTCTTCAGACATTCTTCACTGATGCCAATGCACATCAGTGTTCACTCGTGAGAACAATTGATTTTGTCTCTGTTCTCCGCATATTAATGACTCAGTTTTACATTGTTCCATTTGAGTAACCCTTTCAATTTTTTATATTTTTTAAAGATTTATTTATTTATTTGAAAGTTAGATTTACAGAGAGAGAGAGAGAGGTCTTCCATCCGCTGGTTCACTCCCCAGATAACTGATCCAAAGCCAGGAGCCAGGGGCTTCTTCCGGGTCTCCCACACAGGTGCAGGGGACCAAGCACTTGGGCCATCTTCCACTGCTCTCCCAGGCCATAGCACAGAGCTGGATCAGAAGTGGAGCAGCTGGGACTCGAACCGGCAGCGGCTTACCCCCTACACCACAGCGCCGGCCCTCAAATCTTTTAGACATAGAATTATGAAACTCATGAGTGATGAGTGGAAGAATGGGTGGTTGGGCAGATGACTAAGTATTACATGACCGAGACTATCACAAGAACATGGGATAAGATGGGTACAAAAGTCATTTGAAAGACATAAACAAATGACTTAGTGAGAAAGAAGAATAAAGGGCAGGAATCAAGCAAAGTAGCCAAAAGCTTTCCAATCTAGGTGCGTAAGAGAATGGGAATGCCAGCACTGCAGGCAAGGAAACTGAAAGCCAGTCAGTACTTTCTAGTAATTCATTAATAAACGGATTGACCTAAGGTGCACATAATTTAAAACATTCCAAGAGCAAGTGGTTAGCCAGCAGTTAAAATGCCGGATAAGACGCTCACATTCCACGTTGGAGTGAGTGCCTGAGTTTGGTTACCGGCTCCATCTCCTGAGTGCAACTGCCTGCTAATGCAGACCCTGGGAGGTAGCAGTGATGGCTAAAGTAGCTGGGTTCCTGCACCCCAGTGGGAGACCTGGACTGGGTTCCCAGCTCTTGCTGCAGCCTGGCCTGGCCTGGCAGGCATCTGGGAGTGAGTCAGCGTACAGACGTTCTCTCTCACTCTCGCTCTCGCTCCCTTCCTCTGTCCCTCTCAAATAACTAAAGTTTAAGAACTAGATTTTAAAAGCATTTCAATAACAGCAAGAAATCTATGTACAAAGGACATATAAAACTCTGGTTTGCCCCAGCTCACACTGATCAGAGTCAAATGGTCAGTCATTTAATTTCTCTGTTTTCTGTGGCACACAAACGGAATAGTGTCATTAGATACCCATGGCATAGGTGAATGGAAAACTGTAATCACAAGACTCCTTATCATATAAAAAGAACAGAGTAATCTTTCCCGACAAGTAATCCTAACTTCTGTATCTACTACCGAATGTGTAATATGACTCTAGCAAAAGACTTTGGTTCTAACAAGTTTTCTCTTTTATCTACTCTACATGGTAATTAGAGATGGTACCATATTGACTGTGTGTAAATAACACTATTCAATATACCTAGGATAAATGGATGAAATAGTAGTTCTTGGGGAAAAATACAAAAACCAGTTTTTTAAATATTTATTTTATTTATTTGAAATTCAGAGTTACAGAGAGAGAGAGAGAGTTCTTCCATCCACTAGTTCACTCCCCAAAGGGCCACAAAAGCTGGGGCTGGGCCAGGCTAAAGCCAGAAGGCAGGAGCTTCTTCCAGGTCTCCCATGTGGGTGCAGGGCCAAGCACAGGGACCATCCTCCACTGCTTTCCCAGGCACATTAGCAAGGATCTGGATAGGAAGCAGAGCAGCTTGGATTCAAACCAGTGACCATATGGGATGCTGGTGCTGCAGACGGCAGCTTAATCCACTATGGCAAACACGCCCCAAGTACCAGTTTTTAAGGAAAGTAATATTCACTGGCTGGGTGATTCTGTACTGTGCCAGCAGGAAGTATTAGATGTGTAGAAAGACCCCTGCCAGAGTGGGCGTTTGGCACAGCTGTGGAGCTGCTGCCTGGGAAGCCCACATGGCAGATCGGAGCACCTGATTCAAGTCACAACTCCTACACTTCTTACCCAGCTTCTCGCTACTGTGCACCCTGGAAGGCAGTAGGTGATGCTTCAGGTACTTGGGTCCCTGCCGTTCATCTAGCAGGCCCAGACCGCGTTCCAGGCCCCTGACTTTGATCTAGGCCAGCCCCAGCTGTTGTGGGCATTTGGGAAGTGAATCAGAATTTGGGAAGTTCTATCTGTGGATAGAAGGCAAATCTCTCTCTTTCTCTTTCTCTTTCTCTTTCTCTTTCTCTTTCTCTCCTCCGTCCCACCCGTCATTCTCTCCCTTCCAAATACAGTGAAAATGAAAAATGAATCCTTTTTTATTTTTTAAGATTTATTTATTTATTTGAAAGTCAGAGTTACACAGAGAGAAAAGAAGAGGCAGAGAAATAGAGGTCTTCCATCTGCTGGTTCACTCCCCAGCTGGCCACAACAACCAGAGCTGCGCCGATCCGAAGCCAGGAGCCAGGAGTTTCTTCCAGGTCTCCCACGTGGGTACAGGGGCCCAAGGACTTGGGCCATCCTCCACTGCTTTCCCAGGCAATAGTAGAGAGCTGGATTGGAAATAGAGCAGCCTGGACTAGAACTGGTGCCCATATGGGATGCCAGCACTGTAGGTAGTGGCTTTACCCACTACACCACAGCACCCACTCCCAAATGAGTACATTTTAAAAATAAAAATTTTTGTAAAAGGAGACCATTTCCTATATGGTTCTGGGTTAGCATTATACAAAGGAGAAATGTGTGTGATATTTGGCAGGTGAAATGAAGAGGCAAGCATTCACACTCTCTGAATGTCACTGGGGTCAGGTGCAGTGAGAGACCGCTGCAAGGAGGCAGTCGAGTTCAAGGCCAGCCCTCATGCTCCCTGCTTTGCACACAGCTCTTCTGGCCATACTGACCTAATAGCCATGCTAGACCCACAGATTTCTTCACGAACCCCCTCTGGCAGCTGGATTTGCCCGTATGGATTCCCCCCAAAGCTCTGACTTGTCCAACAGCACCAAGGCCTGCAGAAGGCTGATTAGTTACTTTTCTCTGCTCTTAGTAACTCCCCTTCTCTGGACCTTACTTTCCTATCTTCTCCCACTATGGAAGAAAATCCAGTCCCTAAGGTAAGTCCCCTAAACCTTAGTAGGCACAGATCTTCCTCCCTCGTCAAATCTAATTGACACACCAGCTGTTTTCCCCTATGATTTTGATGTGGGTTAAACAGGCAGACAGCTAGTTAGGTCTGTGGAGCTGCAAGTCACAAGCCACCATATCCTGCCCCAGGCGATCTCCTACTTGTCAATCAAAGCACCCATCTTCCCATCATGCATCTGTTGCATCCAGGACCTGGGCACATAGGCAATAAAAGGGGCTAGAAGTGAGTGAGCACTCCTTTCCACCTTGGACCTTGCTTGGAGGTGCTGTGTCCATCTTTTCAGAGTGTGGATTTTCTTTACTTTTTTTTTGTAAGATTTTATTTATTTATTTGAGAGGTAGAATTACAGACAGTGAGAGGGAGAGACAGAGAAAGGTCTTCCTTCCATTGGTTCACTCCCCAAGTGGCCACAACAGCTGGAGCTGCGCTGATCCAAAGCCAGGAGCCAGGAGCTTCTTCCAGGTCTCCTACATGGGTGCAGGGGCCCAAGGGCTCGGGCCATCTTCCACTGCTTTCCCAGGCCATAGTAGAGAGCTGGATCAGAAGTGAAGCATCAGGGACTTGAACTAGTGCCCATATGGGATGCTGGCACTACAGGCAGCAGCTTTACCTGCTACGCCACAGCACCGGCCCCAGCAAGTATTTTTTAAACGGAAATGAGCTAAACAGAATTTGTGTGTGGCACAGTGTTAAGCCCAAGGAAGGCATCACTGAACAAGTAGATGCTGTTTATGCCTTTGTTCATCTTACAGTCTAAGGCAGTTGTTCACAATCTTCATGGTCATCATAATCTCCTGGTAGCTTATTAAAAGCCAGTTGCTGGGGCCAGTGCTGTGGCGTAGCAGATAAAGCTGCCATCTGGAGTGCTGGTTCAAGTCTCGGCTGCTCCAATTCTTTTCCAGCTCTCAGCTGTGGCCAGGGAAAGCAGTAGAAGATGGCCCAAGTCCTGGGACCCCTGCACCCACATGGGAGATCTGGAAGAAGCTCCTGGCTCCTGGCTTTGGATCAGTACAGCTCCAGCTGTTGTGGCCAATTAGGGAGTGAACCGGTGAATGGAGGACCTCTCTCTACCTCTCCTTCTCTCTCTATAACTCTGCCTTTCAAATAAATAATTTTTTTTAAAAAAGAACTTATTTATTTATTTATTTGAAAGGCAGAGGGAGACAAAGACCTTCCACCCACTGGTTCACTCCCCAAATGGCCACAACGGCCTAGGGCTGGGCCAGGCTGAAGCAAGGAGTCAGGAGCTTCTTCCAGGTCTCACATGTGGGCACAGGGGCACAAGCACTTGGGCCATCCTCCACAGCTTTCCAAGGCACATTAGCAGGGAGCTGGATCGGAAGTGGAGCAGCTGGTACTCGAACAGGTGCCCATATGGGATGCTCGTGTTGCAGACAGCAGCTTAACCCACTGAGCCACAGCACCGGCTCCGTACCTAGTAGGTCTTAATCACTGCATCAAACCCGGCTCCACCTGTTTGTGATTTTAATGTGTAGGTCAAGGTTGAAACCAATGATGTGAGCAAGAGTAGTAATTACCATTCATTGCTTGTTTGCTCTGTACCAGCCATCACCTGAAGTTCTAACAACACTATCTCACCTACGAAGCCCTCCTAACAGGTGAGGTCAGCTGGACATGGCCACATAAGCAATGGTGAGGAAGGAAGGTTCCTGGGTCTCTGACAACAGAGACCGTGTTGACACTGCCAGATGACATTCCTCGGCCTCACAGACGCAGTGCACTTGATTTGAATACTGGATAATGAGAAGTTCCCAAGGCAGGCAAATGGCTAAATGGCCTTTGGAGGTACTGCAGTAGAGGCAGCAAATAAGAGTTAGTGTAGGAAGAATTTCTGAGCTAGACAGGAAATCTGGAACAGATGGCTGTTGCAGCCACCTTTGTCCAAGGCAACCTTGACCCTGACCGCTGCTTCATTTGTGAAGACCTGACACAGGACCAAAAGGAAAGGAGAAAGATACAGCTGCTCAGAGTTGCCTTGAAACAATAATGAGCATGTGTTCTTTTTCTGCCTTTAATCTCTCTTTCTCTCTTTTTTTTAATGCTTACCACCACTGGGTCTTGAAATCTCACCCTTCCCAAACAACTTTGTGCTAGTTTGATGCACATGAATAAGCCAGGAAAAATGTGGGATGGAGACTAGTTTAATTTAAATAGCCATTTAAATGCTGGAATTCATTATTGATTTTTCTCTGAAATCTTTCTTTGTATATACTATTTTACATTACAAACTTTATATGAATCATATATTTATATTACAAAAGTACAAACTTTTTTTAGTGTGGAATATGTGGAAACTAGATAATAATGTCATGAAGAAAATAAACACTATTGTAATCTCACTGGCTAAAGGAGACTACTGTTGAAATTTTGGTGATAACTTCAGAAACAGCTACTCCAGGAATACAATATGCGATCTCTATTTTTCATTCAGTATATGCTGTGATGGTTTTCATGTGTCTTGAGATTTGATTTCCATATATGATTTTGTAATTATAATAAGTACTCGAAGACCTTTCAACAGCGATCCACTAGGGCAGCTGTGCCGCTGGTAAGAGGATTCAGGAGGTGTGGTGTTGGGCCTCGGGGTTATTGTGCTGCCCTGGGGCCACCCTGTAAGGCTTGGAGCCATAAAACAGGTGGAGTGTCCCCTGTGAGTCATTAGTAACTGACTCACAAGAGGAACTAAGTGTCCTCATATCTCAGAGGTGATTCAGCTTCAAGTGCTCGTCTTTCATCAGGTGTGCAAGGATTCGCTATGAGCTTGGGGTACCCGGGAGTTTTTTTCCTCCTCCATAGTACCGTGGGAGAGGCAGTGTTGGCCCAGGGGTCAGAACTCCTTTCCCAAGCCTGCTTGCCTTCCTTTCCGGGGAACTGCTGCCCCCCAGAGGACGAATGCCTGAGGGGCGGTGCTTACCAGGGGCTCGGGACGCTGGCGAGAACGTGCACTCCTAATGAAGGCATTTCTCTCCTTCGTGTTCTCATTCTTAAAGGGCTTCTGGGTAATTTCAGTTTACCTGAGACTCTTCTGATGTCTTTTGTTATCTATGATTTTTTTTCCCCTTGAAAGTCCATATGTACTTAAGAGGATCCAGGACACTCAAGGGACACTGGGCTTCCTGAGACCTGGAGCTCAAGGCGTACTCCTAGAGGGCTGGCGAGCATGTGTCACGGCGGCACAGAGCAGGAGCTCCCTTGCAATAGGCCTTTGAACTCCACCAGATACCTCGTCCATGCAGGAAATGAGAACTAAAGGCTGGAGAGTTCCCTGGGGCTCCCAGGGTTGGATTCAAGAGACTGGAGAGCTAAGAGGGTTATGAAGAAAAGCGAGTCACTGAGCCTGAAGGAAAGCTCTTCTCCAGAAAAAGCTTTAGACCAGGAGAAGATTGCTACTGAGTAGAAGCGTTCAAGTTCAGATGAGAATTGAAACTATAACTGATCAAAATAACATGCAAAATATACAAAGTAGGGTATAAAATCTAAATCACTAGGCCGGCGCCGCGGCTCACTAGGCTAATCCTCCGCCTTGCGGCGCTGGCACACCAGGTTCTAGTCCCGGTCGGGGCGCCGGATTCTGACCTGGCTGCCCCTCTTCCAGGCCAGCTCTCTGCTGTGGCCAGGGAGTGCAGTGGAGGATGACCCAAGTGCTTGGGCCCTGCACCCCATGGGAGACCAGGATAAGTACCTGGCTCCTGCCATCGGATCAGCGCGGTGTGCCGGCCGCAGTGCGCTGGCCGCGGCGGCCATTGGAGGGTGAACCAACGGCAAAGGAAGACCTTTCTCTCTCTCTCACTGTCCACTCTGCCTGTCAAAAAAAAAAAAAAAATCTAAATCACTAAATATATAACTAAGTCATTAATAAAATTTACATAGTTATCCTATTATTACCTAGCATAAACATTCTCAGAGTTGTTCTTAGATGAGAAAATGGAAAATTTACCTTGCACTGATTAAGCTGATATAATTCTTATTACGAACTATAGAATGGAGATAGGTATCTTGACATTAAGATTCGAATTAGTAGTCATAAAGAAAAGAGGGAAGAGAAAAAGGAAGGGGAGAAAATAAGGAAAGAAAGTTTAAAAATGAAGGAAGCACTAACCCACTAGTCAGTTTTTTTTTTTTAATTTATTTTATGTATTTGAAAGTTACAGAGAGAGGCAAAAACAAAGAGAGATCTTCCTTCTGCTGGTTCACTCCCCAGAATGGCCACAACCAGGAGCCAGGAGCTTCTTCTGGGTCTCCCACATGGATGCAGGGGCCCAAGCACTTGTGCCATCCTCTGCTGCTTTCCCAGGCACATTAGCAGGGAGCTGGATCGGAGGTGGAGCAACTGGGACTCAAACTGGTATCCATATGGGCTGCCGGTGCTGCGGTCCAGGGCTTTCATCCACTGCACCACAACACTGCCCCCAAATAATTTTTTAAAACTGAATTAAAGCAGCCAAAAATACTGCCCATGGCAAAGAGGTGAGCAACAGTGGGGGTCTGGTAATCATACTGACGTTATTGGTTTTTTTCCTGAAATATCTAACTACTTGTGAATTTTCTTAATTAAGCTGGAAAAGAATTTTTGGCTTTTCTCCTACATTTATAGGAGTTAAAAAGAAGGAAGGGACCAGTGCCGTGCTCACTTGGCTAATCCTCTGCCTGCGGCGCCGGCACCCCAGGTTCTAGTCCTGGTTGGGGCGCTGGATTCTTTTTTTTTTTTTTTTTCCGACAGGCAGAGTGGACAGTGAGAGAGGGAGACAGAGAGAAAGGTCTTCCTTTTGCCGTTGGTTCACCCTCCAATGGCCGCCGCGGCCGGCGCGCTGCAGCCGGCGCACTGCGCTGATCCGATGGCAGGAGCCAGGAGCCAGGTGCTTTTCCTGGTCTCCCATGGGGTGCAGGGCCCAAGCACCTGGGCCATCCTCCACTGCACTCCCTGGCCACAGCAGAGGGCTGGCCTGGAAGAGGGGCAACCGGGACAGAATCCGGTGCCCCGACCGGGACTAGAACCCGGTGTGCCGGCGCCGCTAGGCGGAGGATTAGCCTAGTGAGCCGCGGCGCCGGCCAGGGGTGCTGGATTCTGTCCCGGTTGTTCCTCTTCCAGTCCAGCTCTCTGCTGTGGCCCGGGAGTGCAGTGGAGGATGGCCCAAGTGCTTGGGCCCTGCACCCGCATGGGAGACCAGGAGGAAGCACCTGGCTCCAGGCTTTGGATCAGCGCAGCGCTGGCCACAGTGCGCCGGCCATAGCAGCCTTTTGGAGGGGGTGAACCAACAGAAAGGAAGACCTTTCTCTCTGTCTCTGTCTCTCTCACTGTCTAACTCTGCCTGTCAAAAAAAAAAAAAAAAAAAAAAAAAAAAAAAAAAAAAAAAGGAAGGGCAGGAGAAAGGGGGAGGAGGAGAGACAAGGACCAAGGACCAAGGTCCAAGCCAGGAAGGGTAGGAGAAGGGGGAGGAGAAGGAGGAGAAAGGAGAGGAGGAGGAGGGGAGGAGGGAGGGGGGGAGGGGGATGGGGGAGGAAGAGGGGTAGGAGGGGGGAGAGGAGGAGGAGCTCTGTTCCCCACCCATCCTCCACGTTTGGCTTTTTTTGGCGCAGTATTTTATTCTTTTCTTAGATCCTCGGTGTTTCTATGTCTCAGGCATTTTCAGCGTCGCTATTCCTTCAGCTGCTCCTTCAATTTTCTTAAGTTCATGACCGTCCTTGCTGGCACCGACTCTCATGCACAGGAAACGATTTCCACTGCTTTTTGCTGAGAGAATCCTTTGTGTTCTGAGAAAGAGCCCTGGCAGATCTGTTCTCCGGGAACTTCTGCCAACTGTCTTGAGATGCCACTGCGCTGGAACACATTTTGATGTGAGGTTCTCAGTTTGGATTTTGGGGGGACTCCACTGGTTAAAAAAAAATCCAGCTCTAAACCCTTATGAGGAGCTGAGATGTTAACAGTGGGGCAACTGAGTGAAAGGTATCGGGAGAGGCCGGTGCGGTGCCGCCTGCAGTGCTGGCATCCCATATGGGTGCCGGTTGGAGACCCGGCTGCTCCACTTTGATCCAGCTCTCTACTGTGGCCTGGGAAAGCAGTAGAAGATGGCCCAAGTGCTTGGGCCCCTGCACCTGCATGGGAGACCTGGAAGAAGCTCCTGGCTCCTGGCAGCCAACTGGGGAGTGAACCAGCGGATGGAAGACCTCTACCCCTCTCTCTCTGCCTTTCCTCTCTCTCTGTAACTCTTTCAAATAAATAAGTCTTTAGAAAAATAAAATATAAAGCTATCAGGAACTCTGTGTATTATCTTACACTTCTTCTGCAAGCTTAAAATTATGCCAAAATAGGGGCCAGCCAATGTTGTGGCATAGTGGGTTAAGCCAATGCCTTCAATGCCAGCATCCCTTCTAGGCACCAGTTCAAGTCCTGGCTGCTCTACTTCTAATCCAGCTCCTCGATAATGACTTGGGAAAGCAGTGGAAGATGGCTCAAGTGTTTGGACTCCTGCCACTCTTGTGAGAGACCTGGATGAAGCTCCTGGCTCCTGGCTTCTGGTTGGCCCAGTCTTGGCCGTTGCAGCCATTTGGGGAGTGAACCAGTGGATGGAAGTTCTCTGTCTCTCTCTCTCTCTCTGTAGCTCTGGCTTTCAAAAAAAAAAAAAAATCCCAAAAGAAAAAAGACAAAACAAAACCTTTACATTGCTAAAGACAGTTCAGCCCCTGGGTAACTGTAGTCAGCTCATATACTCCTGGTCCTGTTTTCACTTCCTGCTTCATTTGGAATATCCCTTTTTCCTTGGAAGCTCCGCTATGAATCTAAAGCAATTTGTGTTATGATGTACCTAGCATTTCTGGGAGTTTCTTGCTGGTGGATTTTCAAGTCACATTGGTTCAGTACACGTGGAGCTTTAATTCCCTACTTTCTCTTTATCCACATCATCAAGCTTTCGGCCCTACCACTGAATCTGCCCCAGCCCACATTACCAATAACACCCTTCTCACGAATCCAGTGGCCAATCCTGTCATACAGTCTAGCTCTCAGAGCCAGTGGAGCAGGGGAGTCCTCCCTCCTTGAAACCATCCCGTTGATCTGTCGCACTCTCCTCTCCTCCCCCCAGCTTCATTGGCCTCTCCTCAGCTTACATGATGGACATCCACAATTCTGCTGACCCTCAGATGTTGGGTCCTCTGGACTTGGTCTAGTACCCAGTCTCAGTTCTGCACTAACACCTTAAGTAATGCCATCTAATCCAGTGATTTTGAATGCCATGGATATGTCAACGACTCCCAGATGGAGCTCCTCCAAGCTGGTTTCTCCCTCCTGGGTCTTAGACTCACACATACAACAACATTCCAGTGTGAATGTCAAACTTAATATGGCTCAAACAGAACTCTCAGTTAGGTGCCAACTGTTGCAGCAGACAGACTAGAGGAGAAGAGCATTGCGGCTGGAAGCCCTCAGTAGGACAGCAGGCAGAGTAGACCCCGGGGTGCACTCGGCCCTTCCCCAAGTCGAATAATGTGCAGCGGCAAACCTGTGGCTCTCAGCGTCAATGTGACCACCAAACCTCCAATGCGCCGTCACAAGGGCACTCGGTCAAGAGACCTTTCTCTGCTAGTCCCCATGTGTGAAGACGAGACTTCTGGACTAACCATAGTGAAGGAAGAAAATCTGCCTGACTGCAGAAGGTAGGGGAGGAATTCCTGACATCTAACTTCTTTTTCTTTTTTTATATATATTATTTTATTTATTTGAAAGACATAGTTACGAGACAGAGAGAGAGGTCTTCCAGATGGCCGCAACGGCTGGAGCTGCGCTGATCCCAAGCCAGGAACCAGGAGCTTCTTCCGGGTCTCCCACGTGGGTGCAGGGTCCCAAGGACTTGGACCATCTTCCACTTCTGCTTTCCCAGGCCATAGCAGAGAGCTGGATTGGAAGTGGGGCAGCCAGGACTCGAACCGGCATCCACATGGGATGCTGGCACTTCAGGCCAGGGCTTTAACCCACTGTGCCACAGCGCCAGCCCCCTAACTGCCTTTTTTTTTTTTTTTTTTTTTTGACAGGCAGAGTGGACAGTGAGAGAGAGAGACAGAGAGAAAGGTCTTCCTTTGCTGTTGGTTCACCCTCCAATGGCCGCCGCGGCCGGCGCGCTGTGGCCGGCACACCGCGCTGATCCGATGGCAGGAGCCAGGTACTTATCCTGGTCTCCCATGGGGTGCAGGGCCCAAGGACTTGGGCCATCCTCCACTGCACTCCCTGGCCACAGCAGAGAGCTGGCCTGGAAGAGGGGCAACAGGGACAGAATCCGGCGCCCCGACCAGGACTAGAACCTGGTGTGCCAGCGCCGCAAGGCAGAGGATTAGCCTAGTGAGCCGCAGTGCCGGCTCCCTAACTGCTTTTCAACAGATTTGCAGAGAGTGTTTCTGTTTTATTGCCACACCTCCATGTGCAAAGGTACATGGTGCTACCAATTCCTGAACCTTGGTTGTTCTGAGCATGAATGAGAAATCGCCTGCCAGCTTTCCTCTCTCCTAGAATAGGACTGCACTTTGTCCTGTCTGCTAATCTTGTCATTTTCCCATTGGCTTTCCAACTAAAGAAACTTTGTGGCTGTTGTCTCTTGTCTAATTTTCCTTAGTGTTTAAATCTTTTAATAAGATTTTTGTACGGCACTTTGGTGAACTATCAGGAGAGAGAAATATAAATCTTCTTAGCCAGCGCCGCGGCTCAGTAGGCTAATCCTCCGCCTTGCAGCGCCGGCACACCGGGTTCTAGTCCCGGTCGGGGCACCGGATTCTGTCCCGGTTGCCCCTCTTCCAGGCCAGCTCTCTGCTGTGGCCAGGGAGTGCAGTGGAGGATGGCCCAAGTGCTTGGGCCCTGCACCCCATGGGAGACCAGGATAAGTACCTGGCTCCTGCCATCGGATCGGTGCGGTGCGCCGGCCGCGGCAGCCATTGGAGGGTGAACCAACGGCAAAGGAAGACCTTTCTCTCTGTGTCTCTCTCTCACTGTCCACTCTGCCTGTCAAAATAAATAAATAAATAAATAAAGATCAAAGATATCCTTATAAAAAAAAGAAATATAAATCTAATTTTAACTAAAAATCAAGACTTTCATCTATAAAGACAAAGTTCCTATTTGCAGGGAGGGCAACGCAGGGTAAAAATGCGTAGGAGCCTGAAAAAGTCTCCCCAGACCCACAAGCTACTCCAAGTTCCCTGGAGAGCTCTGAAACCTCGCTGCACACTGGCCAGCCCACGGGATTGCCCCAGGCAATGCTCAGCTCACGGCAGCTCAGCCCGGCAGAGCATGTAAAGGCGGGCGCGGTTGAGAAAGATCAACCCGTACTGTCCAGCCCTCTCCGTGCTTTTTACCCTCTAGGCAGAGAGCCACTGCAAAGCCACAGCCAAGGTAGAAAATAGGTGCCCCAAAGGAAGACTGAGTGTCTACGCCTCAGTCTGTGCCCCGCGGAGCATCCGCTCAGTGATTCCTCAGTCTGCACACACAGCAGAGGGAAGGTAACGCTTGTCGATCACTGTCTTATCACAGTCTTTGATCTGATCAAGATAAATTCATACAGAAATGCACTCCTTGACTCCGCCTTTTCACCTTGGGCCCTCACGTAGTTCAATTGTTAGATTTTCCTTTCAGTGTCTACTTTAGATTCAACAGCTAACTCCAAGCTGAAGACAAACAGAAAAACAGGCCCCTCAATTAATCCACCTTCTGGCATCTCAGGAAGCTCAGCCTGGGACGTCTAGTTTGCTTTCTGAAAGGAATTTGGGAGATGAATTTATCACAGCACCACTTTGTCCAAAATCCAGGTTTTAAGGTGTGCTTAGATTGAAATCTGTTGGAATCACCAGTTACTAAATGACACTGTTACTTATGGTTTGTTTTATTTAAATCAAGCTAAATCCAAAATTCTGAAGTTGCTTTCCAAAAGGGTTTTAAAGGAAAATAACATGAAAGCCACCCCTCCACTCTTTCTCCTTTCTGGGCAGATTCAAAGGCCTTCCCAGAGACATCTCGGAAAATACCAGCGAGTTACCCAGCGCCACAGTATTTCAGTGGGGACAGATGGAGAGTGGCAGTGCTAGGAATTTTTGTTGAAGTCCTGTTGACATAACCAAAAATAATTTGCTCTAGAAACAGCTGACAATATTTGTCTGCTAGTCACAGACTTCAGCCCATAAATCAGAATTTAAAATTGCAGGGGTCGGCACTGTGGCATAGCAGGTAAAGCTGACACCTGCAGTGCCAGCATCCTATATGGGCGCTGGTTCAAGTCCCGGTTGCTCCACTTCCAATCCAGCTCTCTGCTATGGCCTGGGAAAGCAGTAGAAGAAGGCCCAAGTCCTTGGGACCCTGCACCCACGTGGGAGACCCAGAAGAAGCTCCTGGCTCCTGGCTTCAGATAGGCACAGCTCCAGCCGTTGTGGCTATCTGGAGAGTGAACTAGCAGATGGAAGACTTTCTCTGCTTCTGCCTCTCTGTAACTCTGCCTTTCAAATAAATAAATAAGTCTTTAAAAAAATAAAATAAAATTGGAAACCAAAATCTACATGGTCTTCTGAGGAGTCAAAATGTTAATAAGCAGTCAGGGGTTGGAGCCGGCACAGTGGCGCAGTGGGTTAATCCTCCACCTGCTGCGCCAGCATCCCATATGGGTGCTGGTTCTAGTCCTGGCTGCTCCTCTTCTGATCCAGCTCTCTGCTATGGCCTGGAAAAGTAGTAGAAGATGGCTCAAGTCCTTGGGCCCATGTACCCAGCGTGGGAGACTGGAGGAAACTCCTGGCTTTGGATCGGCACAGCTCCAGTCATTGCAGCCATCTCCGAGTGAACCAAAGACCTTTCTCTCTGTCTCTCCCTCTCACTGTAACTCTGTCTCTCAAATAAATAAATAAAATCTTAAAAAAAAAAAAAATAAGCAGTCAGCGTGATCCCAGAGGAAATTGAGGGTGCAAAATTCTTGCTTCCCCAAAAGTTATCTTTATTTATTTATTTGGAAGTCAGAATTACACAGAGAGAGGAGAGGCAGAAAGATAGAGAGGTCTTCCATCTGCTGGTTCACTCCCCAATTGGCTGCAATGGCCGGAGCTGCGCCGATCCAAAGCCAGGAGCCAGGAGCCAGGAGCTTCTTCTGGGTCTCCCACAAGGGTGCAGGGTCCCAAGGACTTGAGCCATCTTCTACTGCTTTCCCAGGCCATAGCAGAGAGCTGGATTGGGAGAGGAGCAGCCGGGACTAGAACCAGCACCATTTGGGATGCCGGCGCCGCAGGCCAGGGCGTTAACCCGCTGCGCCACAGCACTGGCCTCCGGAAGTTCTCTTTAGCAAGGTCAGAAGTGCCTTCCCCACTCCTAGGGAGCTTCCAATCTTATGAGAATAACAAGGGAGTGGTGATTCCATTCTTCTGAGCTCACAGTTTACTTTGAAAACACATCACCTATCCACCCTTCAGAGACAAATAAGATCACAGAGCAGGTCTTCTGATGGGTTATATCCTTGCCTTGTAACTGAATGTCAAGCTGCTGGTCAAGTTTTCTTCTTCCCCAAAACTGTGCTTAAAACCCCACCACCACCAGCCCCTCCAAGTTTTGTCTGTCTTGGGGATCCCCTCCTGGCCACTCTGCCAGGAGGTCTCTGACTTAAACAAATCGTGCTTTTCTCTCTGCCTTGTCCGATAGGAAATTCTTCTTCCATGTGAGACAAAGAACGGAGGTAATCTTTTCTCCACCGTGTTTCAGCTGTTACAGTCTAGCTAATGACTTCAGAGTCCCACAGGCTACAGTGTGTACCTGGGTGTCCCAGCCAGAAGACTTCAGATGCACTGTATCCATACATAGTATTTATTTTAACAAAGCTATAATTTTTTTATTCAGCATCAGAAAAACACAACAAATTAAACCTAAGATTCCAGTGAAGCTAAGTAAATGCAAATTATAACCTGTGGTCACAATTATTTGTTAAGGAGAATTAGATAAAGAAGTCCAAAGGTACTCGGGTATGGCATAAATCATGAAGTCTGAGTAACTGGAGGATGACTGGATTTATAGCAAGGAAATAAGGTCTCTGAACTGCTCCACTTCCACATGTTTTGCACCACAACCTGACATGCAGGGACAGGAACTAGGAACACCTTCACCCAGAGGCAGGCTCAGTTTCAAATCTGGGCAAATTCTTCATTCAAAATTGACATACAGGGCCAGGGCTGTGGCACAGTGGGCTAGGTCTCTGCCTGTGTCACTGGCATCCCATATGAGTGCCTCTTCTGATCCAGCTCTCTGCTTATAGCCTGGGAAAGCAGTAGAAGATGGCCCAAGTGCTTGGACCCCTGGACTCTCATGGGAGACCCAGAAGAAGCTCCTGGCTCCTGGCTTTGGGTCACCTCAGCTCCAGCCATTGCAATCATTTGGGGAGTGAACCAGTGGGTGGAAGACTTCTCTGTCTCTCCCTCTCTCTGTCTGTAACTCTACCTTTCAAATAAACAAGTAGATCTTTAAAAAAAAAAAAAAACTGACATACAACATTTGCAGAAGGAACAACCACAAAGCAACTCCTGAGGGCATAGGCAGGAGGAGCTGCCTTATCACACTGAGCTTTTCTCCTTAGTGTGGCCAGGTGAAGAGAAATTTCATTTTTCAAGTGTCCTTTGTTGGTTTTTAAACATTGCTTATGCAATAAAAAGTAGAATTTAAAAATTACAAGTAGAACGACAATTTCTGAACAATTTCTAAATTTTGCCTAGTTTAAAATAGTTCCTTGTTAAAAAGACATGTATGTAAATCATCAGTATTTCAGTAAGTAGATGAAAGTTTATGAAGCAAAGGGATAAAAGTACGGGGCAAACATTTAGCAGCGCAGTTAAGATGCCACCGGGGGCACCCACATCCCACATTAGAATGCCTGGGTTCCAGTCCTGGCTCCACTTCTGATCCAGCTTCCTGCTAATGCACACCCTGGGAAGGGGCAAGCAATGGCTCAAGTACTTGGGTCTCTGCCACCCATGGGGGAGACCCATATGGAGTTCCTGTCTCCTGTCTTCAGCCTGACCCAGCCCCAGCTGTTGTAGGCAGTTGGGGAGTGAACCAACAGAGGGAAGATCTCTCTCTTTCTCTCTGTGTGTATGTCCTTTTATATATAATGAAAATAAAAAGTAAATTTTTTAGAAATAGTAAAGCTGTCATATGAGCTGAAGGAACATCAGAAAAATATCACTTTTTAGAAACATGATTAGCAGAATCTCTAAAACAAAGTAAAACATAATGTTGACCTTACAAGTCAGTGTAGGAAATAGATAATATCTCTTTGCCTTTGTAGCCTTAATACTCATTCCTACTTGTTCAAAAACACTTATTGAGTGCTTACTTCTGTGCAAAAGGAATGATTGCTAGTAATGAAAGAATTTCTCCCATCAATGTGACTTAAGAATAAAAGAGGCAAAGAAATTGTTTTTCAAGATTTGGAATCAATATTCACAACTTAGAAGCTTTTCCAGAACAATTCTGTTATGTTCTAATCACTTATTTACTGTCTTCCCTCAGTTTTGATTGTATGCAAAACCCAATACAGTTGATCAAATATTGTGGGTTGGCACAATAATGTCCTACCCCAAAGATTTCCATGTCCTGATCCCCATAACCTGTGAAAATGTTTTTTCATACAGCAAAAGGACATTTGCCATTGTGGTTAAATTAAAGAGCTTGAGATGGAGAGAGCAGACTAGATTCTCCAAACGGGTCCAACGTGATCACACGGTCCTTTTAAGAGGGAGGTAGGCGGGTCAGAACCAAAGATGTGACAACCATGGAAATAGTGAGTGGCCACAAGCCAAGGAGGGGGCAGCCTTGGGAGGCTGGAAAGGGCAAGGATGGATCCCCCTAGATCTCTGGAGGGAACACAGCTCCGTTTGATGTAAGCCTGTGAGACCCATTTCAGATCTACAATCTCCAGAACAGTAAGATAACCAATTCATGTTGCTGGAAGTCACCAAGCTACTGTGAATTACAGCAGCAACTGAAAATAAATACAAGCATCAGGACTCTGGGCTAAACATTGTGAGAGACTCAAGAGTGAATAAAATATAATCCCTCCTTTCAAGAAGTGTACAATTTAGTAGAGAATAAAACACACCCACTAAACTACAGGCTGTGTCATGATAACAGCGTAAGTGCAATACAACAGAATGGTTATGGGAACCCGAAGGAAAGAAATGGCTTTATGTCTACAGTGATTAGGAGGGGTGTAATGGAGGGGCAGTTTTAGAGTGAACTTTAAGAAGGGAAGTAAGTGTCAAGAGATAAGAGGGGTGGGGGAAAAATCACACTTTCACAAATTGAATCAGAGGGAAATTACTTTTTTTTTTTAAGATTCATTTATTTATTTGAAAGGCAGAGTTACAGAGAAGCAGAGGCAGAGAGAGAGAGAGAGAGAGAGAGAGAGAATGAGAGAGGTCTTCTGTCCACTGATTCACTACCCAAATGGCCGCAACTGCCAGAGCTGTGCTGACCCAAAGCCGGGAACCAGGAGCTTCTTCTGGGTCTCCCACGTGGGTGCAGGGGCCCACAGACTTGAAACATCTTCTACTGCTTTCCCAGGCCATAGCTGAGAGCAGGATCGGAAGTGGAGCAGACGGGTCTCGAACTGATGCACATATGGGATGCCAGCACTGCAGGCAGCGGCTTTACCCGCTTGGCACAGAGCCAGCCTCGAGAAATTACTTTCAAGTAATTTAGATATTAGTCATTTGAGAAAGAAAATAGTATTGTAATAAAAAAGCATCATGCTCTAACATACCTTTTGTACTAGGCAAGATATGGTTAGATTTGCTTAAACCCGAAGAATGTTCTCTATAGTAATTATCATTTTAAAGCTTATAAATGTAATATATGCTCATGGTATGAAAAAACATAAAAACAGGAAAGTATCAAGTAGAAAGCAAGTCTCCTTCTGGAAGAAATCACTGTCTCCTTTTAGAAACGTTGATGGAGATAATTATGTGTAATACGTGGTTCTCTGTATAAACCCAGTGTGTAGCTATCCATTTGTAACACAAACAAGATTTTACTAAATATAATCTTGTTCGAGGAGCTTTTTAAGTTTACATCTTAAACATCTTTCCATATTGGCACACACAGATCCAGTGACCTCATTGTTGCCATTTTATCATGTCGACACCCAATCCCGGATGCTATGTTACATTTAGCGATGGTTCTTTTTTTTTTTTTTTAGTTAAACTATTTATTTTGAGATAATCACACGTTCACATGCAGTCGTAAGAAATAAAGCGGAGAGAGCCCTTGTACTCTTCGCCCAGTTTCTAACAATAGCATTGTCTCATAAGACTTCAGCTGCGAGACAAGGTGCAAACTGTTTCCATTCCCCACAAACCTCCTTCCTGCTGCCTTTTTGTAGCCACGCCCCCTTCTCTCCCGCCCCCCGCCCCCTCCTCAAACCTGGCTACTACTAATCTGTTTTGCATTTCTATGATTTTTGTCATTTCAGAAATATTCAAATGGAATCATGCGACATGTCACCTTGTGGGGTTGGCTTTTTGTCCTTTAGCATGATAGTCCCTAGCACCATTCTCTTACCTGTTCAAAGACGTCTGGATTGTGCTCAGTTTTTGGCTATTATGCATAAAGCCGCTATGAACGCTTCAGTGCAAGTCTTTATGGAACGTAAATTTTCATTTCTCTTGTCTAAACGCCCAAGAGTGAAACTGCTGGAGCCCATAGGATGGTGGTTGCATGCTTAGGGACACTGTCCAATGTTTTCCAGAGTGGTTGCACCATTTTACATTGCGGCCAGTAATATCTGGGAAGAGATGCCAGCTCATCGCATCGTAGCCACTCTAATAAGTGTCCAACTGTAGTGCTATCTCATTGTGGCTTTTAATTTGTATTTCTCAGATGGCTAATAACGCTAAATACCTTTCATGTGCTTCTTATCACCTGTATAACCCACTTCAGTGAAATGTCTTGCTCAGCGCTAGAGCTTTGTCAGTTTGCAAGTATTTTCTCCCAGTCTGAGTCTTTCAAAAGCCAGGGTTTTCCTGACAGGCGGCTGGTGTCCTGGCGCGCCCAGTGACCAGCAGGCGATCTGTGCCCCGGCATGGCGGGCAGGACCAGACCGCCATCTGGCTCCCAAGGGCTTGACCAGGAGCCCCGTGGGCTCAGCAGCTGCGTTCGTGGGAACCTGGAGCGTAGGCAAAGCCCAGATGGCCCCGCGCGCCCTTGGCTCAGCTCAGCATCCCGTCCCGCGGGCCCAGACAGCTGCTCAGAGCACTGTGTTCTTCGAAGTGTGGCTCCTGTCTCAGCTACAGCCTGTTTGTAGCTCACCGAAACTGCAGCCCCGGCCTGTGGCCTTGAAGAGCAAATGGAACGTGCCAACCAGCCACCTGGCCTTCCTGATTCATCTGTTCCCCAGCCCTAGGCTCCTTCCTCATCTCTAGCTCCCTGCGCAGATGCAACCGGCAGGAAAGGCTGGACTTGGCAGCTACCAGCCAGCCTGCTCCCTGGCTCATCGTCTGCTGCACGGCCGGCCACACAGTGACGGTACGGTGTCTCTGACCGCACCCTACCCTGTCCGCGGTGTCCCACCTCCCGGCGGACGTTCCTGCGGGTTAAGACGCCTGCGCACCACGCTGCCGTGCTTGGGTTCCAGCCCAGCTTCCCAGCTCAGCCTCCTGCACATGCACAGCCCAGAGGGCGGCAGGTGATGGTTCATGTGCTTGGGTCCCTGCCACCCGCATGGGAGACCGGATGCAGTTTTGGGCTCCTGGCTTTCACCTGGCCCAGCCCCTGCTCCTTCATGTTGTGGGCATCTGGAAAATGAACCAGGGGATGGAAAATCTCTCTCATTCTTCTAAATAAATAAGATCTTAAAAGCTCTCCATGAACCAAGCTTAAAAAAAATAAAATGCACCTGCCATCGGTTAAAAAAAAGTTTTTTTATTATGAAAATGAGACCAATTTGGAAATATTTCCTTATTTTTTCCATTTGTCTCAATTATGTTCATTAATTGGCCACTGAAGCTTTGATTTTTTTTTTTTTTTTTTGGTCATGGCTATGTTACCTGTTTGATTAGATAATTCTAACATTTCTGTCATCTTAGTCAACAGCTGTTGTCTTTTATTCAGTTTGAGATCTTCATGATTTTTGGTATAACAAGTGATTTTTCTATTGAAACTTGTACACTTTTGTATGGTTATGTGACTCTCAGTTGTCTTTTTTTCTCAATATATTGTTTTTTTAACCAGTAGACTAACAATCACATGTTAGATGGGAGAACTCATTCTAATAGGTTCTGGGTGGGCATGCAGAGTCTACTATGGGTATTTCCACTTCAAATAGACCTTCCCATTGATTTATCATTTATTTATATTATTTGAAAGACAGAGAGAGATCCAGCCCCCACCTGCTAGTTCACTCCCCAAATATCCACAACAGTCAGGGCTGGGCCAGGCCTAATCCAAGAACTTAGAACTCCATCTAGGTCTCCTTCATGAGTGATAGGGATCCAGTCACTTAATCCTTCGTCTGCTGCCTCCCATGGGGTTCATCAGCAGGAAGCTGCATGGGGAGCAGAGCAGGGACTTGAACCCAGACACTGGATAGGGGAAGCAGACGTCCCAAGTAGCATCTGAACCACTCTGCCAAACACCGGCCTCTTTATTTATTTATTTTTTGCTTATTTTAAAGCATTACTAATTTATTTATTTGAAAGTCAGCAAGAAGGAGAGGTAGATAAATCAGTGAGAAGGAGAGGTAGAGAGACAAAGAGGTCTTCCATCTGCTCAACAAGCTCCCCAGTTGGCCACAACAGCTGGAGCTGTGCCAATCCAAAGCTAGGATCCGGGAGCTTCTTCTAGGTCTTCCCACGTGGTGCACGGGCCCAAGCGGCCTCTATTTTTTAAGTTCTTTTTTTTTTTTTTCTGACTGAAAGGCAGAGTGACACAGAAACAGTCTGATTTTTACTCATGCCACAGCTTTAGATTTCCTGCTTTGAAGTATGGTAATGTACTTTTATTTCAGTCTTTCTCCAGAAGGGTAGAAAAAAAATTTTTTTTAAAGATTTATTTATTTATTTGCAAGTCAGAGTTACACAGAGAGATGAGAGGCAGGGAGAAAGAGAGAGAGGTCTTCCATCTGCTGGTTCACTCCCCAGATGGCTGCAATGGTAGGAGCTACGCCAATCCAAGCCAGGAGCCAGGAGCTTCTTCCGGGTCTCCCATGTGGGTGCAGGGGCCCAAGGACTTGGGCCATCTTACACTGCTCTCCCAGGCCATAGCAGAGAGCTGGATTGGATGTGGAGCAGCCAGGTCTCAAACTGGCGCCCATATGGGATGCTGGTGCTTCAAGCCAGAGCGTTAACTTGCTGTGCCATAGTACCAACCCCAAGGGTAGAAAAAATTTTATGGGGCCGGCGCTATGGTGTAGTGGGTAAAACTGCCATCTGCAGTGCCAGCATTCCCATATAGGCATTTGTTCAAGTCCCAGCTGCTCCACTTCCAATCCAGCTCTCTGCTATGGCCTGGGAAAAGCAGAAGATGGCCCAAAGACCTTGCACCCATGTGGGAGACCCGGGGAGGCTCCTGGCTTCGGATCGGCACAGCTCCAGCAATTGCAGCCAACTGCGGGAATGAACCAGTGGATGGAAGACTTCTCTGCTTCTCCTTCTCTCTCTGTGTAACTCTGATTTTCAAATCAATAAATCTTCTTTTTTTTTTTTTTTTAAAGAATTATACTGTAAGGTTACAGGCACCGCAGGTGTGGATGGTGACTCCGTTATGGGTTCTTAACTTGAAACTCCCTCAGCACTCCTGACCTAACTCATAGAGTTAGCCCTTGTCGATTTCCTCTCCTCAGCATCTAGTATAGTAACAACCCTGAAGGAGCCGCTCAACAATTAGGTGTTAATTGTTGATTGATTTCACCCCACCATCCACTAATTTCACCCTAAGACTCAAGTGTAATTAAATGGCAAGTCACTTCTCTAAATTCATATTTTCTTCAGTTTCTTAGGTCCCAGGGTAGTTTTAGATTTTTAGATGAGACTACAGTAGTCTCTAAAGTGCTATCATTCTCCGAAAATGCTTGGCATCACTTCAACTCCGGATCTGAACACCGCGGGGGGACAGGTAAGTGGCAGCAGCACCAGACTGAACACCAGGTCTGCTGTCACCTTGGTAGTCTTCATTTTTGCACAGTTCCCGGCACAACCATAATCTTCAAATACATAGATGATGTCTTGAACAAGAAATAAGTGGCATTTAGAATCAAGTACCTTCTAAAATACAGAAAGCTGAGTCAGTTTCTCCAATAATCGGGGACTAGGTTGATCCGAAATGACAAGAAAGCATCTTCCTAGGCAGTCATATCTTGATTATAGATAGGATTGTATTTTACAAATAAATTATTAAATATATTGTTTTTATTTCGACCCAAGGGGCCTGCGTTGCAGCTAGTTGAGAACTTGTCTTGAGTTTAAGGAATCATGCAGATTATTTCAGCAGCAAGGACTGTATTGCTCTGAATTTCAGTACATCAACATTTCACTATACACAGGCAACTAAAACTCAAAATCATTTTAAAAATGATCAATGCGGACCGGAATCAAAACGCATCTAGTTCCAAAGAGGTATAGACCGGTACCTCCGGAAGCACCGCTTTACATTCCCTCAGTGCAAGGAAAATTCCTGTTCCTTAGCTTTTTTTTTTTTTTCATCATTTGAAAGAAGTTTATAACGATCCTCACACCTGTTAGGTTAGAATCGTCAGCACGATTTTTTACCAGAGAGGATCAGTGGAGATGGAGTACGGAGTTACTACCACAGATATTAGTCTCGACGACACTAAGATTTTTTTCCTCGCTCTGCAAAATGCACCGGCCAACCGGATTTTCTGGGACGTGCTGGGTGGCCGACATTTTCCCTAGTCGGAATCTCTCCAAAGATCTGAATGCATGTCCAACGGTCGGGCTTACTGCTGGGCGGCTCTTGACCGCGGGACATGGCAGAAGAACCCTGGCCCTGCGGAGCAGAGCGAAGACGCCGGGACCCTGCAGGAGCCGAGCCCCGGCAAAGAGCCGCTAGTCCGCCCGCCGACAGCCGCCCGGCCACCGAGCGCGCAGCGCGCCGCAGGCTTCCGGCTCCCGGCCGCCCGCCGCCCTGCTCGGCCTCTGCGTCAGAGCCGCGGAAACCCCGTAGGAGCAGGCGGGCGGGGCGGGCGGGGAGCGCGGCGTGCGGCCGCCGCTGCTGCAATATTCTTCCGCCGCCACGCAAAGAGCCCTAGTTCGCCTCCAGGTTTTGGGATTTCCAGCAACCCTGTAATATCGAGAAATTACGACATGTGAATTTTTCCACTGACTTCCTTAGGAATCTTTCCTGAGAGAACGGCCCCAGGATTCTAATTTTGGGACTAACCAAAGCGCGGCGACGATATTCCTCCGCGGAAAACGGGTTCCGGCCGCGAGCCTATAAAAAACGGGTGGCACGGCGCTGCTGTCTTTTCAGTCGGGCGCTGAGTGGCTGTTCGGACATGTCTGGTGGCTCTGCGGACTACAACAGGTATGGCGGCCTCTCGGCGGTGGTGTTCTGTGGTGAAGGTCAGAGGGCGCCCAGGGAGGCTGTGGTGAGTGCTGTGAGGGCAGGAAGCAACAGGCTCACGGGTGTTTTCGTGGGCTACAAATAACCCCCGAGTCCTTCGAGAAGCTTCCATGATGGGTAGGACTGCAGGGGGACGCGAGTTACGGAATTGGAGCGGTCTCCCCTTTCAAAGACGTCTAGAAATTTCGGCCTTCACTCCTCGCCGTGCGGAACACGGTACATATCTTAAATAAAAGCCGTGGCCCAATCCGCATTCGGAACGGGGTGGTAGGGGCCGACGCTTTCTTTGCGGTCAACGGCGCGAGTTGGTCTCGGGCTTCAGCCTGAGGGCAGTGGGGGCAGCGGGGTCCACTCCGCCGTGCCCGGAAGGAGACGGGACTGGACCGGCACCGGGGCTGGGGGCGAACCGTTGGCATTGCCCTCGCCGGGCCGCCCCGGCCGCGTCAATCACCCCGGCTTGCGCAGTGTCAGGGGCGGAGCTCAGCGCGTGGAGCTCTCGCGAGATCTTCGTCGCCAAAACGGGAGAGCCCGGGGGGAAGGGGCTGGTGTTGGCGGGGCCTGCGTTGGGGCTCTCCCGCAGGAGACATGCCGGGACGTTGCGTGGCCCGCACACGGGCTGCGTTTGCTCTCTGGGCAGCGTAGGGGCAGGCCCCGAGGCGAGGCGGGTGGCGGCGGCTTGGGAGCTGTCTTAACTGCTGTTGTGTACTTGCCCGCAGAGAACATGGCGGCCCAGAGGGAATGGACCCCGATGGTGTCATCGAGGTGAGAAATGGGTGTGGATTTTGAAGCCTTGCAAAGGTGTGTGCGCGCGCATCTCATTTATCCCATTTAACTTCTTTTTAAACTTAACAGAGCAACTGGAATGAGATTGTTGATAACTTTGATGATATGAATTTAAAGGAGTCTCTTCTTCGGGGCATCTATGCTTACGGTTTTGAGAAGCCTTCAGCTATTCAGCAAAGAGCTATTATTCCTTGCATTAAAGGTAAAAGAAAACTCTCTAGCATTTAAAAACAGAAAGTGAATTCACTGTTAATGATAGACCTGGACCATAAAAGGGAGCGGAACCTGTGGGGGACTAGCACCTGTTTGTATTCCTTAAAGTGAAATGATGGCAATCATCTTTCGGGACTGACCTGAAATGACAGAATACTCATTGCTGATCACTTGATTATTGGGGCATAATTTATGTTCCAAATGGAATACATGGTGTGAAGTAGAAGTGACAATTTGATGTGGGATCGGTAAATATGTATCCTACTTTTTTTAGGGTATGATGTGATTGCTCAAGCTCAGTCAGGTACTGGCAAGACAGCCACATTTGCTATTTCCATCCTGCAACAGTTGGAGATTGAGTTCAAGGAGACCCAAGCACTAGTATTGGCCCCCACCAGAGAACTGGCTCAACAGGTATTGATAGTGTAGTTCAAAAAAACTGCTTGCGTGTTGCATAGGTTTCAGGTTTCACAACTGTGAAGAATTTAAAATTTAGGGTAAATTAGTCCTGTCAGAGCCCTCTTAATTGTCCATGCATGCAGGGAGTTTTTGTTGGAGGTTACATAGGAACTGGGTGTCTAGGTACTGTGTGTAGGGTTGTCTCCCCAGACTGAGGCTGTGAAGCTTTCTGTTCAGGATACCCCATTCCTATATCCATTTTCCTTACGTTCAAGTGCAGTTGTGCAACATGAAAACTGCAGTGACATGTTACCATTTGACTGTCTCAGTAGTTTGTGATGCATCTGTTGCATGCTATGTTTTCAAAGCTTACTGTTAAATTGGCTTTGAAGTAAACCTTCCTAATAAAGCCACAGGCTTTATTATGGTCAAGATCATAAAAAGGTACAGTTCCCTGTGGGGAAAATGACCAACATTTGTCCTAGCTGTAATTAACAGAATTTAATCAATATTTACACCTTTCCTACATAATGAAGAATAAGATAGGATGTGCTTCCTTTTTTTTTTTTTTTTAGTTGCCTAGCAGATAATCTGGGGCAAGAGGATCAGTTTGAGGCATAAGAAAGACAGGGAATTTTATTCTTGAAGCAGTTAGTCTGCATTTTAAGCTTGGAAGTAGTTTGCTGTGCATGCATAAAAGCTATTGGCAGACCAGATAACTTGCCATTATGCTTTGGCAGTTAGTCATAGAAACTGCAGCCCTACAGGATAATAATTACCGATTTTGGCTTTTAGATCCAAAAGGTAATTCTGGCACTTGGAGACTATATGGGAGCAACTTGTCATGCCTGCATTGGTGGAACAAACGTTAGGAATGAAATGCAAAAATTGCAGGCAGAAGCACCACATATCGTTGTTGGTACACCAGGGAGAGTATTTGATATGTTAAACAGAAGATACCTTTGTAAGTATTCTCCCTTAGGAGAGTTTTACATATTAACTGTTGTAGCAGGAAAGAAGTCAAATGATCTTTTTTTTTTAATAGCTCCAAAATGGATCAAAATGTTCGTTTTGGATGAAGCAGATGAAATGTTGAGCAGAGGGTTTAAGGATCAAATCTATGAGATTTTTCAAAAACTAAATACCAGTATTCAGGTAAGTGTTCTAAAGTGTTCTTTTAAGTCTGATACCAAAAGTTTTAGATTTAACACAGGTGCAGTTAGAACATAACTGAAGTGTTTTATTGTTCCCCCTGCTTATACAACATTTGATGCAGAATTATCTGTCTACCTACCATTTCATAGTAGGACAGACACTTGGTCTGTTTTTCTAGTGTCTTAATGTGAAATGTGAAAGTTGTGCTACCAGCTGGTATGACAGTGCCATCATTGTCTTTTGAAGGTTGTGTTGCTTTCTGCCACGATGCCAACTGATGTGTTAGAAGTGACCAAAAAATTCATGAGAGATCCAATTCGAATTCTGGTTAAGAAGGAAGAATTGACCCTTGAAGGAATCAAACAGTTCTATATTAATGTTGAAAGAGAGGTAATTTATCTGTTAAACATAAAAATGTACACTTTAACCTTCTTGTATAAGCACTGTGCTAAAATTGCAGAAACTAGGACCATGTCTTGGTTTTTGTAATAATGCTAGCAGAGTACACACAAGAAGAAGAGTAACTGCACTAGATTGTAAAGACTGGGGTGGACCTCTTTCTTAATGTCCAATGTCCTTTGTCTTAAAATTTGGTGCAATATGTTTTTGAGAGTAAATTTCATGACTGATCATACTGAAAATGAACTGACTGTCTTTGAAATCTTTTGTCTTTGAAATCCCATAGGAATGGAAGTTGGATACACTTTGTGACTTGTATGAAACACTGACCATTACGCAGGCTGTTATTTTTCTCAATACAAGGCGCAAAGTGGACTGGCTCACTGAGAAAATGCATGCCAGGGACTTCACAGTTTCTGCTCTGGTAAGAGGTGTTTTAACTTAACATTAACATCAGTATTTACATTGAAGCAGGATTCAGACTACAATATAGCTGTTTAGTGCTGTGTTGTCGTTCCCCCTGCTCAAAGTAAGGTTGTTTCTTACTATACCTGTCTGCTCTATCCCTGTAGCAGCCAGGGACGCTTGGTCTCATACAAGCTGATAAATTCAGTGACCTGAGCAGTGATTTTTGAATAAAGGTTGGTTTTATTTGCAGCATGGTGACATGGACCAGAAGGAAAGAGATGTCATCATGAGAGAATTCCGGTCAGGATCAAGCCGTGTTCTGATCACTACTGACTTGTTGGTATGCCTTAACTTCTTCCTTCCTAAATCTACCAAAAGTTAACATTTTGGGGGGAAGGTTTTGTTAATAACCTTTACCAACTTTGGCTATTTGGGAGAGTAAAGAAAAGACCACACTCCACAGTGGGCTTATACCATTTAGTATAGTTCACTACTATCTTGTGGCCTACAGTACATTTGGGTCTTTGGGGTGGGGGGAATTTTAAACATACATCATTGTGTTTCAGGCTCGTGGGATTGATGTACAACAAGTGTCTTTGGTTATAAACTACGATCTACCTACCAATCGTGAAAACTATATTCACAGGTGAGAAGATGTCATTTTGACACTTGGTAAAATTAATAAATTGCTTTTTTTTCTGTGTTTAAACGGTAATGCCAAATCAGAGTAGATGGAGTAAAAATGGACAGTAACTTAGAACGCATCTAAAATTGTGTTGGGAAGATTGGTTTGAACAAAGTGGGAAAACTGTTGCCAGATTGTGGACATAGATGCAGATGAGGTTGTTTTAGATCTGTTGGTCTTAGCTTATGTTTGAGCTTATTTTTAGTGATGCTCTTGTGTCCATGTGCTTTTTTTTCTTGGTGATTCTTCCGTAGTTGGGATTTTCTTGGTGTCGTCTGGTAGCATTTTGAGTGATCCCTGGTTTAGTTATAGTGGCTTTATCCCTAAATAAATTGAATTGTGCTTTGTTATATGATGTAAAAAAAGACTTTTTAAAAAATACAGGAGTCGATAGCAGCAGTTGATGAGACGAGATGGCACTCAGAAACGGCGTTGACGTAATTTAGGACGTGGAATCATAAGCGAAACAGCACACTGTTTGAATAAAGAGCGAGTCGGTATTTATATTTGTTTTTCTTTTGTCATGATTATTTGATATTTTTAAGTTGTTCCAGCCAGGGCATTTTGTACTTGAGCAGTTCTATTAGGGAGAATTTGCTAGGTGGTTTGTATTGTCCGGTTTCTAGCAGGAAGGAAGGTAGAGAGCCGTTTAGGCGGTAAGCACGTTTGAGTAATTTTCAGTTACAACGTGTGAAACTGAGCAAAAAAGCAGTGATAAGTTTGGGTCACCATACCAAATCTTTCTTTTCCCACTGGAAGAAAGTTGTAAACTTCAGGAAATAGTTAACCTTGTAGCATTTGTATTTGCAGTTTACAGTTCCAGAAGAGCGTCGAAATGGATTACATAACTGTTCTTTTTATCCCTGGTGTTTACATCTGTCCCAGGCTGACACCTGCTCTTGGCTGGCCCACTTTGGTATGGGCTTTAATTTCACTACCCCAAACACAGTACTGTCATCTGCTTTATTATAATAATGCTCAAGATGCCTGAAAATCTCATTTTGCAGCCAGAAAAGCCTTGATTGAATCCTTTTGGCACTAACTGCAAAGGAAGATTTTTTTCTCTAGATATTGATTAGCAGGTAGTGCTCCAATTAGCACGAACTATAACCTTGATAAGTAAACAGCAGCTGATGATTAACAAGTGGATCGTCATGTTCAATAGTTCACAAGTGCATGAGAAGTATTCTGATTGCTGCTTTCTTTTTCTTACACAGAATTGGCAGAGGGGGTCGATTTGGGAGGAAAGGTGTGGCTATAAACTTTGTTACTGAAGAAGACAAGAGGATTCTTCGTGACATTGAGACTTTCTACAATACTACAGTGGAGGAAATGCCCATGAATGTGGCTGACCTTATTTAATTCCTGGGATGAGATAGTTTGAATGCAGTGCTCGCTGTTGCTGAATAGGCGATCACAACGTGCATTGTGCTTCTTTCTTTGGGAATATTTGAATCTTGTCTCAATGCTCATAACGGATCAGAAATACAGATTTTGATAGCAAAGCGACATTAGTCGTGAGCTCTTGTGAGGAAAGTCATTGGCTTATTCCTCTTTAGAGTTAGACTGTTGGGGTGGGTATAAAAGATGGGGTCTGTAAAATCTTTCTTTCTTAGACATTTATTTCCTAGTTCTGTAGAAATGGTTGTATTAGATGTTCTCTATCATTTAATAATATACTTGTGGACTAAAAGGTATAAGTGCTGTATAAAATCAGCCAATTATGTTAAACTAGCATATCTGCCTTTATTGTGTTTGTCATTAGCCTGAATAGAAAGGCCTTTGAAATTGATTTTTTTTTAAGAAAGCATTTGAATGCGTTTTTGTTTGGTATTGTATTTATTCAATAAAGTATTTAATTAGTGCTAAGTGTGAACTGGACCCTGTTGCTAGCCCCAGCAAGCAATCATATCTTAGGTAGGGTTAAACTCCCAGTAAAATTGCCATATTGCACATGTCTTAATGAAGTTTGAATGTTAAATAAATTGTATATTCACTTTAAGGTTTTTGGTCACTTTATTTACATTCCAAAAAATCTGTTACAAAATTTAACAATTCTGAGTTAGCTGCTGCATCACAGTGGCACAAAGGCTGATCAATTGCAGATGCTCATCAGCGCCATCTGCTAAGCACTTGTCAACTTCCTGTAATACAAACAAGATGTTAGTGTTCTTTCAGGTAGACCCAAATAAGCATGTGCAAAAGCAGTGCCTACTTACAGCCAATTTTTCAGTAATAATGGACTTCTGTTTGTCAGAGAGGTCGTCATTTTCCACAACCACATCATGAAGTTGATTTACAACCTGAGTTGCTGCATGACCCTCATCTATTAGGTCCTACAACAGAAAGGCAGCAGTTGATGGGAGCATGGGTCACTTCTTCCTTTACCCAGAGTTAATGAGCCGAATCTTACCTTTACCACACCTTCTAGTTTGTCAAAAGAGCCACCTTGACATGCAGCAAATATTCCATTGATTGTTTCTGGTGGTATTACCTAGAAAAGTCATTGGTTTCTGAAGTAGTATTAACTGGCAGAAGCAGTACTCAATAGGAAGCTTGTGCAGGAATTAGCCTGAAAACCCTATGGGCCTGAGTCACAGGGGTTCCTGTATATAGTCTAAGGAATAAGCAGCTCCTCTAGCCAGTGGTTGGGGGACTTGGAGCCCAACCTTTTTATTGACCCTGAGGTACTCCAGTGACAATTCTCCATGGCAGTAGTGAAAATCAACAAAGTCCCTTTTCTCCAAATTTTCCTCCATGGAAAGGTGCCACTAAGGAACTGGAAAGTCGACAACACTGATTACTCAAGTCATTTCCCAGCTAAGTTCACAGTGTACAAGGTAGTATGGCAGGTACTCAAATGACTTCTGTAAATTGGAAGTGCCTCTTAAAATCAAGCCTCTTCATCCGTGGCTTCTACATCACCGCTCAGTAAGGGGGAAGGTGTGTACTGATCTGAATGCACAAATTTTATCAGTATTTACTAAGTAGTACAGTATTAACTAGTTAACAAAGCATTTTATGTATAAAGGGATTGGTAAGATTTGGGGACCCGTGGGTCCCTGAAACCAATCCTCATTGGATACACAAGGAATGACCAACTCTGGCAAAATAGGTGAAACCTATCTGCTGAAAAATCTTAAGTACCACAAAGGTACATTTACTTGTAAAATTTTAAAGTATAATTTGACAGTGTTAACTGGGTGAAAATCCCCTTACAGCCACCTAAAAATTGCAGAATTATCCTATGTTCTTACCCCAGCAATGTCTGTGATTACATTTTCCGTGACCTCCTTTCCACCTGTGAGTCTAGTAGCACTTTGAAGAAAAGTAATGGCTTTTCTCAAGTCTCCTTCGGACACTTTAACAAGATAAGCTATTCCCTGAAGAGAAAAGAGTTGTTTTTAACCTGTGATGGCCAATTAAGGCATTTTCCTTTAATAAAATGAAAGGGGGGGGGCATGCCATCATTTCTGTGTATGGAAGAATACCATCAGTCCTGTTGTCCTATTGTAACTGAGTTCATGGACAAAGCATGTGTCCAGTGGAAGGATTAGGGATGAGACAAAAAGACAGTTCTAACTTCTCTATCGTAGTTAAATTTTCTTATAATGACTAAGGCCTTATATATTCCTATAACTTGAGACAGCACAGTATTAGGTAGGAGACTAGAGATTTGTTGCAGAATTTGTGTTATATGTATGAAATCCCCCTCAGTTTTGGGTTGGGACTCTGAAATCTCGAAACAGTGACCAAAAGCTAAACCGTGTGATTCCTAGATATTCCTATTGTTGCTCATTTAACTTAGGTTTCCTGAAGAATTAGCATCAGGACTGAGGAAATACATTTAACTGTTTTAGGGTCTCATGCATTCATCAAAGCAATCAGTAATTGTAATAATAATCAGTATTTACCTCATTGCTAATTATAACATTTTCCTTCTCAGCAATGTCCAGTAATCGCTGCTGTTGAATTTTATCTGACAAAGGCTTGAACCGGAATTTTGAACACCTAGAGGTCAGGGGTTCAATTATTCTGCAAAAGATTACAAAAAACGAGTCAGGAACAAACCTGTGCTGCGTTGTGGCATAGTGGGTAAAGCTACCACCAGTGTCACAGGCATCCCATATGCTCCTGATCCAGCTCCCTGCTGATGGCCTGGGAAAAGCAATGGAGGATGGCCCAAGTACTTGGGCCCCTGCCACCTACATGGGAGACCCAGATGAAGTTCCTGGCTTTGGCCTAGCCAGAGTGAACCAGTGGATGAAAGATTTGTCTCTTCTCACTATCTGACTTTCAAATAAATAAATAAATCTTAAAAACAAAACAAAACCCCGATTTGATGCATGACAAAGTGCAGCCTCCAAAAATTTAATTTTTTTTCTCCTCCAAATTGAAGATACCAAAATAAGGCTGTCTAATACTTATCTTTTGGGCGATATACCTACCGGCTTACATAGTTACAGATGAGACAGAACCGGGTGGTTTTTGATTCTTTCTCCATGGTACGTCTTAAAGCTGCTTGAGCAGCTGAGGTCATAGAATCTGCTTCATCCAAGATCACAATCTTAAAAGGAGGACATGGCTTCCCACTAATTCAGAGAAACACAGGAATTGAACACTAACATATATGTTGTTTTTAACAGCATGGCTTAGATATAATACACATGCAGTTTACCCACTTTATATGTACAAGACAGTGCTTTCTAGTATACAGTAGACCCCTCACCTCAGGCATCCCTAATGGATGCCAGAAACTGGACAACACCGAATCTATTTTCTTCATATATAGACATACCTATGATAAAGTTCAGTTTAAAAATCAGGCAGAGTATGGTTAACAACTAATGATAGCAGAACAGGTATAATATACTGTAATAAAATTGCCAGCGTCCACCCTTGCACTTAGGGGCCACTATTAAGTAAAATAGCGTTACTTGAATATAAGCACTGTGATACTCCAGTCAACCTGATAACCAAGACAGCTTATGAAATGTTTCTAGAATTTTCCATGTAGTACATTCAGACTAGATGACTGTGGGTTACTGAAACCCCAAAAAGCAAAACCAGGAGGAGCCCTGTGGCATGATATCTCATATCAGAGTGCCTGGATAGAGTCCCGTCACTGCTTCCAATCCAGCTCCCTGCTGATGCACCAGAAAGGCAGCAGATGATGGCCCAGGTACTTGGGTTCCTGCCACCCGTGGGAGACCTGGCTGGAGTTTCTGGCTCCTGCTTCGGCCTGGCCCAGCCATGTCTATTGCAGGCATTTATGGAATGAGTCAGCGGACAGATTTCTCTGTCTCCCTCTCTAAATAAATAAATCTTTAAAAATAAAAAAAGCAAAACTCAAACTGCAACAAGGGAGATGACTGAATTCCCAGAGTTGTGTAACCATCACCACAGTCTAATTTTGGGAGAACTTTTTACTCCAGCTAAGAACTCTGTACCCATTAGGAGTCACACCTCCAATTCTCCCACCTCTAAGTTATCTCTAGTCTATTTTATGTCTCAAAAGATTTACCTATTCTGACATCTCATAAGGCTAGCACCTTACTTTTTTTTTTTAAAGATTTATTATTTATTGAAAGGCAGAGTTTACAGAGAGGTGGGGGGTGGGGGGTGGGGGTGGGAATCTTCCATCCATTGGCTCACTCCCCAAATAGCCTCAACAGCCAGAGTTGGGCTGATCTCTGGTCCGGAGCCAGGAGCTTCTTCCAGGTCTCCCACCTGGGTGTGGGGGCCTGAAGATCTGCTGCTGCTTTCCCAGGCCAATAGCAGGGAGCTAGATTGGAAGTGGAGCAGCAGCACTAGAACCCACGCCTGTATGGGATGCTGGTATCATAGGTGGCAGTTAAGCTGGTATGCCACAATGCCAGCCCCTCTTAAGTTTTTCAGAGTTCATCCATGTTGTACAGAGTGTCGTGGCTGCATTCCTTTTTATTGCTGAATGCTATGGTAAATGAATACACCACATCTTATTCATCCATTCATCAAGTACACATTTGGGTTCTCCCATGTTTTGGCTATCAGAAATAATGATATAATAATCTTTAAGCAGACACGTTTATTTCTTGTAGGCATGTACCTCGGAGTATGGGTCATAGGGTAACTTTTTGAGGAACTGCCAAACTTTTCAGAGAAGCACTACCATTACACGTTCCACTCAGCAATGTATGAAGGTCACAGTTTCTGCACATCCTTGCCAATATTTGCTGTTTTCTGTCTGGTTAATTATAACCATACTACTGAATGCAAAGTGGCATCTTATCATGGTTTTGATTTTCACTTCCCTAATGGCTAATGAGATTGAAGATCTTTTCATGGGCTGTTGGCCACCTGTATATCTTCTTTGGAGAAATGTTTATTCCAATCCCTTGACCATCTTTTAATTGGGTTGTTAATCAGTTTTAAGAGCTCTTCATGTATTCTGGGTATGTATGTCCTTTTTCAGATCAATGATTTGTAAATACCTTCTCCTACTTTGTGGACTTTCACTTTCTGTACACTGATTTTGATAATCAGCCATTAAAATTTTTCTCCAACCAAAAATGTCACTAATACAACTAAATGAAAATATTATCAAGAAAATGGATTTTTAAATATTAAAGGCAGAAGGGACTCTCAGAGATCTTACAGTTAACTCACAGAAGAGGAAATTGAGTGCTGCAGAGGCTGTTATTATCTCAAATCAAGGAGGATATAAGAAATAATAAACCACTGTCTGCAAATTTTGAAATGTGCTCTGATGTAAAATTTAAATATATTTCCAGGTACTTAAAACTTAATCTTGGGTCCAGTGTTGTGACGCAGCAGGTTAAATCACTTCCTGTGATGCTGGCATCCCATGTGAATGCTGGTCCCAGCCCTGGCTGCTCCACTTCCAATATAAATCCCTGAGAAAAGTGCCTGGGAAAACAGCGGAGGACGGCCCAATGGCTTGGTCTCCTGTTACCCACCTGGCAGACCAGGAGGAAGCTCCTTGCTCCTAGCTTTGGCCCAGCCCTTGCTGTTTTGGGAATAAACGAGCAAATGGAAGATCTCTCTCTCTTTGTCCCTCTGTATAACTCTACTTTTCAAATAAATTTAAAGAACAAACAAAAAAACCACTGAATCTTGGAACTTTGCCACCTAACGAGCACAAGTAGTTGACTAAATTCCTGTTTACCTCAGGCAGGACAGTCCTACTTTAATTTTCAATATTATATCCTTTCATTCTAAGAGGCCCAGTTTGGTAAGAACTTAAATGGGCACTATAATGACGAAATACCATTGAGAGATAGCTAACAAGATGTAACTTTTTTCCTAACACAACTATAAAACTCAGGATTTTTATTATGAGTGCACACCACCAATCAAATTTGAGAAATATAAAGATACTTCCAGAAGTTCGTGGGAAAACAGAATTAAATGTTTATTTTAGGGGTTGGTGCTGTGGTATAGCAGGTAAAGCTGCCGCCTGCAGTGCCGGCATCCCACATAGGCACTGGTTCGAGACCTGGCTGCTCCTCTTCTGATCCAGCTCTCTGCTATGGCCTGGAAAAGCAGTAGATGGCCCAAGTCCTTGGGCCCCTGCATCTACGTGGGAGACCCAGAAGAAGCTCCTGGCTCCTGGCTTCGGATCAGCACAGCTCCGGCCACTGTGGCCAATTGAGGAGTGAACCAGAAGATGGAAGATATCTCTCTCTCTCTCTCTCTCTCTCTCATTGCCTCTCCTCTCTGTGAGTAACTTGACTTAAAAAAAAAAAAAGTTTATTTTTAGTGCAAAAGTTTTTTAAAATACATGCAGTTTTTTTCATAATACAAACTTTGCATGAACTTTTTAAAGAATACCATATATGCATGGATTTCAAAATCTCTTGGCACCAAAACAAATTTACATTCTAATTCTATTTGCCATAAACTTTTTGAAGCAGCTTGTAACTTCTTAGACAAACTATCAGTAGAAACCCTTGAGAACTTAAAATTCACTATTATAATAGAATGGTTATTTCTATTAGTACCTGAGACTAGGTAATTTTTTTAAAAAAATTTTATTTATTTGAAGGCAGAGTTACAGAGAGGCAAAGGCAGAGAGACAGCGAGAGAGGTCTTCCATCTGCGACAACTGGAGCTGCTCCAATCTGAAGCCAGGAGCCAGGAGATTCTTCCTGGTCTCCCACTTGGGTGCAGGGGCCCAAGGGCTTGGGTCATCTTCCACTACTTTCCCAGGCCATAGCAGAGAGCTGGATTGGAAGTGGAGTAGCCGGGACTTGAACTGGCGACCATATGGGATGCCGGCACTGCAGGCGGCAGCTTTACCCACTACACCACAGTGCCGGCCCCGAAACTGAGTAATTTACAGAGAAAAAAAAAATCATCTTTCACAGCTTCTGGAAGACAGGGAGCCACATCTGGTGACAGCCTTCTTCGTAACATGTTGGAAGGCATCACACGACCACAGTGGGCTAGTTTGTCTTCTAATAACCACTGTATGCATTTAAAACATATAATGATATGCTTTGAAGAGGAAAAAGCAAGTTTACTTACTCTGAACGACTTCCTGACACAGTTAATTGAGCAAAATTTTTCACTTTCTCTCGAACTACTTGTATTCCACGTTCATCTGATGCATTTAACTCAAGAACCCTTAACCGGAAAAGTTCAGGCCTATGTAAAAAAGAAAAAAATATAAAACATGGTAGAAAAAAGAATCCAAGCTCATGTACCATTTTAACACTTGTGCAATTTGCAAGTTTGAAAACCATCTAGTACAACCTGGACAGAACACAGTCACTTCTGTATTCTCTCTTGCAGAGCCAGGCAGTTAACATTTTGGCTTTTTCCCATGCATCACACACACACACACACACACTTATTACATAACATACACATTTAAATCAATTTTCCACTTAGCATTGTATAATAAACATCTTGCCATGTTAACAAAACCATTTTAATGGCTGTATAATATTCCGCCTTATGACTGAACCATAATTTACTTATTCTTCTATTAGATATCTAGGTAGGTTTTTTTTTTTTTTTTAAAGATTCATTTTATTTACTTGAAAGGCAGAGCTATAGAGAGTGAGAGCAAAAGCAAGCAAGCAATTTTCCATCTACTCTCCAGATGGCCACAACGGCCAGGGTGGTCCAGACTGAAGCCAGGAGCCAAGAACTTCATCCAGGTCTCCCATGTGTGTGGTAGTGGCCCAAGCATTTTGGCCACCTGCTGCTGCTTTAACAGGCACATTAGCAGGGAGCTGGATTGGAAATGGAGCAGCCATATAGGAGGTGGCTTAACCTGCTATGCCACAATGCCAGCCCCCTAGATAGTTTTAAATGTGTTAAAATATAGTATAATTTGAATTACTTCCATAGGTTGGTTGCTATAAGGAAAATTACAAGAGCCAGGTCCTGTAGTGCAGTGGGTAAAGCTGCTGTTTGGGATGCCACATGCCGTATCTGAGTGTGGGTTCCAAGCCCAGATACTCCGTGCTTCTGACCTAGCTCCCTGCTAATGCACCTGGGAGGCAGCAGATGATGGCCCAAGTTCTTGGGTTCCTGCCACTCATGAGAGACCAAGATGGAGTCTCTGGCTCCGGGACCTGGCCCAGCCCCCGCTGCTGTGGAGATTTGGGGAATGGACAGAAGTTTGTTGGGGCCCCCGCAGTAGTGTAGCAGGTAAAGCTGCCGCCTGCAGTGCCGGCATCCCATATGGGCACTGGTTCAAGTCCCAGCTGCTCCACTTCTGATCCAGCTCTCTGCTATGGCCTGGAAAGCAGTAGAAGATGGCTCAAGTCCTTGGGTCCCTGCATCCATGTGGGAGACCCAGAAGAAGCTCCTGGCTCCTGGCTTCGACTGGCCCAGCTCCAGCTGTTGTGACCATCTGGGGAGTGAACCAGCGGACAGAAGACCTCTCTCTCTGTCTCTCAGCCTTTCAAATAAATGAATAAATCTTAAAAAAAAAAAAAAAAAAAAAAAAGATATCTCTGTCTCTCCCTCTCTCTGTTCATAAACTTAGGAAAAGAGAGCTGTAAGATTAAAACATGAACAGGGAGTGGGTATTTGGCCCAGTGGTTAAGATGCCTGCACCCTGTACCAAGAGTGTCCAGGTTTGACAGATGCCTGCCTCTGTCTCCTGACTGCAGCTTCCTGCTAATGCAGACACTGGGAAGCAGTGGGCATGGCTCAATTAATGGGGCTTCTGAAGCCCACCTGGGAGACCTGGAGAGTGTCCCAACTCCTGGCTTTGGCTCAGCCCCAGCTGCTGGTGGCATCTGAGGAGTGAGCCAGTGGATGGGGAGCTCTGTCTCTCAAATAAATAAAGAAATAAATGGGAACATGAGATTTTTTAAAAATCAGTTTTTTTAAAGGTTACTAAAAGTAACATGCATATTATGGTAGACAAGCTTGAGAAATCAAAAGAAGATAAAAATAACTGCCATATTCTCAAAACACTGTTTTGAAACTTCCTTCTAAGTCTTTTCTTCTACGTATACAAAAGTACTGCAAAAAGTTTACGGAAAATCAAAGGTAAGTTTATTTTGGTGCAAAAAATCTGAAATCCATGCAGTTTTTCCAGAATATACATTAACCACAAACTTTCTGATGAGCAGTTCTGTGTACTTTAAATTAGAAAAAAAAAGTTGCTATCAAGTAAATAAAATATTAGGCTAACAGCAGTTTTTCCTTTTGTCTTTGTATTTTTTGACAGGCAGAGAGAAAGAGAGAGAGAGAGAGAGAGAGGTCTTCCTTCCGTTGGTTCACCCCCCAAATGGCTGCTACGGCCGGCACGCTGCGCCAATGCAAAGCCAGGAGCCAGGTACTTCCTCCTGGTCTCCCATGCGGGTGCAGGGCCCAAGCACTTGGGCCATCCTCCACTGCCCTCCCAGGCCACAGCAGAGAGCTGGACTGGAAGAGGAGCAACCGGGACAGAATCTGGCGCCCTAACCGGAACTAGAACCCGGGTTGCCAGTGCCGCAGGCGGAGGATTAGCCTAGTGAGCCACGGCACCGCTAATTCTCCTTACATATTTGGTTCTTTTAGAAGCATCTAATTTTTTTTTTTTTTTTGAGATTTTTATTTATTTATTTTAAAGTCAGAGTTACACAGAGAGAGGAGAAGGAGAGAGGGAGAGAGGGAGAGAGGGAGAGAGGGAGAGAGGGAGAGAGGGAGAGAGGGAGAGAGGGAGAGAGGGAGAGAGGGAGAGGTATTCCATCCGCCAGTTCACTCTCCAGTTGGCCACAACGACCAGAGCTGCGCTGATCTGAAGCCAGGAACCAGGAGTTTCTTCCAGGTCTCCCATTTTGGTGTCAGGCCCAAGGACTTGGGCCATCTTCCACTGCCTTCCCAGGCCATATGAGATGCCGGCGCTTTGGGCCAAGGCTTTAACCCGCTGCACCACAGCGCTGGCCCCGAGGCATCTAATTGTTTTCATGTGTAGGATTTTAAGATATACTCTGGCCGTAAGCCTCATACAAAAAATACGGCTAAATTCAAGATAGCTTTTGTTATACTGGCGCATGTTTCATGGACATCAGACCTGGGCCACTATCTTTTACTTCTACGTAAAGGGCTCTAGAATGGTCGCCTAAGCCAAGACAGTCATGAAGAATCTAAGAAGGTGGCTCACAGGAAGATCTTCTGGTGTATCTGGAAACATACTACATGGACAACTACCCAGTCTGCTTATGCTCGAGTGGCTAGAGAGCAAGGCGCTGGCCTGGCCAGTCAAGGCAGGGCCTAGCAAGTTCAGAGCAGAATGAACTCAGAGGAGTGGTGCAGACAGGAGCAACAGAAACAGCAGATTCTGTCATGCAGCCACACAATGTGTACGTAATCATGAAGAGGTGATGAGACTATCAGCATGACTGGAAAAAACCTGGGCCTTTGGACTCCAAAAGGATGAAGACAGAGACACAAAAAATCAGCTTCCCTTGCTGTACATCTGAGTAAGATTCAGAAGGAAGGTCATAAAAGATGCAGCAAGCTAATTTACTGGGGAAGAGAAACAAAATGAGCCCACTGAACTAATTTCAAAAATTCAGAAATAAAAACAAATTCAATCATTCCACAGAGAAGCTAAATTCAAATCTTTAGAGAAAAATCACTAGGACCAGAGTTTTTGTGGTGTTGGGTCTGAGAGAGTGAGAGAGAGAGAGAAAGTATTTCAACTTACCCAAAGAGTTCTCTAGCTGCTGCCAATATAGTGGATGTTTTCCCAGTTCCAGGTGGCCCATAAAATAACAGATTAGGGAGCTGTAGAAATTAAATTTTTTAAAAAATAAATTGTATTGTGGCACAAAAATGAAAATAATGACTAAAAGTATCTTTAGAACATTTCAATGACTTCCCTAATAGAGAGGGTACATGTGTCTCTCTTTTTTTAAGATTTATTTTATTTATTTGAAAGAGTTACAGAGAGGTAGAGAGAGAGAGAGAGAGAGAGAGGTCTTCCATCTGCTGGTTCACTCCCCAGATGGCCGCAATGGCTGGAGCTATGCCGAACTGAAGCCAGAAGCCTCTTCCAGGTTTCCCACGCAGGTGCAGGGGCCCAAGGACTTGGGTCATCTTCTACTGCTTTCCCAGGCCACAGCAGAGATCTTGATTGGAAGAGGAGCAGCTGGGACTAGAACTGGTGCCCATATGGGATGCTGGTGCTTTAGGCCAGGGCTTTAACTTGCTGCACCACAGCACCAGCCTCTTTTTTTTTTTTTTTTTTTTTTAAGATTATTTGAAAAGCAGGGATACAGAGAGAACGAGAGGGAAATGGGTGGGGGGCAGAGGGAGAGAGAGAGGGAGGGAGAGAGGAAGGAAGTGGGAGAGAGAGAAAGAGAGAGAGAGAGAGAGAATCGATCTTCCATCAGATGGTTCACCTATCCTGAATAGCTGCAAGGACCAGGGCTGGGCCAGGTTGAAGCCAGGAGCTGCTTCTGGGTCTCCCACATTGGAGATGGGATGCCAGCACTGTAGGTATAGGCTTAAGCTTCAATGCCACAGCGCTGGCCCCGGTACATGTCTTATTAAGATGTCCAATATAATTGATATCATAGGGCTGACAGTTCTAAATATTGCTCTTTCATATACCCCCACTTTTTCCCAAAGTATTTTTTCAAAAGTTTAGTTAGTGACAGAGAGGAGAGGTATCTTCCATGCACTGGTTCATTCCCCAAAGGCCTGCAATTCCAGGGCTGAGCCAGGCTGACACCAGGAGCTGGGGACTCAATCCAGGTCCCCCACATGGGTGGCAAGGACGCAGGTGTTCCAGCCGCACTCTGCTGCCTCACAAGGTGCACAGCAGTAGGAGGATGGCTCGGAAGTGGAGGCAGGACTCCAGCCCAGGCTGCACTGCTTCACTTGCTGTGCCGTAATGCCTGCCCCGACAATGTCTTTCTAATCTCTTAAACTGAATAGTTATGCTTGCTTGTATAACTTATCTACTTAAGTGAAATTTTCAAAACTAGAATTAGAACCATCTTATTTCTGAGGGGAACCTCAGGCCTCTGTCAGTTCTCTACATACTCCCTTGCTCAAGACTAGGTGAGATTTTATATTCTACAGAGGTGTGAGCTGTTTCAAGAAGGAAAGAGACCAAAACAGTACTGATTTGGACAATGCTGAGGAAAAAGGACTGACGGAGATAAATCAAGACACTGAATGAGCTGAAGATTTAAGAACAGAAATACTGAAAAAGGAAACTAAACATCTAAAAAGGTACTTCATAAAATTGGTGTAAACTGGGGGGCTGGCATTGTGGTATAGTGGGTTAAGCCACCGTCTGTGACACCGGCATCCCACAGGGGTGCCAGTTCATGTCCTGGCTGCTCCACTTCTTTATTTTTATTTTTTGAAGATTTATTTATTTATTTGAAAGCAGAGTTACAGAAAGGCAGAGAGACAGAGAGAGGTCTTCCATCCATTGGTTCACTCCCCCAAATGGCTGCAACAGCCGGAGATGGGCTGATCCAAAGCCAGGAGCCAGGAGCTTCCACTTGGTCTCCCATGTGGGTGCAGAGGCCTAAGGATTTGGACCATCTTCTGCTTTCCCAGGCCATAGCAGAGAGCTGGATCGGAAGAGGAGCAGGCAGACAGCAGCTTTATCCACTATGCCATAGCGCCAGCCCCCAACTCCCTGCTAAAGGCCTGGGACAAACAGCAGAAGATGGCCCAAGTGTTTGGGTCCGGGTCACTCACCTGGGAGACCAGGATGAAGTGCCTGGCTTTGCTGCAGCCATCTAGGGGAGTGAATCAGAGGATGGAAGTCCTAATTCATTCAAATAAATAAATACATCTTTAAAGCTAAATAAAATTTAAAAATAAAATAAACTTACCTTTTAAACTTACCTTTTAATTTCATTTTCCAAAAAGTTTTTGAAGTACCTTTGTATTAAACACCAGGCCTAGTCCCACATCATGATTATGTGCTCTGTAAGGATACTTGCATGTACCACGGAGAATTCAATAGAAGCAGAAAGGGTAAGATATACGAAGCACACTCTCATATGTCTTATTGTGGTGTATGCTCTTAAAACTGATTCTTGAAAAAATTAAGCAAGTATATATATATATATTTTTTTTTTGACAGGCAGAGTGGACAGTGAGAGAGAGACAGAGAGAAAGGTCTTCCTTTTCCGTTGGTTCACCCCTCAATGGCCGCTGCAGCCGGTGAGCTGCGGCCGGCGCACCACGCTGATCCAAAGCCAGGAGCCAGGTGCTTCTCCTGGTCTCCCATGCGGGTGCAGGGCCCAAGGACTTGGGCCATCTTCCACTGCACTCCCTGGCCACAGCAGAGAGCTGGACTGGAAGAGGTGCAACCGGGATAGAATCCGGCACCCTGATCAGGACTAGAACCCGGTGTGCCGGCGCTGCAAGGCGGAGGATTAGCCTATTGAGCCGCGGCGCCGGCCTAAGCAAGTACCTTCTTTTATTTCTTAAAACTAGCCAACTTGGCTCCCATCAAGGAGGCAATTGATATGTGGAGAAGATTAATAAATGTACTAATGAGCTCTAAATTTTAAGATTTATTTATCTGAAAGGCAGCATGAGAGAACAGACAGATTTTCTGTCTGCTGGTTCACTCTCCAAATGGCTACAACAGCCAGGGCTGAGCCGGGCTGAAGCCAGGAGCCTGGAACTCCATCTGGGTCTACTACATGGATGGCAGAGACCCAAGTACTGGGTCTTCATTCACCACTTTCCCAGGTGCATTAGCAGGTAGCTGTATCAGAAACAGAGCATTCCGATAGGAGATGCTAGAATTGCAAGTGGCAGTTTAACCCACTGTGCCACAGCATCAATCCCTTAAGCTCCAAATTCTATGAAACTACATCTTCAAATGTTTTTTCATAGAGGGAAATTATTGCATACAGGAAACTAACCAATGAGTGTACTTGCTCCTCTTTAATCATCTACCTTCCTCTGTTGTTCTCCCAAGTCTGATACCACTCTGTTGCTATTTAAGACTATTTATTGGTTTCACACTCCACTAAGAAAAGCAAAAACAATCAAACCTATATTGCTTACCATGGCCTTTAAGGACTTCATGGAGGTGGGTGTTTGTTCAGTAGTGAAGATGCCTGCACCCCATACTGCACTGCTTGGGTTCAAGTACCAGCTCTGCTTTGGACTTCACCCTCCTGTTAATACACACCCTGGAAGGCAGCAGGTGCTGGCTGAAGGACTTGGGTCTCTGCCACCCATGTCGGAGACCCAAATTGAGTTCTGGGTTCCTTGCTTTGGTCTGGTCCACCCCTGGCCATTGTAGGCATTTGGGGAGTGAACCAGTAGACAGAAGTTCTGTGTCTCTCTTTTAAATACATTTTTTTTTTAAAGATTTATTTACGGCCAGCGCTGCGGCTCAATAAGCTAATCCTCTGCCTGCGGTGCCGGCACACCGGGTTCTAGTCCCGGTTGGGGCGCCAGATTCTGTCCCAGTTGCTCCTCTTCCAGTCTAGCTCTCTGCTGTGGCCAGGGAGTGCAGTGGAGGATGGCCCAAGTGCTTGGGCCTGCACCCCATGGGAGACCAGGAGAAGCACCTAGCTCCTGCCTTCGGATCAGGGCGGTACACCGGCCGCAGCGGCATTGGAGGGTGAACCAATAGAAAAAAGGAAGACCCTTCTCTTTCTCTCTCTCACTGTCCACTCTGCCTGTCAAAAAAATAAAAAAAAATAAATATATATAAAAAAAGATTTATTTACTTATTTGAGAGGCAGAGTTACAGACAGGTCTTCCATCTGCTGGTTCACTTCCTAAATGGCTGCAAAAAGCTAGAACTGGGCTGATCTGAAGCAGGAGCTTCTTCCAGGTCTCCCACATGGGTGCAGGAGCCTGAAATCTTGGAACATTTGCTGCTGCTTTCCCAGGCCATAAGCAAAGAGCTGGACTGAAAGAGGAGCAGCCAGGATATGAACCAGCACCCAAAGGGTTGCTGGTGCCACAGGCAGTGGCTTAACCTACTACACCACAGCACCAGCCCCTGAATAAACTTTTTAAAATTAAGAATACTTCTGTGGTCTGCCCACTACCTCCTTCACCTTCTAGACTCCAGCTTACAATGGCCTCCAACAACTAAGTACTTCCTGGCTTCTGCATATGTTCTTTCCTCAACCTAGAAGCTATCCCTTCTTTCTTGTGACTACACATACACAAACTTCTGTCTCATTACATATACACAAATATCCCAAAACTAATGCACTACAAGTCATAAGCCTTCTCTGACCATCCAATGTAAAGTGGACCTTCTCTCCTATACTCGTATCTGGCTTTGCTGTACTTGTTGCATTTAGCATCTACTTATTGCTATTGAATAGCTGACTTAATTGTAAAATGTCTACCTCATTACATAATAAACTCAAAAAGGCCAGGAGCCTTATTTGGTCTTTTTTTTTTTTTTTTTGACAGATAGAGTCAGACAGTGAGAGAGACAGAGAGAAAGGTCTTCCTTCCGTTGGTTCACCCCCCAAATGGCCGCTACAGCCGGAGCTACGCCGATCTGAAGCCAGAAGCCAGGTGCCCAAGCACTTGGGCCATCCTCCACTGCCCTCCCAGGCCTCAGCAGAGAGCTGGACTGGAAGAGGAGCAACCGGGACTAGAACCTGGCGCCCATATGGGATGCCGGCACCGCAGGCGAAGGATTAACCAAGTGAGTCACGGTGTCGGCCCCAGAAGGAGCCTTATTTGTTCTATTTGCATCTGTATTCTCAGAATATTAGTTATTTTCCAAATAAATGAATAAACCGAAACAAAGACAAATGTTAATTAGAAGACTACTAACATTGGTAACCTAAGGTTTTTTTTTTTTTTGACAGGCAGAGTGGACACTGAGAGAGACAGAGAGAAAGGTCTTCCTTTACCGTTGGTTCACCCTCCAACAGCCACTGCGGCTGGCACACCGCGCTGATCCAAAGCCAGGAGCCAGGTACTTCTCCTGGTCTCCCATGCGGGTGCAGGGCCCAAGCACTTGGGCCATCCTCCACTGCCCTCCTGGGCCACAGCAGAGAGCTGGACTGGAAGAGGGGTAACCGGGACAGAATCCGGCGCCCCAACCGGGACTAGAACCCGGTATGCCGGCACCACAGGTGGAGGATTAGCCTATTGAGCCGCGGCGCCGGCCTATAAGGTTTAAGACTATAAGACTCATTATTTTAAAAATACCCTAGACTTCCTGGTTTTTAAGGTTATACTATTATTTTGATTTGTGAACAATTCAACATTTGTAATGATTCATCTAGGTAAATATCACATATAATTGAAATTACTTAAAACAGGATAAGGGGGCAGGTGTCATGGTACAATAGGTTAAGCTGTCGCTTGGGACACTCCTATCTGATACTGGAGTGTTGGTTCCAGTTCCAGCTACTCCACTTCCAATCCAGCTTCCTGCTAATGCATCCTGGGAGGCAACATATGATAGCACAAGTGCTTGGACACCTGCTACCCGTGTGGGAAACTCAGCTGGAGTTCCAGGATTCTGGCTTCAGCCTGGCCTTGGTCTGGTTGTTAGGGAGTGAGCCAGCAGATGAGCATCTCTCATCTGAAATCCAAGATGTAGGGCTGGTGCTATGGCATAGCAGGTAAAGCCACTGCCTGCAGTGCCAGCATCACATATGGGCGCCGGTTCTAGTCCCGGCTGCTCCACTTCCAACCCAGCTCTCTGCTATGGCCTGGAGAAGCAGAAGATGGCCCTAGTCCTTGGGCCCCTGCAACCACCTGGTAGACCCAGAACAAGCTTCTGGCTCCTGGCTTCAGACTGGCCCAGATCCAGCCGTTGTAGCCATTTGAGAAGTGAACCAGTAGATGGGAGATTCTCTCTCTCTGCCTCTCCTTCTCTGTAACTCTGTCTTCCAAATAAAAATGAATAAATCTTAAAAAAAAAAAAAAAAAAAAAAGGCAGAAAGGGGAGGATCTAGTCTATCTTATTCAGTGGTCTTTACTTGAATACTGTATAACGATGCCACACAGGACTGAATAGGAAGCTTAGAATTTGTTGAACTAATCACCAATGTAGGAATAGTCAGAAAAGACCTTACAGCATGGTATTTGTTGGAGGCAAGCGGGTACAAAGAAGGAAGAGGGTGAATAAATTGCATCTTAAATTTCTCATGATGCCGAACACCATCTGCTACTCACATCAGCTCCTTCTAAAGACTTCTTCAGCACGGAAACCACTTCTTCCTGGAAAGCAACTTCATCCACACATTTTGGGCGACTGGGGAGACAGAGAGAGGTTATTTAGCATATACAATGGCTAGAGAAGTCTCTGTCCCTTCTGCTAAAATATCAATGGTAATTCTTATATATTGGTAATGAAATGAGAACTTTTCACAATTTTAAGTAGGTGGGAACCGCATTCATATTTATGTTAAGCAAATATATATTGAAATAAAATAGGGGCTGGCGCTGTGGGACAGCGGGTTAACGCACTGGCATCCCATATGGGCGCCAGTTTGAGATCTGGCTACTCCACTTCCAATCCAGCTCTCTGCTATGGCCTGGAAAGCAGTAGAAGATGGCCCAAGTCCTTGGGCCCCTGCGCCCGTGTGGGAGACCTGGAAGAAGCTCCTAGCTCCTGGCTTCGGATCAGCGCAACTCTGGCCATTGCAGCCAATTGGGGAGTGAACCATCGGATGGAAGACCTCCCTCTCTCTCTGCATCCCCTCTGTGTAACTCTGATTTTCAAATAAATAAATCTTTAAAAAAATTAGAAATAAAATAATTTTTCACTTCCTATCTGTGTTGCCTGTATCTGTTATGCTTAAAAAAATTAAGCAAAAGGATATTTCAAATGCTAACTGGTTAAATAAAGTGAACACTTGCTGAGAAAGTAATATTATATTCTGACACAATTAAGAATAAACTTAAGCTGAAGAGGAAAAACTTAATAACCAAAGGGTAGGGAATTATTTTGTTTAATATTAGTTAAATATGTATGCATAATATGTTGTTATTGTGCTAATACCAACTTAAAAGAAGGCTTATTTACTTTATGGAGAGCTAATAACAAGTTTAACCAATATGAAGTTAATAATATATAATTTTCATCTTATGTCATTAGTGATTTTAGGAGAAGCTAGACCAAAGTTATACTCTCAGCACTAAAATTAAGCTTTCAGCTTAATCAAACTTTCTTTGGTCCATATTCTTCCAATTAACTGAATTCATGAGAGGCAGGAATTATGTCCAGTGATATTTTCTAGGGAATCCTGTGTATGTTATAAAGCAGGGTCTCATATTCAAATCTAGCTGCAGGGATTAGGCAGATAATAAGTGAGGAAGGCAGCATGTAAGGCATAAGAAGACAGCTGGACTGTGACACACTGAGGACACCTAGCTTTTCCCAAATGAGCAACACCTAGTGATCCTGATCTCCTGAGAAGACAAAAAATAATCTCCATTTCCCCACCCCCTGCATAATTTTTTAATTTAAAATTCATAAGCACCACTGGCGCCAAGCAAAACATGAGTGCTTTATTTGGCCAAGTTATCTGCAAACCCTTGGAATAACTGAGGCTACATCCAGTGGATAAAATTACCTGCCATAAAATCACTTAGCTGATACTAATTTAAACACCACTTCAAGTGCTCCTGCCAAAAATAAAAATAAAACTCAACAATCCCCACCTATTAGTACTGCAAAGGGACCAGATTATTTGGATTTAAGGACAATCCCTGACCAAGACTTACAGCCAGGTTACAGGAACTTTGATTTCTTCACTTCTGATCCCACTCCTAAAATGGTAGATCTTATTTGTAGAAAAGATCTTACTTCATCTATAAAACAAAGGAATTAAACTACATCTCTCCCAAGTACCTGTGAGTTCCAAGACCCTATGACTTACACTAACTGGGTGATTTTCAAGGACATTTAAATAAAACAAAGTAAAAACTGAGTGATGAGAACTGGGTAGAGAGGCAACGTATTAGTCATTTCAACAGAAACGTAAGCACTCTTACTATTTCTCCACCCACGGAACGGGTTTGGCTTTCTTGGTCTCTGCACTGCTTCCTGCACTAGCAGCTACTCCTCGATCCTTGGTCGGTGGCAGCTTAGTACTGGCAGATGTGCCTTTGAGAAACGCCTGCATGGCTACTTCACTCTGACCAGCTGCAGGGTAGAAGAGGAAAAAACGTTTCTGAAACATCATAAGAAAGCGCAGCCTAAATGCACAACCATTCTGCACAAAGGCAGTCAAGAACCACTTACCAAACGACAGCACCCCAGACCTCCCGACGCTCTGAATGTGTTGTCCTGTGGACTACAGGACATACAGCAGGGCAAAATCCTTAAGGAACTTAGACTCTATTTACAGTGAAGCAGTTAGAAAACAAAGCCCACTTGTAAGTCAGCAAAATTTCCAAAGTCAAGTTGCAAGAAAAACTTTGTAAGAATTTTAAGCAAATTAAACATGACATCACTAACAATCAAACTGTATTGAGCTTCTACGTTCTCTTCCATTTCAGTCCTGGGTCCCACTCTAGCTCAAACCCTGAAATGAACCCAGCCCTTAGGAGTGCTTGGGCCATGGTTGTGAAGGCCCATTTCTGTGTGTGTGACAGCCCCATTCAAGGCCCATTCAGTTCACTGGCTGAGCCAACGCTTGCCTTCGGAGACTTTCTTGTGGGGAAGGGAGGGTGGAGCTAAAATGGAAACAGCTGTTTTTCTGATAGCCTGCTCATTTGAAGAAATCAAAGCACCAGTGTAGAAAGTGAGGGGAGTTTAACAAATTCATCCCACCCAGGTTAACTACCACTAACATTTAGGTAAACATTCTTTCAGACTGTTTTAGGGATTAAAAACAAAAACAAAAACAAACCAGGGCGCTGTGGTGCAGCGGGTTAACGCCCTGGCCTGAAGCGCTGGCATCCCATAAGGGTGCCAGTTTGAGACCTGTCTGCTCCTCTTCCCATCCAGCTCTCTGCTATGGCCTGGGAAAGCAGCAGAAGACGGCCCAAGTCCTTGGGCTCCAGCACCCGTGTGGGAGACCCGGAAGAAGCTCCTGGCTGCTGGTTTCAATCTGCACAGCACCGGCCCTGCAGCCAATTGGGGAGTGAACCAGCGGAAGGCAGACCTCTCTCTCTGTGTGTGTGTGTGTAACTCTGACTTTCAAATAAATCTTTACAAACAACAACAACAACAAAATAACTTGCCTGAAAACCTCTAGCATTAGCTATTGCATTAGCAATTCTAATTTCACTGCTGTTCCATCCCAGTGCCTACAATAGTGCCTGGTTCATAGTATTTGGTGAATGAACAGGGCATCCATGAGTCTGTTTCCCTACCTGCAAATAAAGCTAAGGCTTACTACATAAGGCAAGTTAAATTAAATAAAAGAAGGTGGGTAAACACGTAGTTCGGGGCGTGGCAGATGAGTAAATACTCGTAAAACGAAGCAAACTGCTCAGACCCGCGAGCAGCCCAGCTTTCTAACCTTACTGGGCTACTGCATCTTGCCGCGGGCTGTTAAACAGAGCACGGCCCGCAGCAGGGCGCCCTGGAGTCCCGCTTCCCCAGGCTGCAGGCGCGGGAAGAGGCGGTGGCCAGCCGGGACCGCACTGGGGCACCGACGGCAGGCGTGGGGAGGGCGAAGGCAAGCACGCAACGTGAGCCCAGCTTCCCAGTGCCGGTACCTGGCGCAGCCTGGGCCTCTCAGCCGCCGGCTCGTTCCTGGGGTATCCGGGAGCGAGAGAGGAGATGCTCGCGATGGCTCAGCTCCGCCCCGCAACCCGAAAGTAACGAGCCCTGGAGACTTACAGCCAACGCCGTGCCCAGAGCAGCCTCGGTTCCCGCCACGGAACTGCCGCGAAGTGCAGCGCGGGAATCCGCGGGCACGAAACGCGTCACTTCCGGCCAGGGCGCGCGCCGCCCGCGGAGGCCCTGGTTTCCGGGCGTGCGGTGGTAGATTTAAACGTGAGAGCAGACGTGCGAGCTTTTAGAAATGCGTGGACTGGAGAGTCGTCGCCCTGGCTTTGGGCTCTGCTCCCACTCGAGACTGTAGGGCGAGGCACCTGAGCACGACCGTCCCCGACGGAATGGGGGTCTAGCGGACAGGGTGCTTGGGCACCGGCGGCATGCGTGGCCCGCGGCGCGAGCCTGGGCAGCCCGGCAGGCCACCGAAGGTTTCGGAAATCCACTGTTGTGAGGTCCGGCGTGCCGGATGCTTACGTCACTGTGAACTTAAGTTGTCGCTCTGAGGCGTCTCACGGGCGTTGCTATGGCGACCCAGTTGCTCGGCTTGCAACCGGCTTCGGCCGGGAGGACTTGGGGCAGGCAGAGTGGGCTCGATCTTTGGCCAGAAGAGGGCACCCTGCTGGTCCCCGTGCTTCCTGTGTGCTTTAAGGCCCTACCTTGCCCTCTTGTAGAACGGGGCTCACACCTCTAGCAGTGTCAGCTGTTGTGTTGTGGACTTGGTCATCCCTTTGATCTTCCCCGCATGCTTGGTTTAGCTCTGGTTTGTTCTTTAGTCGTATTAACCCTAACGCTTGGGGCTGATGCTCTGGCATGGCGGGTAGAGCCTCTGCCTGCAGTGCCAGCATCCCATATGGGTGCTGGCTTGAGACCTGGCTACTCCACTTCCGATCCAGCGCTTTGCTGTGGCCTGGGAAAGCAGTAGCAGATGGCCCAAGTGCTTGGGCCCCTGCACCCGCGTGGAAGACTGAAGGAAGCTCCTGGCTCCTGGCTTCAGATGGGCGCTGCTCTGGCCATTACAGCCATCTGGGGAGTGACCCATCAGATGGAAGACTCTCTCTCTCTCTCTCTGCCTCTGCCTCTCTGTAACTCTGCCTTTCAAATAAATAAATACATAAATCTTGGGGGAAAAAAATAAATAAACCTAACCCTTCCTTAATTTGACCTCCACAGTCCTTTGTGTTGATCTGGGTCTTCTCCAAAGAAAAACAAGCTTTTTTTTTTTTTTTTTTTTTTTTGACTCAGCATGACATTCATTCGTGGTCAAATTCACATTTATTCATTTGCCTTGCAACAAGTATTTAAGGGATTCCCACAAACTGTGCTAGCTGCTGTAATACAACAAGGAACAGACTTGAAGATCCCCTCTGCAATGTGATCTGTGTTAGGCAGAGGAAGTAGCGGAGTGTGAGAACATACAAGGTACTTCAAAAAGTTTGTGGAGGCCCGGGTGTTTGGTGCAGCAGTAAGAATCTGCTTGGGACTTCTGCATCCCATATGGATGCCTGGGTTCAGAATTCCAGCTCTCCTGGGGCCAGCGCTGTGGTGCAGCGGGTTAACGCCCTGGCCTGAAACGCTGGCATCCCATATGGGCGCCGGTTCGAGACTCAGCTGCTCCACTTCCGATTTAGCTCTCTGCTTTGGCCTGGGAAAGCAGAGGTTGATGGCCCAAGTCCTTGGGCCTCTGCACTAGTGTGGGAGACCTGGAAGAGGCTCCAGGCTCCTGGCTTCAGATCAGCGCAGCTCCGGCTGTTGTAGCCAATTGGGGAGTAAACCATCGGATGGAAGACCTCTCTCTCCCTACCTCTCCCCTCTCTGTGTAACTCTGACTTTCAAATAAATAAATAAACCTTAAAAAAAAAATTCCAGCTCTCTTCCAATTCCAGCTTTTTGCTAGTGTGCACCCTGGAAGCAGCAGGTTATGGCTCTAGTATTTGGGCCCCTGCCGCCCACTAGGGAGATCCCGATTGAGTTCCAGGCTCCTGGCTTTTGCCAAGCCCAACCCTGTCTGTTGTGGGCATTTGGGGAGTGAACCAGTGGATGGAAGGTCTCTCTGTTTCTCTTTCTCTGTCTTTCAAATAATAATAGTATTTTTATTTTTAAATACTTTTTTAAATTATTTTTTCCATTTATTTGAAAGGCAGAGTTAGAGAGAGAGAGAGAGAGATATCTTCCATCTGCTGGTTCACTCCCCAAATGGCCACAATGGCTGAAATTGAGCTGATCCAAGGCCAGGAGCCAGGAGCTTCTTCCAGGTCTCCCACATGGGTGCAGGGGCCCAAGGAATTGAGCCATCTGATGCTGCTTTTCCAGCTTTTCCAGGCCATAGCAGAGAGCTGGATTGGAAGTGGAGTGGCCAGGTGTCGAACTGGCGCCCATATGGTATGCCAGTGCTTCAGGCCGGGGTGTTAACCCTCTTTACCACAGCACCAGCCCCTTGTTTTGTTTTTAAATATTTGAGAGGCAGAGACAGACAGAGCTCCCATTACTGGTTCACTCTCCAAATGCCTGCAACATCTGCGGCTGAGCCAGGGCCAAGGGTGGGAACCAGAAATACAATACAGATCTGCCACATGGGTGGCAACAGCTCAACTACGTGAGCCATCACTGCCACCTTGCAGGGTCTGCCGTAGCAGGAAGTTGGCATCAGGAGCCAGAGCTGGAACTCAAATCCAGTACTCTGATGTGAGAGGCAGCTTAATCACTGGGTCGAAGGCCTGCTCCTCTTGATTTTTTTTTTTATTTTTTTTTTTATTTTTTGATAGGCAGAGTGGACAGTGAGAGAGAGAGACAGGTCTTCCCTTGCCGTTGGTTCACCCTCCAATGGCCGCCGCTGCAGCCGGCGCAGCGCGCTGATCCGATGGCAGGAGCCAGGAGCCAGGAGCCAGGTGCTTTTTCCTGGTCTCCCATGGGGTGCAGGGCCCAAGCACCTGGGCCATCCTCCACTGCACTCCCTGGCCATAGCAGAGAGCTGGCCTGGAAGAGGGGCAACCGGGACAGAATCCGGCGCCCCGACCGGGACTAGAACCTGGTGTGCCGGCGCCGCAAGGTGGAGGATTAGCCTAGTGAGCCACGGCGCCGGCTCGATTTTTTTTTTTTAAGATTTATTTTGTTTATTTGAAAGAGTTATAGAGAGAGGTAGAGACAGAGAGAGAGGTCTTCCATCTGCTGATTTACTCCTCAGATGGCTACAATGGCCGAAGCTGTGTCAATCCAAAGCCAAGAGCTTCCTTTGAGTCTCCTATGTGGGTGCAGGGGCCCAAGGACTTGGGCCATCTTCTACTGCTTTCCCAGGCCATAGCAGAGAGCTGGATTGGAAGAGGAGCAGCTGGGACTAGAACTGGTGCCCATATGCAATGCCAGTGTTTCAGGCTAGGGCTTTAACCAGCTGTGCCACAGTGCTGGCCGCTCTTTTAATCTTTCATTTTACAGAACGGAGACAGCACCATGGAGTCTCCCTGTGAGGATTAAATGAGATGGTGCTCCAGGCATGGCCCTGGCCCAGATTAACCTTTCACTCCTGTTAGCACCGTGGTGTGGCCCACTGTTCCTCCAAAGCAACAGAAGCAGCCCAGATTCAGCCCTCAGATGGACGAGGTGCTAGTCTTTCGAGCAGAGCTCCAAATCTCCAGTCTAACTGACTCTGTTGGCATTCTAGAAATGGCTCTGAAATTTGCATATACAATTTTACCTTTACTTTCCATTAGATGAGAGAAAAGTCTAGAAGGGACTTAACCAAAAATATACTTTGACTAAATCTGCTGGAAGAAAAACTCGTCTTCCTGTGGGGAGCAACTGGGAGCAACTCGGACTAGACTAAGTTACTGGAATTAAGACTTATTCTAGGCCGGCGCCGCGGCTCACTAGGCTAATCCTCCGCCTAGCGGCGCCGGCACACCAGGTTCTAGTCCCGGTCGGGGCGCCGGATTCTGTCCCGGTTGCCCCTCTTCCAGGCCAGCCTTCTGCTGTGGCCAGGGAGTGCAGTGGAGGATGGCCCAGGTGCTTGGGCCCTGCACCCCATGGGAGACCAGGAAAAGCACCTGGCTCCTGGCTCCTGCCATCGGATCAGCGCGGTGCGCCGGCCGCAGCGCGCCGGCCGCGGCGGCCATTGGAGGGTGAACCAACGGCAAAGGAAGACCTTTCTCTCTGTCTCTCTCTCTCACTGTCCACTCTGCCTGTCAAAAAAAAAAAAAAAAAAAAAAAAAAAAAAAAAAAAAGACTTATTCTATGCATCTGCTCTCCCACAATATGGCGCTGGGAGAGGAGGAAACAGCTTCTACACAGATGCCTCCAGTTCAACCAATAAACTGTAGGACCTGCTCCTGATTGGAGGAGAGCAGCGTACTCGGCATGTGGGTAGCAGAGTTGGGATTGGTGGAAGAGGACTATAAAGGAGGAGAGAGACAACATGCACCAGGAACATCTAAGGGGAACATCTGAAGGAACACCTGAAGGAACACCTGTGCAGCCCCCGAGAGAGCCGGCCGGCGGTGTGCCGCTCCCCCGCGGAAGTGGGGAAAGTGGCAGGGGGAACCGCCCTTCCACGGAGGTGGAAGGGACGGTAGCCAACCCGGGAAGAACCAGCAGCAAACCCGGGGAGGGCCGAGCAGACAAAAGAACAACGCAGGGTCCTGTGTCGTTCCTCCACGAAGAGGGGGAGCGACACTTCCTAGCACCCTCTAGAGTGGCTCCGTTCTGCCTTCTAGTGGACAGGGAGCGAAAAAGCCACATTTACAGCAAATGATTTTGTCATGACTTGCTGTCAATAACCAAAAAAGTTCTTTCTGACTATAATTTTTTAAAGATTTATTTATTTATTTGAAAGTCAGAATTACATACAGAGAGAAGGAGAGGCAGAGAGAGAAAGAGAGAGAGAGAGAGATCTTCCAACTACTGGTTCACTCCCCAATTGGCTGCAATGGCCAGAGCTGTGCCTATCCGAAGCCAGGGACCAGGAGCTTCTTCCAGGCCTCCCACACGGGTGCAGGGGCCCAAGGACTTGGGCCATCTTCTACTGCTCTCCCAGGCCATAGCAGAGAGCTGGATCGGAAGAGGAGCATCTGGGGCTCCAACTGGTGCCCACATGGGATGCCAGCACTACAGGCAGCAGCTTTACCCGTTAAGCCACAGCACCAGTCCCTGACTGTATAATTTTTTAACAAATATTTTCTCTCTTAAAAGATTTACTTATTTATTTGAAAGCTACAGAGAAGCAGAGGCAGAGAGAGAGAGATATCTTCCATCTTCTGGTTCACTCTCCAGAAGGCCGCAACAGCTGGAGCTGGGCTGATCTGAAGCCAGGAGCCAGGAGCTTTTTCCAGGTCCTCTACATGGATGCAGGAGCCCAGAAACTTGGGCCATCTTCTACTGCTTTCCCAGGCCATAGCAAAGAACTGGATTGGAAGAGGAGCTGCAGGAACTTGAATTGGCGTCTCTATGGGATGCCGGCACTGCAGGCGGTGACTTTACCCACTATACCACAGCGCCAGTCCCCTGACTGTATAAGATTAAACTCTGTACTAAGTTCACTTATTAACAGATTCACTAATCTTGGTAAGGAAAAACAACAACCCAGTATTGTAAATATTAAGCACTAGATTTCCCAAAACATTTATATTTACATATTATAAATTTAAAAATCATCTGTGGTGCCAGCAACACAAATGGGCGCCAGTTCGAGTTCTGGCTGCTCCACTTCCGATCCAGTTCTCTGTTATGGCCTGGGAAAGCAGTAAAAGATGGCCCAAGTACCCATGTGGGAGACCTAGAAGCTCCTGGCTCCTGGCTTCAGATCAGGGGTCATTTGGGGAGTGAACCACCAGACAGAAGATTTTCTCTCTCTGTCTCTGCCTCTCTCTGTATGTAACTCCACCTCCCAAATAAATATGTAAATAAAATAGAATAAAAATTAATTTAAAAAATTTTAGAAAGGAAATAAGAGACTGATGCCTGTGACCCTGCATCAGCAAATTCTGACTGCGCCTGGTGGTGAACAATTTGACTGAGTCCCCCTGCAAAGTGAAGCTGTCTTCATGGAGGGATGTTCTCCAAGTATTGCCTGATTCTGAGACTTCCTGTGCTGGAAATGTGTACAGAAAGAGGTAGGAAATATTGTCCCTGTTGCCATGTAGCTCCGAGTCCAGTAGAGAACACAGATTCAGGCCACACAGAGCGGAATGTGGTTTATGTCATAGGAGATGCCTCAAAGGCATTTGCGAAACCTCCCACCATCTCCCACAAGACGCTCCTCCCACTCTGCCCCTGCCTTCATTCTCACCCTTGCTCTTCCCACTTCCCCTCTGCTACGCTTCCTCTTCTTTCTCCCCCTGCCCTGCGCTGAAACGGTGCTTTTCTAACTGTGGGGTGTAACACTTTAGCAAGTTGGTGGGTCTGTATCAGCATTGAAAACAATGAACTAGAACACAAAGGCAGGTATTGTGTTAAGGCAGCTAGGTATTAGTCTACGTGTGAACGAGGGGTTGGAGAAAATGTGAAGTTTTAAAGAAAATGAATTCATGTGCAGTGGAATGAGGAAACAGGTCCTGAGAGCAGGACCCAGCCTCTTGGCTGTCTTCCCTGCCCAAGGTGTCCTCACCTGTCCTATATCAGAAGGACTTCGCTGAATTGAGGGAGGGATGCAGCTGGCCCGACTGGACTGCAGGAGTCATTTGCTTCTGCAGTAGATAAGAACTTTGATAGCCAGAGTTGTGTGGAGGGGTTTGTTCAGGGGAACTCCACGTCCAAAAGTCCCCCACCCAGACTTCCCCAGAAGAGCAGGGAGGGGAGAAGAAGCAGGGGGCCATAAAGACCCAGTCTGAATGCGGAGTGCGCTCTCAGGCTTCCCTGAGACACCTGCCTGCTCTATCAGGTGTAGCAATTTCTGTCTCTTCACTTGTGTCCATAAAATTCTTTGCTAATCGCCTTCTCATCTGCTCATTCATTAAGTTCCCAGGGTTCAAATAAACAGTTACAACTGTTGTATAAACTTGTCTTCAGATGTGTGTCTGCATGTGTGTGTGCTCTGGGTCAAGACTTAGCATTTATATCTTACTTCAAGACATTAGGAAAACCCTGCTACACACTTAACAGAGGAAGGTCCACGGTGCCTCCAGGAGTCCTAACCCTCACCCAGGCCACCAAGAGCTGAGGAGACCAGAGTAAAGGTTTTACTCTCCAAGAAGGTTCTTTGCCTTTCTCAGCAGGGATTAAATTTCAACACATGAACCCCTGGAAAGCACATTCAAGCCATACCTACACAATAGTATTGAGCCTTTTATTTTCAGAAAAGCTATTTTTCATTTTAATCGAAAGGCAAAAGACAGAGACAGAGATCTTTCATCTTGCTGGGTCATTCCCCCCAAATACCTCCAACAGCCAGGGCTGGGCCATACTGAAGCCAGAAGATCTAAACTGCCTCCAGGTCTCCCACATGTGAGGCAGAGACTCAAATACTTGAAACAGCATCTTCCCTGGTTTGGCTTAGCAGGGAGTTGGATCCAACCAGGCACTCCAACACTGGATGTGAGTGCCCCAAGCAGGGATTTAACCACTGCACCAAACACCTGCTCACTATGTGCAGGAATTTGTTTCAGAAACTTTTTTTTTTTTGCTGTACATTTTTGAATTCTTTTCAGAGGTATTATTTACAATTCTTTTAAAAATTTTCCTGTACTTTTACTTATTTCGTTGTTGGTTTTATTTGTTTTCAGATTGCTGAGTTTGAGAATCACAGTCGTCCTGCAGTATCTGTAGGCGACTGATTCCAGGTCCCCTGCTAAGATAACAAAGTCAGCAGATGCTCAAGTCCGTCTATAAAATCACATCACATTTGTAGCCAGCCTTCACATCCTCCTAGACAATTGATATAATTTCTAGATGACCTGAAATACCCAGTACCACATAAATGCTATTTAGTTGTTATATTGTATTATTTAGGGAATAATGACCAAAAAAATCTATACACATTCAGTGCAGATGCAATTTATTTCTCAAATGTTTTCTGTCCATGGTTGGTTGAACCCATGGATGCAGAACCCATGAATATAGAGGCCTGATGGCACCATCTGTCAGGATCCGGTCACTGGCAGAGACACCATGCTGATTATTTTTCCAGAGATAGTAATATGAAGAATGTTTACCTAGTTATTAGAGAACTAAAAATCCAATAACAAATGATATTGCAATACCACAAAGATTTCAACTGCAAGAACCAGTTACTGCCCCAGGAGCAAAGGGAACAGGGGAAAAGACTGGAATTAACACACACTCAGAAGCTTGGGGGTGGCTTCTGCAGCTGGGGAGAGTCCTTGGAGGAAGCACTGCTGATGATATAGGGGACTCGGTCTTGGAGGCTGGGGTCCAGATGCGGAATCATGGGTGCAGAACTCTGAGGAGGGAACGTGACCAGCTGGTGCTGGTGTCTGTGAAGGGACCTGATGAGGCTGGTTAAGGGGGTGTTGTGAAAATGGCAAATCAGAACCCACTGCCATCACTGGAACCAACTGTGGCTGGAGAAGTGCTCCCCTGGGACCAGGCACACAAGGAAGTGTGTCTCTGTCACAAGGAAGTGTAACACAAGCATGTCTCTGTCTTCTCCAGCCTCCATTAACCCGGCCAAGGACTCGTGTGGCTGCACGACAAGGTAGACATAGAAAAGCATTTAGATCCCCAAACCTGGGTCTGCTCACCTGTCCCACAGCAAGGAAATCACCGACACTGAGCTGGTGGAACAAAGTCAGTGATTATTATACAATGCAGAGCAAGGAGACGGGCAGCTATCACTCACTTCCCAAGGTTCCTTAGGCAGGGAGGGTGGTGAATCTCACAGAGCAGTGCAGAGTAAGCTTGCATGTGGCCCTCTTTTGGTGGGTTAGCGATAAGAGCCCAGCATGTTCTTCTGAAGATGCTGTAATGGCAATGCAGGCATTAGTCCATCTGGGGTTTACTGGGTAGACTGGTAATTACTTTGCAGGATCTGGGATTCCCATGGAGCGTCTCAAAATAGAGTCTAGTTATAGGATGCTAACTATAGAGGTGATGACTGAATTGAGTCTTTGGGGTCTCATGAGGATGGCCTGACCCTTGCCCTAATTTAGTGAGTAGGTCTTTACTAAGGTGTTGACTTGTAACTATCAAAGCAGAAGCAGAGAACCTGCAAGCCAAGGGAGAGAGACTGAGGCCTGACAAAGTCTCCATCTGGGGCACTGGGGATAGGGACTCAGTTTCAAGAGTAGGCTGGAAGCTGAGAAATCAAGGCTTACTAACAAACACACTTAGCTTTGGAGTTACTCTGCTTCAGAGTTGATATTGGATTTAATTCATTTTGGAAATGTTACGGGTGATCTGATTATAAATTTTTGCTCACCACAGATGTGGCTGAGCCTGCTGTCTGTCTGCTAATTTGTTTCTGGGATGGTGAGGGCCGACAAGCACCTGAGAGGATTCCCTTCCATCCCACTGAAGGACATCACTTTAGAATTAGAAAGCAGGAGCAGGTGTTGGGCACAGTGGTTAAGCTCCTGCTTGAGACACCTGCATCCATACTGGACTGCTGGGGTTTGAGTCCCAGCTCCACGCATGAGTCCAGCCTCCAGGTTATACACACCAGCGGTGGTGACTCAAATAGCTGGGTACCTACCACCCAAATGGGAGACACAGACGCCTGGCTCAGCCCTGCGATTGCAGCATTGGTGGAGCCTACCAGAGGATGGAAAATCTCTGTCTATCTCTCTGCTTTTCAAATTCAGATAAATTTTAATTTTTTTAATTAGAGAAAATAAAAAGTGTTTTTTACTTTGTTCATAAAGAAGACCTTGGGGGAGGGGGGCAGCATTGTGGTACAGTGAGCTAGGCTGCCACCTGTGACACCCACAGCCTTTATGAGCACCAGTTTGAGTCCCGGCTCTTCCACTTCTGATCCAGCTCCCTTCTTTTTTTTTTTTTTTTTTTTTGACAGGCAGAGTGGACAGTGAGAGAGAGATAGAGAGAAAGGTCTCCCTTTGCCGTTGGTTCACCCTCCAATGGCCACTGGCTGCAGCCAGGAGCCAGGTGCTTCTCCTGGTCTCCCATGCGGGTACAGGGCCCAAGGTATTGGGCCATCCTCCACTGTACTCCCAGGCCACAGCAGAGAGCTGGCCTGGAAGAGGAGCAACTGCGGCAGAATCCGGCACCCCGACTAGGACTAGAACCCGGTGTGCCGGTGCCACAGGCGGAGGATTAGCCTATTGAGCCGCAGCGCCGGCCCAGCTCCCTTTTAATGTGCCTGAGAAACAGCAGAGGATGGCCTAGGTACTTGGACCCCTCCCACCCACATGGGAGACCCAGAAGAAGCTCCTGGCTCCTGGCTTTGGCCCAGCCCAGCCCTGGCTATTGTGGCCATTTGGGGAGTGAATCAGTGGATGGAAAATCTCTCCTTCTCTCTTTCTTTCTCCCCTTCAAATAATAAATTTGAAGAAGAAGAAGGAAGAGGAGGAGGAGGAGGAGGAAGAGGTGAAAAAAGAAGAAACTTTTTTAAAAACACACAACAGCAGGAGCTGCACTGATCTGAAGCCAGGAGCCAGGAGCTTCTTCCAGGTCTCCCACGTGGGTACAGGGGCCCAAGGACTTGGGCCATCTTCTACTGCTTTCCCAGGTCTTAGCAGAGAGCTGGATCAGAAGAGGAGCAGCTGGGACTAGAACCGGCACCCATATGGGATGCCGGCACTGCAGGTTTTACCTGCTATGCCACAGCACCGTCCTCGGCCCCGGGCTTTGGTTTTTTGCTGTGCTTAAGGTGAGGGCGCCCTGCAAGGGCTGGAGTTTCTGTGGCTTGGACTCCCTCTCTGGTGCCGAGGGCCGAGTGTGCGCTTCTTGTCAACTGTCCCAGATCTGGGGAGGTGGGCTTGAGAAGCTGTCAGTAATCAAACAAAAATGGATCCAGACTCTTTCCTAGAGTTACAGTGCAGGGCCACCCTTCCATGCTCACATTCTGTCTGGAGGACAAATTATCTTTCCTGGTAGATACCGTGTGTTTCAAATTTGTAGACTATAGCAGTTCTTCTTTGCACAGTACAAATTCTGCCCAGCCTTCTGCACTTCCTACCAAGGGGTCCATACAGCATTGTTCTTGATTCCCAGTGTAACTTAAAGGATGCTGTCACAATGTCCGGAGCCCTTGATGTCTACAAATGAAGGAGCAGGATGTCCTCAAATTCCTCACAGCAGGAGCCCACCCAGGTGGCACCAACCTTGACTTCCAAATGGAACAAGACATCTACAGAAGGAAAAGTGATGGCCTCTATGTCATCAATCTGCAGAGGGCCTGGGAGAAGCTTCCGTGGGGGGCTCGTGCCATTGTTGCCGTGAAACCCTGCTGGTGTCAGTGTGATATCCTCCAGCAGTGCTGGGCTGAAATTTGCTGCAGCCACTGGAGCTCCTCCTGTTGCTGGCTGCTTCACACCTGGAACCTTCCCCAGTCAGATCCACGCAGCCTTCCTGGTGCAGGCAGGGAAGGGTGACACCCGAGCGGCCGTGCAGGTGGACAGAAGGGAGGGTGGCATCCTAGCGGGAGGGACTGCACGTGCTCAGGCTCGGGGACACGGAGCAGCCGTGCCTGGCGGGGGCTGCTGGCCCCGGGGCTCAGACAGGCACCGACGCAACCCTGACCCCGCCTCCTGGGGTCCCCACCGCGACCCTGCAAGATGGCAGCCAGCGACCTCCGCGTCCTGCGCTTCTCCTGACCGCGCTGCTCCCTGCGAAGCTCACATCTGTGGGAACTCACTCCTCCCTGGCTCTGTGCTCCCACCCCTGTTTTCGCTAGTCTGTTGGAGTTGAGTCCCTCCCTCCTTCGCCTTCCGATTCCAGCGTTAGCAGCAGCTGTAGAGGGTGAGGGTTGGGACCAGCCAGCTGTGAAGCGCAGGTGATGTCGGCAGAGGGCAGTGGAGGCGAGGAGAGCGGCGGAGAGCTGCGGCGGGGACTGCCAGGGTTAGTTCTGCAGGGTTAGTTCCCAGCGCCCTGGGAAGTGGGCTCCCGGCATAGCCGAAGCTGACTTCCTCCAGCTGCAAGCAGCCACCCTGGAAAGGGGTGCAGCTGCCCCTCCCCGAGGGGAAGCTGCTTCAGCTCCAACCTGCATTTGTGAATTCAAGACTGGGATTTTTTAAAAAAGCGTACAAACCCTTTGCTGTGTTAACCACAATGAAGATATATGCCAAGTCCAAAGAAAGTGTGGTCCTACACAATCTTCGATGGCGTATCTGCACACATTTTATAACACACGTACATTCAGTCCCGGGCGTGTGTGTGTGTGTGTGCGCGCGCGCGCGTTTCTCAGCGACTTCCCTGCTTATCCTGTCAATCACAGTGTGTCCATTTCTCGAGGAGAGTAGCTAGGAACTTCCCACGGTTTCACGTCTTAGCTGAACAGAAGACTCTTCAACATTCTGGGCACTTGCCTCAGGAAACGCACCACTTGGCCTCTCTCAAACACGCGTCAGCCTGGCATAGGCAGCTGCTCACTAAAGAAACACAGCTCTGAGCACTCTGCCTCTGGATCTGTTTCTCTCCCTGACTCTGTGAAAATGTCCCCGCCCGCCCGGGGGTGCTGGCAGAATGCAAAGTGCCTGACCCTCCCTGGAGGAGCTCTCAGCGGTCTCACATCACAGCGGGAGAGCAGGAGAGCCACCTTCACCCTGGCCATTGCTGAATGTTCCATGGTGTTGCCCTACCAGACCTCCCACTCTGACCTCTGGTCAAAGCCCTGCAGTGCTGCTTTGCATAGGGTGTCCTTGGGGAGAAAGCTGCCGACTTCCACTGAGCCCAAGGTAGACAGCAGGGTGGGATGAAAACAATGGGGTGGAGTAGGCATTTGTCCCAGTGGTTAAGACACTGCATGGGATACCCACATGTCATACCATATGGCCTGGATTTGAGTCCTGGCTCACTTCCGATTCCAGCTTCCTGCTAGTACACACCTGGGAGCAGCTGGTGATGCCTCAAATACTTGAACCCCTGACCCATGTGGGAGACCCATTTGGAGTTCCTGAATCCTGTTTTCTTCCTTCCTTTCTTTCTTTTCTTAGATTATTTATTTGAAAGGCAGAGTTACAGAGAGAGAAAGAGAGCGAGAGCGAGAGAGAGGTCTTTCATCCACTGGTTCACTCTCCAATTGGCTGCAACAGCCAGAGCTGGGCTGATCCAAAGCTAGGATCCAGTAGCTTCTTCCGGCTCTCCCACATAGGTGCAGGCACCCAAGGACTTGGGCCATCTTCCACTGCTTTCCCAGGCCATAGCAGAGAGCTGGATCAGAAGTGGATCAGCTGGGACTCAAACCAGCACCCACATGGGATGCTGGCACTGCAGGCAGCAGCTTTACTCATTGTGCCACATCACTGGCTCCTGAACCCTGTTTTCTGAATGGCCTCGCCCTGACTCTTGTAGGCATTTGAGGGGTGAGCCAGTGGATAGAAGATCTCTTTCTGCCTCCCTCTCTCCATCTCTCTGGCTTTCAAATGAATAATAAATAAATAAATTTGGGGGAAATAAAATAATAGTGGGATCGTTCTTATAAAGTCATGCCAGGCACACAGTAGGTCCCCAGGGACATTGCATCTCCTCCTCTATGCTCAGACATGCCACTTGCTAAGGCAGTAGTAATTTTTAAAGTTCTTTAAAGCAGGAGGAAAATAGTGGTTTTCGTCTCTCTCTCTCTCTCTCTCTTTTTTTCTTTTTTATGTGAGTGAAATTTGTGTCATCTTCCCAGTTGAACAATTGGAAAAGAATCCAAAGCCACAAGAGAAAATTCCTCAGCTCTCCTTAGGAATGGTTGAAGTCCTCCACAGCTTTATAACGTTGCCTGCTGCCGACTAGGGGAGCTCAAAGTTGAGTGTGCTGCCAAGGACTAGGAGTGCCATGGCCCCAGACTGAAATCCAGGCTACAGCAGGGCCTCTAAAAACAGCCCCAATCTATGAAATCTGGAGGGTGCCTGCATCCATACTAAGCACCAGCCATGCACTATGAGGAATTAGAAGGCTGAGAACCACAGCAGGTTAAAGCCCCGGGCTGTAATGCCAGCATCCCATATGAGTGCACAGGCTGGAGTCCCGGCTGCTCCACTTCTGATTGAGCTCTCTGCTATGGCCTCGGAAGGCAGTGGAATGTCTTTCAAGTCCTTGGGCCCCTGCACCATGTGGGAGACCCAGAAGAAGCTCCTGGCTTTGGATCAGCTCAGTTCTGGCCATTACAGCCATTTGGGGAGTTAACCAGCAGATGGAAACCACCACCCCCTCCCAGTCTCTATCTCTCTTTATAACTCTATCTCTTAAATAAATAAAACAAATATTTTTTAAAAAGAAGACTGAGAGAACCTCTAAACCAGCATCCCCAGAGTGCATTTGCAGAATATGCAGAAATGTGTAAGAGTTTCGAGAGTTAATGCCACAATATGCTATGAAGAAAAAAGTATCTAATAATAAATACATATTAAAATATTGCACATTCTATCCCTCTCTCGGTTCATCTTAATTAACAAATCAAAGGAGCTGAGAATTCCTCCAGGAAGGAAGTCTGTATACTTTTCTTAAACTCATCCTTTCCTCTCCTTGCCAGAGCACAGAACCCTTCCCTTTGTCGAGTGTAATAGCACTCACGTATGCATAAGAGGACAGGCTAAGCTGCTATACAAAAGAGACCTGTTAATACAGTGACTGACAGAATATTTCTGTCTCATGAGTTCGGTCAGCTGGGGTGTGCAGGCTGCTCTGCTTTCCAAACATTTGGGGTCCCAGTTTCCTGGCATCTGGTTTTTCCACCATCCCCTGCAACATCATTGTTGTCTACAAAGTCCAGAGTGGCTCTCAGGAATGTCTGGCTCCCAGCTCCCAGGAAAGGACAAGGATTTGCAATGTTGATAAATAATGTTTTGAGGTCCAACCTGTCCCATGGCACTCGACATCTCCTCTTATGTTCCCTTGGTTCCCCTATTACTATATATATATATATATATGGTGCACTATTAAAGTACTCTACTGTATGGAACCCATTCACCTCAATCTTTATTCCAACCATTCTAATGCATAAAATATTTCCTTTGCTTGTCCTTTAGCAACCTTTACATACTTTGCTTTATAAAGAAGAGGCACTGGGGCCGGCACTGTGGTGCAGCGGGTCAACTCCCTGGCCTGAAGCACTGGCATACCATACAGGCGCTGGTTTGAGACCCGGCTGCTCCACTTCTGATCCAGCTCTCTGCTATGGCCTGAGAAAGCAGTAGAAGATGGCCCAAGTCCATGGGTCCCTGCACCCATGTGGGAGACCCAGAAGAAGCTCCTGGCTCCTGGCTTTGGATCAGTGCAGCTCTGGCTGTTGCGGCCATTTGGGGAGTGAACCAGCAGATAGAAGACCTCTCTCTCTGTCTCTACCTCTCTGTAACTCAATCTTTCAAATAAATAAAATAAATCTTAAAAAAAAAAAAGCGCATGAAAGGACAACACTCACTCACCCTCCTGGAATTCAGGCTTTGGGTCCTGCTTGGGTGCCATTTTTGAGGGATTCACAGCCTCCTCCCCACTTTCCCACCCACCACTGTCTGCTCTCTGCACCTAGCTCAGTGTCAGACACACTGTCAGACACTGCCGGCTCTCCATCCTCATTAAGGATTTTATTGGAGTGTGACTGCATCATAACTCATGGAACATCTGCATAGAAAAACAGTTAAAAAGTCCAAAGAGAAATACATTTTCAAAACCCAAAGGAGGGGCCTGGTGCTGTGGCCTAGCTGGGTAAAGCTGATATCTAAAATCTACAAAATGTGACCCTTAAAGTTCCCCAGAAGTGCCATCTGGGATGTCACATATGTTACCGGAATTAGGGGTGCCATACGGTATCACCACATGCTTATTAATAGATCTCCAATATTAATAAGCCTGAGAGGTTTCATGCCTAATATTTAGAAAAGCATTCTAAATACCAGCATAAATAAATGAGGCAGCATGGTACATTTTAAGCTTTTATTTAGTGAGAAAGATACGTAGGAGAGTGAGCACTTTACATAAGAGAGGGAGGTAAATCTGGGTTCATACTGAGAAACAGAACCAGCCACTTGGAGCAGCATCTAGGCCAGGAAGCCTAGGGGGCACAGGGCTACAGCTAGCCCCCTCCTGGCAAGAGGCCAGGGCAAAGAAGAGAGGCAGGACACACCATGTCCTAGGCTTTTAACCCACTTCTAAAGGGGAGTGGTTAATTAATCTAACTGGCTGGTGGGCACCCAGGTGTGGCCAGGTAGGGGCATGAGGTCACACAGGGGCATGGCGAAGGTATCAGGTAGGGCGTGAGGTCACATAGGGACGTGGTGAAGGCATGGTCTTCCAGCTCACAAACCTAATTGATTTTAACCTGTATGCCTGCCTACTTCAAAGCTGCTGCCTGTAGTGCTGGCATCCCATATGGGTGCCGGTTCATGTCCTGGCTGCTCCTCTTCTGATCCAGCTCTCTGCTATGGCCTGGGAAAACAGTAGAAGATGGCCCAAGTCCTTGGGCCCTTACACCCGTGTGGGAGAGCCGGAAGAAGCTCCTGGATCCTGGCTTCAGGTTGCAAAGCTCCGGCTTTTGCAGCCATTTGGAGGGTGAACCAACAGATGGAAGACTCGCTCTCTCTTTGCCTCTCTGTAACTCTACCTTTCAAATAAATAAATAAATCTTAAAAAAACACACAAAGGAATGGAAAAATGTCCTTGATCTATAAAGAGACATTACAAATCATTAGCAACAGCAAAGAGAGCTCTCCTGAATTCATAGTTGGTGCAGTTCCCTGTAAACAGGATAGGTTTACAGCAGGAAAACAAGAAGTTTCTTAGCACACACTGGGCCCATTGTACTGAGGAGACTTCAATGGAGGGTAACTCCGAGAGGTCCTGTTGCAATGGCTTGTAAAGAATTGGTATGAGTTCTCCTTCACATGCTTGGTAGCATTCAGCAGTGAAGCGCTAGACTTTTCTTTGAAGAGAGACTTTATTACTACTTCAATCTCATTACTCATTATTGGTCTGTTTATACTCTTCTATTTCTTTTCTGTTCAGCTTCTAGGTTATCTGTGTCCAGGAATTTATCTACTTCTCATAGGCTTTCCGATTTCTTACTGTATAATGGCTTGTAGCCGTTTCTTATGATGTGGTACCCATTCCAATGTCTCTTTTTCCTCTCCGACTTTATTTATTTGAACCTTCTCTTTGTTTTTCTTAGTCTAGCTAAAGGTTTGTCAATTCTGCTTCATTGATGTTTATATTTCTTTTTAGTTTCCAATTTGTTTATCAATTTATTTTTAGTTACTCAATTTGTTTATTTACTAATTTGGGGTTTGATTTGTGCTTCCTTTTCTACTTCCTTGAGGTGCATTGTTAGGTTGTTTACTTAAATATCTTTCTACTTTTTTTGATGTAAGCATTTATTACTATAAAACTCCCTCCTAGTTCTTCTTTTGCTTTATCCCATAGGTTTTAGTATGTTGTATTTCTATTTTTGTTTGCTTCAATTTTTTTTATTTCCTTGTTAATTTCTTCATTGACCCTTTGGTTATCTGGGAGCATGTCATTTAATTTCTGTGAGTTTTTAGGCTTTTCAAAAAGCATAATTGATTTCTAGTTTTATTCCATTGCAGTTAGAGAAGATACATGATGCATTTTTTGTTTTTTAAAACTTGTTGAGACTTGCTTAGTGGCTTAATCTATGGTCTGTCTTGGAGAACATTCCATGTCTCAGTGGGAAGAATGTGTATTCTGCAGACATTGGACGAAATGCTCTGTAGATGTCTATGAGGTCCATTTGGTCCACAGTATACTTTATCTCTTTATTTTTAAAGATTTATTTATTTATTTATTTATTTGAAAGTCAAAGTTGTAGAGAGAGGGAGAGACACACAGAAAGAAAGAGAGAGATCTTCCATCTGCTGGCTCACTCCCCAGGTGGTGACAAAGGCCAGCACTGGGCTAGGCTGAAGCCAGGAGCCAAGAGCTTCTTCTAGGTCTCCCACATGGATGGCAGGGGTCCAAACACTTGGGTCATCTTCTGCTGCTTTCCCCCGGCCATTAGCAGGGAGCTCGATTTGAGTAGCCTTTGACACGAACCAGTACACATATGGGATGCTGGTGTTGTAAGGCAGTGACTTTACCCACTATGCCACAACACCAGGCTCTACATGTAGTTTAATGCCAATGTTTCTTGATGGATTTTCTGTTTAGATGATCTACCTGTTGCTGAAAGTGAGATGTTAAAGTCCCCAAATTATTATTGTATTGGAGACTATCTCTCCGTTTACATTTAATATATCTGTTTCATCCATGCATATGAGGACATTTTCAATAAGTTTATGAAAAATGAGTATTATGAAAAAGCTGTACATGGATTTCAAAGTACTTTTGAACCAAAATAAATTTGCCTCTTTAAAGTTATTTGAGAAGAAAAGAGAGAGAAAGAGAGAGAAGGCAGATCACTCTCATCTGCTGGTTCACTCCCCCAATACCTTCAACAGCCGGGGACCAAAGCAGGAGCTAGGAGCTCAACCCAGGTCTCCCACATGGGTAGCAGGAACTCAACCACTTGAGACATCACCGCTGCCTCCCAGGTCTTCATTACCAGGAAGCTGGACTCAGGAGCCAGAGCCAGGAAGTGAACCTAGGTACTCGGACGTGGGACATGAATGCCTTCACCAGCATCTTGACTACTAGGCCAAATGCCCAACCCTAAATTTTATCTTTTAATTCCACTTTCCCACAAATGTGTTGAAGTACCCCCATCTATTTGGGTTCAAGTATTGGGTGCACATGTATTTACAACTGTCATAGCATTTTGCTGAATTGATCCCTTTATCATTATATAATATCATTCTTTGCCTCTTTTTACAGTTTTTGACTTAAAGTCTATTTTTATCACATATAAATAGAGCCAATCTTACTTGCTTTTGGTCTCCATTTGCATGGAGTATCTTTTCCCATCTCCTCTCTCTCAGGTATTTTTTTTAAAGATTTATTTATTTATTACTTGAAAGGCAGAGTTATACACAGAGAGAAGTAGAGGCAGAGAGAGAGAGTGAGAGAGAGGTCTTCCATCTGCTGGTTCACTCCCCAGATGGCCACAATGGCCGGAGCTGTGCTGATCCGAAGCCAGAGGTCAGGAGGCTTCTCATGGTCTCTCACCAGGGTGCAGGGGCCCAAGAACTTGGGCCATCCTCCACTGCTTTCCCAGGCCATAGCAGAGAGCTGGATCGGAAGTGCAGCAGCAGGGGCTTGACCCGGCGCCCACATGGAATGCCAGTGCTGCAGGTGGCGGCTTTAGCCGCTATGCCACAGCGTTAGTCCCTCTTTCAGTTCTTACTGCTGTGTCTTTCCTAGTGAAGTGAGTTTCTGGCAGATTGCATACAGCTTTTCATTGAGGAATTTAGCCCATTTAGTTTAAGGTTATTATTGATAAGCAAGAACATACTCCTGTCATTTTGTAAATTGTTTTCTGGTTGTTCTGTATATCTTTTGTTCTGTTTTTGCTCTCTTCTTGTTTGGGGATTAGTGATTTATTTATTTATTGTGGTGGTAACATTTGATTCCTTTCTCCCTCTCCTTTGTGTGTCTGCTGTACCAGTGAGTTGTATGCTTTCTCATGCTTTCATGATGCTAGGCACTATCTAGTTGCTTCTACTTGTAAAACTCCTTTAAGGATTTCCTGTAAGGCCAGTTTAGAGGAGATGAATTCCCTCAGTTTTTTCTTCTGTAGGGCCAGGTTAGTGTTATTGAGTTCAGTTAATTTAACTTCCCATAAAAGAGTACCTCCTACCACATACTGTGATTCTCACCATTGAGTATTTTAGAAGCATGTAGATCAGTTAAGGATTCTATGACTCAAAAATATTAAAATGTTGGTATTAGACTTGAATATAGTTTTCAGAATTTTTTCTTCTTGACAGGCAGAGTGGACAGTGAGAGAGAGAGAAAGGTCTTCCTTTTCCATTGGTTCACCCTCCAATGGCCGCTGCAGCCAGCACGCTGTGGCTGGCGCACTGCACTGATCCGTAGCCAGGAGCCAGGTGCTTCTCCTGGTCTCCCACACGGGTGCAGGGTCCAAGCACCTGGGCCATCCTCCACTGCACTCCCGGGCCACAGCAGAGAGCTGGACTGGAAGAGGGGCAACCGGGACAGAATCCGGCGCCCCGACTGCGACTAGAACCCGGGATGCCGGGTGCCACAGGCGAGGATTAGCCTATTGAGCCATGGCACCGGCCAGTTTTCAGAATTTTTTAAAAGTTTATTTGAGCCAGGAACACCAACCAGGTTTCCCACATGGGTAGGGACCCAACTACTTGAGCCGTCTTCTGCTGCTTCCTAGGATATGCGCAAGCGGGAAGCTGGATTGGAAACGGAGGCAGGATGCCATCCCAGGCATTCCAATATGGGATGTGGGTGTCCCAGGCAACGGCTTACCCTGATGCACTGTGGTGCCCAGCCCAGGAGCCAGGTGCTTATCCTGGTCTCCCATGCGGCTACAGGGCCCAAGCACTTGGGCCATCCTCCACTGCACTCCCGGGCCACAGCAGAGAGCTGGCCTGGAAGAGGGGCAACCAGGACAGAATCCAGCGCCCCGACTGGGACTAGAACCCCGGGGTGCTGGCGCCGCAGGTGGAGGATTAGCCTCGTGAGCTGTGGCACCAGCCTAGGTAAAATTTTTTAAACCTCCATTTTGTTGATGTGGAAATTGAACTACCCACCATCACACAACAGCTCAAGAATTGGATGATGGCGTGTGTGGTCCTGAAGCCTGTGTCCTTTCTGCTGGACCAGCAAAATCTCTGGAGTGGTGGCCAGAGTACTGGGAGCAGGGAGAATGTGACTGAAAGGCTAAGACAGTGCCACCCTGGAGATACTACAAAACGCCAGATAAAGGAGTACAGCCTCAACCTAGGAAGCAATGGGGTTGAGGGAGCAGGGAGGAGGGACAATGAAGGCTTTGAGAGAGAGTGTTGACTAGGGAAGCAGAGATTATTCTGAAACTTGGTAAGGCCTGAATGGCTTTGCCAGAAGTTTCGTTCATTGGTTCAGCCAGCACTTACTGGCAGATGTCAGTGACCCATCTTCCCGAGCAGGTGCTTCGAGGATCAGAGTATTTAAGTTGGTTTTCAGGATTTCAGCCTTGGATCGCAGGAGAGGTGCCACAGCTGGGTGTTTCAAAAGCAGCTGGAGCCACTTTATTGGTCTCCCACCCCATCCACTGCCAGGCAGAACATTGCTAGGTTCTGGGGGCTATGAAGACATCTTTAAAGGTTGCCTTCCTAAGATATCGAGTATCTTCCATCTTGCAGGGATTTGGGGTTTGCAGATGCACCCGGGAGTAAGCAGCATTGTACCCATTTCACAGCAGGCTCAGAGAGGTTACCCAAGGTCAGACAGCCAGGGCGTTAGCAGAGTCAGGTTCAAACCCAGATTTCTCTGTCAAATTCAAGCTCCTTCTGCTTCCCACCCAGCGAGGCGGCCTGGGACCCTCTGTAAAAGTGCCAGAGACTGTGCGTCCAGCCACTGTCTCAAGCCTCCTGCTCCTTCTGGAGACCGAGGGACGGTTTTCTCGTGGGCTTCCACAAATGTTCCCAAGCGGTTAGACAAAAGAGGGAACGAGAAAGCCCAGTGGCCCTGGCCCTCGGTCGACCCCACGGCGTCCCCGCCCGCGCAAACCCCGACTGCCGCGAGGAAAGCACCGGCTTTTGCAGCCGGGGCCCTCGTGGCTTTCCGCCCGCCCGCCCGCACGCCCCTGGGGCGGGCCTCTCAGCCACTTCTCATAAAGTGGGTCCTCGGTTTTGCGCCGCCCGTGGCCGAGGGACCGGGAGCCGCGTGTTCCTGCGCGTTTGCGCCGTGCGCCGGGAGCAGCCCCGCAGGTTCGGAAGCCGCCGCTGCGCGCAGCCCGCGCCCGCCTGCGCCCGCCAGCCATGCTTCGGCTCTCGGCGGCAGCGGCCGCGCTCCTGGTGTCTCTGGCCGGTGAGTGACTTCCCAGGGTGGCCCTGCCAGGTCGGGTCCTCTTGAAGCGCGTTTGGATGTCCCTGACTTTGGCCAGGCAGGACGGGCTGCAGATCCCGCGCCTGAGGTCGTGGATCCTTCCTCCGGAAAACGCCTCCAACTTGCCCCTTCCAGATGTGGGGCGCCGCTCATTCTCACCAAGGGCTTTCGTAGCTGGACATGTTTTAGGTGAGGCAGGTAGAGTAGAAGAGGAGGAGTAAATGGGTTCTGGGCACCCATCAGGGAGAGTCTGCGAAATCACTTAGATTTAGGAGAGGGACATAGAGCCCGGGCTTAGAAACGGGATCTCTCTGTGATCTGGAAAAAGCAGTCATAGCTTTTTTTCTCCCATGGAGGGGTTGTGCTTGTATCAGAGCACAGGGAACTGTGAAGATGCTTCATCAGGGGTGGTCTAACTTGCCTTTTCAGACAGGTGTAAGCTAGGGCGTCAAAGATGGAAACAAACCGGCTGCCGCACTGAAGATTCAGGATGCTATCTGGGAAGCAGAGTTTATAATAATCTGAGAGGTCTTCAGAAAGTTTATGGAAAATGCATATTATGAAAGAACCGTGCATAGATTTCAAATGGGTCTTTGGCATCAAAATAGAGTTGTCTTTTTTTAAGATTGATTTTATTTATCTGAAAGGCAGAGTGACAGAGATAGAGGGAGAGACAGAGATCTTCCCATCTGCTGGTTCACTCCCCAAACCACCTCAACTGCTGGGATTGGGACAGGCCAAATCCAGAAGCCTGCAACTCCAAGCAGGGCTCCTACATGGGTGGCAGGGACCCAAGTACCTGGAGCATCTTCTGTGTTTCAGGCATATTAGCAGGGAGTTGGATCAGAAGCAGAGCAGTTGGGACTTGAACTGATGCTCTGATATGGGTTGCTGGTGTCACAGGCAGCGGCTTATCTCACCCTGCCACAATGCCAGCCCCCTTAGGCTTATCTTTTTTTTTTTTTTTTTTTTTTTTTTTTTTTGACAGGCAGAGTGGACAGTGAGAGAGAGAGACAGAGAGAGAAAGGTCTTCCTTTGCCGTTGGTTCACCCTCCAATGGCCGCCGCTGCAGCCGGCGCACCGCGCTGATCCGATGGCAGGAGCCAGGAGCCAGGTGCTTTTCCTGGTCTCCCATGGGGTGCAGGGCCCAAGCACCTGGGCCATCCTCCACTGCACTCCCTGGCCATAGCAGAGAGCTGGCCTGGAAGAGGGGCAACCGGGACAGAATCCGGCGCCCCGACCGGGACTAGAACCCGGTGTGCCGGCGCCGCAAGGTGGAGGATTAGCCTAGTGAGCCACGGCGCCGGCCTAAGGCTTATCTTTTAATATTCCACTGTCTGTAGTACCCTTGTGTGTGTGTGTGTGTGTGTGTGTGTTTTAAGAGTTATTTGTTTATTTGAAAGGCAGAGCTACAGAGGGGTAGGTGCAGAGAGAGAGAGAGAACGAGAGAGAGAGAAAGTCTTCTGCCTGCGCTTCTGCCTGGGCGCAATGGGCTGATCCAAAGCCAGAAGCCAGGAGCTTCCTCCAGGTCTCCGAAGCTGGTGCAGGGGCCCAAGCAGTTGGGCCATCCTCCACTATTTTCCTAGGCCTTAGCAGAGAGCTGGATGGGAAGTGGAGCAGCAGGGACTCACCAGCACCCATATGGGATGCCGGCACTGCAGACGGTAGATCTACCCACTACGCCACAGTGCTGGCCCCCCATACCCTTGTGTTTTATAAACCCCAATCCCTGGCTTTCACTGGAGCATTTTTCTAACTAGGATGTTGGGTCCTGTTACTGTGTTCACTAGTTCATTCCCAGTTCCTCCCAGAACCACTGGAATTGGCTGTGTGGGATGACTTGCTCCGTCCAGGCTGCCCTGTAGCAGGTTCAGATGAGGCACATGGTGGCCCGTGGTTGTGACATCAATGTTGGGTGTTGTCACGGCAGTGTGAAGGGTCATGCCACTGCCCTACTCCAGGCTGGCTTTCCTGTGCTGTGCTTTCAGAATTAAAGGGCCATGTTCTTTGAACAGAAGAAGTCATTGCTGCATTTTACAGGGCAAGCAAGTCAAACAAACAAACCAACATTTCCAGCTAGTAGTAACCCTACTCACTGAACAGCTGCCAATTGGCTGACAGGTGACTGACAGGTTCAGGACCCCAGGGACTTCTGACAAGTGCAAGGCCAAGAGGAGGAGAAACGGCCCATTCTCCTTCCCTGTCTGAACGGCAGTACTCAGAGGTGAGCAAAGCAGAAGCTGAGAGGTTCCTCCTCAGTAGTGACCTCTCTCTGCCCTGGGACAGATGGCGCCTGCATGGCCTTTGAGGGGTTGACACTCATGGCAGGCAGGCCCACTCACCGTGCCTGGCCTGTCGGGTGCTCAGCTCCCTCCCTGACCTCTCCCAGGGGTGCTGGGAAGGCAGACTGAGCCAGCATCTGCCGAGAGCAGCCCTGTTGCCTTCGCTCAGCTCTGTCCGTCCCACTTCTCCCCCCTCACCGGTGCCACCTGCTGACCACACGCGGTGGGAACAGTGATGGCCACCACTTCCTGTGTGCCAGGCACTGTCCTAGGCACTGTATCACACAACCAGCTAGTGAGGAACACACTTTGCTTGTGAGGAAGTGGAGGCAGAGGAAGGGGTGTAATAACTTGTCCGCTGTCACATAGCTGGTCAGTGACAGAGTTGTGCTCTGAACTAGGGTCTGCGCCTGCAGTAGCTGTCTGCTCTCTGCTAGCCTGTCTTACTTCTAAGAATCCTGAAAATAGGTGCTATCATTATCCCCATTTTACAGATGAGGGTGCTGAGGCAAAGGCTCGTGCTCTCCCAGTTAGCAAGTGGCAGCCCTGTGACTGGCATTTAAGAAGTCTGGCTTTCGGGTTCCTGGTCCGCACAGGTGTCCTACATGGTACTGGATGCCTAGATTCAAGAAATGCTTGTTGGCCGGTGCCGCGGCTCAATAGGCTAATCCTCCGCCTGTGGTGCCGGCACACCGGGTTCTAGTCCCAGTCGGGGAGCCAGATTCTGTCCCAGTTGCTCCTCTTCCAGGCCAGCTCTCTGCTGTGGCCAGGGAGTGCAGTGGAGGATGGCCCAAGTGCTTGGGCTCTGCACCTGCATGGGAGACCAGGAGAAGCACCTGGCTCCTGTCTTCAGCTCAGTGCGGTGCGCCAGCAGCAATGGCCATTGCGGGGTGAATCAACGGCAAAGGAAGACCTTTCTGTCTCTCTCACTATCCACTCTGCCTGTCAAAAAAAAAAAAAAAAAAAAAAAAAAAAGAAATAAAAGAAATGCTTGTTGAGTTGGATATGAACAAAGGGCACTAGACTTTTTGCAAAGGGAAGCATAGCTTCTAGGTGAACTAGAGGAGTAATCTTTATGCTGTCACTTGTCTCCCCTGCTCTCAAATTCCTCCCTGTTGAAGTTCATATCGGTGAAGTTTATGCTCAGCTGCGTGTCCGGGACAAGAACAAAATAACAGTATTAAGCCAGACAGCTGTTTGTTATTCTCTCATATGCAAACATGACCACAAGAATTCGTACTGCTTTCAGCAAGGGGGCTCATCGTCGGCGATCTCCCAACATACGAGTATATACAGCCTCCAGCTTCATGGTCTCCTCGTGGTTCCATATGTCTGTGGGAGCTCCAGCCATCACAAACAAGGTTGCAGGAGGTAAAACAGTAAGAAGCAGGCTACCTAGGTAACTGAGCGCCCTTCAGCCAGCCTTTTCAGAAGGCCCACAGGACCCTGTCGCTTGTATTGCTTTGCCCAAAACTCAGTCGCACATGCCCACGCCCAGAGAGGAGGCTCGGGCATGGCGTTCTGTAAGTACTCAGCTTAAACTCAACGTTCTGTAAGGAAGGAGCAAGGGGAGTCTGGATTTGGCACGGCGGCCCAAAGTGCCTTCTGTTCTAGGGTTTCCTTTCCCTCTTGGCTGTACTCTGCTGGGGCTGCTTGGGCTCTGGGCAAGGTGCTTGTGGGTGGGGATGGACTCCAGCCCCATACCTGGACATGGCCATGAACTTCCATTTACTCCCCATAAGAGCACTGCAGGCAAAGTGCACTCTCTATGTCCTGCCTGGCCTGTGCCCCCTCTGCCCGCTGCTCCACACTCCTGGTGTTCCTGAGCCCTGACAGCCCTCCCAATGCACCAGGCTGCTGAAGCCTCCATGTTTTACCCCTGCTCTTCCTCCTGTCTGGAAGACCGTCTCTCCTCCATTTACTGCCTGAAGACTTTCTCCTTGTGTTGCATTCCTCGCCCCCACCCCACACTCCCATCGCACCGGGGCTGGATGATAACCCTTGTTCCAGTGAGGAGTGTGCAGGGGCTTAGAGCTCCCTGCACCAGTGCCTGGCATGAGCCTGCCTTGAAGGCCTTTACAGACCCAGTGAGCTGGGTGCGGCAGGGAGACGGCTCGAAGGCAGTCTGGGGAGTGACTGCTGGCCAGGGAAATAACCGAGGGAAGAGGTCATCCTGAGCCCTTGCACGGCCGCTGATTTCCCCTGGGGACTGGGCAGTGACTCATCTCAGCCCCTCCTGCTGGTCACAGGGGAACCAAAACCTTCTCACGCCTCGTGCTGCAGGTGGTCAGCTAGAGGAGTCTGAGCAGTGCACCAAGACCCTGGGCTACTCGGGATCTGAGTCTCCCGAATCCTGGAGAGGGGATGCTGAGGTGGGAGAGGTTGGCAGATCAGTGAGTGAACTCCAGTGCTGTGTTATTTTTGTTTTAAAGATTTATTTATTTATTTGAAAGTCAGAGTTACATGGAGAGAAGGAGAGGCAGAAAGAGAGAAAGAGAGAGTGAGAGGTAGAGAGAAAGAGAGAGGTCTTCTACCTGCTGGTTCACTCCCCAGATGGCTGCAATGGCCGGAGCTGAGCTGATCTGAAACCAGGAGCTTCTTCTGAGTCTCCCCCATAGGTGCAGGGGCACAAGGACTTGGGCCATCTTCTACTGTTTTCCCAGGCCATAGCAGAGAGATGGATGGGAAGTGGAGCAACCTGGACTTGAACTAGTGCCCATATGGGATGCCGGCACTGGAGGTGGCAGCTTTACCTGCTATGCCACAACGCCTGCTCCCAGTGCTGTGTTCTTTTAATACAGGGAAGGTCTAGACAGATTCTGAGCTATGCCCTGAACTTGCTTCTGCCCCCTTCCCTCTTACATAAGACTAGTGACCTTGAATGAACTTGTGGCAATTAAAGGTCCAATTTAAAAACCATGCCCCAGTTTTGGCCTACTCCATATCAACCCTATGGGTTTTCCATCTCATTACCTGCCCATCTTCTGTACCCCACACAAGGAAAAATTCTTTAGGCAGACAAGAGGGTAGATGGTATTCCAGACAGGAGGAAGAGTACTGGCAAAACATGGAAGCTTCAGGAGCCCTGTATACCTGGAAGAGAGGAGAGAGTCAAGGAGAAGGAGAAGGGGACTGTCAGTGTGATTCAGTCCCTAGTGTGATTTGGTCTGTACCACAGCAGTGAACTTGGCTTCTTGGTGCAGCTCCCTGCCAACCCAGTCTTTTGTCCACCATCCACACTCCTCATCCCCCAACGGCACACCTGCATGCCAGAGCAGACGCCATGACTACCATCCCCTCCAGTCGTCTGCCAAGGCTTCCTACACGCCAGACTCGTACCCTGATGGGGTACCATGCGTTTTCTTGACTGGTTTGTGAGTGACAAAGTGTTTTTTTTTTTTCTTTTTTTGTTTGAGTTCGTTCATCACTCCTGAAAGGGGAGTTCTAATTGCAACTCATAAAAGGCACCCCCTTTTTAAAGGGTGTGCTGTTGCATTTAGTTATTTCTACTTGGTTGAGATAATTTGCTTTAATTTACAAGGAATTTAGCAAGCATGTGATAACCTCCCAAAGAGAACACCAGGCGTATGGTTCCTAGTCTGCGGAAGCTCTCTGTGGCAATCTTTACTTCTTATCGCAAGATATTTCTAGGAACCACATCTGACAGTGATTTCTCTTTCTTTGTAGGAATAGCATATACCAAGTGCAGTTCTTATTGGCTCCCGATCAAAGAACCAGGAATTCATATTTAGCTCAAACGAATTGTTAAAATAAATCTTCAACAGAATTCACCTCCATAACAACCGTGGAGGTGAAAAATCGTCCTCCCAGCTCTACGATGTAGATGTCAAGGTCCCATCTGTAGTAACCTTAAAATCTACAACTGTCAAGTTGCATTTAGTTTATTCAAGCGCATAAATTAGATACAAAGACGACTCTTTAAACACTAATCTCAAATCACTTCATGGCAATAACTCTTTTTAAAAAGTTATCCAAGGCTATTTGAACTGATGCTTTTATCTTTCCCATTTTGCAAACCAGGTATTCAGAAATGAGTGTGCGGGTGAGGACCTGTTTTATATCAGAAGGACAAGGAAGACTTTTAGAGAGCTGGGATTTGAGCCAAAGCAGGAAGCACAGCCCACCCAATAACAGAGCAATTATGACTTAATTTTCTTTCTTGGATGAGAAAGGCCCAGCCATTCAAAGAGTGCAGCAAGGAAGTGGCATACACTGGCCTATATTGAGAAAAACAACTGGTGAATGATAAAAAGCAGAAGGGGACCAGTGTTGTGGTGTAGTGGGTTAGGTTGTCTGTAGTGCCGACATCCGTATGGGTGCTTGTTCAAGCCCTGGCTGCTCTACTTCTGATCCAGCTCCCTGTAATGCTCCTAGGAAAGCAATAGACCATGGCCCAAGTGCTTGGGTCCCTACTACCCACTTAGGAGAACTGGATAGAGTTCCAGGCTCCTGGCTTCAGCCTAGTCCAGCCCCAGCTGTTGTGGCCATTTGGAGAATGAACCAGCAGATGGAAGATCTTTGTCTCTCCCTTTCCCTTTTTTTTTCTCTCTCTCTCTGTAACTATGCCTTTAAAATAGATAAATAAATAAATAAATAAATAATGTTAAGAAGCAGAAGGGACTATATTGTAAGGAAATGAGTCTCCCATCATTGGGGGTAATTAAGCTTAGCTTGTGTAACACATGAGAAATATTCCTAGGAACCATTCATGCATCAGGTTAGTGTTTGCGTGAGATGAACTTTAAGACTCCTTGCAGATCTCAGGTTGTTTGATATGAAAACTATAAAATTCTATAAAACCTGTAAATTGTCATTATCCAAGCTGCCGGATCATCAGTGCAGCTGTTTACCTAGGAGCACTGCGGGGGTACTTCACAAAATCTGTGGGGAAAATAGAATTAAAAGATAAATTTATTGTGGTGCAAAATTTTGCAAAATCCAAGCATACAGGGGAGTCTTCAAAAGTTCATGGAAAGTTATGAAAGAACTATACATGGATGTCAAGGTGGTTCCTTTTTTTTTGGTTTTTGCATCAAAATAACTTTATCTTTTAATTCTGTTTTTGCATGCTTTTTAAAGTACCTACGTATTTGGTGTTGACTGGTTTCACATTTGAAGGTGGGTAGTGAAAGATGTGTTGACACTTAGATATTTAGCTGAGTGCAATCGCTTTGTGTCTTAGGACTAAGCCCCATCCAGACAAAGGGGCTGAGTACGGACAAATGTGTGCAGTATGATCACTCCCCTGTAAAAAACCTGAGTACAACCGAAACATTAGAGTTGTAGCCTAGTGAAGGAGTCTTTGGCAATCTTTTGTTTGTGGTTATAGCCTCGTGAATGTCCCTCAGATCTAAAACTGTGCATGTTGTTTTTTTTTTAATGACCAATAAGTTGTTGTTCTAACACTTTTGTTTCCTAAATCCCAGTAACTTTGCAGGATGGCGGTCAAATGAGTGCCAAGGCTTTTCCAGAAATCAGAGGCCATCTTCAGCCCACGACAGCGGCAACAATACAGGCCAGAGCACAACCTTCTCTCCAGCAGCCAACTCGCCAAATGCCTCGCAACACTTCGCCAGCAAGTTCAACAGATGGGCTCATCACTTCTCCAATGATGGCCACTGGCAGCGCCTCTGAGAACTCAACAACACACACAGCAGAAATCCCAACTACCCCAGCAACTACCAAAAGTACCCCATCCACCATCCCAACTGCTATCTATACCCTCATCACAACTCAGGCCACACCCAACAACTCACACACAGCTGCTCCAGTCACAGAGGCTACAATTGGTCCCAGCTTAGCCACTCATTCCCAGCTACCCACCACCATCCCACAAGGCCATACAACCAGAAGCAGTCCATCAACTGTCAGCCACACACCTGGGAAAACCACCCAACCCAGTAAGCAGACCACTGTTGTGACAACTCGGACCACAGCACCACACAGAAACACAACCAGTCAGAAGTCTATCCAGCCCTCCCAGGCCCCAGGAACAGCTACAACGGCACACAATGACACCCGGACCACTTCCCCTGCCTATACACTTAGTGGGCCCACCCTTGCACCTCAGCCTTCGTCAGCCAAGACTGGAATTTATCAAGTTCTAAATGGAAGCAGACTCTGTATAAAAGCAGAGATGGGGTTAGAGCTTATGGTTCAAGACAAGGAGTCGGTAAGTTGGGGTTGTCGGGCCGTAACACCGTCTGCAAAAGGCTTGAGTGGAGTTTGTCTTGCTACACGTGAGCACTCCCCTGCATCCGTGCCTTTGAATGAAAGTGAATAGCTATGAGCTCATCTTTCTCCACAGTGCTCCATTGGAAGATCTGGGGCAGAGGGTCTGAGTTTGAGCCTCAGCTCCACTTCTGATTCTAACTTCCTGTTAATGTGCACTCGGCGAGGTAGAAGTGATGGCTCAAGTGGTTATGTCCATGCCTTCTATGTGGCAAACGTAGATTGAGTTCCTGGCTCCTGGTTTTGGCCTCACCCAGTCATGACTGTTGTGGAAGTCTGGGGAGTGAACCAGCAGATGGAAGACCTCTGTCTGACATTCAAGTAAATAAATAAGTGAAGACTTTTTTTTTAAGATTTATTTATTTATTTGAAAGCCAGAGTTACACAGAGAGAGAAGGAGAGGCAGAGAGAGAGAGAGGTCTTCCATCCGCTGGTTCACTCCCCAGTTGGCCGCAATGGCTGGAGCTGCACCAATCCGAAGCCAGGAGCCAGGAGCTTCCTCCAGGTCTCCCATGTGGGTGCAGGGGCCCAAAGACTTGAGCCATCTTCTACTGCTTTCCCAGGCCACAGCAGAGAGCTGGATCGGAAGTGGAGCAGATGGGTCCACGTGGGATGCCGGCACTGCAGGCAGCAGCTTTACCCGCTAAGCCACAGCACCAGTGCCAATAAGTGAAAACATTGTAAACAGTGACTATGGGCTGGCGTCATGGCTCACTTGGCTAATCCTCCGCCTGCAGTGCCAGCACCCTGGGTTCTAGTCCAGGTCGGGCAGCCGGATTCTGTCCCGGTTGCCCCTCTTCCAGGCCAGCTCTCTGCTGTGGCCAGGGAGTGCAGTGGAGGATGGCCCAAGTGCTTGGGCCCTGCACCCCATGGGAGACCAGGATAAGTACCTGGCTCCTGCCATCGGATCAGCGTGGTGTGCCGGCCGTGGCGGCCATTGGAGGGTGAACCAACGGCAAAGGAAGACTTTTCTCTCTGTCTCTCTCTCTCTCTCACTGTCCACTCTGCCTGTCAAAAAAAAAAAAAAAAAAAAAAAAGAAAGAAAGAAAGAAAAAAGAAAGCTTTTGGGGGCTGGCGCTGTGGCACAGCAGGTTAACGCCCTGGCCTGAAGCGCCAGCATTCCATATGGGCACCAGTTCTAGTCCCAGCTGCTCCTCTTCCAGTCCAGCCCTCTGCTATGGCCTGGGAAAGCAGTGGAAGACGGCCCAAGCCCTTGGGCCCCTGCACCCATTTGGGAGACCCCGAGGAAGCTTTTGGCTCCTGGCTTCAGGTTGGCACAGCTCTGGCCGTTGCGGCCATCTGGGGAGTGAACCAGCGGATGGAAGACCTCTCTCTGTAACTCTGTCTTTCAAATAAATAAAGTAAATCTTTGAAAAAAGAAAAAGAAAAAAAGAACGCTTTTGGAAGTAACAGTTTGGAAGTGCGAGGATGGGGACTTCGCAGTTCTCAAGGGAATACCCTCTCAGCCTTGGCTTTGGGCTCTCTGTGCCTGCAGTTCCCTTGCCAGGGTTTCCTTCTAAACCTCACTGAGCTCATCTGTCTGATTTATTCTAGGTTTTTTCACCTCAGAGATACTTCAACATTGACCCCAACACAACCCAAGCTTCTGGGAACTGTGGCTGCCGAAAATCCAACCTTCTCTTGAGTTTCCAGCGTGGATTTGTGAATCTGACATTTACCAGGGTAAAGCAAGAGCTCTTTGGCGGTAACCAGCTCCATTGTGGCTTTTCCTCTGCCACACCCTGGGACCCCGTGATGCAATCCCACACTTGAGTTTAAGGCCCAGCAGAAATAGATCTGAGAGCCTTTTGAAGTCTGTGTGATAAGATGAGGGGCCTGGGGAGGGAGAGGAGGGAAGTGTCGACATCTCCTGTTTGCCTTCCTCTCCCTCAGCCCCCTCTGTGTAGCCCAAGGAGGCCTTCAGTGCCTCTTAGGGGAGACTTGGCCTTGGGGTACCGAACCACCCATGCCCTTTGCAGCCGCCCAAAGGAGGAAGTTGTACACATCAACAGATCCCTAGAAATTCCTGGTGAACCCCAGAGAAGCAAGATTTTTCTAAGACCAAAAGCAAATGTCAGAATGGGTTCTTTCCAACCACAGTGGGCAAAAATCAGGGACTAACCAGGTACTGGGCTTTCCAGACCATCTTCCGGAAGTGTGTAGACAATGAGGGGGAGTGGCCAGAGCATTGGGCCTTGAAGTCAGTGGGTCAGTCACCAATTCAGCTCTGTCACTTGCTCTCCTTGTGACACTGGGCAGGCAACTTAACCCATCCAAGCTGAATCGTGTTATCTGAAAAATGAGGGCAGAGAATTAGTAGTCAGTTCTGTAAAGAGCATGCGCATAGACAGACAGTGGCTGTAACTGCAGTGAGAGAGTTAGGCGAAAGCTCTGGGGCCTGGGTGAAGCTGTCCCCTCACTCTGCAGGGCAGACTCGCCCCTGCTTGCCCCAAGGTGTCTCTGAGTAGGCCAAGTGAGAGTCGGGGAGGGAGGAGGCATGGTAGCACCCTTCAGCTGGGACCTGCTGCCTGATCATGGGCTAGCTGAGGACTGTTCCCTCATGTTTAAGATGGGAACACTCACACCTACCTAGCAGGACCCCATGGAGGATTAGAAATGGGGTATGTAAACTGTCTAGCACAAGGTCTGGCACTTAACAACCATCCAAGGACACCGAACAAATTCAGTTTAGAAGTCTCCCTTGGCCTTTATTTGTGACGCTGGGACTTGCTGTGATGTGTCATTCTATAGAATAGAATGCGTGTTCTGAGGAACTGAGCCGAGGAGGTTGGTTGTACTGACAGAAAAAGGCTAAAGAGAGCAGAAACAAGAAGTGAATTGGTCATGTCAAAGTTCCTTTTCCTGTGGGGGGGGGGGGTCACTTCCTTACCATGCTAAGTAAAACTGGCTTGTTTAGGGATTCTTTCTCTCTCTCTCTCTCTCTCCTGATCTCTTGGAAGGTCAAATAAACAACCTAGTTTCAACATGTTGGCCTGGAACTTCGGCATGAGTAGCTTCATTTTGGTGTAACCTGTTGGGCCTGGTGCAGGAGTGAGTCCCATCCAGTCCAATGGCCTCCATACATTTTATTATTTAACACCATGTTCAGGAAAGGGTGTGGCTATGGTTGTTGTTGTTATAACTTGGTCTCAAAGGCTTCATCCTCCTGGAGGATGCTTTTCTCCAAAAGTAGGGATGAACTTGAGAAGTCAGGGATTCCCTTTGGGTGCCAAGTGGAAAAGACGTAACCCCCTCGCATCAGAAGAGGGAGACTTCACGCTCTCTCCCTGAGCACTTGAAGTTAAACTGTAGAACCATAGAGGTGTCAGGAATTTCTTAAAAAGCCACCAAATGGCAGAAGAGACAGACATAAACATTTGTGCTTTAGTTCAGGGCCCAGTCCCACCTGTATCACTGCCCGGATCCCTGTGTGCGTAGCGGCCTACGGGAAGGTACTAGAAACCCCCAGCATTTGCGGATGGCAGGCCTCAGGCGGAACTGCAAACAGGCTCTCCTTGGACCCTTCAGCCTCTCCTTTTGTTACTTTCCTCTGTCTCCTTTTGCTCCGGTCTGGCCTTTCAGATGCCTCCAGTTGGATCAAACTCCACCCAAATGTTGAGTTCTCAATTTTCTTAAAATTCTATGTGCCTCTTAATTGCCCCTCCCTCCCTCCTTCCCTCCCTCCCTCCTTCCCTCCCTCCCTCTCTCTCTCTCTCTCTCTCCCTCTCCCTCCCTCCTGGACAGGGCATGAGTGATGAGATAGAGCTAGAAGAACAAGCAGGTTCTCCCTTCCTCATGACCTTTTCCAGCCGCCTTCCTGAAGGGGCAAGGTGAGCCTTCCTCAATCCATGGCTTCCAGAGCTGCAGTCGCCGCATTTCCTGTCCATTTGCCTTTTTCCTGCCATTCTCCAGTCCCATTCCCCAGCACCTGACCTTATCCATAGCAGGAGGGTAGCAAAGAGGCTCACAGAAGGTGAAAATGCTCACAGCCTTAGTGCTCTTGCAGCATTTCTGCATTTAAAAAAGGAACTTGGATATGAACCCTGCCAAAGAAGTCTTTGTGTCTTGGATTAGCCCTAAAAAGCTTGATTCTTGTGGAATAGGAGAGATCTTCTAATGAGGGCCAGCTTCTCAGGCATGTGACCTGTGCGTTTAGAAGGGTTCATGCCTCCTTTAATATTTTTTGCTGTTGCCTTTTGAAATTCTGAATGATTTTTGAACCAGAAACTCTACATTTTCACTTTGTACTGGGCCCAGTCTTGCTTTCTATAGAGGGCTTTAAGTTCCAAGTGCATTTCAGGGAGTGTCTTAGAAAGTTTTCACATAATGAATTTTTTGTCTATACCCACATATCCCAGATCGCATGGAGGAAAACTTAGGACAGGATCCTGAAGGCAGAATCTTGCTTTGTGACCTGCAAGCTAGGTAACTCTGAGGTGGATTCTGAACTCTTCTGAGCCTCTTTGTTCTCAGCTGTAGAATGGGCTGATGATATTTGTCCTGACTTGTTGTGATGGTCAGTGAGACGGCGAGGTCAGGTGGGTGCATGCAGCTGGCCAACTGTGAGACCCTTAGCGAATGCCAAGCCTACTTTCCTTGGGCGAGAGCAGATCTGGGAGATGTGAAAGGGAAGGGAAGGTTCTAGGAGGTCTCCTGGGGGGTTGCCTCACCAGTCATTGTTCTCCTGCTGCTCCTTAGATCATTCTCATAGTGCAGTCCAATCAGTTTCTAAAAACGAAGGCCTGCTCCTGTCACTGTCCTCCTGTCAGGTCCCTTTAAGGGAACCTCTTTGCCCTTAGGATGGGCAGAGGGCCTTGTAAGTATGGGCCCTGGAGTACAGGTCTCTCTTATGCTAAAAAAGAGCCCCAAATAAAGAATAAGCTGAATAAATGGTATGTGAAAGCAAACCAGAAAGGAGTTGGGTCACAGATGTTTTGCTGTTGGACCACAGATGGTCCAAGCATGTTGTTCAACTGCTTTTGAGACCCTGAGACTGAACACCTCGAGGGGCGCCACCAGGTCTTCTCCAAGGAGTTTTAAAAAGTTCTTGGAAAATACATATAAAGGAAAAAGCATGCATGGATTTCAAAGTGTTTGGCAACAAAGTAAGCTTATCATTTAATTCTACTTTCCATTGACTTAAAAAAAGATTTATTTATTTATTTATTTATTTATTTTATTTGAAAGGAAGAGTGACACACAGAGAAGAAGAGAGCGATTGATATTTTGTATCTCCTGGTTCACTCCACAAAAGGCTACAAAGCCTCAGGCTGGGCCAGGCTGAAACCAGGAGCCTGGAACTCCAAGTGGGTCTCCCAGGCAGGGTCCAAGTACTTGGGCCATCATCTGTTGCTTTTCCTAGGTGTGTTAGCAGGCACCTGGATCAGAAGCAGAGCAGCCAGAAACAGAACCAGCACTCCAATATGTGATGCTGGTCTTGCAAGCAGTGGCTTAATCTGCTGTAGCGCAACACTGGCCTCTCCATGAACTTCACAAACCCCTTCCTAGAATGCCTGGCATGGGGTGAATATAAAAGAGTGAAAGCTGGACTTGAGGGCAGGCATTTTGGTGCAGTGGTTTAGATGCTGCTTGTATCCTGTATCAGAGTGCCTGGTTCAAGTCCTGGCTCTGGTTTGAATCCAACTTCCTGCTAATGTGCACCATTGGAAGGCAGCAGGTGATGACACAAGTAGTTAAGTCCCTGCTATGCACTGGGAGACCTGGATGGAGTTTTGAGCTCCTGGCTTTGGCCTGGCCCAACCCTGGCTGTTGTGGGCATTTGGGAAGTGAACCAGTTGGTAGAAGATCTCTGTCTCTCAGTCTTTCAAATAAAATAAATAAATGAAAAAGCTAGACTTGGATACACTCAGCTTTGAGGTAATATCTTTTATGTTTGTGACCTTGGGCAACTCATTGAGTCTCTTTTGCTTCTCATAGTTATTGCGAGGATTAAATAGAGCCAGGCACAGAAGTACCCACAAAACATTGAAATCCATGCATTGCTGTTTCACAATATGCATTTTCCGAAGATCCTCATGGTTTTCAGATCCATGTGCATGGATCTCAAAAATGCCTTGCAACACAATAAACTTGTCTTTTAATGGAAAGATTAACACATTCTGTCTTGCAGGATGAAAAATCATATTACATCAGTGAAGTGGGAGCCCTTTTGATGGTCTCAAATCCAGGTTAGTACTTAGAGAATGGCTGATCTGTCCATGATGATGCTGTATCTGCTGTCAACTCATTTTTCATCCAGCTGAATCTGTTAATCTTTGATGCTGTTTTCAGAAAGCAGAGAGAGTAACCAGCAATATAGCTCTGGGGGAACTTGTGCCAACTTTGTGCACTTCCGTTGGCCATCTGCTCATGAAGGAGGTTGGATTAGATTATATCAGAGATCATTCTGAGCAACAATCATTCAGTGAGTTTTTGACAGATTTGCTGTTGATCGTTCAATTCACTGTTTAGTCTTGGAATCATGCATTCATTCCACAAAAATATGGAAAGGTGCCAAGCCCAGTCTGTATTAGGCACTGGGGATCCATAATTATCTGAACCAATAGCTTCTGCCATCATGGAGCTTACATTCTAGAAGGAGGAGAGGACCAAAAACAAGCACATCAAATTATATGCTGTTAAGTTCTACACCAGCAGGGGAAATGGAGAGGGATGGAACTATTTTAGATAGAATCTTGAGGAGCCCTCAGTGGAGGAAGGCCCCTCTGTAGAGGTGGGGTTAAGAGAGATGTATCGCCCTTTGGAGATAATGGGCCTGGGGAAGCTCTTTCCAGATGGCAGAACAGCATTTGCACAGACCCTCAGGAGTGAGTTTTCCAGGATGTAGAAGGACCAGCAGTGTGCCCCGAGAGGACAGCTAGGCCTGAGCATGCAGGGCCTGTTTTCAGGGCAAGGTCAGGACTTTGGATTTTATTCTAAAGTGTGAAAGGATGCCATCAGAGGTCCTGGTATAGGTTGAGCATCTCTACCCCAAAAATATGAAATCCAAAGTGTGCCAAAGTCCAAAGTTTTTGGAGCACTAAATGATGCGACAAGTAGAAGATTCTGCATTGGATACCATGGGAGGGGACCCAGTCAAAATATGCACAATTAATTTAAAATATTATATAGAATTACCTTCAGGCTATATGTATAAGGTATACATGAAACGTAAATGAATTTTGTGTTTAAACTTGGGTCCCATCCCCAAGAAAGCTCATTAAATATCTTCAGATATTCCAAAATGTGAAAAGGTCTGAAATGTGAAACAATTCTGATCACCAACATTTAGGATGAGAGATACTCGGCTTGTATCAGATCTACATCCACAGTTTCACTTTGGTGCTATAAGGAGAATTGCCCTTGGTGGGGCAAGTTAAAAGAATTCCTACAATGTTTGATTGTAGAGAAGTAAAGCTTCCAATCAAGTCTGATATACTAGGAGTATTCGTGTCTGTTTTCTCCTTTCCAAAGTTATATCTTTGGCCCAGCTTAAATACTATTCTATTAATTAAGAAACCTATCAAGAAACTTTCTAAGAAATGAAAATATAGAGCAGTGTGTACTTAAAATATAAACTATATTATATTGATACTGGCCAAAAGGATTTCATCACTGATTATTGCTTACACATAAGTAAAAGGTCTTAGTTGAGAACTCATTGTAATACATATTAACTCACCTAGATCTATCTTTTCATATGGGCCAGGGAATACATATTGTGAGTGATAGCATGAAGGACCTAAGTCATCATTTGCCATGACCTGATTTTACTGATAGGGTAGCTATCTCTCAAGAGGCAAGGGCAGGAATCATTAGGATAGAAATTAATTTAGAGGTTGAAGGAAAGAGGGGGTGGTTCTTGGTCCTGATGATGAAGGTTTAGCAGCAGCAGCAGGAGTGCACTAGTCCCAGGAATGGTTTCCCACGGCCGCAGTACTGGTGGTATCAGTCATAGTTATTGGCTGTGACGGCAGCTGTGGTGTCGGTGAGGATGGCAGGAGTAGACTATTGCAGCATAGAACACACGATACAGTGGTGCACACACAGAATCCAGTATATCACGTGGGGCACCTGCAGGAGTCGGTGCCAACTCGTTGACTTGTCATGTGAGTATTTCTTACTATAAATTTTAAGGGAGATCAGATGGTAGGCTCCTCTGACCAGTGAATTTTTCTCCCATTTAGGAAGCCAAAGTATAGTCAGCAGGGTATTGTTGAGCATGGAATTAGAGCAATGGAGTTCACTGTATGATTAAAATGTTTAACTCCTTCTGCCTTGAAGCAACTACTGCCTTGTAGGGTGAGGCGAGCCTGTGAGCAGGTCCTTCCCCCCACCGACAGCACTCTGATGGAAAAGGTGGGCCTCTCCTGTCTCTGTTTCTGTGGGTTGGTTTTTCTTTCTGCTATATTCATACATTCCATCTGGTTATATGCAAATTCTCCACTGCTGACTCTGCTTCTCTGTTCTGATTCACTAGGGGTTCATGTGACTGAATGTCTCAGAGAGCAATTTCATTTCACTTACTCCTAAAGTTTTTTGTTGGTGCATCTCTGTAGCCCCCAGTCATCAACACTAGCTCTGTCCCCAGTGATTTAAAATAACTGAAGAGGGTTGGGTGTTTGGCCTAGTAGTTAAGACTCAGCTGAGATACTGGCATCCTACATTGGAGCACGTGGGTTCCATTCCTGGTTCCAGCTCCTGATTCCAGCTTTTTGCCAACACAGACTCTTGGAGGCAGTGGTAATGGCTCAAGTAATGGGGTTCCTGCCACCCATGTGGGAGACCTGGGTTGAGTTCCCAGTTCCTGGCTTTGGCCACAGCCCAGCCCCTGGCCACTGTGGGCCTTTGAGGAGTGACTGGGAGCATGCACACTCTCTGTGTCCTTCTCTCTCCCCCCCCAGCCATCTCTCAAACAAAAATAAAATAAAATATAAAATATAAAACAACTGGGGTTTGGAGTTGTGGTGCAGCAGGTTCAGCCATCACTTGGGGAGCTAGCATCCCATATATGAGTGCAGGTTCAAGTCCCAGCTTCTACCTAATGTACAGGGGAAGGCTGTGGGTGGTGGGTCAAGTGCTTTGTTCCTGGATCCCATGTGGGAGACCTGGATGGATTTCTTGGCTCCTGGCAGCAGCCTGTCCCAGCTCTGGCTGTTGTGGCCATTTGGAGACTGAACCAGTCGATGGAAAATCTCTCTCCCTCTCTCTCACTCTCTCTTTCTGTCACTCTGCCTTTCAAATAAAGTAAATATACCTACATCTATACAACAGCTGAAGGAAACATGCCCCAGAGTTTTCACTGCAGCATTCTCCCATCCACTCCAAACACTACCAGGAGGTCTCTGACAGCACGTAGTGTCTCCCTACGGAGAAGGTGGCAGCCTCCGCAGAGAGTCCCGTGTAAAGGAGGGCCTTTCACTGCCCCAGGCAGCCCGGCAGCAGCGGGAACGCGACAGATGGCTGTGTGGATCCTCATGCAATTCTGCCTCACCGTTTGTTCTCAGAGAAAACGTACCAAGGGAAGAAGAGTGCTATGGCGTTCAAGACACTGATTGGACATTCCTTCAAGTGTGTGAGCGAACAGAGCCTCCAGCTGTCGCATCTGCTTCAGCTGAGAACCACCAATGTCCAACTCCAGGCCTTCGATTTTGAAGGGGACCGCTTTGGAAATGGTAAGTTGAGGGCGCATCAGGTCACAAAAGCAAACTTTGGGACTTGGGGACAGTTTCAAAGTGTGTTCGGTCAGGAGCAAGAATCCCCGTGAGCTTCCTGGCACCATACATTCCACATGGTTCTTATGGCCGAGTTTCTCTGGCCACCTCTCCCTCCCACCCCAAAACCAGACACCTGCACCCACGCATGCCCACAGCTCGCTTGCAGCAGGGGACATCTCCCCTGTGGGACCGACACACACGTTCTCACTCATGGAAACGCCCACCCTGCCTCGGACCAGCACAGAGCACAGTCCCCAGTCTCCCCGGGGACAAACTCCCAGACCTGGTAACACTCAAGCATGCTTGGAAAACAAAGATCCTGAGTATTTGTGATGTCAGAATGGATCCTCCCCCAGTCGCAGAGGGCAGAGCCAGGTGTGGTCGTTCAAGATGGGGACCAACATGACCCGCTCTGCTTGGTTCCGAGCTGCTTTTTCTTAGTGTAGAGTTCATCTCCTGATTTCCGCTCTGAGTTTCTACTGCCACACTCAGAGGGAAACTGGGCTTTGGCGGAGCGCCAGGGATGGTCCACGGTGACTTTCCAGAAAAGTCCTTGTCTCCCTGCCGGGCAATCAGTGTTGGCTGGGTTTCTCCGTGTGATTCTTTTCTACATACCAAGTCATGGACTTCAGTCTCTGTGACACCCTCTTGTAAGAACCCAATCTGTTAAAAGTTCTCGAGGATCAAAACCAGATTTAGCTTGAGGTGTAGTTGATTTGCTTTGAGTTCCGTGATAAAGCGAGAGGCAGGTGTAGCGGAAAATGTTCCCTTAGTGCCAAGTGTTTCAGGAAGGAAGCATTTGGGCGCTGCTCGCCTTGGGCCCCCTAATTTCCCTAGGACTTTTCTGAGTCTTGCAGCCTCTGCTTTCGGCCTGCACCTTTCTCATAGGGGCGAAGATTCAATATGAAAGCTCGCTAGTAGGCATCGCCCCACTCTCTCTACCCTCAAAACGTCTCAGGTTGGGAAAGGATTATTTTTAAAATCCACTTGGAAGCTTTGGGAAGCCTCCGAAACCAAAGATGGGATCTCGGCATCAGGTGTGCACCTGCTCTTCTTGCCTATCGGCACCGCCGGGAAGCAGCGAGTGAGCAGGTCCCGGAACTCACTGGGCACACGTGGCCTGCCCTCAGCGGTGCTCACAGGGAGATGCAGGCAAGCTCCGCCTTCAGCGGTCGGGGCACAGCGCCCCAGCACAGGCTTCCCGGCTGTCCCCGCCTCCTCTGCCTCACAGATCCGCACAATGCCTTCTGAAAGAGTTCTCTTGTTCACCCCTCATCCATGGCGTCAGCTCAAGCCCCTGTGCAGAGCCTTTGCGCTTTAGATTTCACTCAGATTGCTCAAATGTGAAGATGTACGTCATTCCGTAAATAGTAGCTGCTTCCAGAGAAGGGGGCCGGGAACACGTCACACTACCATGTGGTGTTAAGAAGACGCCAGAGGAAGCGTGGGTAACACTGCGTTGGGTGGTGAGACGGGGGTGCAGAGAATCCTGACGGGCGGGTGACATTTAAACAGGGGCTCGAGGGACCAAGGAAGAGTGAGCAAACGTGAGAGCTCAGCCTTGTCGCAGAGACTGTCCCCAGCTGTGGACTCCTGCCTTTCAATCTCCCCAAATCCTGGAGCCTGCGGAAGGTTTTTTTTTTAGCCTTCCTTGCCTTTCGCTGGCCAAGCAGCCCTTCGGCAAAGCACCAGGGTTGAGGAGACCGCCTGGGCTCGGCGGCTCTGCGCAGGACGAGTCTGTCTCCGCAGAGGCGTACCCTGGCTGCGACCGACCACCACCTCTGAGCCCAGACTCGGATTTCCTTCCCAGCAGCGCCCCCTGCCCCAGACCCGCGGAATCCTCATTCCTCTGGCGTGCGGTCTGGGGTCCGCCCCTGAATAGCCTCCCTCAAGAACCACCAGCGCCACACCTTTCAGACCCACTGGAAGGCGACCCTTTCTCCTCCTCCCTGTTTTCAGCTTCCTGTTGAATGAGGCAGCAGGTGGGAGGCCCGGCCGCTCCTGCTCTCCCTGGGTTTCCTGGTCTGGGAAGCTGCGGCAGACAGGGGCGGTGCCAGGCGCAGCACTTGGGGCCAGCCTGTAACACCTGTTATTCCTACTTCAATTACAGCGAATGAATGCTTCAGTGACAGAAACAGGAGAGAAATCCCTGTGGCTATCGGCCTGAGTTTCACAGCTCTGCTGGTCATTTTGCTAACGGCGTGCCTGGTGGCCAGAAAGAGGCCCAGTAGAGGATATGAACGCATGTAGAGACCTGCCTTCAGACCGAGCAAGGAGCAGGCGGTGGGGAACCTGCCCCGCCTCAGGCCCTTGGGGAGCCCTCAGTTTCCGCCCCACGGCTCCTCTGCTGGCTTGGCAAGGGCAGCGCCACGCCCCCCCCCCCCCTTCTCCTTTTGGCTCGGACACCATAGCCCACACCTAAGTCAGACGGGCTGACTTCTAGAATTAGGGAGCGAGAGGCAGACACGTGAATGAGAAGGAGAAAGCAAAATCCCGAAGGGAAATTATTGCAGAGGACATTTTCAAGTTGCGTTGATTTTTCATATACATTTTAAAGAATCTACTATTCTGGTTTCTTTTAAATATCACTTTTTAAAAAAGCAATCCCTTTCAAAATAGATTATAAAGTGAGTTTAAACTCGGGTTTTACTCCAATTTGGGGGGGGGGGTGGGAAAAGAAAGGACATCTTTACTTAGCATTTTCTTTTTCCCAGAAATCTTTTATTTAAGGAGTACAAACTTTATAGATTACCGCAATTTTGATTTACTTACATTATAGATGGTCTTCATATGGTAGGTTTTTTTGTAATAAAGGACATAGTGTACCCTATGATAATGTATTATTGGTTAAAAAAGAAAGTCTTAGGGAGCTGCCTCATTTCACTTCCTAAATGGGAAACACATATGAAAGATCTTGGCAAACGAAACAGATTCAATAGATGTTAAGTCTCCAATTCCTTCCATTTTATTTGTCATCTGCCTTATTAACACGTCCTCCTGGTGTGTCTCCATTTTTCTTGGCTACTGTCCTATCCTTGTCAGTTTATTCACTTGGGCCATGGCAGGAGAGCAGGCAGGGGGAGCATTAAGACACTGGGAAACGGGGAGCAGGAGACAGACCTACCTGGGGGAGGCTGAGTACAACCTGCTTTGCTTTTTAGCAAACAGTCACACAAAATTGCTACGCCAGAAAGCTCCTGAGTGGGAGTGATAGGTAAAGGAGGACAAAAAACTCTATTAAAATACAGCTGGGGATGTTATTTTTCGTTTTCTGTTGCACTGACAGTTTCAGTTGGGGCTTTTGTGAGAAAAGGGAAAATAATGGATTTCTAGAAATTCGTAGCTGATTTTATGACCAGGAAGTTTTCTGGGTGGTGGTTGTTCTACATTTTCCAGAGGTGCCACTCATTTTTAATAGGAAGTTTATGAAATTTAGCAACATCTCTGTAACTATTGCTTATCTAGAAAAGTACTGGCACCCCCCACCCCGAGGTATTCTAGTTCTCCCCACTTTCTTGGAAGTGAGGGGGTAGAGAGGGCATAGGGCACTTTTAAGAGAACATTAAGAGCCCCTTAAGACGTGTGGAGTGCCAGGAAATGGCCCCCCTTAAACCAGGAGAGGTTGATGAGAACCTGAGGCCTGAGGTCGAGTGACTCAGCCTTTGCCAAGGCGCTGCTGTGGAGAGAGGCAGCCTCTTCCTCCCCTTCAGGCAGCAGCTGCTCCACACTCTCAGGTACCCAAGATGAAGGGCACTGGAAGAGCTTTGTAGTGCCCAGCGCAAGGTGTTTCTTCGCTGTGCCGCTGACCACGTGCAGAGTGGCTCCAGAAAGGTGCATTTCGAATCTGTGGAAGTGCCTCCCACAGCAGAGGAAACCAACAGGCAGAACTTAAGAGGAGGGGGCTGGAGGTTCGTGGAGCAGCAGCCCCCACCCTCAGTTCCAGTTTCCTGCTAATGTGCCTCCTGCAAGGCAGCATCTGATGGCCCAGGTAGCTGGGCCCTGCCACCCACATAGCAGACCTGGGTTGAGTTCCTGGTTCCTGGCTCTGGCCCAGTCCAGTCGTAGCCATGGCAGGCATTTGGGGGAGTGAACTAGCAGATGGGAGACCTTTCTGTCTTTGTCTGTTTCTCCTTCTTTCTATTCCTCTCAAATAAATAAAATACATAATTTTTTTTTAAAGTGGGGGCCGGTACTGTGGCATAGTTTGTAAAGCCACTGCCTGTGGCACTGGCATCTTATATGGGCACTGGTTCTAGTCCCGGCTGCTCCACTTCTGATCCAGCTCTCAGCTATGGCCTGGGAAAGCAGTAGAAGATGGCTCAAGACCTTGGGCCCCTGCACCCTCGTGGGAGTCCCAGAAGAAGCTCCTGGCTTTGGATCAGCACAGCTGTGGCCATTGCAGTAATTTGGGGAGTGAACCAGTGGATGGAAGACCTCTTTCTCTGTGTTTCCCTCTCTCTGTCTGTAACTCTGCATTTCAAATAAATTAAATAAGTCTTTAAAAAAGTAAAGTGAAGAGTGAAGGGATAGACTGTTCATTTTAATTTTCCTAGCATCTTGAATGAGTTCTTTTGGGTGACTGCTACTGCCTAGGCCCTGGTTATCTAACCCACCACCTCTAATACCAACTGTTCTTTTTTTTAAAAAAAGATTTATTTATTTATTTGAAAGGCAGAGTTATACACAGAGAAAAAGAGAAAGAGAGAGGCAGATCCAGAGAGACAGAGAGATCTTCCATCTGCTGGTTCACTCCCTAAATGGCCACAACAGCTGGAGCTGAGCCCATCTGAAGCCAGGAGCCAGGAGCTTCTTCTGGGTCTCCCACATGGGTGCAGGGTCCCAGGTACTTTGGCCATCTTCTACTGCTTTCCCAGGCCATTGGCAGAGAGCTGGATCAGAAGTGGATCAGCGTGACTTGAACTGGCACACCCATTTGGGATGCTGGCACTGCAGGCAGTGGCTTTACCCACTATGCCATAGCACCAACACCATCATCTGTTTTTAATCCAGTGATTAAGACTGACTATTTCATCTGAATGAGCAGTGAAGAAATGCTCAGATTCCTTGTTCACTCGCAGTTCCGCCCACTTTGTGCAGGGGAGAATGGAGAGCGACAGAGCCAGGCTTCTTGTCATGCCTCCCCCTCTCCCCACCACATATATCCACCCCAAGAAGCCTATAAGGGAAGAAATTCTGTGAGCTTGTACTTGGCTTCCTAAACCTAGAAAGAGAAAAGAAATGGGTTTCTCTGTCTTCCTTTCTAACCTAGTAGGTGCACATGGTTCCCAGGAGGTCTAGGAATGGTGAGCACAGGAACTGAGGCCATTGAACTGGGGAACTAGTCCCAAACCCCGGGAGAGCTCCAAGCTGTAGCCATCTCCAGGCTACAGTAAGAGGTAGAATCCAAGGTCTAGCTTAAAGGAAACCTTAACGGGTCGCAGGTGTAATGGGCAGAAAGACCATAGGAAACTCCATTTCTGCACTCACATGCATGAGCACGAGGAAAACAACCCGAACGGCCATTTTGCAGAACTACAGCAGCCAGGGCCCGCGCAGTAAATCACAGTTAATCAGAGGAGGGAGGGTGTACTAATTTGCGAGGCCTGTCCTAACCAGGCGCCACGGACTGCTGCCCTAACAACACCTGGACGCCTCCAGCAGCAGACATCTGTGCTCTCCTCATTCAGGAGGCTCGAAGGCCAAGGGCAAGGTGTTGGCAGTGCTGGGGTCCCCGGAGGCCTCTCTCCTTGGCTGCGGATGGCCTGCATCCTCACGTGGCCTTCCTCTGCCTATTCTGTCTCCAAACAGCCTCTTCCTAGAAGGACACCACTCCTGCTGGGTTAATGGCCTCCTTAGAGACCTGCAGCCCTGATAGGGTCTGTTCTGTGGTCCCTTGGTTAGGGCTTGAACAAAGGAAAGGGAGAGGAGACACAGCTGTTTTCCTTCTATGAAATTCAACTAAGAGCCAAATCAACGACTTATAAAATCGCACTTGTCTGATCCTGTTTAAATGAAAGTACTTGTGTTTCTCTACTCGTATCTTTATAGTTCCAAAGAAAGATGCCTGAAATAATGTTTGTGTTAGCAATGACGATTTCTGGGTGCATGTTTTTGGGGTGACAGGCTCTTTTCATTGGTGATTTTCTTGATTATTTTAATGATTTGTAATGTGCACAAGCTGCTCATTAAAAATAAAATGGCTTTTCTTTAAGTATGCACATGAGTACACACACACACAGAGAGAAAGCAAATCCTTGGAAAGGGTTGGTGGTTCATTGAAGTAGAACTACAGTGATCGAATAACTACTTCTCTTTATGTACTCGTCTGCATTTTAAAAAATGTTTAAACAATGTTTACTTAGACAATTGAATAGTTTAACAAAATTACATGGAAGGTAAAAGTTGCCTTCTAGTTCCATCCCAGATTTTTGTGTATCTTTTCACAATGGACACACACACACACACACATTTATTTGTTTTGGTACATGTGATGCTTCATGGGTCTTGGGGAAATATTTTCATATCACACTGGGACTACCACATTCTTTTCAGTGGCTACATTGTATTCCATTGGATGAATACCATTTAAAATTTTCAAAAACTTTTAATTTTTAAAATTTAAAATAGTCTCTCTTTAAATGGACATTATTGTAAATGCCTTTTATAATTGTATGGCTACGTCTTTAGTGCAAATTCCTAGAGCTGGAATAAATAGATATGTGCTTTCTATTTTTAATTTTGTGGTTTTTTTTTCCAACTCATTTTAGTTTCTTGTCAAATTTCTTCCTTGTTTAGAAAATTTAGATAATAACCAGAGCATCATGAACTCCATCAGAGCGTCTCGTGAAAAGCAGCGTCCCCCACCCTACCCGGGGAGACCAAGCACTTTCAGCTAATCTTCATTTCTTCTGGTGGTTGGCTCTATAATTCTACAAAATTAAAAAACTTATTATACTATTCCTTAACTTGCCAGCTTTAGACTTTCTGCTATGGCACATAAAGTTTTTTGGTTACAGCCCTATTTTTGGTTAAATCAAAAGCTATATTATAACTAAGCAAATGTTGCCTATTGCCAAATCAAGTAGTGTACTAACAGCTTTTTTTCCTGAAATCTCCCATCTCCCCTGACCTCCTCTGACACTTGTTTTTGGACCCCAGGTACACAGAATTGGGTTAATGGTGATTCTTGATTCAGGATACAAATACAGTATTGGACCATGCAAAGACCTTACACATACATCTTCTTATCTATCCCTGAAGAGAGAGAGATTTAGGTCTCTACCTGCTTACCCTTCTCTCCCAAACATCCCCCACACTGAGTATTCTATCAAGTTCCCCTCTCTCCCCAGGACCCTGCATCTTTCTCCAGTTTATCCCTAAAGTTGTTTTTGTGAAATGCATGAAGTTTGTATTTCTTAAACAAAAGGTTTCTGGGGGAGGAGGGGAGAAACTAATTAGTGGCTGATCCAGTCAATGACAGCTTTAAATGAATTAAGCAACCGCTCTCTAATGGAATAAAGAAAAACCAGTCTTGATAAGTTCGCCAATTTCATTTCTAAATCATTTGGTCTATTTTCTAACGTTAGCTAAAAGTAGCACAAGAAAGCGTCAGGAGCACTGGAGAAGGTTTTAAAAGTGGGTAAGCGTCACAGGTTTTCGAGAGATCATCTGAAACCTACTGACAGAGCTGGGCTCTAGGGTGGGCACCTCCCACTCTGCAGGAGACGTTGCCTGCAGAATGACATTGCCCGGGGTTCAGAATGGGGGGCTAACGATTAGGGGACAGTAGGTGCTGAGAGGATGAGGTTCTTTTACCTACCTGCAGACACTCCTTATTTGCCTACTTTATCCATGAGGTAAACGGACTGCCCGAGGTCACACCATTTGCTAGTGTTGGAATTGAAAGTCGAGTCCCGAGCACTGGTTCTTCCAGCTCCAGCCCGCTGCCTCCTGGTCTGTCATCGCTGTCTCACCCGCATGTCGTGTTTGTTTTTTCTCTTAGTGGATGAGTGTTCGTCTGACTACACAGTTGTGCTGCCCGTCATTGGGGCCGTCGTGGTGGGTCTCTGCCTTGTGGGTATGGGTGTCTATAGAATCCGCCTAAAGTGCCAAGCATCCGGATACCAGAGGATCTAATTGGTGCCCAGGGGAGATGAAAATCCTGGCGTTTGGAGGATTCTTTCATCGTGTCCAGAATGGTGGGGGCTTCTCTGAGAGTGTGGGTCCCCCAGAACATGTAGACTCCGATCTGCCGCTGAAACCAATGAGCCATTTGTTATCGAAGTTCATGCGGCACATCAGCGATGTCCAGTTTGGGGTTTTTGCTCATTTTGTGAAAGATTTCACGAGCTCTTTAAGAGGATTTTCCAGTTTCCTTCAGCTTAGTTTAACCCAAGTCCACATGTGACATATGTTGAATTGACAGCATGTATGTAAAGTGGCGTGTGCTTCCAAATGATGTCCCGAAGTGTCCATTTTAATTAATCTGCATGAGAGTTTTATTTTCCTTTTGATCCTTTCCACTTCAAAATGTCTTCTCTGTGTCTGTCAGTTGGCCTTCGGTGCTTTTGCTGTGTTTTATGTGACGCACATACGATTCTGAGATACTTACCTCCTTCACCACTTTGAATGAATTTTTTTTAAAAAAATTTGTCAAAAAGAATAACATAACTCAGGTTGTGTAGGTTTTAATATGAAACTAACAAGGGGACCAGATCAGCTTCTGTTTCTTAGTGTGATGCCTCCTGTTCCAGATAAGAATTCAGTGGCTACAGATATCAGAAGTGAGTCGTAAGCAAGAAACTAGCATTATAGCCCTTAATTACTGAACACATGTCCCAGACACTAGGCTAAGCAGCATATATATATATATGCATATATATATACATATACATATATATATCTTATTTAATTCTCACAACTTACAGATGTGTGAACTTAGGCCTCAGGGAGTGAAACCACTTACACATCACCCACCTAACAGGTGGCAAAGCCAGAAGCGGAGCTCATGCTGGTCTGGTCCCAAGGTCTTTGGTCTTTTCAGCATACTGAGTTGTCTGCAGGAGCAATGGCACTAAGCACTTCCTGAAGCCACAGCCCAGCATTTGCCCCATTTTCACAGCGGACATGGATTTATCCAGAGCCCTAAGACGTTGGCATAGATCAAAGGAGCGCTTTGCAGGTGGTGAAACAGCCTTTCTTTAGTAAGTCCTCCACTCCCGTGAGGGATCCAGAGAGGGCTCTGCAGCACCTAAGCCGTGTTCTCATTTCTATGGGCTTGCTTAGCTGTGGCTTTAAAGATGAAACAATGGAGAAAACGTCTCGAAATATTTCAGTTAGTGCCTTCAAAAAACAGAAATCTGTTACATTTCTTTCTTGAAAGAAGCACCCTCTGCGCGCGCCACCTTGTGGTCGTGTGCTGCTCCTGCACATTTATATCCCTAAGTTCTGATGTCGTTTAGGTCATTCCCCACAGCAGCCTGACAGGAATTTTGGCCCTGCTGGGTTTTGCTGCTAAAGAAAGGAACTCAAGTCAAAATTTCAGCAGAAAAGACCAGGTAACACTAGACTTCTTCAGTAAAGGAATAATTCACGTCAACCTGGAAGACAGACTGACTTCCCTGAGGCGTTCCCCTATGAGGCAATAGGGTTGGGGAGGTCCTGGCTTTAGTTTTCATAGACTATGAACTGTACAAAAGCGTTTGTAATAAAAATGTTGTGGAGATTCGTTCATGTCATTTCTTTCTTACGATTTGTCTTTTGTTCTACTGAAATTTTTGTTTCCAGTCTCAGTGGTAAGCCTGTCTTATGAAGCTTGCTGCTTAACAAAGTCATCTTGCTGTAGATAATTTATTTTTTAAAGATTTATTTATTTATTTGAAAGTCAGAGTTACACAGAGAGGAGAGGCAGAGAGAGAGAGAGAGAGAGAGAGAGAGAGGTCTTCCATCTCATGGTTCACTCCCCAGATGGCCGCAATAGCCAGAGCTGTGCTGATCTGAAGCCAGGAGCCAGGAGCTTCTTCTGGGTCTCCCACATGGGTGCAGGGACCCAAGGACTTGGGCCATCTTCCACTGCTTTCCCAGGCCATAGCAGAGAGCTGGATCAGAAGTGGAGCAGCCGGGTCTCAAACTGGCGCCCATATGGGATGCTGGCACTTCAGGCCAGGGCGTTAACCCACTGTGCCACAGCGCCAGCCCCTGATAATTTATTTCTTATTCTCTTCTCCCTCACCACATTATTACTAGGTAGGAAGGCCCTGTGTGGGAGAAATGAAATTCCTGAGAAGATAAACCTCTTTAAAGTCACAAACCACAATCTCTCCACTCTTAGTCCAGACTTACCAACCATGTTACCATTTGTTTTGTTATTCGTATTATTCTTTTTCTCTCAGACAGAAAGAAACAGGTAGAGCTCCAACTGCTGTTTCACTCCCTAAATGACTGCAGCACCTGGGGCTGGGCCAGGCCAAAGCCAGGATCCAGGAACTCACGCCAGGTCTCCCACATGGGTGGCAGGGACCAACTGGTTGAAACATCCCTGCTGCCTCCCAGGGTTGGGTGAGTGGGAAGCTGGAATTGGGAGCCAGATGGATGTTGAACCAGGTGCTCTGATACAAGACACAGGTGTCCTAAACCAGGTCTTAACTGCTGTGCCGACGGCCTGCACACACTCACACATGACTGCTTTGCTTAAATGCTTCGCTTAAATGAGTTTTCCCACTCATTCAACCAGCGCCCGCTAAGGACCTAACAAGTGCCAGACCCTTTGGCAGGGGCTGAGATGAGTAAGAAGAGATCATGCATTAGTTCTCCATTGTGATCAAGAGAAAGACTGAGCAAGACAGAAGCGGTAGTGGCCTCTGCCACCCAGCCATGCAGGCGACATCCCAGCACTTCTCTGTATTCCGCTGATCGCGTAGCCCATGCCTGCTGCAGTGCGGGAGGGTGTACAGCCCGGGCGAGGAAGGCGTCCTGGACACCGGCTACCACAGCTCCCTACGGTCAAGGGCACACTGTGGAGCTAGTGCTTCCCATTTTTTTGGAAAGTGCAGGCAAATGAATTCCAGGGTACATACAAAGAAAAGTGGCCCGCCAGGAACCTGCTCAGAGTGGTGACAGCAGAGCCCTCCCAGCCTGCTCCCAACCCCACCTCCTCAGGAGGGCAGCCCCCGGCCTGTTGCCCATGAATGCTGGTTGTTGACCCATTGCTCTACCGTGCCAATGCTGGGGCTTCACCATTGCAAGTGGCCAGGACACCCCCACACCACCTCCACCAACACATCCCAACTTGCTTCTGCTGCTTCCCACCCACGTTGTTAGCTGGCACATTGTCAGGTATTAGTAACTGAAACGGAGTGACACGTTATCCCTCCCAAGGCCACTTGCATTTCGTCCAAAGGCTTCAGGCCAGAGCATGAGATTGGCAAGAGAAGCCTTGCAAGGCAGCGGGATCTCCTGACCTCCCTCAGTTCCCCCCACCTTCCAGTACCCCGGATAGACAGCTCTGATTATGAGGCTGATCTGCAGCCGTATGGCGGCCCCAGCTTCCTCCCTACTCGCAGGGCCTGGTTCTGTCACCTTGGCTCACCATGCCACAGCAGGTCCCACTTCCGTGCCTTCCATGTTGACCTCCTCCTTGGGGGGCCTGTGCCCTGCTCCTCCTTGGAGCTTCTGTTTCATTCCTTTTCGCTCAGGGCAGGACACAGACTTTCTCCAGCTTCCCCACCCGTGGCAGATCCACCCCACACACCCAGCCACCCTTGATCTCATCGCTCGGTTCATTTTCTTCCTTCACTCAATCCCCAAGTGAAATGATCCAGCTTGTTTGCCTAGTTTGCTACCCAGCTGTCATACGAGTTTCATGATGGGGTGGGGGAAGACAGGGCAGGGGAGTGGCATCTAGTCTCTGTTCCAGCCTGTGACGGCCACGAGAATGTGCCTCGCACACCTCCACCTCCAGGATGCATCGTGCACCAAGGACCCCAGCTGCTGCACCACAGCTACGAGGTCCTCCGCAGGCAGCTTCCAGGCAGCCGCTGAGCGTGCCAGGAGACTAAGGCAGAACCATTCTTGGTGGACGCAGGACCCACTGACAGCTTTGGCTGGGGAACTCCGCAGGGGCTGAACTTTCCCTAGACTGCGCAGCAAAAGGGTCCCTTGACCCACCTTTCGTTCCCCTCCTCTTCAGTCGGATTCCAACCTGCACCGTGATCCGGAACCTCCCCCGCCCCCTCCAGCTCCTTTACCTTTCTCTCCCCCAGGCTTTTCCCCTAATAAAATTCCCACATGCTTACTCCCATCTTGGCACCTTTTTCCTGGACCCAGACCAACATGAGTGGTACTGAGCATGGTCCCTAAAATGAGTCAGTGGCCGGCACCGCGGCTTACTAGGCTAATCCTCCACCTTGCGGCGCCGGCACACCGGGTTCTAGTCCTGGTCGGGGCACCGGATTCTGTCCCAGTTGCCCCTCTTCTGGGCCAGCTCTCTGCTGTGGCCCGGGAGTACACTGGAGGATGGCCCAAGTACTTGGGCCCTGCACCCCATGGGAGACCAGGAGAAGCACCTGGCTCCTGCCTTCGGATAGGAGCGGTGCGCCGGCCGCAGCGCGCCGGCCGTGGCGGCCATTGGAGGGTGAACCAACTGCAAAAGGAAGACCTTTCTCTCTCTCTCTCTCTCACTGTCCACTCTGCCTGTAAAAATAAATAAATAAATAAATAAACAAACAAACAAATAAAATGAGTCAGTCAGGAGGGGATTTGGAACTGGTTCACACACCACGCAGCTTCTACAGGGGACACTGTCCTGGTTGACAGGTGGGCCTCGCAAGTGCCTGGCGCCAAATGACAGCTCATTTGCTAGAGAGTTCATTGGTGGTGCCCTGAGCAAATGTCTTCTTGGAGGAGAGTGCTGTGAAGGGGTGGTTTTGCAAACCTTTCACGGATGGGGGAAACAGTGACCATGGGACAGCTGAGTGGGCTGGTGCCAGCTAAATGCTGCCGAAGACGCTGCAGAAGAAAAATGAGACACAAGGGGCAGGTGACAAGCAGTTAAGCGATAAGTGTGAGGACCACAGAGCCTCAGTGGCCTCCTACAAAACTGGCATTATCTCCCATAGTGGAAAAATTGGTGCAGTTAGTCAAAAAATCTGAGAATCTGCAGGGTTTCAGAGGTGTTTGAATGCCCGGCCCAGGCTGATCTGGTATGGGAAAGGCCGGGTCTTGGCGGTGCGGTGGCAGGGAGGGAGGGAGGAACCTAGATTCCTGTGACAAGGAACAGAGGCAGCTGGGTGGATGCCTCCGGGAATGCCCTACTCTACAAAAGCACAGAGCTTTCGGGATTTCAAAGGCAGCCCTGCTCTCACTAATAGGTCCCTGCCCTTCAGCTGCCAGGAGGCCACTACCACAGCCTGTCGCACACACAAGGCCGGAGTGGGCCTCTATGGGAGATGTCTCACTTTCTCTCTTGGGTTTCAGGCTGAGAACCAGGGTTAAATTCCAGGCGGGAACATGCTGGGCCTGATAAGAGGGGAAGAGACCATATATCAAAGAAACTGCAAGGATTAGCAGGCTGGTACAGCAGGAACTAGGTGCACACTCCTGGGGTTGAATTTTGAAGGTTCTTTTTTTAAGATTTTATTTATTTATTTGAGAGGTAGAGTTGTTACAGACAGTGAGAGAGAGAGAGACGGTTCACCCCCCAAATGGCTGCAACAGCCAGAGCTGCACTGATCTGAAGCCAGGAGCCAGGTGCTTCTTCCAGGTCTCCCATGCAGGTGCAGAGGCCCAAGGACTTGGGCCATCTTCTAGTTCTTTCCCAGGCCACAGCAGAGAGCTGGATGGGAAGAGGAGCAGCCCGGACTAGAACCAGCACCCATATGGGATGCCGGTGCCGCAGGGGAGGATCAACCTACTGCACCACGGCGCCGGCCCCTTGAAGGTTCTTGAGCAAAGAGGCCAGCATGTTAGTCTGGATGAGTGAAAATTCATGGAGTTGAGGGCAGATTCTTGGAACATGGTGTTTAACACCTAGCAAGGACCCCAGAAAATGGGCGCACTCCCTACAGAATGGCCCTTAGGAACCTGAAAGAAATGATGGCCAACTCTCAGCGAAGTGGGAATGTCTAGGGAAACTGTTGGGATGGACAACATCTGTAAGGTCAGGATGGGATGAATGTACTTTGTCAGGTCAAGACACACTGGAGACTTATGTCCCACGGGCAATGTCAGAGGACACAGCACTCACCAAGGCGTCAGGTGTGCAGTGTTGAGATAGATGTTCATCACCGACAGCCTCAGTGTGGCTCTCCTCTGTAGCGCAGAGGTGGTGGCAGGAGAGGGGTCCTAGAGCCAGGGTGCTGGAATGATGGGTTCTTCTGAACGCTGTGGGCCAGGGGCCAGCCGTTAGCCTCTACGAGCTGGGAGGTACCACTACCATAACCATGCGCAAGGTCGGGGCGTTAGTCAGCAGGGCTTGACCTACAGGGATTGCAGATACGGTTGATGGAGGATGCTATGCTCAAGAGCAAAATAGGGGCAGCACATCTGTAAGCAACAACAGAAGCACAAGAATAGACGAGCAGGCGACTGAGATGGTCACCCCAAAAGACACCGTAATCCCTTGCTCAGTTCCCAGGCCTGAGTCAGTTTTCAGATCTGGAACCCATGGACTGAAGGAGTAGCTATGTCCTCAGGAGGAAGGACCTCCTTAAATTCTCCCAGATCTTAGCAGGCCGGCATGGTACAGCAGGTAAAGCCGCTGCCTGTGACGCTGGCATCCCATATGGCACCAGTCATGACCTGGACGCTCCACTTCTGATCCAGCTCCCTGCTAACCGCCTGGGAAAAGCAACGGAAGATGGCCCTTGAGTTTGGGTTCTTGCCACCCACATGGGATACCTGAATGATCCTGGCTCCTGGCTTTGGCCTGGCCCAGCCCCCAGCCATTGTGGCCAGATTCTGGGGATTGAACCAGCGGATAGAAGATCTCTCTCTCTCTCTCTTTCTCTCTCTCTTTCTCTGCATAACTCTGATTTTAAAAGAAATAAATAAATTCTTAAAAAAGGAAAATTCTTCCAGTTCTTTGTTTAAAACAACATATGGCCATTTATTTTAGTAGCTGTACATCAAAAAAAAGGAAATAATTGAGTATTTCAAGCACTACTGGACATGGGACGTTGATACTGAAGATCCAAACTCTCATAACAGCATTCCTGATAGATTCAGGGCTTATAGAACCAATTAATAGTGAACTGGCTAAAATGTGGCTCAGGGTGGGCTCACTGGGTCTGCAGACCCATCCAGTGGTTATTTCTACAGTCCCTAAGGACAATAAGAATTGATAATTTGGCAATTGGAGTAAGCCTCCCACTGAGTCCATGGTCTGTAGAGCTATTTGTAAGAGCTGTCATTGCAGGAAAAGCCCAGTGGAGGGACTGGCACTGTGACATAGTTGGCTAAGCCTCTGCCTGCGGCTCTGGCATCCCATATGGGAGCCAGTTGGTGTCCTGGCTGCTCTTCTTCTGATTCAGTTCCCTGATGATGGCCTAGGAAAGCAGTAGAAGATGGTCCAAGTCCTTGGGCCCCTGCACCCTGTGTGGGAGACCAGGAAGAAGCTCCTGGCTCCTGGCTTCAGATTGGCACAGCTCCGGCCATTGCAGCTATTTGGGGAGTGAACCAGTGGAGGGAAGACCTTTCTCTGTCTCTTCCTCTCTCTGTCTGTAACTCTACCTCCCAAATAAGTAAATAAAATCTTGAAAAAAAAAAGCCACATGGAAATCTCTGAAATGCCTTTCCTTTTGTCCTCACAAAGGTATTACAATTTAGAAAGTACTGTAGGGGCCAGTGCTGTGGCACAGTTGGTTAATCCTCTGCCTGTGGCACCATCACCCCATATGGGCACTGGTTCGAGTCCTGGCTGCCCCTCTTCCAATCCAGCTCTGTGCTGTGGCCTGGGAAAGTAGTAGAAGATGGCCCAAGTCCTTGGGCCCCTGCACCCACATGGGAGACCTGGAAGAAGCAGCTGGCTCCTGACCTGGCTCCTGGCTTCGGATAGGTGCAGCTCTGGCTGTTGCGGGCATTTGGGGAGTGAACCAGTGGATGGAAGACCTCTCTCTCTGTCTCTCCCTCTCACTGTCTGTAACTCTACCTCTCAAATAAATAAATAAAATCTTTTTTAAAAATGTACTGTATTCCTGAGCAGAATGGTAGGATTGGTACCAGAGAATTCTCAGTCCTGTCTGCCCTGCTCTGTCAGTTTTGGTTTCTGCAGAAATGGGATGGCTTCCAGGGAACACCAGTGGATTCCTTCGAGCTTAGAGAGGAGCCCTGATGGCAGCTGCTGTGTCTGGTGTGGCGTCATTGCTGCAGAGGAATGAGGACTCTGGTGTGTGGCACACAGCCATTGCCTTGGCATGTAAGTTCTTTGCCATTCCAACTCAACAGAGGGGCAAAATCAGCTTCATCACATGCAATAGACAATGTTATCCACTTGTAGTTTTGCTTCAGGGCTTGGTAGCTCTTCTGTCCTCTGTCATCACATAATCCAAAGAGACCTGGGCCATGGGTTGCACTGTGGCTCCATCATCCCATGTGGGCTCCCAGCTGTTTCATTTCTGATCCTGTTCCATTTGAGTCCCAGCTGTTCCATTTCTGACCCTGTTCCTTCTTAATGTGCAGAAGAATTCGTCAGTGCATGGGCTCCTGCTGCCCATACGGAAGACTCGGAACAAGCTTGTGGCTCCTGGCTTTGGCCTGGCTCAGCCCTGGCCATTGTGGCCATCTGGGGGGTGAACTAGTAGATGGATGATTTCTCTCTCTTTCTCTGTCTCTTCTTCTCTGTCTCTGTAACTCTGCTTTTCAAATAAATAAATATTAAAAAAAAATAAATACAAAGACCTGGGCCACACAGACATCCCACTGGATATGATATTGATCCATTCAAGTGACAACAACATGCAAATAACACAGGATAAACAAGAAGTCATTAGCATGCTGGAGACTTTAAGACACAGGTGGTCCCAGAGAAGGAGATAAACCCTCTGACCATTCAGGAGTTAACTTCTTTAGAGAAGTTTTTTTTTTAACTCTTATTTAATAAATATAAATTTCAAAGTACAACTTTTGGATTATAGCGGCTTTTTTACCCCCATAACCACCCTCCCACCTGCAACCATCCCATCTCCTACTCCCTCTCCCATCCTATTCACATCAAGATTCATTTTCAATTATCTTTATATACAGAAGATCAATTTAGTATATATGAAGTAGATTTCAACAGTTTGCACCCACACAGAAACACGAAGTGTAAAGTACTGTTTGAGTATTAGTTATACCATTAATTCACATATTACAACACATTAAGGACAGAGATCCTACATGGGAAGTTAGTGCACAGTGACTCCTGTTGTTGATTTAACAATTGACACTCTTGTTTATGGCGTCAGTAATCACCCGAGGCTTTGTCATGAGCTGCCAAGGCTATGGAAGCCTCTTGAGTTCACCAACTCTGATCTTATTTAGACAAGGCCATAGTCAAAGTGGAAGTTCTCTCCTCCCTTCAGAGAAAGGTACCTCCTTCTTTGATGGCCCACTTTTTCCACTGGGATCTCACTCACAGAGATCTTTCATTTAAGTCATTTTTCTTTTTCTTTTCTTTTTTTTTCTTTTTTTTTTTTTTTTGGCCACAGTGTCTTGGCTTTCCATGCCTGAGAAACTCTCATGGGCTTTTTAGCCAGATCCCAATGCCTTAGGGCTGATTCTGAGGCCAGAGTGCTGTTTAGGACATCTGCCATTCTATGAGTCTGCTGTGTATCCTGCTTCCCATGTTGGATCATTCCCTCCTTTTTAATTCTATCAGTATTAGCAGATGCTAGTCTTGTTTATCTGATCCCTTTGACCTTTAATCCAATCATTATGTTCAATTATGAACTGAAACTGATTACTTAGGCTAGTGAGATGGCACTGGTACATGCCACCTTGATGGAATTCAACTGGAATCCCCTGGCACGTTTCTAACTCTACCATTAGGGTTAAGTCCGATTGAGCATGTGCCAAACTGTACATCTCCTCCCTCTTTAGAGAAGTTTTTAAGGTGCCAGGAGGTCAGAGGCATGCCAGAATATTCCTTTCAAAGTAAAGTACAGATTTTAAAAAAAAATTTTTAATATTGCACCTCCTCCACATGAAAGGAAGTATAGGGCCCAGGAGGCTTCTTCAGGTTCTAGAAGCAGCACTCCATACCTAAGAATATTCCTCTGGCCCATTTGCTAGGCGACATAGACAGTTATTAGTTTCGATGGCACTGGAGTTGAAGGTGGTAGAATACTTCTTTGCCAACATTCTCTAGTTCTTCTATGATAACCATTTGGTGAGATGTTTTTCTCTCTTCCAGGATCTATTTTGGTAATTATATTTTAACATTATAGACTTTATCCAGATTTTTGAGTTTGTTTAAAGTTGAAAACAATTAGCCTCTTGCAAATCTAAAATTTGTTGTATCTGTGATCCCATTTTTGCTTTTATCATGTCAAGTGTGCGTTTTTCTCCCTTTATTTCTGAGCAAGTAGCTATTTGTTTTTTAGTTTTTCCCCCCTGAATCCATGTGTTTATTAGTCTTTGATACCAGTTTTCTTAATTCATTAATTTCTTCATCTTTACTTATTTCTTCTACTTTCTTCATGTTCAATTTTGTGTTTTCTTACAACCTTTTGTTTCTATGTGTACTTTCCATGAATTTTTGTATGAGCCTTGGTTTAGCTGTAACAAGTATTTTCTAGATACTCTGCAATTTTGGTTTTGACAGCCTGTATTTCCCAACAGCCAATGAGAACACCTTTTAAAGCTCAGGTGATTTAAAACTTTTCATTGAATTAATTCCATTCTTAGAACATCAGAGAACTTTGCATTCTCCGCTCCACCCCGCCCCAGCTCCGGCTCCGCCACGGTCTCGCAGTGTTTTACGAGAGAGGCCATGAGGTGTGTTCCTCTCCTAGAAACCCGACGACCGCGAAGGAACGCCGCGGTCCACGGAGAGAAACCGCCATTGGACACCGGCTCCGGGGCACAGCAGAACAGACCCTTCCCCGAGTGGGCGCAGACCCCAAATGCCGAAGCGGAGACCACGCCTCCGCGGGCACGCACTCCGACTGGCCAATCGTCGCCACGGCAGCCCAGATCTGCCCTCTGATTGGTTTTACTGGAGACGCCCCCAGCTGCACTTGATCGGACGGTGGCCGGCGGGGGACAATAGGCTCGCAGATCGGAGGTAAGGGTTTGTATGTGTGGACCTAGCTGCCTATCAAGTAGCTGGGGCATGGCGGCTGGCTCTGCAGTGTCGGTGCTGCTGGTGGCGGCAGAGAGGAACAGGTGGCAGCGTCTCCCGAGCCTTCTGCTGTCGCCGAGGTAACAGTGGTTGGAGGAGCCGTGTGTCCGTGCGCGGCGCCCGAGGCAGCTGGTGAATGGTGGGAGGTGCAGAGGCACCGACGGTCGGGGGAGGGGGAGGGGACGGAAGGGAAGCCCTCGCCCTCCTCGGGGGCCCTGCTGTCAGTCCCACTTCTGGATGGGGGCTTCGCCTCCTCCCGCCCGCGCCGTTCTTCCCCTTGGCCGTGTGCGTTCAGCCCTCGTGGGCGTCTGTGTTTCCATTTATGAGGACTGGGAGAGGCGGAGCTGGGCCTGCCGTCCTCCGTGCCGCGCTCCTCGCCTGAACTGCTCCTACCTCTTCACGTTGTACTTGTGCGGCGAGCGTATTGATGAAGCCCCACAGGCTCAACGACTTGCCTGCCCGTGGTTACACAGCTTGTACGACCCCAAAGTCCATTTCAGTGCGGCGCTTCCCCTGCATGCGGAGAAAAGACGACTGGACTTGTTGCTGTGAATCAAATGAGCACGAACAGACTGACCTTCCAGAGCGCTGGGAAGCTGTTTTACAGAAGTTCCTGTACAATTGTTTGAGCAGGTGACGCTAGGTGACCTGACTGTGCATCCACTTCAGCTGTTGAGCCCTAAGGTTAAGTGGCGGTCAGGGGCAGCAGCTTGATTCTCCGTCTCCCTTTGCCTCTCGGTGTCATCATCCTGTATTGTTCTGGAGTGACAGCGTAGCTTACTAGAGCTCCAGGGTAGAGACAGCAGGTGCAAAGCTGAGGTCTCAGTTAAGCTGCTCACTTAGGCGTGTGACTGGGGTGAGTTACTTCATGTCTCCCTTTCCTCCCCTCGGAGGTGGTCATCCAGTTTCAGGAGATAATACTAGTACTTTCGCTTGTGAAGAGTAAATGAGTTAACACCTGGAAAGAGGTTAAAACAGAATCCGGCACAGAGGACTCAATCCACACACAGCCTTCAGACTCCTCCACCACGTGGATCGGCTTGGTGTTTTTGCTTTTGTTTTGCACAAGTTCTTGTAGATGCTGTGGATTTGCAGTGACTTAACTGTAGGACTGGCCCCAGAGCAGAATTAAATTTTGGTGAGAATGGTGTCAGTGCTCTTCTCTTTCTCTTGGTTTTGCTTTTCTTAGGTACTTAGGGCTCTTCCAGATACTGTGCCGAATAAATTTCTGTCTCTCCCCTCTCCAAGTTTAGCTGCTGCCTGTGGAACCATTCTCCAGTAGCCCTCACCCTGGAGAGTGTTAGAGTTGTTGATGGCTTCTAGAATGAAACATCTTCGTACAGGAGATTTAATGTTTATTTGCATGCTGTGATTCTCTAGCAGCTCAGAGAAATGAGTCTCTAGAGGTGGAGTTACAGACATTTGCAGTAGGCTGGTATAGAAACTATGCTGAGTCAGAGTGCAGTTATTTCATGGACGCAACTTCTTGTGAGTTAACTGCTGTTTTAAGTTATAGCTTAAATAATTGTGAACAGATGGAACACAACCACCACAGCATACTTGGGATAAGGATTATTATAGTTTTGTGAAATCTGCACTCAATTTCCCATGATTATAGGACATACAAAGTTCATGAAAAAGTTGAATTAAAAGATAAGCTAGGGTAGGCATTGGTACAGTGGTTAAAACATCAGATGGGGCTGGCCTTGTAGCACGGCGGGCGAGGCCACCTGTGACACTGGCATCTCATATGAGCGCCGGTTTGACTTCTGACTGTTCTGCTTCCAGTTCAGCTCCCTGCAACTGTGTCTGGGAAAGCAGAGGAAGATGGCCCAAGTCTTTGGGCTCCTGCACCCACATAGGGGACCTAGATGGAATTCCAGGCTCCTGGCTTTGGTCTGGCCCAGCCTGTGCTGTTGTGGTACAGTGGGTTAAGCTGGTTCATGTTCCAGCTACTCTACTGCTTGCTGATCCAGCTTCATACTAATGTACCTGGGGAAAGCAGCTGAAGAAGCCCAAGTGCTTGGGCCCCTGCCACCTATGTGGGAGATCTAGATGAAGCTGTTTTGACTTTGGCTTGTCTCAGCCCTGGCCGTTGAGGCCACTTGGGGAATGAACCAGTGGATAGAAGATCTCTCTGTCTCTCCCTCTCTCTCTGTAACTCTGTCTTTAAAAAAAATATTTTTTTACATCAATAAGTAGAGAGTGGAGTTGTGGCATAGTGGGTAAAGCCACTGCCTGTGATGCAGGCATCCCATATGGGCGCCAGTTCATGTCCTGGCTGCTCCACTTCTGATTCAGCTCCCTGCTGCTGGCCTGGGAAAAGCAGCAGCAGATGACCCAAGTCCTTGGGCCCCTGCACCCATGGAGGAGACCCACATAAAGCTCCTGATCCTGGCTTTGGCCTGGCCCAGCGCCAGCATTGCAGCCATCTGGGGAATGAACCAGTGGATGGAAGATCTCTGTTTCTCTCTGTCTTTGTCTCTGTCTCTTCCTCTCTCTGCATAACTCTGACTTTCAAATAAATAAATAAATAAATAAAAGATAAGCTTATTTTGGTTCAAAAAATTTTTGAAGTTCATTCATAGTTTTTTCATAATATGCATTTTCATGAACTTTTTGGAGATCTCTCACAAGCATGTACTTTGAAATTTTTTATATGTAAATTAACATCTTTATTTTTTAGTTTTTATTTGAGAGGCAGAGAGAGAGCTCCCAAAGGCATGAAAGCAGGGAGCTGGGAACTCAGTCCAGGTCTTGTGCATAGGTGATAGGATTCCAATGACTTGGTACATCATTGCTGTCTTCCAGGGTCTGCATTAACAGGAAGTTGAATTCGGGACTCAGAGCCAGGAACTGAAGTCAGATACTCCTGTATGAAGGCAAATGTCTTAAATGCTGGACTAACTCCTTCTCCCAAACGTAATTTTTTTTTAAGGATTTATTTATTTGAGAGGCAGAGCTGCAGACAGAGAGAGGGAGAGACAGAGAGGTCTTCCATGTGCTGGTTCACTCCTCAAATGGCCTCAGTGGCCAGAAGTGGGCTGATCCGAAGCCAGGAGCCAGGAGCTTCTTCCAGGTCTCCCACAAGGGTGCAGGGGCCCAAGCACTTGGGCCATCTTCTGCTGCTTTTCCAGGCCATTGCAGAGAGTTGTATTGGAAGAGGAGCAACTGGGACACGAACTGGCGCCCATATGGGATGCCGGTACTGCAGGTGGCGGCTTTATCCATTACGCCACAACGCTGGCCCCCAAAACTCAATTTAAAAACATTTCATTTAATTTAACAGAGAGACAGACACAGAGAGATCTTCTATCCACTACTTCATTCCCCAAATGCCCACAACAGCCAGGGCTGGATCAGACCAAAGCCAGGAGCCCAGAACTCCATCTGGATCTCCCTCAGGGGTGGTAGGGACCCAAGTATAAGGGCCATCATCTCCACCTCCCTGGATGTACATTAGTGGGAAGCTGGCTCAGAAGCAGAGTAGGCAGCTCTCAAACCAGGCACCCAGATGGGATGCTGCTGTCCCTACAGGGACCCAAGCCACTGCAGCAATTGAAGTTTTCTAGTCTACACTGATGCTATCCAGTAGTTACATGGTCTCTAACACACATACACTGTGCTTTTCTACGTGGTTACATAGTGTCTGTGTGCTTTTTATCTTTATGAAGTATAATCCTGGTTTCCCCATATCTTGGGATATAGACAAAAAAGACTACGATAGAATTCCTTCTTGAATTTGTTGGTTTCCCAGCCTTTTTTTTTTTTTTAAGATTTAATTATTTTGAAGCCGGCGCCGTGGCTCAATAGGCTAATCCTCCACCTTGCGGCGCCGGCACACCGGGTTCTAGTCCCGGTTGGGGCGCCGGATTCTGTCCCGGTTGCCCCTCTTCCAGGCCAGCTCTCTGCTATGGCCAGGGAGTGCAGTGGAGGATGGCCCAGGTGCTTGGGCCCTGCACCCCATGGGAGACCAGGAAAAGCACCTGGCTCCTGGCTCCTGCCAGGATCAGCGCGGTGCGCCGGCTGCAGCGGCGGCCATTGGAGGGTGAACCAACGGCAAAGGAAGACCTTTCTCTCTGCGTCTCTCTCTCTCACTATCCACTCTGCCTGTCAAAAAAAAAAAAGATTTAATTATTTTAGAGGTAGAGTTACAGAAAGACAGAGAGAGAGAGAGAGGGAGGGAGGGAGGGAGGAAGGAAGGGAGAGAGGTCGAGAGGTCTTCCATCTGCTGGTTCACTCCCCAGATGGCCGCAATGGCTGGAGCTGTGCCAGTCCGAAGCCAGGAGCCAGGAGCTTCTTCCAGGTCTCCCACACAGGTGCAGGGGCCCAAGGATTTGGGCCATCTTCACTGCTTTCCCAGGCCATAGCAGAGAGCTGGATCGGAGGTGGAGCAGCTGGGATTTGAACCGATGCACACATGGGATGCTGGCACTGCAGGCGGTGGCTTTACTTGCTATGCCACAGTGCCAGCCCCCTATCTTATTCTTTCTAGCTGAAAACTAGTAGGCTTTAGACCTTTTTTTTTTTGTTATCGTTGCCAAGGTGAATCTGACCTGCATTCTGTCAGCTTTTGGTTAAATAAAGTTCCAATGTTGATTTATTGTATAATTCAAGGTATTCTAGAACTGAAATTTTTTTAAAGATTTTATTTATTTGAAAGACAGAGTTGCAGAAAGATGTAGAGACAGAGTGAGAGATAGAGAAAGTCTTCCATCTGCTAGATCACTCCCCAAATGGCTGCAATGACCAGAGCTAAGCTAATCCAAGGCCAGGAGCTTCTTCTGGGTCTTCCACGTGTGTGTAAGGGCCCAAGTACTTGAGCCATCCTCTGCTGCTTTCCCAGGCACATTAGCAAGGAGCTGGATCAGAAGTGGAGCAGCTGGGACTTGAACCAGGGCCCATATGGAATGCCAGCACAGACTGCGCTTAACCTGCTATGCCACACCGCATTCCTTTCCTTGGCTTTTTAATCATCTCTGACTGTGGTCATTGCCAGCCTCAGGAGCAAACAGGTTAAGTGACTCTTTCAAAGGCATGTAGGGCAAGGGGAACAGGCCAGAGATCTAACTTCTGATTTCTATATTAGACTTCCCACAAAGGAAGTCTTATTAAATCACTTTGTTAGCAACATTAAGGTTAATTTAGGTGCCGGCGCCGCGGCTCACTAGGCTAATACTCCGCCTTGCGGCGCCGGCACACCGGGTTCTAGTCCCGGTCAGGGCGCCGGATTCTGTCCCGGTTGCCCCTCTTCCAGGTCAGCTCTCTGCTGTGGCCCAGGAGTGCAGTGGAGGATGGCCCAAGTCCTTGGGCCCTGCACCCCATGGGAGACCAGAAGAAGCATCTGGCTCCTGGCTTTGGATCAGCGCGGTGCGCCGGCCGCGGCGGCCATTGGAGGGTGAACCAACAGCAAAGGAAGACCTTTCTCTCTGTCTCTGTCTCTCACTGTCCACTCTGCCTATACAAAAAAAAAAAAAAAAAAAAGTTAATTTAGGATGGACTTGGACTTGGTTTCTTTTTTTAATAGAAAGCTTTTATTTAATAAATATAAATTTCGTAAGTACAGCTTTTGGATTATAGTGGTTCTTCCCCCCACACCTGCCCTACCACCCCCAAACCATCCCATCTCCTACTCCCTCTCCCATCCCATTCTTCATTAAGATTCATTTCAATTATCTTTATATACAGAAGATCAATTTAGTATATACTAAGTAAAGATTACAACAGTTGCACCCACACAGACACACAAAGTATAAAGTACTGTTTGAAGGCTAGTTTTACTGTCAGTTCTCATAGTACAACACATTAAGGACAGAGGTCCTACATGGGGAACAAGTGCAGTGACTCCTGTTGTTGATTTCACAATTGACACTCTTGTTTTTGGTGTCAGTAATCACCCAAAGCTTTGTCATGAGCTGCCAAGGCTGTGGAAGCCTCTTGAGTCCACAAACTGACATTATTTAGACAAGGCCATAGTCAAAGTGGAAGTTCTCTCCTCCCTTCAGAGAAAGGTACCTCTTTCTTTGATGGCCCCTTCTTTCCACCGGGATCTCACAGAGACCTTTCATGTAGGTCATTTTTTTGCCACAGTGTCTTGGCTTTCCATGCCTGAAATGTTCTCATGGGCTTTTCAGCCAGATCTGAATGCCTTAAGGGCTGATTCTAAGTGCTGTTTAGGGCATTTTGGACTTGGTTTCAAACTAAAAAAAAAAAAAAAAAAATACAAGTTCCTTTCAAAGAATAATGACTGATCTTGCATATTCTGTTTAGTTATAATTCCACTTGGATTTATTTTACAGGAGATGGGCTTGGAAGCAAAGAACCATGAAATATGCAACAACCACAGGTACTGATAAACTTTGTTTTACTATTTGGCTTTGCTTCAGATTGCAAACTGAGAAAGAAAAATGTTTAATTCCTTAATATGCATAATTTATTATTTCTCATAAACCTTTAACATTTTGGATTTTCATGGTAATTTTCTTAGTAAGCATTGAGTCATGGTTTTTACCTCATATATCAAATCTCTCTTGCTGTTGATTTTAAAATATAGAGAGCAATAATGGAAATGTTTTATATTTGTATTTTTCTGTTTGACTCTCTTGGTATGTATTGTATACCCATGCTGGTCTAAATTATCGTTTTTAAAACAAAAATTTTAAATAGCAAGAATTTTTTTTCCAAATAACATTTTACATGAAATTCCCAACTATATAGAATTTGTGAAAGTGCAACTTCTGGTTGATTGGGTCAACTCCCTACCAACCCCGTCATCACCACCAGCTCCTTCCCCGCTCTCTGGCACACACATCCTAGTGTCCCTGTGACTACTCCTGGGCTCCTTGAATCACCACTGACAAACACTGTGTTAAATTATGTGAAATCTGGAACAGGCATTTGGCCTAGAGAGTAAGACAACCGCACCGTGTATTAGAGTACCTGGGTTTGCTTCCCAGCTCAGGCTCCTAACTCCAGCTTCTTGCTAGTGCAGAACCTGCAAGCCAGTGGTAACAGTGCAAGTAGTGAGGTGCCTGCCATCCCTGCGGCAGCCCTGGATAGCCTTCCCACCCACTGGCTTTGCCTGGGGGGCCTGGCTCAGTCCCAACCCTGGTGAGCATTTGGGGAGCGAACCAGTGGATGGGACGTCTTTATCTGTCTGCCTCTCAAACAAATAAGATTTAAATTACATTAGACTTTATGTTTTTTAAAAAAGAAATAATTTCTTGGCCGGCGCCATGGCTCACTAGGCTAATCCTCCGCCTGCGGCGCTGGCACCCTGGGTTCTAGTCCCGGTCAGGGCTCCAGATTCTGTCTCGTTGCTCCTCTTCCTGGCTTCGGATCAGTGCATTGCGCTGGCCACAGCACACCGACTGCAGCGGCCATTGAGGGGTGAACCAACAGTAAAGGAAGACCTTTCTCTCTGTCTCTCTCTCTCACTCTCCACTCTGCCTGTAAAAAAGAAAGAAAGAAAGAAAGAATTTCTTATAAACTCAAAGTATATCTCATGTGTAATGACAGAAGTGCGTTTTCTATATTAATGCTATAGCATGTCATGGCACTGATGCCAGCAGACTGGTGCAGTAGTCGTTTGTATTGCAAGAGAACCACATATAGAGGCCGTGGGTCAGAGTGACTGAAAAGCTCCAGTTTTTTTTGTTTGTTTGTTTTGTTTTAGATTTATTTATTTGGGAGGCAGAGTTACAGAGAGAGGGAGAGACAGAAAGAAAGGTCTTCCATCCACTGGCTCACTGCCCAGATGACTGCAACAGCCAGAGCTGAGCCCATGCAAAGCCAGGAGCCAGCAGCTTCTTCCAGGTCTCCCATGCAGGTGGAAGGGCCCAAGCACTTGGGCCATCTTCTACTGCTTTCCCAGGCCTCAGCAGAGAGGTGGATGGGAAGAGGAGCAGGCAGGACTAGAACTGGCACCCATATGGGTGCCGGCACCACAGGGGAAGGCTTAGCCCACTATGCCACAACACCAGCCCCAGAGTTCCAATTTGGGAGTGAGGCAGACCTGGGTTCAAATCCTGAACCTGTCACTTCTACTTAGCTATATAATTTTGGGAAAGTAATTCGTCTTTCAACATTAGTTTCTTCATCTTTAAAGCAGAGATAATGATAACAGTATCTACTTTATTAGGATTGTGAAAATCTGAGTACAGAGTCTTTTTTTTATTTGTTTTGTTTTGTTTTTTAATTTATTTGACAGAATTAGACAGCGAGAGAGAGAGAGACAGAGAGAAAGGTCTTCCCTCTGTTGGCTCACCCCCAAAATGGCCGCCACAGCCAGCATTGCGCCGATCCGAAGCCAGGAGCCAGGTGCCTCCTCCCGGTCCCCCATGCGGGTGCAGGGGCCCAAGCACTTGGGCCATCCTACACTGCCTTCCCGGGCCACAGCAGAGAGCTGGACTGGAAGAGGAACAACCGGGACTAGAATGGGATTCTGGGTCTAGAATGGGGATACAGCCCAGATGGGATACCGGCACTGCAGGCGGAGGATCAACATAATGAGCTACGGCGCCGGCCCCCCGAGAGTCTTTTTTTGAAAGATTGTTTACTTATTTGAAGGTCAGAGTTACAAAGAGAGAACATGGCTCACTTGGTTAATTGGCACCGGCACCCCGGATTCTATTCCCGGTTGGGCGCTGGGTTCTGTCCTGGTTGCTTCTCTTCTAGTCCGGCTCTCTGCTATGGCTCGGGAGGGCAGTGGAGGATGCCCAAGTGCTTGGGCCCTGCACCCGCATGGGAGACCAGGAGGAAGCACCTGGCTCCTGGCTTCGGATCAGCGCAGTTCTGGCCGTTGCGGCCATTTGGGGGGTGAACCAATAGAAGGAAGACCTTTCTCTCTGTCTCTCTCTCACTGTCTGTAACTGCCTGTCAAAAAAAAAAAAAAAAAAGAGAGAGAGAGAGAGAGAGAGAAGAACAGAGAGAGAGAGACAGATCTTCCTTCTGCTGGTTCTTTCAGGTCTCCCATGTGTGTGCAGGGGCCCAAGCACTTAGGCCATCTTGTGCTGCTTTCCCAGGCACATTAGCAGGGGGCTGGATTGGAAGTAGAGCAGCCAGGTCTCAACAGGCCCCCATATGGGATGCTGGCAATGCTTACTGTGACTTTACCTGCTATGCCACAATGCTGGCCCCCAAATTGAGTCTTCAGTACAGGACTTAGGACATGAAAGTACTTATTAAAAATTAGTTATTATTAATTACAATTTTTTAAAATATTTTTTAAAATGTATTTGAGGGGTTGGAGCCATGGCTCATTAGGTTAATCCTCCGCCTGCGGCGCCAGCATCCCATATGGACGCTGGATTCTGTCCCAGTTGCCCCTTTTCCAGTCCAGCTCTCTGCTGTGGCCTAGGAGGGCAGTGGAGGATGGCCCAGGTACTTGGGCCCCTGCTCCCACGTGGGAGACCGGGAGGAAGCACTTGGCTCCTGGCTTCGGATTGGCGCAGCGCTGGCTATGATAGCCATTTGGAGAGTGAAAGCAGCGGAGGGAAGACCTTTCTGTCTCTCTCACTTTCTATAGCTCTACCTTTCAGATTTAAAAAAAAAAAAAAATTTATTTGAAAGGCAGAGTTACAGAGAGAGAGGGAGAGATATAGAGAGATCTAGCCACTGGTTCAGTCCCCAAATGGCCACAAAGGCTAGAGCTAGGCCGATCCAAAGTCAGGAGCCAGGAGCTTCTTCTGGGTCTCCTACGTGGATGCAGGGGCCCAAGCATTTGGGCCATCCTTTACTGATTTATCAGGCCATAGTAGAGAGCTGGTTTGGAAGAGGAGCAGCTGGGACTCCAAACACTACCCATATGGGATGCCGGCACCTCAGGCGGAGGCTTAGTCCACTATGCCACAGTGCCAGCCCCTAATTATGATGTTTTTAAGCTTTACAATTTGAATTTTGACATAACAAAGCATCTTTTAATTTTGTTTATTTTAAATTCAAAAATCAGAGTAATGTAAGCATTTATGTGGGTTAGATCATCTTGAATTTCAGTGGAAATGAATACACTAATATCAGTTAAAATGGTAATTTTATGCTCTGTTACGCTGAATTTAGAAAAGAAATTTTTTATCAGCTGGTTAATATTCTCTTTCTTATTCCTTCCTCCCCTGTAACATTTGTGTATGGTTTTCATGGTATTTTAAACAGGAAGAAACATTACCAAGGTCCTCATTGCAAACAGAGGAGAAATTGCCTGCAGGGTGATGCGAACAGCCAAAAAAATGGGTGTTCGGTCCGTGGCTGTTTACAGTGAGGCCGACAGGAATTCCATGCATGTAGATATGGTATGTTGTTTCACACCGACAAGCAGTCCTCTAAGTGATCACAGTGACTTGTTTATCGTGTCAGTATTTTAGCCCTTTCCAATGACATTTGATATTTTCCTAGAGTTGACAGGGTTTAAGTTGTTCAACTGCTCACGAATATTTCCACTTGGGAATGTTTTCCAGATGTAACACGCTTTGAACTAAACAGCATGCTGAGTGGCGAGTTACAGGCAAGTCCTTATCTCTTCAGGGATTGCTCACAGTTCAGAGGGTGGCTGATCGCAGACCACACTTTGAATAGTTCATGGCCACGTCCCTGCTGTGCGAGGACTAGGTTCAAGGCTAGGGTTTGTTTACTATCTATCTATTTATCTATCTATCTGAAAGTCAGAGTTACACATACACAGAGAGAGGGAGGGACAGAGAGAGAGAGAGAGAGAGAGGTCTTCCATCTGCTGGTTCTGCTGGTTCACTCCCCAATTGGCCACAACCGCTGGAGCCTTGAGCAGTCTCCCACATGGGTGGAGGAGCCCAAGGACTTGGGCCATCTTCTACTGCTTTCCCAGGCCACAGCAGAGAGCTGGATTGGAAGTGGATCATGGGGCTGGCGCTGTGGTGTAGCAGGTAAAGCTGCTGCCTGCAGTGCTGGCATCCCATATGGGCACCGGTTTGAGTCCTGGCCGCTCCACTTCCAATCTAGCTCCCTGCTGTGGCCTGGGAAGGCAGTGGAGGATGGCCCAAGTCCTTGGACCCCTGTGTCCGAATGGGAGACAAGGAAGAAGCTTCTGGCTCCTGGTTTCGGATCGGTGCAGCTCCAGCCGTTGCGGCCAATTGGGGAGTGAACCGGCAGATGGAGGACCTCTCTCTCTCTCTCTCTCTCTCTTTGTAACTCTGACTTTCAAAGACATAATTAAAATTTTTTTTTTTTTAAAGGAAGTGGAGCAGCCGGGTCTCAAACTGGCACCCATATGGAATGCTGGCACTGCAAGTGGCAGCTTTACCCACTATGCCACAGCACCGGCCCCCAAGGCTGGGTTCGTAACAACTGCCGTGGACTGGCTGAGTGATCTCAGGCAAATCACTTTGTGTTTCTGAGCTTGCTTTATCTGTAAAATTAAATATAGCTAAAATGAGTGGACTCCCCTGGGGTTTGTAAATGTTGTCTGTTATTACTGGCTGTTGTTTGCCAGACAGAAGCCCAGTCACAGATGAATTCAACTACTGGCTTTCACTGTGTCTGCAGTGGGGCCCCAAGCACCAGTGTAAACTCACGGTGCTTGGCATCACCTGCCTTCATCACCACACCGCAGGCCCTCAGGGCTCTGAGCTGCTTTTCTTTCCCGATTTTTGGCCATGCCTGTTTCCAGCCAGTTTTACTTCATTACAACCTTTGATTTTCCCTCTACTCGTGTATTCTCAGCAGATCTTATCTATCTATCTATCTATCTATCTATCTATCTGAAAGACTCAAAAGAGGAAAGGGGTGGGGAGGGGGAGAGAGATCGCCCCCGTCTGCTGGTTCACCCCACAAACCCTCACAACAGCTGGGGCTGAGCCAGGCTGAAATCAGGAACCTTCTAATGCAATCCAGGGGGCTGACGCTGTGGCGTAGTGGGCTAAGCCTCCACCTGTGGCAGCGGCATCCTGTATGGGGTGTGCCGGCTTGTGTCTCGGCAGCTCCTCTTCTGATCCAGCTCTCTGCTGTGGCCTGGGAAAGCAGTGGAAGGTGACCCAAGTCCTTGGGCCCCTGCACCTATGTGGGAGATCTGGAAGAAGCTCCTGGCTTCGTATCAGCCCAGTTCTGGCTATTGCGGCCATTTGGGGAGTGAACCAGCAGATGGAAGACCTTTTTTCTGTAACTCTGCTTCTCAAAGAAATAAAAATCTTAAAAAAAAAAAAAATGCAATCCAGGTCTCTCACATGGGTGGCAGGGACCCAATTACCTGCTGCCTCCCAGGGTGCGTATCAACAGGAAGCCGGCATTAGGAGTAGAGCCAGGACTCGGACCCAGGAACTTCAGTCGGAATGTCAGTGTCCCAGCCCCAGCAGCAGACGGTCTTGATTTCACAGAGAAAACAACCGAGCGTCCTCTGCACTCTACTGACCCACCTGCGTCTACACGTGTTCTCTTCCCATCCGGGTCCAGTCGTCTGCCTGAGCTCCCCGATCCTTCTCTTCTCACCTGTTTAATAAGAGTTTTCTCAGATGACTAAGGGAAATTTCACATGTCTCACCATCAAAACTATCCATGAGAGATATGTTAACTAGATTGATTCAGTCATTCCACATGGTATACAAGCATCAGAGCATCACATTGAACCCTTTCATGTATACAGTTGATTTGATTAAAATATTAATAAGTAAAATGTTGCATTCCTTCCTCAAAAAATATTAACCAGTCTCCTAGATCCTTCCTAAAGCATTTAAAAATTTTCTTTTAATGTATGAAAGTATTTCTTTTATTTTTCCCCCGAAATAAACCTTTTATTTAAGGAATACAAGCTTCATGCATTTCATAAGTACAACTTCAGGAACCTAAGCATTTAAATATGGTGTAGTCTGTCCGATGTGCTAGCCCCACATCCCCCGCTACCCACCTAGCACCCTCTTCCTTCTCCCTTTTCTTGCTGTTTTTTTTTTTTTCTTTTTTGACAGGCAGAGTGGACAGTGAGAGAGAGAGACAGAGAGAAAGGTCTTCCTTTGCCGTTGGTTCACCCTCCAATGGCCGCCGCGGCCAGCGCACTGCGGCTGGCGCACAGCGCTGATCCGATGGCAGGAGCCAGGAGCCAGGTGCTTTTCCTGGTCTCCCATGGGGTGCAGGGCCCAAGCACCTGGGCCATCCTCCACTGCACTCCCTGGCCACAGCAGAGAGCTGGCCTGGAAGAGGGGCAACCGGGACAGAATCCGGCGCCCCGACCGGGACTAGAACCTGGTGTGCCGGCGCCGCTAGGCGGAGGATTAGCCTAGTGAGCCGCGGCGCCGGCGATTCTCCCTTTTCTTGCCAGCTTAATCATCACTGGCCCCGTGTCCTGTCCTTACCTCCTATTCTGTTCTCGAGCCACTTCTGTTGAGTTTATGTCCTTGCTCCTCCATTGGCATAGCTCCTGCAGAGCCACTCCTCGTGTCCGTGTCCCTCGGTCTGATGCAGTCTTTTCCTGCCCAGGCTGATTTGACCCCTTGGCCTTACGTAACACTGTGATCAACCACTCTCTCCTTTTAGAAGTAAATGCTTCCTTTGGCTTTTGTGACCTCCGTCTCTTCTGTCCTCCGCCAATGTCCTTTCTCCAGCCCCTGCCCATGTGCCACACCCTTAAGACTTGGTCTTTGGCCTTCTGTTCTCACAGTGAGCTCTTGTTCTAAGTCATTCACCTCCTCCCTTGGCTTTGCATAAAGCTCCCAAATTTCTGTGTTTAGCTCTGACTTTCTTTTGAGCATGATACATGCTGTGCCAACTGCCCATTCCCTGTCTCCCCTCGCCTGTGTCACAGGTACTGAACTAAAACATCTGAAACTGAACCCCAGGCTTTGCATCTTACTGAACCTACTTTTTGCACGTGTCCTTTACACAGTAGATGGCCATGACGTTGCTCATAATAATATAATGCCGGAGATCGGGTGTCTTTGAATATCTCTCTCTCTGTCTCCCTCTCCAGTATTTCACCCCTCGCCTCTCCATCTAAAAAACTCCCCGAGTGCTGTTAGTGCTACTTCCCAAGCAGTTCTCTCTGCCCGCTTCCGCCTGTACCTTAGGTCACAGTCACTGTCATCTCCTGGGTGCCACATGCTGTACTCCACAGTCATCTCCTTATTCCACTTGCCTGCCTCCCACAACCTGTTTTTTGTGCTTCAGCCAGACTGAGAATTTAAAATAAAAATTTGATCATGTTATTCCTTGACTTTAAACCTTTCTTTGGAGCCTGGTGTTGTGGCATTGTGGGTTAAGCTGTGGCCTGCGATGCCAACAATCTATACAAGTGCTGGTTTGAGCCCCATCTTCTCCACTTCCGATCTAGTTCCCTGCTAATGTGGCTGGGAAAGCAGTGGAAGTACTTGGGCCTCTGGGTCTCCATGTAGGAGACTCAGATGGAGTTCCTGGCTCTTAGCTTTAGCCTGGCCCAGCTGAGGCCGTTTTAGCTATCTGCTGGGGAGGGGGTTGAATCAGCAAATTGAAGATTTCTCTCACTCTGTCTCTCTCTCTCTTTCTCTGTGACTCTGCCTTTCAAATAAATAAAATCAATATTAAAAAAAAAAAACTTAGGGGCTGGCGTTGTAGCATAGTGGGTAAAGTTGCCAGCTGTGACACTGGCATCCCATATGAGTGCTAGTTCGAGTCCCAGCAGCTCCATTTCCAATCCAGCTCCCTGATAATGCACCTGGGAAAGCAAGGGAAGATGGTACAAGTGCATGGGCCCCTGAACCCATGAGGGATACCTGGAAGAAGCCCCTGGCTTTTAGCTTTGGCTAGGCCCAGCTTTGGCCATTGTGGCCATTTAGGGAGTGAACCAATGGATAAAAGATCTCTCTCTCTCTAACTCTGCCTTTCGAATAGATTTAAAAAAAAACTTAATAAAAATTTTAAAAAATCTTTATATGATCCAATGAAATAGCAATAACTTAGAAGATGAATAATATTCAGTATTGATTAAGGTGGTTAGAAATCGATAAAATCATTTCAAGAGCTGATTAAACATGTGGATATCATTCAGCTCAACCCTACAAATATTCCTCTAGGTGTCTGTCACAGAAACATGCTCATATAAATGTGCAAATCCTCATGATATGGTCTTCCCCTTAAGGGTTTTCACAAAAATCTATGTCTTGGGGCTGGTGCTGTGGTATAGTGGGTAAACCCATCATCTGCTGTGCTGGCATCCCATATGGGTGCCGGTTCGAGTCCTGGCTGCTCCACTTCATGTTCAGCTCTTTGCTATGGCCTGGGAAAGCAGTAGAAGATGGCTCAAGCCCTTGGGCCCCTGCACCCATGTGGGAGACTCGGAAGAAGCTCCTGGCTCATGGCTCCAGGTCAGTCCAGCTCTGACTGTTGTGGCCATCTGGGGAGTGAACCAGCAGATAGAAGACTTCTCTCTCTCTCTCTCTCTCTGCCTCTGCCTCTCTGTAACTCTGCATTTCAAATAAATAAATAAATCTTAAAAAAAAAAAAAAAAACTGTCTTGGCAACAGTTCCACTGCAGATGGTGGATCAGAAAAAAAGCTACATGGAAGTTTCAAAGGCCAGTATAAAATAATTAACAAATATATGGAAGAAGCAGTGTCGTCATACTCTCATAACTATGTAAACTAGTAAACTTTTTTTTCCAAAGATTTATTTAATTATTTGAAAGGCAGAGTTACAGAGAGGCAGAGCCAGAGAGAGAGAGAGAAAGGTCGTCCATCATTGGTTCATTCCTCAAACGGCTGCAACGGCTGGAGCTGGGCCATTCTGAAGCCAGGAGCCAGGAGCTTCGGGGTCTCTCACAAGGGTGCAGGGCCCAGGGACCTGGCCCAGCTCCCACTGCTTTCCCAGGCACGTTAGCAGTTAGCTGGATTGGAAGTAGAGCAGCTGGGACTGAACCAGCGTTCGTATGGGACCAGTACTGCAGATGATGGCTTTACCCACTACACCACAGCACTGGCCCCACTGGTAAACTGTTGTAAATTTTTTCTTGCTGTGTATATCTGTGTCTATTGTCATGTTGTAACTTTTGGGCATTAAATACATTATTGCTTATTGCTATTATTGCTGTTATTGTTACTGTTATTAATCATAGCATGACTGATGCCCATTTCTTTCCAAAGACACTTTCATTTCACTCCAGTGTGTGGTTCATCTGTGAAAACCAAATTTTAGCATCCTTTCATGCAGAAGATTTCAGGACTGGCTTAGTTTTTATGACACAGGCACACAGGCTAGTACTTCTGTTTCTCAGTTCCAGCCCAAAGCAGTTCTCTGTGCCCTCATTGTATCATCTTCTAAATATGTCATATTTCTTGAACAGGCTGACGAAGCATATGCCATTGGCCCTGCTCCTTCCCAACAGAGCTACCTGTCTATGGAGAAAATTATTCAAGTGGCCAAGATTTCTGCTGCACAGGTAGGAGTGGTAAAGTGATTTTCTGTGTGAAAGGAGTAAGTTTGTACAACATGTGCAAATTTATTCTTTATAAAAAGTATCTACTTTTAAAAAGTTTTTATTTTTTTCATTTTATGTGAAAGGCAGAGAGACACAGAGAGGGAGACAGACAGAATCTTTCATCTGCTGGTTCACTTCCCTAATATCTGCAACAGCTGAGGCGGGGCCAGACCAAAGTCAGGAGCTGGGAACTGACTCCAGGTCTCTCATGTGGGAGGCAGGGACCCAAGAACTTGAGACCCTCTGCTGCCTCCCAGGGTGCACATTAGCAGGAAGCTGGAATCAGAAGTGAAGCTGGAACTTGAATTCAGGTGCCCTGATGTGGGTTGTAGGTATCCCAAACAGCATCTTAACTGCTCTGCCAAACACTTGCCCCTACTTTCTATTTTATCCTTTCTCAGGATTTTCACATTTCCTTAGAATTTCTTATTATTTATTTGAGAGGCAGAGAGACTCCCCATATGTCCATAATGGCTGTGGCTGGGCCAGGTTAAAGCCAGGCTCCAGAGACTCAACCTAGGTCTCTCACATGGATTGCAGGAACCCAGCCAATTGAGCTGTTGCCACTGCTTCCCAGGGTCCACATCAGCAGGAAGCAGGATCCAGGACCTAGTACCAGGCTCCGAACTCAGGTTTTCCAATATGGGTCATGGGTGCCTCAGCCAATACCCTAACCACTAGGCCAAACCCCTGCTCTCCAGGATTTTTACATTTGATTACTGGCTTGTCTTTGTCAACTAAGCATGTCTATTCTGATTCTTCAGCCACCCTACCTTTTTGCCAAATCCTGTGCATTTGATGTCTTTTGGGAAATAGGTAGAGGGAGGACTCAAATTACGAATCAAAATTGAGAGAGAATTTAGCTCTTCTACCCTCAAGACCAGATGCCAGAAACAGCACATCCTTTGGGAGAAGTAGCTGGTACTATGAATTCCAAGGTGAAATGCAGTCCAGAGAAGCCTGCTTCCTCCTCGACTTCCCCGTCTTAGCCCAGGGCCCCTGTGCTGCACCTGTTTTTCTAATGGTGACGTCTCAAAACTTGATGTTACAGCATCTCTCCTTCACCTTCAAAATGAAACAGGAACCCACTTCTGTTGGATCATCCTCTGATGTCTCAGAAATAGTTCTTTTTGATCGCACAGCCAGATCTTATGCTCTTTTACGTAGATTTGTGAGTCTCCACTGATTTCTCTACTTCCAAATCTCTTACCCAGCAGTTCTCTCTGCTACTGGATGAACATTTTCTTAACCACTTGATTCAGTGTTTTCTCCTGCTCGCTCTCTCTTTTTACAGTAACCTTACTCCTTCCCCATCCTATCCTCTAGTTCGTAAATCTTCAGTGGTTACAAGAGAAAGGTCAAACTTTTCAGCCTACATTTAAAAGAGTTTCTAATATGGTCCCATTCTATTCGTCAAACTTACCTCCCTTCTCCAGTTCTTTATCACGGCTACAATGAACTTTTTTCCCCTCTCCTTTATATACTACACAAATTTCCTCTTTTACGCATTTGCTTATACTGTTCTATCTGTCCTTGGTTCTCCATGCATTTATTCTTCCAACAACTGCTGAGTGGCCTCCTGCCATGGGCCATCCTCCTAAGCATGGATGTGGCAGTGGTTGGGGTGGACCCAGTCCTGTCCTGAGAAGCGCACTGTAGTAGGCAAGGCAAAAAGTAAACATTTCTTTCTTTTTTTGACAGACAGAGTGGACAGTGAGAGAGAGAGAGAGAGAGAGAGAGAGAGAGACAGAGAGAAAGGTCTTCCTTTGCCGTTGGTACACCCTCCAATGGCTGCCACGGCCGGTGCGCTGCGGCTGGCGCACCGCGCTGATCTGAAGGCAGGAGCCAGGTGCTTCTCCTGGTCTCCCATGGGGTGCAGAGCCCAAGCACTTGGGCCATCCTCCACTGCACTCCCGGGCCATAGCAGAGAGCTGGCCTGGAAGAGGGGCAACCGGGACTAGAACCCGGTGTGCTGGCGCCACTAGGCGGAGGATTAGCCTGTTGAGCCGCGGTGCCGGCCAGAAAGTAAACATTTCAACAAATGAAGAAAGAAGGCAATAAAGGAGATAAAGCAGGGGGAGGAGATGAGGACTGGAAGAGTAAATGTATACTTTTAATTAGGCTGTCAGGGGAGGCCTCTCTGGGGAGGCGACCATTGAACCAAGGCTTATGCGATGAGAAGGAGCCAGCCCTGGGAGGAACTTAAGGAAGAAGGTGCAGGCAGCTGGGATTGCCAAGACCCTGAGTTGCAGATAAGCTTGGTTCAGGGGCGCAAAAGTATTCAATGTGGTTGGAGTGAAGGCAGTGAGGGGCTGTGTTATTCAGGGTACAGTTGATGGAACTAAAATTCCCAGTTCCACTGGGTGTTTCAACAGAGGGAATTTCCTTTAGAAATCAGTTACACCAGGTTAGAGGGCTGAGAAGGGGTAGGGGGAGAGGGCTGTTGAAATGACCCAGTGATGATGACAGCAGGGACTGACCGTGACCCTGGAGCTGGGGAAGAGGCTGGAGGAGCCACCCGCTGCAGCCCTCGCTCCGACCCGTGCAGGGCTGTACCTGGCCAGCGGGATGTAGGGAGGCTGGTGCTGAAAGTTCCAAAGAAGCTGAAGACCAACTGGCTGCTGCTGCCACCCAGGAGAAGTAGAAGAGCTTCCCCGGCTTCTGGTTTCCCTCTAGTGACCCCTGCTGACGCAACCTGACAGGCAGCCCACCAGGCAAAGAGGGAAGGAGAGCCCATCCCCGAGTACAGCATGCAGGTTTGGGTTTGGACCTGAGAGGACCAATTCAGAGGAAGAAAGCTAGGAGACCAAGCAGAGAGAGATGGGGTAGCATTCTTTAGGGCATCAAAGGCCTTAATCCAGGGCTTGTGTTTAATTGTGAGTAGCCAGTTGGAAGATTTTAAGCAGAGGAGCGAATCGTCTGGTTTCCATTTTAACAAGGTGGCTGTGGTGCTGGGTGGAGAAGGGAGAGTAGCATGGGGCAAGGGCAGTGCTAGTAACCATGAAAGCAAGCAGGAAGGGTGATGAGTCACCTGTGGGCGCCCCATCATGCACCACTACCCCTGCCCTGCTGTCTGCATTCCTGCCCCCTTACAAATCCTTCCCTGTCGCCTCTGATCAACACTGATCTCTCCACTTTCCTTTAGCATTTGATTTCCTGTTCTAGTCATTCTGTGTAGCTATGTCAAAGGATAGCATTGTAACAATTTAGTTTCTTTTTTTAAAAGATTTATTTTTATTTATTTGAAAGTCAGAGTTACACAGAGAGAGGAGAGTCAGAGAGAGAGAGAGGTCTTCCATCGGATGGTTTACTCCCCAATTGGCTGCAATGGCCGGAGCTGCACAGGAGCCTCCCCTGGGTCTCCCACGCGGGTGCAGGGGCCCAAGGACTTGGGCCATCCTCTACTGCTATCCCAGGCCACAATAGAGAGCTAGATAGGAAGTGGAGCAGCCGGGACTCAAACCGGCGCCCATGTGGGATGCCGGCGCTTCAGGCCAGGGCTTTAACCCACTGTACCACAGCGCCGGCCCCACAATTTAGTTTCAATAGCACAATTGGCTTTATTTTCCATTGTAAGATTGGGTAACACTTTGCTTCCTGTGGTAGAATAAGTATTCCCATGGCTGAGCAGAGGATGTGCAGACAGAGTAGGGCTTTAGTTTGAATTAATGAATTTGTGTAGTTACTTTTGTACTCTTATTTTTGTATACCTCTATCAGTATTATGTAGATTCAGTTCTAGAGTGAATAATTTAGGCATTACTGTATATACACAGGTATTTAAAACACACTTATTTCTAAAGCTTTCTAGTTTCTTAGTTATTGCTTTGAGTACAAGGCCTTTAGGAGGGGAAGGAGATGAGAATAATACTTCATATAATATGCGTCCTGAAGAATCCAGACACTTTCACATACTATCACTTTATTAATTAACCGTGTATTGAACCCAGGTAGCCTGGTACTATTCTTCCATCTTATAGGTGTAAACTCTCCCGTACAGAAAGGTCATGTGATGTTCCCCAAACCATGGAGTCTGACTGATCAAAGTGTGGCAGCAAAGTGTGGCAGCAGCGGCTCCCCCTGGGGGCTCGTTAGAAACCCAGCTTTCAGGCTTCAACCCAAACCCTCTGTAATTTGCATTTTTATGCAAAACTTAAACTTTTATCAAGATTCCCAGGTGATTTGAAAGCAAAATTTGTCTGATTATTGGAAGAGAGAGAGTTTAAACCAGAATCTTCTAACTGCAAGCCCGCACTGGGTTTATTAGACCAGACCAAGTGGCCGGGGGTAGGGGGACGTGAGTGTGTGACATGCTAATTGCAGGGAATCAATCAACTCTGTAACTATTCGGGTTAATATTGTGGTAGATGTTATGATACTCACAATGAAGAAAGAATAAATAATATTTGTTCTAAAATAGTTTATAAATAATATTTTGAAAAGAATGTAATATTTTTAAAAGTATTTTGCCTGGGTAGTCAAGATTTTAGGTGGCTTGAAAAAATTACAAATAGTGCTGAAAACAAAGGATAAAAGAGCAAAAGACAGCGACATGGGCAGATGGGGTTTAGTGTTCAATCAGAAAACTGAGGCCAAGGAAAGGTACTTTAGTTCTCCTGCCAGCCCTGATGAAAAAGGAAATTTGGTTGTTTAGAGAGTGCTCCTCTGATAAAAGGATATTAGTAGAGCAAAGCTTGCTTTAACTGGAACTTTGAAGAAGAAACTCCAGGGTCATTCTGATAAAGGACGTTGAGTACCAGATGTTCAGTGATTTAAAAGTTTTCCCAAATAGTAGAATTGTTCTAAATGTGACCATTTTGGCCTAAGCACTTTTGTTGAGCTAGAGTGAAATTTTTGAGTGAGCTGAATTTCTGGTGGTGCCTGGGGTATGGTTATAGTGGGAGAATGTAGGTGATGTGAATGTCCCTTAGTTAGTTCTCTTGACTGGCAGTTGTCTCTGACTTTCTTGGGCTGGAAAGGCAGTAGCAGGCCACCCTGGTTGCAGATTAGAGCCACCAGAGGAGCCTTTCATGCTGATGGACTGCCTTGGGGAAGGGCCCAGAGGACCTGGAAGGGAGTGTGCAGAGGCTTTTGGAATGCCTCGTGGCACACAGCTTCTTGAAATGCTGGCTGACAGGTGTATGACAGCGTTATCATGACAGCCATGGATATAAGAGCTGTACACATAGGACAGATGTGCTTTTCTGAGTGTATATGATGCTTTAGTGAAAAGTTAAACATAAAAGCTCTTGCCCAAGCCTAATCCTCTGTTACCTGCATTAGCTCCCAGCGTGAGTGTTGCATGAAAATGCCCCAGTTTCTTTTCATGTGCTAGCAAGAATGAGGAACTCTACTACAGATACTTGAAGAATCACTGGTGATTTTTTTAAAATATTTGTTTTTATGTATTTGAAAGACAGAGTTACTGAGAGGCAGAGAGAGAGAGAGAGGTCTTCCATCCAATGGCTCACTCCCCAAATAGCTGCCATGGCAGGAGCTATGCCGATCTGAAGCCAGGAGCCAGGAGCTTCTTCCGGGTCTCCCATGCAGGTGCAGGGGTCCAAGGACTTGGGGCCATCTTCCACTGCTTTCCCAGGCCATAGCTAAGAGCTGGATCGGAAGTTGAGCAGCCGGGACTCAAACCAGCGCCTATATGGGATGCTGGTACTGCAGGTAGCAGCTTTACCCACTGTGCCACAGCACCATTCCCCACTGATAAGTAATTTAAATGCATACCATGAGTTGCTTAACTAGATATAAGTAAGCTGTATGGTTGACCAAAAGGAAATCTGTGTGTATGGGTAGGAAATTCTTGGTAATAAGAATTTAAAGAGTAACCTGTTTCCTTTTGCAAGGGAAGGACACATCTTTTTTCTGCAGAGCCAACAACAAAAACTTTGGATCTGTTCATGTGCTTGACAAGTACAGGGCAGAGGAAACAAGCTAAAAGACTGCAGGAAACTATGTTAGCAGAGATTTAAGGGCAGGCGATGCCAGTTCTCCATCTACTAAAAAGGTTTTCCCGCACAGTCAGCCTTCTGTGTCCGTGGGATACACATCCATAGATTCAACCAACCACAGGTCAAAGATTTTTTTTTTAATTACATCTCTACTGAACATGTACAGACTTTTTTCTTTTTTTATTTTATTTTATTTTTTTTTTGACAGGCAGAGTGGACAGTGAGAGAGAGAGAGAGAGAGAAAGGTCTTCCTTTGCCGTTGGTTCACCCTCCAATGGCCGCCGCGGCCAGCGCGCTGCGGCCGGCGCACCACGCTGATCCGATGGCAGGAGCCAGGTGCTTCTCCTGGTCTCCCATGGGGTGCAGGACCCAAGCACTTGGGCCATCCTCCACTGCGCTCCCGGGCCACAGCAGAGAGCTGGCCTGGAAGAGGGGCAACCGGGACAGAATCGACTTTTTTCTTTTTTAAAATTCTATTGAATAGGAGAGTAGACATCTTTTTTTTTTTTTTTAAAGATTTATTTGTTTATTTGAAAGGCAGAGTTACAGAGAGGCAGAAGCTGAGAGAGAGAGAAGTCTTCCATCTGCTGGTTCACTTCCCAGAAGGCTGCAATGGCCAGAGCTGTGCAGATCCAGAGCCAGGAGCTTCTAACAGGTCTCCAACACGGGTGCAGTTGCTCAAGGACTTGGGCCATCTTCCACTGCTTTTCCAGGCCATATCAGAGTGCTGGATTGGAAGTGGAGCAGCTGGGACTCGAACCAGCACCCATATGGGATGCCGGCACTGTAGGAAGCAGTTTTACCCTCTATACCACAGTGCCAGCCCCCAGATTGTTTTTTCTTGTCATTATATTCTACACAATACAACATAACAGCTATTTATAGCGGGTTTACATTGTGTTAAGAACTATAAATTATAAATAATCTAGAGGTAATTTAAAATATACAGGAGGACGTGATGGGTGATATGCAAACACTGCACCATTTTGTGTAAGGGACTTGAGCCTCCTTGGATTTTTGTATCCTTGGGCTCCTGGAACCAGCCCTCTGGGTACTGGGGACAGATTCTGAGGGATGACTGCATTGTGTCATGAGCAAGCTCACCCGGCTTGAGTCCTGTGACCCTCCAGGATGAAGTGGCAGCTCAGTACATGCCTGATAGGGAATTGGCCCCTGGGAAGTAGCGTTCTTACTTTCCTTTCTCACCCATTTATGCACTCAAGAATATAATAGTTTGTATATATTAAATTGCTCTTCCTAAGGGAAATTAAACTTTTTGAGGCTGTTCCCAGAATGTGTAGTTGAACTTTATTCTCACCAGGAGGCAGCTGCTCTTCTTTTTAGTTATGAAAGTGTCTAGGTCATTGAATACTTCCATGGAATTAAGTATCTGTTAAAAGTAAGAGAGACTAGGGGCCAGCGCTGTGGCGTAGTGGGTAAAGCTGCCACTTGCAATGCCAGCATCCCATATGGGCACCAGTTGGAGCCCCGACTGCTCCACTTCTGATCCAGCTCTCTGTTATGGCCTGAGAAAGCAGTAGAAGATGGTCCGAGTCCTTGGGCCTCTGCACCCAAGTGGGAGACCTGGAAGAAGCTTCTGTCTCCTGGCTTCTGATCAGCGCAGCTCTGGCCGGTGCGGCCATTTGGGGAGTGAACCAAAGGATGGAAGACCTGTCTCTCTCTCTTCTCTGCCTCTCCTCCTCTCTCTGTGTAACTCTGACTTTCAAATAAATAAATAAGTCTTAAAAAAAATGAGAGACTAGCAATGAACATTCAAGAAATAAAATCAAGGAAAGAGCTACAATAGCATCAATAAGAATCAAATACTTAGGAATAAAGTTAGCAAAAGCATTTCAAAATGTATGTACCCTTTAGAACATAAAAACACAAGCCATAGACTGGGAGAAAATATGTACAAAGCATATAAAAGGCTTGTATACAGAATATTTAAAGAACACTTGCCACCCAGTGGTGAGACAAACCACCAGGTTTTTGTTTTTTAAAAAATATATATTTATTTATTTTAAAGACAGAGTTACAGGGCGGGGGGGGGGGCGGGTATCTTTCATCCATTGGTTCACTCTCCAAATGGCCACAATAGGCAGGGCTGGACCAGGCGAAGCCAGGGACCTGGAACTCCATCTGGGTCTCCCTCATGGGTGACAAGGGCTCAAACACCTGGGCCATTTTCTGTTGTTTTTCCAGGTCATTACCAGAGGGCTGAATGAGAAGTAGAGCAGCTGGTTCTTGAACCAGTGCTCATATGGGATGCTGGTGTCACAGGAGGTGGCTTAACCTACTGCACCACAGTGTTGCACATCCCCCCCCCCATTATCTTTTCTTTTTTAAACAGATTTATTTATTTTTTTATTTTTAAACACTTATTTATTTTATTTGAAAGTCAGAGTTACACAGAGAGAGAGGCAGAGAAAGAGAGAGAGAGAAAGAGAGAGAGAGAGAGAGAGGTCTTCCATCCACTGGTTCACTCCTCAATTGGCCGAAATGGCCGGAGCTGCACCTATCCAAAGCCAGGAGCTGGGAGCTTCTTCCAGGTGTCCCACATGGCTGCAGGGGCCCAAGGACTTGGGTGAGCTACTACTTTCCCAGGCCATAGCAGAGAGCTGGATCAGAAGTGGAGCAGCTAGGCCTTGAACTGGCACCCAAATGGGTTGCCGGTGCTTCAGGCCAGGGCATTAACCCACTGCACTACAGCGCCAGCCCCAGAACTTTTTCAAATGATGGAAGTGTTCCAGAACTGTACCACAGTGACAGTTACACAGTTTAATAACTTTACTAAATCCACCAAAGTATAAATAGCTGACTGTTAAGTATTATAAATCATACCTTTAAAAAAAGCCAACAACAAAGAGCTAGACCTGTTTCATTTTGCCTAGCATATATCTTCGGCTATTTCATATAAAATACTAAAATCAAAATTCAACTCAAAAGAAAATGAATTCCAGAATGACAGCAAAATGTGACTAATCCAGCACTTTATCTCCTTCTTGCTTTCGTTGTTTGTTATCAGAAGGATGTGGGTTTTCTGATTATTTGAGTTTCCCAGACATCTGAAGCTTATCCTTTTAATTTCTAGATGTTATGTGAACTTAACTATTTAGAAATAGGGTTGGCTGAGCACTTTGCTTTTGCAGCCTCTTGGTTATACTTACCCTACAGATTTATTATTTTAGAAGAGCAAATGTGCCCTCAAGGCTGTTGACATCAGAAAGAGTTGCTTCATCCCACACTAAATCATCCATGCCCATTCCGCCTGTTGCTTTCTTCTGTTCCTCCCTTATTGCTGTCACTGTACTTATTCTTAGGAATCTGACCTTCCTTGATTTTCACTCTTCTTTGGGCTAGAAAGCCAGATCAGAGACTTTGTTCATGTTCTAAGTAAGTTGGAGGTGACTGGGGTAAGGTATGAGGGAGTGGTCCTCTTTCACAGAAGCATATGTAGACTTCAATACATTACTTTTGGTTTGCTCCTTAGCTTTTCTCTGGAAAGATAACCTTGGCAGATAGTGACTTGAAGATAAATGAGGCACTGCTGTGCTATTGAATACCATAGTTTAAATTCTTGGCCAGTTTTGCTAGAGACAGTAAACAAATCCCTCTTATCACTCTCAGACTCTTTATTCTTGACTTTCTACCCTAATAGCAACAAGATTTTCAATTGAAATACTGATTCCTGGGTCCAGCATTGTGGCGTAGCCGGGAAGGCCGGCACCTGCAGTGCCAGCACCCCATATGGGTGCTGGTTCGAGTTCTGGTTGTTCACTTCCAATCCAGCTCCTTGCTAATGCACCTGGGAAAGCAGTGGAAGATGGCACCAGTGCTTGGGCCCCTAGATCCACGTGGGAGACCTGGAAGAAGATCCTGGCTCCTGGATTTGGCCTGGCCCAGCCCTGGCTGTTGCAGCCATTGGGGAGTGAACCAGTGAATGAAAGATCTCACCCTGTTCCCTCCCCCAACAGTCTCTCCCTCTCTCTGTAACTCTGACTTTCAAATAAATAAGTGAATCTTTTTTTAAAAAAAAAATACAGGTTCTTGTCTGTGATCTGATCCAGAATTCCACTTCTTGGTATATACCTAAAAGAATTTAAAGCCGGGACTCAAACTTGTATATAGCCTCTTATTCACCATAGTTAAAGAGTGGCAGGAACCTATTAGCATGTCCATCAACAGATGAACAGAGAAGCAAAATGTGGAATATACTTGTGTGTGGCGGAATTATTATTTGGCTTTAAAGAATGAAATTCTGACACATACTGCAACATGGATGAACTTGGAAAACATTGTGCTAATAAGCCAGAGACAGAGGGACAAATGTAGTGTCTGAATTACTCACATTCATAGAGGCGGGAAGTGAAACAGAGGTTACCAGGGACTAGGAAAAAAAGAGGGAATGGGGAATTGTGTTTGATGCATGGTGGTTATGTTTGTAGCTTGTGGATGTGCTTGGTGTCGCTGACTTATGTTCTTAGGTGTTTCAAATGGTAAATGTTATGTATATAATACCACAATAAAAAAGGACAGTTTGTTCTGCTTTTGGTCAGACTTCAAGACTGTAGTACAAATATTTTAGATAGCTGTCTCTGTCTCTTTCTCTCTTTTTTAAGATTTACTTATTTTTTTAAAAGACGGAGTTTTCAGAGCGGTGGAAGCAGAGAGAGAGGTCTTCCATCCACTGGGTCACTCCCCTAGTTGCCACAACGGCCAGAGCTGGGCTGATCCGAAGCCAGGAGCCAGGAGCTTCTTCTGGGTCTCCCACATAGATTCAGGGGCCCAAAGACTTAGGCTATGTTCTGCTTTCCCAGGCACAGTAGCAGGGAGCTGGATTGGAAGTGGAGCAGCTAAGACTTGAACTGGTGCCCATATGGGATGCCAGTGCTGCAGGCTGCAGCTTTACCCACTACACCACAGCGCTGTACCCTTTAGACATCTCTTTGGGAATAGATTTTGGTCACGACCATGATATGCCTATCACCAGGAGAGGCCTTCCCAGAGGTAGAGAATGTCATCTGCATCAAATCTTTGCCTGCTGAGAATTAACTAGCAAGCTTTTCATATTATTTCCCACCTCTAGGCTATCCATCCTGGATATGGTTTTCTTTCGGAAAACATGGAATTTGCTGAACTTTGTAAGCAGGAAGGAATTATTTTTATAGGTCCTCCCTCATCTGCAATTAGAGACATGGGTATAAAGAGGTAAGAATTTATATCTTCGTAAATATAACCATATGAAGGTCAATTGAAATTGTTTTTCCCCCCTACAACGTTTAAGAGAGGGTTATTGTTATTTAGACTGCGCTGTATTTGTGTTTTTCTTGTGTAAACAATTCACTGAATCAGAGCGTCTTGTTTTAACTCCAAAGCACTTCCAAATCCATAATGGCCGCTGCTGGAGTGCCTGTGGTGGAAGGGTATCACGGCGAGGAGCAGTCGGACCAGTGCCTGAGAGAACACGCCGCGAGAATCGGTTACCCCGTCATGATTAAGGCCGTTCGGGGTGGAGGAGGCAAGGTGAGGTGTGGGGTGTTGCTGCTGGCCGTTTCCGACTGCTCTTTGCTTTACGTGTGTGGTCACCGCTGTCTTCTCTGTCTCAGGGCATGAGGATCGTTCAGTCGGCAGAAGAATTTCAGGAGCAGTTGGAGTCGGCGCGGAGAGAGGCTAAGAAGTCTTTCAACGATGACGCTGTGCTGATCGAGAAGTTTGTGGACACGCCAAGGTGCCTTGAGTTGGTTTTTCTGACTGGTTTTTAAAATTAAATTTGAAAGCAATGCATTCATAGTCAATGATATAAAATTCTGATAGCAGATAAGTGCATCAGGTTCCTCAGTCCACCCATGCTGTAACCAGTGATCACACTATAGGAGTGTAGACTCCCCAAGCAGTTTCTGTGTGAATAGAAGCCAACACAGTGGCCCTTCTGTGTCAGTTGTTCCACATCTGTGGATCCAGCCAACCACAGATGAAAAATAGTCAGCAAAAAACATGTCAGTAACTCCTAGAACTTGAGTTTGCCATGCACCCGAGTACTGCATGGAAAACGTAAATGAGTGGTATGTAGGCGTGTATTAGGCATTGTATGCAATCATGAGATGATTTGAAGTACACAGGATGAGATGCCAGGGTTCTATGTAAATCCTCATACAGTTATATACCATGTAACATTGCAATCAATGGTGGGCCACATATATAACAGTACATACCATATAAGGTAGTGCATAGGTTTGTGTAGATAGACTGTAAGATGTTCTCACAACAATGAAATTGCCTAACGACTCACTTCCCCAGAATATATCCCTGTCATTAAGTGACATAAGAACGTACTACACCATTTTGTGTAAGAGGTCTGAATATCTGCTGATCTTGGTATATGAGGGGGTGTCTAGAACCAAATCCCTGTGGTTATTGAGAAATGGCTATATATTTACCCATGTGTGTTTGCACTATATATACACATATATATTATATATATGTACATATATATACACACATAACACAGAAAACAAAACACATACAAAAGAACAGTGAATAGAATCTTATATACTAATATCATAGACATCTTTTCATGTCAGTAGATACAGATATTGGTTCTTTTTATTGGTGCCTTAATGCTTCCATGTTATTAATGTACCACTAAATTTACAAATTTTTCAATATAAAGAAATATTGAATAAATTAAGCTATATTTATAAAATTTTATAAGTTTTGAGGTGTTAAGAAAATCAAAATAGATAACTAAATTTGATTATGTCATATGTTAATAATACTAACAGCCAATGCTTATATTTGCCATGTGCCAGATTCTATGTATCTTACAGATACTAAGTAGTGTTGCTGTCCTTCCAGTTCTGAGTTAGCCCCACAGCAACTCCATGGATAGGTTCCCATCAGAGTGGTCATGTTAATTCTCTGATATAACCAGCTGCTAACGTGGTGAGACTGGGATGTGAACCCAGGCAGCCTGACTTCAAAGTTCAGACTCTAAGCCTCAGGTCTAAACTGCTTGTCTAGGTACCCCTTATAGCAAATGCCTTGGGTACTACTAATTTTTTTTGTTTGTTTTGGAATTTTATTTTCATTTTGTTTTGTATCATAAGATATTGATTAGAAAGTTTCCTATTTTGTGGGTTTTGTAGCAATTTAAAAGTATGCATATAACTTGTAAGTCAAATGAAAAGAATAATTCGTTTGGGAAGCATGAGCAGAAAAGGCTTTATTTTGAAGGTAATGAACTTGAGGCTTCAGGCCCTGCCCTTGCGTGAGCCTCTTCCAAGACTCTGTACCTAATTTTGGATTTGTAGTTTTGCATTCTTCTCCTTAGAAATACCTCCAAATTGTCTTTGAGACCCTACAAAACTTGGAATTGTCTCTGAGCATGGCGCAGTAAAGGAAACTCAGCTAGGGTTTGATGATAAAAAAAGATGTCAATCTCAAAATATGTCTGCCGATTGGTGGAACACAGGATAGGCTACCTGTTAGTGGGCAGTAAGGCACCAACAGAGGAGATTCTCGGGAAACTGAAACCTTCCTTCCACGTCATTTTGGAAAAAGAGAGTAGGCTAACCATCCACATTGGCCTGCTTTTAAGTCAGAATTGTTGTGGAGACACCAGCTAGCTATTTCAATGACTATAACTTAATGTCTGCAACATCTCTTGAAGATGTAAATTGTCTAGTCATGGAATGTTATCCATCTGTGGGTGCACTTTATAATTTATTCCCAATAGCTGGAAAGCTCCTGAGAATAAGGACCTGATCATGTATTTTTTTTTTCTATATTACTTGGTAAACTGCTTACCTCGTGATAGGCACTGGTGATATTTTTGAGATATAGAAGTAATATGAATGCAGTATAAACTTTTAGAAAACCAAGTAACCCCTAATCTCATCCACCTAATGGAAATATTAACAGTTCTATATATTCTATAGTAATAACTTTTGACTATTATGCTAGTCATAGCGTTTATACTTTATCTCCTAAGTAATTACCTTTGGGTTAATAGGATGCCAGAAGACTGTCACGATGGTGATCCGCTAACTGAGACAGGCAGATGCCACGATGTTTTACAGGTCAGACCTACGAAGCTTCTCTGAAAGCACACTCTTTCAGAGGAGAAAAAGAAATCAGCTTCTCCCCTCACCTCATCTTCAATACATATTCTAGATTAAAATGGAAATAGGAAACTAAAAACATCAGAACTCTTAGAAAGTGGCAAAGACTCCTGATAGAGTGCAGCTGCATCTGTCTGTCTCTACCTAGCTGGCCAGGCTCCAGCAACCTCTGAATTGGAGCAGCTGGGGTTTGTGGCACCTTGTGGTTCTCAGATACTTCTAGATGCTGTGGCCCTGAACCTCTAAGTTAGGTCAGTCAAGGAAAGGACAAGAGCCAGAGCGGTTGGATGAAGACAGAAGTCATAATATCAACCTTTGTTGAAGTTCCCTTGCAATCTGCCAAAGGGGGAGTGTTCCCTACTTCTGAGAACCCAGCCAGGAGCTGCGCTGTGCTCTTGGGGTGGCCCCCACATCTTCCCTTCATAACCTACAGTCCCCTCCTTGCAACAGCTAAAAGGTAAGGGAGAGTCCACAGAAGTGGTAGAATTTACAAGTGGAATTTAAAAACAATCAGTTCACCTCAACATGCAGAGAGCTTGAAAGTCGTCACTCACATTCAAAAAGCAAGAAAAAAGCTGAACAAAATCAAGGTCAGTGACGTTTAGACCTGCGGAGAATCAGGGGCCGAGAACACAGCACCACTGTAAAAGCCGGCCAGGCGTGTGAGTCCAGCGGTCACGGTGCAGGTCAGCTTCCCTGGAGCGTAAGCTGCAGGAGGCAGAGTACTGAGGTGGGAATTCGGGCCAGTGCTGGAGGCTGAGTGTGCACTAGCTGGGATGTGGGAAACTCCATGAGGTTCTCAGAATTAGGAGGCCCTCATTTTCCTGAGCTGTTCCCCCAGGAACCTCAGCAGGTTCTCATCAGTGAAAATCTGAGGAAAATCCCCCGAGGCTTTGGGGCGGAGGGAGAGGGTAGGTAGCCATTTGGAAAAGGCCTGAGCATTCCAGCTCCCTAAGCGCGGGTGTCCTGCCTGAAGGGGAGAACTGCCAGCAGAGCCTGTTCCTTTTCTCTCTGGTGCTGGCAGTGAGACTCCTCTAGCCCTCTCTCGCCTTCCCATCTCCCCTAAGTGGGGAGAAGAAAAAACAGACTAAGGGACACAGCCTACCTACAGACTTCCGTATCCAGCAAAATGACCCTTCAAAACAACAAGGAGAAATAAAGACTTTCTTAGGGGAATTTGCCACCAGTAGACCTGCCTTGTAAGAAATATTCAAAGAAGTTCTCTAAGAAAGAGGGAAAATGATACAGGTCAGAAGCTGGGATCTACACGAAGGAAGGAAGAGAATTGGAGGAGGAAGAAGTGAAGATAAAATAGAATTTCTTGTTTTTCTTATTGTGAGTTGGCCTCACAGCGGTTTGTTCAGAGTCTTAGTGGCTACAGTGTCTTTGGTGATGACAGCTTCTAGACAGTAAAAAAGAGAAGGAAATGTAGAGAAGGCAAACCCAAAAGGAAGAACTTGGCCCCAGGTTTTGTCAAGAGAATGTGTTGGACGTGTTGGAAAATTTTAAAAATGGAGCATTCAGGGAAGATGGTATGTCAGGACGTGGTTACATGAAGTGTGCTTCATGAGGGCATCAATGGCAGTGGCCCACTGTGCCAGGACAGGACATTTACAGGACTTCCTGATATTTTTATTTCTTCTAAGTTTGATTGTTTTTAAAAGTCAGCAGACAAACGTTTGCTGCATACTCACTTCTGTATTGTGGTGGTGAATATGTGAGGTGAACTGCAATGGGAACAAATCAGAATAAACCTGCGGAGAGGAGAGCACTCGTGTTCACTGGGTGGTCTGTGTTGGTCTGATTTCCCAAAGTGTTATGTTTAATCACTATTAACGTAATTTTTCATAATTTGACTATTTTGTATTAACATTAAAGTACCTATTTATGATTAAATGTTATTATATTCTAATAATACTAATGATCTATATATATATTATATCATCTAATTTCTTTCTTAATGCTTTTGTGAATAAGCAAGGTAAATGAACATAATGATTGTGCATACTGATGGGATACAGTGATATTTCAATATAGTTACACAGTATGTAGGATCAGATGATAAGCCATTTTAATTTGTCTTCCATAGTTTATAAGAGTTTAAGAAAATATGGGTTAGAGATGGGCTTTGGCCTAGCAGTTGGAATCTCAGGTTAGAATGCATGGGTTCAATATCCAGGTGCCACCCCCAGACTCTAGCTTCCTGCTAATGTGGACCCTGGGAGGTAGCAGTGATGGCTCAAGGGGTGGTATTCTTGCCCTCCAGGTGTCAGACCTGGGTTAACTTTCCAGCTCCCAGATTCCCCCTTGGCCCAGTCCTACCTTTTGTGGGCATTGGAGGGTTAAAATATTGGATAGAAGCTCACTCTCTCCCTCTCTCTCTCTCGAATAAACTAATTTAATAAAACCCATTTATAAAAACATTTTCATTGACCTTTTGAGAATATATGAAATGTGACTATAATTTGAACTTTTTTCTAAGATTTATTTATTTTACTTGGAAGTCAGAGTTACAGAGAGGCAAAGGGAAAGAGAGAGAGAGAGAGAAAGAAAGAAAGAGAGAGATGTCTTCCAACTGCTGGTTCACTCCCCAAATGGCCGCAACAGCCGGAACTACACTGATCCGAAGCCAGGAGCCAGGAGCTCCCTCCGAGTCTCCCAATTGGATGCAGGGGCCCAAGCACTTGGGCCATTTTCTACTGCTTTCCCAGGCCATAGCAGAGAGCTGGATCAGAAGTGGAACAGCTGGGACTTGAATTGGTACCCATATGGGATGCCGGCACTGTAGGCAGCAGCTTTAACTGCTATACCACAGTGCTGGCCCCTATAATTTAAATTTTTAAAAAAAGATTTATTTATTTGAAAGAGAGGGTGATATCTTCCATCCCACTGGTTCACTCCCCAAGTGGCTGCAGCAACCAGGGCTGTACCAGGCAGAAGTCAGGAGCTTGGAACTCCATCTGGGTCTCCAACATGGGTGGAAGGGGCCCCAGGTCCTTTGGCCATCTTCTGTTTCTTTACCAGGAGCGTTAACAGAGAGCTGGATTGAAAATGGAGTAGCCAGGACTCCAACCAACTCTCATAGGGGGTGCCAGTGTTACAGGCAGCGGCTTAACCTGCTGTGCTACAATGCCAGCTGCTATAATTTTAAATTTTTGTGTATCTCTATATATCACTCATTTTCTTGACATTTCTTCTTTTTGTGATACCCCTAGTGTGAGTCTTATTTTTTTTTCCCTTTTTTTGCTTTCTAGTCATTTTATATACATACTATCTTACAAATGGAAACTGTCATCGAGTTTTCACAAGTCTATAGGTCTGTTTCTAACTCCATAATCTCTATTTTGAGGTAAACACATGAGTATCTGATCTTACTTAAAAATAAAATGGAGGCTGGCACCGCAGCTCACTAGACTAATCCCCCGCCTTGTGGCGCCGGCACACCGGGTTCTAGTCCTGGTCAGGGCACCAGATTCTGTCCCAGTTGCCCCTCTTCCAGTCCAGCTCTCTGCTGTGGCCCGGGAAGGCAGTGGAGGATGGCCCAAGTACTTGGGCCCTGCACCGCATGGGAGACCAGGATAAGCACCTGGCTTCTGCCTTCGGATCAGTGTGGTGCGCCAGCCGCAGCGCGCCGGCCGCAGCGGCCGTTGGAGGGTGAACCAACAGCAAAGGAAGACCTTTCTGTCTCTCTCTCTCCCTGTCCACTCTGTCAAAATAAGTAAATAAATAATTAATTAATTAATTTTAAAAAAAATAAATAAATAAAATGGAGGGAGCCTGGTCACTGTGGCCAGTGGTTTGATTTATTGAATCTGGTGTTTATCACCCTTAGTAAAGGATATTCGCATATATTTGCTTTTCAACAGGCATGTAGAAGTCCAGGTGTTTGGTGATCACCATGGCAACGCTGTGTACTTATTCGAAAGAGACTGCAGTGTGCAGAGGCGCCATCAGAAGATCATTGAGGAGGCCCCAGCGGTAAGCGCCTTGTAAAGAAATGTGTAGGCTTCCCTGCACTGGAGACCTCATCCACTCTCACTTTCACATCAGAATCTTGGATGTTAGTGTCACTCTCCAGAGTCCTGCTGGACGACTGCTTCCCAGCCTCACTGTCCTGTTCCGATGGGGCTGGACACCACAGAGCCACGTTCCTTCTGGACAGACTCTGGGAAAATCTACCCTGACCCAAGTAGCTGAGAGTGAGCAGCCATGTAGAGACCTTTCGATGCACGTTTTAAATTGCAATTAACTAGTATTAATTCTAGGCATGTATGGAATGGTCTGGTTAATTGAATGCATTTTGTATAAAGAAGAGTCTTATGTTTTAACTGCTGTTTCAGATGTTCCTAAAAATATATTAGTCCTCTTCCTGCCTACAGGTTATACAGTAAAAAAATGAGGATAGCTCTCGTTTGGTGACTTTGGCCCCCCAACAGTAATTGTTTTCATCTCTCTGAACCTTCCTCATCCTTGGTTTTGGTTGTTATTTGGGTTAAGGCCTCCTACTAGGACTGCCTATTTTCAGATTCAAGTTTTTGGAGATTGCTACTGCCGTGGGTTCTTGTCCAAGGTTATATACATGTTTTATTGATATGTATTTCCAAAATGCCACAGATCTGAGAATTCTGGCTAATCACTTTGTTTCTCTTTTAATGTATTCAAAATTTAATTTCTGTTGCAGAGTATATAATACTGTTTGAAGTAAATGTTGATAATTTCAGTAAACCCTTATTTAAACAGAGATTGCTTCAATATATATCTGTAGAGCACTCTTTTAAAATGTTAAAAACTTCACTTATTGACATGTTTCTTTTAATCAAACTTTCTTGATTAACTTGGAATCTTAAAGCTTCCCATTATTCCAAGATAATGATTGGATCAGCATGCTGTATCATTCTGAAAGAAAATGGGATTACAGAAAATTTTCATATTGATTCATATAATTGTAAGTGGGAATATAGTTACGGTAGTTATATAGGTACAAGAGACAAGGATTTGTAATTATGCTAAGTAGTATCTGTGATTCATGGAAATGATTAGCAGAATGATTAAACAGTGATATATTGACAGTTAAACTGGAGTAAGACAATGTGCCTTGGTGAAGTGGATAATGTTAGCTTTTTATCTTTGTCTTTTTAATGCAATATTTAGTACATGGAAATATCATATTGTATGTTCATGAAAATTTCTAGTTAGGCAAACTTAAGTGGAGATTTATTTTAAATATTTTCTTCATAGCCTGGTATTAAACCTGAAGTAAGAAAAAAGCTCGGAGAAGCTGCAGTCAGAGCTGCTAAAGCTGTGAATTACGTTGGAGCAGGTATGGTTTGTTATAATTTACTTCTAACAGAAGATATAAAACAATATTTGTGTTTCAAAAGGCAAGAGAAAAATAAATTTTGAGTTTGACCATAGCCATGGGAAGAAAAACAGTATTTTAAATTTTTATTTATTTATTTGAATGGCATGAAGACTGAGAGCATCCACCTGCTGGTCCACTCCCCAAATACCTACAGGAGTGAGGACTTGGGCTGGCATTTGTGGTGCAGAGGGTTAAACCACTGCCTCTGACATCAGCATCTCATATGCTTTTGTTTGAGTCCTGGCTGCTCCACTTCCAACTCAGCTCCCTGCCAATGGCCTGGGAAGCAGCAGCAGATGGTCCAAATGCTTGGGCCACTGCACCCATGTGGGGACCTAGATGAAGCTACTGGCTCCTGGATGTTGCAGCCATTTGGGGACTCAATCAGTGGATGGATAATCTGTTTCTCCCTCTCTCTATATAACTTTGTTTTTCAAATAAAAAAAATTAATTTTTAAAAAAAGAGTAAGGGCCATTATCAGGGGGCTGGATCAGAAGTAGGAGCAACCAGGATTTGAACTGGTACTCAAATGGGATGCTGGCATCACGGGCAGCAACTTAACCTAACTGCTGTGCCACAGTGCCAACCCCACATACATATTTGAAATAAAGAGTTCACCAAACAGTACTTGCTGTAATTATATATGATAAGTTTTTATATATTTTGATTCTATTTATAATAATATCACTGAATTGATTTTTTTACTTTTTAAACATTAATAAATTTTAATTTTTTAGAGCAATTTTTATATTCGTAGCAAAGCTGAGCAGAAAGTACAGAGTTCCTATGTAATTCCTCCCCACACTCCCCACATGCCACACACACACACTCACACACACTCACTCCAGCATGATCAACATCCGTGCATCAGAATAGTTCATTTGTTACAATAGATGAGCCTATGCCAACACACCATTACAATCCAAATTCGAAGTTTGCATCAGGGTTCACTCTTAGTGTTGTACAGCCCTTGGGATTTGTCAAACGTATAATGGTATGGATCCACCACAATAGTATGATATGCAGCAGTTTCACTGCCCTAAATTTCCTCTGTACTCTGCCTACTCGTCCCTCTGTATCCCCTAAACTCCAGCAACCACTAATCTTTATTTTTTTTCCTTTAAAGATTTATTTATTTAATTGAAAGGCAGAGTTACAGAGAGGAAGAGAGAGAGAGAGAATCTTCTATCCACTGTTTTACTCCCCAAATGGCTGCTAGGCCTGGAGCTGGGCTGATCTGAAGCCAGGAGCCAGAAGCTTTTTCCAGGTCTCCAGGCAGGTGCAGGGGCCCAAGGACTTGGGCCATCTTCTACTGCTTTCCACGCCATAGCAGAGAGCTCGATAGGAAGTGGAGCAGCCAGAACGCCTACCGGCGCCCATATGGGATGCTGGCACTGCAGGCAGTGGCTTTACCCTCTACGCCACAGCACTGACCCCAGCAACCACTTATGTTTTTACTAGCTCCATAGTTTTGACTTTTCCAGAGTGTTATGTAGTTGGAATCATATAGTGTCTAGCCTTCTCATATAGCCTCTTTTTTTTTATTTAAGGAAACTTCATGTATTTCATATATACAAATTTAGGAACATAGAGATTCTTCCAACCCTCTCTCCCTCCCTCTTCCATTCCCATTCTTATTTTTTTACAAAGACCTAGTTTCAGTTAACTTTATGCTCATAAGATGAACCCTACACTAAGTAGAGCGTTCAAAAATAGTATGAAGAAAAAACAAAGAAAAACAAAAAACATTGTTCCTCAACAGTCAAGACAAGGGCTGTTCAGAATCCTCACATCTCAAAGTGTCAATTTCACTCCTATAGATTACCTTTTAGATATTCTATTAGTTACCACAGATCAGGGAAAACATATGGTATTTGTCAGACAGCCTTCTTAGTAATATGCATTGATGTTTTCTCCCAGTCTTTTCATGGATTGAGAGCTCATTTCTTTGTGACAATGAATAATATTCCATTTTCCAGATGTGTCAGAATTTATCCCTTTATCTACTAATAGACATCTTAATTGTTACTTAATTTTGACAATTATAAATAAAGATGCTATAAACTTTCATGTACAGGTTTTTCTTTGGATGTAATTTTTCAATTCATGTGCGTAAATTCCAAGGAACGTGATTGATGGATCATATGATAGAAGTATTTTTAGTTTTGGAAGAGACTACCAAACTGTCTTCCAAAATGGTTGTAGCATTTTATATTCCAACCAACAGTGAATGAGGATTTCTGTTAACTCCAGCATTTGCTATCTATGTTTTGGATTTTGATCATTTTCTATCATTTTTGTTTTAATTTGTACTTTTATTTGATGTTGAATATCTCTTCATCTACTTTTTTCCATCTGCATATCTTCTTTGATAATGTGCATGTTCATGACTTGTGTCCATTTTTAAATCTAATTGTTTATTTCTTATTGTCAAGTTCTGAACAACAGTCTTTTTTTTTTTTTTTTTTTTTTTACAGGCAGAGTGGACAGTGAGAGAGAGAGACAGAGAGAAAGGTCTTCCTTTGCCATTGGTTCACCCTCCAATGGCCGCCGCGGCCAGCGTGCTGCGGCCGGCGCACCGCGCTGATCCGATGGCAGGAGCCAGGAGCCAGGTGCTTTTCCTGGTCTCCCATGGGGTGCAGGGCCCAAGCACCTGGGCCATCCTCCACTGCACACCCTGGCCACAGCAGAGAGCTGGCCTGGAAGAGGGGCAACCGGGACAGAATCCGGCGCCCTGACCGGGACTAGAACCCGGTGTGCCGGCGCCGCAAGGCGGAGGATTAGCCTAGTGAGCCGCGGCGCCGGCCCTGAACAACAGTCTTTTACCACATGTGCCTTTTGGAAACACTGCCTCTCACTCTGAGACCTGTTTTCTCATTCTCTTGATATTGCTATCACAGAGCAGTTTTTTTTTTTTTTTTTTTATTTCAATGGGGCCCAACTGATTAATTCTTTCCTTCATGGATTGTGCCATACAGTTTATCTAGATATTCTCCTTTGTTATCTTCTAGTTTTGCATACATTTAGGTGTATTATCCATTTTGAGTTAATTTTATGAAAGGGTGTAAAGTTAGTAAGTTAGTGTGTAGATTTTTTTTTTTTGCCTATGGATGTTTGCTCCATTGTTTAGCCTTCATTCCTTTGTCAAAGATCAGCTGAGCTTAGGGCAGACATTTAGCCTAGCAGTTACATCAGTGGTTGAATTAACCCCGTGCCATGTCAGGGTACCTGGTTCACTACCCAACTCTGGCTCGTGGCACCAACTGCCCGCTAATGCAGACCCTGGAAGTAGCAGTGATAACTCAGGCATTTGAATTCCTGCCACTCACATGGGAAGCCTGGATTGAGTTCCCAGCTCCCAGCTTCTGCCAAGTCAGTCCCAGCCGTTGACTGTATTTGGGGAGTAAACTAGCAGATGGGAGCTCTGTCTGTCTAGTCTCGAAGTTTTAAAAAACATTAGTTAAATATACTGATATAGGTCTATTTCTGCGCACTATATTCTGTTTAATTAATCTTTTGTCTATTCTTTCAGCAATACCAAACTGTTTTGGTTATGGTGGCTTTTAGTAAGTTTTGAAGTAGGGTCATGTCATTCCTCCAACTTTGTTCTTTTCCTTTATTCTTAAGTTGGCTACTTTGGGTCTTTTGATTTTCTCTATAAACTTTAGAAGCAATTTGTTGGTATCCACAAAATAGTATGCTGGTATTTTGATTGGACTCCACTGAATTCATAGATCAAGTTGGGGAGAACTGATGTCTTGACAATATTGAGTCTTCTTGTCCATCACCATGTAATATTTCTCTGGTTTTAGTTCCACTAATTCATTCATTAGAATTTTATAGTGGTTCTCCTAAAGATCATGTACATATTTTATCAGATTTGCAGTTAATATTTTGGTGCTAATGTAAATAGATATTTTGTGTTTTTAATTTCAAATGCCACTTGTTCATTTCTGGTATTGGGAAAAAATTGACTTTTTAAAAAATTATTTATTTCAGAATTACAGAGAGAAAGAGACAGAGAGAGAGGGATCTTCCATCTGCTGGTTCACTCCCCAGATGGCCCCAGTGACCTGGGGTTGGCCCAGCCCAGCCAGGAGCCAGGAGCTTCTTCCAGGTCTCCCACATGGGTGGTAGGAGCCAAGGCACTTGGGCCATCTCTCACTGCTTTTTCCCATATCATCAACAAGGAGTTGGATTGGAAGTGGAACAGCTAGAATACAAAACAGTGACTATATGGGATGCTAGCATTGTAGGTGGTGCCTTTACCCACTATGCCACAGTACTAGCCCCCCAAAATTATCTTTTATGTATTAATATTATATTCTGAAATGTTGCTATAATTTCCATTTGTACCAGGAGGATTTTTTTTAATAAGTTCATTTGGATTTTCTACATAGATAACCAAGTGGTCTGAGAACATAGACAGTTTTACTTCTTCTTTCCTACTCTATATTCAGTTCTCTTTCCTTTTCTTAACTTGTTGTATGTAGTGTGAGGTTGGAAGGGAGTGGTGAGAGGGAGTGTCTCGTTTTATTCCTAATCTTGGTGGGAAAGCTTCTCGTTTCTCACCATTAAGTATGATATTAACTGTAGAGTTTTTGTAGATTTCTTTATCATGTTGAGGAAATTTCCCTCTGTTTTTGGTTTATTGAGAGCTTTTATTGTGAATAAATGTTGGGTTCTGTCAAATGCTTTTTTGCATCTATTGAAATGATCAAATATTTTTCTTCCTTAGATGATATGATGGAGTATATTAATTGATTTTTAAATATTGAACTTGCCTTATACCTGAGGTAAATTCCACTTCGTCATGGTGTACATTCATTTTAAATGTCGTTGGGTTCAACTTGCTAATATTTATTTATTTATTTAAAGATTTATTTATTTATTTGACAGAATTACACAGAGAGAGGAGAGGCAGAGAGAGAGAGAGAGAGAGGTCTTCCATCCGATGGTTCACTCCCCAGTTGGCTGCAGTGGCTGGAGCTGCACCAATCCAAAGGCAGGAGCCAGGAGCTTCTTCCAGGTGCAGGGGTCCAAGGACTTGGGCCATCTTCCACTGCTATCCCAGGCCATAGCATAGAGCTGGATGGGAAGTGGAGCAGCTGGGTCTCAAACTGGCACCCATATGGGATGCCGGTGCTTCAGGCCAGGGCGTTAACCCACTGTGCTACAATGCCCGCCCCATCAACTTGCTAATATTTGTTATTGTGTTGGGGATTGTTACATCTGTCAGTGTTCCTGAGACATACGATCTATGGTTTTCTTGTAATATCTTTATCTGGTTTGGGTATTAGAGTGATGCTGGTTTTAGAGAATGAGTTAAAAGTATTTTGTTTGATTCTGTCTTTTAAAAGAAATTATAGGGGTTTGGTGCTGTGGTGTAGTGTGTAAAGCCGCTGCCTGCAGTGCCAGCATCCCATATGGGTGCTAGTTCGAGACCTGGCTGCTCCACTTCTGATCCAGCTCTCTGTTATGGCCTGGGAAAGCAATAGAAGATGGCCCAAGTCTTGGGCCCCTGCACCCACATGGGAGACCCAGAAGAAGCCCCTGGCTCCTGGCTTCAGATCAGCACAGCTCTGACTATTGCAGCCATCTGAGGAGTGAACCAGCAGATGGGAGACCTCGCTCTCTGTCTCTTTGTTTCTCTCTCTCCCTCTCTCTGTCTTTGCCTCTCTGTAACTCTGCCTTTTGAATAAATAAATAAATCTTTTAAAAAGAAAAAAAAAGAAATTGTAGGTAATTTGTATAGTTTTTGACTTAAAATTTTTTTTAGATTTTGTTTGTTTGTTTATTTAAGAGGTAGAATTACAGACGGAGAGGGACAGAGAGAAAGGTCTTCCATCCACTGGTTCATTCCCCAAATGTCCACAATGGCCGGAGCTGGCCTAATCTGAAGCCAGGAGCTTCTTTCGGATCTCCCACATAGGTGCAGGTGGTACTTGGGCCATCTTCTACTGCTTTCCCAGGCCATAACAGAGAGCTGGATCAGAAGAGGAGCAGCTGGGATATGAACCAGCAGCTATACGGATGCCAGTGCTGCAAGTGGAGGCTTAGCCCACTATGCCACAGTGCCAGCCTTGACTTAAATGTTTTTTTAGGGAAGACATTTTAAGGAAAACAACTCAGGATCTGGTGCTTTCTATTTTGGAAGGTATCAATTATTGATTTTGTTTCTTCTTTTTAAATAGATAATAGCTGCTTCAGTTGTCCATTTGGCAGGTTGTATTGATTGACTTACTCTAGTTATCACATCTGTGGGCATGGAATTGACCGTAATATTCATTTATTGTCCTAATTCAAAAATTTTTTTATTTATTTGACAGGTAGAGTTATAGACAGTGAGAGAGAGAGACAGAGAAAAAGGTCTTCCTTCCGTTGGTTCACTCCCCAAATGGCCGCTACAGCTGGCTGTGTGCCGATCTGAAGCTAGGAGCCAGGTGCTTCCTTCTGGTCTCCCATGTGGGTGCAGGGGCCCAAGCACTTGGGCCATCCTCCACTGCACTCCTGGGCCACAGCAGAGAGCTGGACTGGAAGAGGAGCAACCGGCACAAGAACCCGGCACCCATATGGGATGCTGGCACTGCAGGCAGGGGATTAACCAAGTGAGCCATGGCGCTGGCCCCCTAATTCCAAATATTTAAAAATTTCTCTTGAGGTGTCTTCTTTGACGGACCCATGTGTTATTTAGAAGTGTTTTTCTTTAATATTTAAATATTTGGGGATTTTCCAGTTATCTTTCTTTCTTTCTTTTTTTTTAAGGGTTTATTTAGAAAATCAGAGTTAGAGAGCAGGAGAGAGAGAGAGAGAGAGAGATCTTCTATTCTCTGGCTCATTCCCCAGTTGGCCACAATGGCCAGCACTGGACGAGGCCCAAGCCAGGAGTATCAGGGGCCCAGATTCTTAGGCCATCTTCTGCTGCTTTTGCCAGGCCGTTGGCAGGGAGCTGGATCAGAAGTAGAGCTGCTGGGACAGGAATAGGTGCCTGTATGGGATGCCAGCACTGCAGATGGTAGCTTGACCTGCTATGATACAATGCTGCCACCTTCCAGTTAACTTTGTATTACTGATTTCTAATTTAATTCCATTGTATTCTGGGAGCAGACACGGTATGATTTCTATAGTCTGCAGCCATCATAGTGGATTCATCAAGAATGCATGGGTTTCAATTTTTTGGCACCAGAATATCTTTTAACTTCATTTTCCACAAACATTTTGAAGTACCCTCCTATTTCTCCTTGCAGTTCTCGTTTTTGCGTGAATATTTTGACCCTGTGTTGTTAGGTGCGTAGATGTTAAGGGTTGTTTCATCTTCTTGGAGGATTAACTCCATTATCAGTATGTAATGCCCCTCTCTATCCCTGATAACTTTCCTTGCTCTGAAGTCTTGTCTGTCTGAAATTAAAATAGCTACTTTTTTTAGTGTTAGCATGGTATATCTTTCTCTGGCCATTTACTTTAAACCTATATGCCTTTATTTTAATAAGGTAAATTAAAAAAAATGTTTATGAGATCTTCCCTCTGCTGACTCACTCCCCTAAATGCTTAGAACGGCCAGGGCATGGCCAGGCCAAAGTCAGGAGCCTGGGACTCTATCTGGTTTTCCCACATGAGTGGCAAGGGCCCAAGTCCGGAGCTATCCTCAGCTGCCTCCCAGGATGAATTAGCAGGAAGCTGCATCAGAAGGATGGAGCAGTTGGGACTCGAACCAAGCACTCCAGTGTGGATGTGGGTGTCCCAAGCAGCAGCTCAACTGCTCTGCCACACTGTCTGCCTCAATTAAGTGGTTTCCTGTTACCATAAGAATGTGTTTTTTTTTTTTTTAAAGATTTTACTTATTTATTTGGAAGTCAGAATTACACAGAGAGAGAAGGAGAGGCAGAGAGAGACAGACAGACAGAGAAAAGTCTTCCATCCGCTGGTTCACTCCACAAATGGTCACAACAGTTGGAGCTGCACTGATCTGAAGCCAGGAGCCAGGAGCTTCCTCCAGTTCTCCCATGTGGGTGCAGGGGCCCAAGGACTTGGGCCATCTTCCACTGCTTTCCCAGGCCACAGCAGAGAGCTGGATCGAAAGTGGAACAGCTGGACACAGTGCCTGTATGGGACGCTGGCACTGCAGGCGGCGGCTTTACCCACTACGCCACAGCACTGGCCCCAGAAAATGTTGTTTTTTTTTTTTTAATCTATTCTGCCCATCTCTTGTCTTTTAATTTGTATATTTAGAACATTGGCATTTATGGTGATAGTCGATATAGTTCAATTAATATCTACCGTATTTGTTGGTTTTCTATCTGTTGCCCTATCCTTTGTTCCTATTTTTGTCTTCCACACATTTATAGCCTTTTGTGATTTTAATTGAGCATCTGATTCTATTTTCTCTTTTTTCTTCCCATACCAATTATGGTTTTTTTCGTCTTCTCGGTGATAGCCTAGAGTTTATAAGAGTGCATTCACAGATTCAAGTCTTCTTTCAAATAACAGTAGCACAATACCTTATAATAACAAAATATTCCTCATTCCTCTTGCTTATCCCTTCTGTCATTTCTTTCATACATTTTATTTATATATAATCAAATACAGTCATGAGTTACCTAACAAAAGAGAATGTTCTAAGAAATGTGTCATTGGGAAATTTCATCATTGTGTGAACTTCATAAAGGATATTTACAAAAACTAGAACAGCAATGGTGATGCTCTGCTGTTTTGAACAGATCGTTATCTGTTAGATCAGTTAAGAATGACAAAAGATTTTACCTTCATTTTTTCATATTCAGTGCTTTTCCTTTCCGTATGTAGATCCAAAGGTCTAACCTATATAATCTTCCTTCTCTAAAGAGCTTTGCATACTTCTTGCAAGGTAGGCCTGCTGACAACAAGTTCTCTCAATTTTTATTCTTCCTTCCTTGTTTTAAAAAAAAATTCATTTATTTATTTGAAGGCAGAGTGATGGAGAGAAAGAGAGGAGAGAGAGACAGAGAGACTTTTATTCTACTGGTTCAACCCTCAAATGCTCACACAGCAGGGCTGGGCTACGCTGAAGCCAAGTGCCAGCAGCTCCATCTGGGTCCCCCACACAGGTGGCAGGGACCCAGGAGCAGGAGCAGGAGGCTGGATTAGACGTGGAAGTGAGAACTACAGCAGGGGATGCCTGCACCGTAGTGCCGGCCCCTGTCCTCTACTTTTGAAGGTTCAGTTTTCAGGGTACAGAATTCTAGGTCAGTGCTTTTTTCTCTCAATACTTTGAATATTTCACTGTACTCTCTTCCTGTTTGCACCGTTTCTCAATGAAGGTACATGGCATTGTTACCTTTGATTGTCTACAGACAAGGTAGGTTTTTTCCCTCTTGCTTCATTCAAGATTTTTCTTTAGCTTTGATTTTCTGAAACTTCGATGTAATATACTTCCATGTATTTTGGGTGGGGCAGGGGCGTTTATCCTCTTTGGGATTCTCTCTCTCTCTCTCTTTTTTTTTTTTTTTTTTTTTTGACAGGCAGAGTGGACAGAGAGAGACAGAGAGAAAGGTCTTCCTTTTCCGATGATTCACCCCACAATGGCTGCTGTGGCCAGCGCACCGCGCCTATCCGAAGGCAGGAGCCAGGTGCTTCTCCTGGTCTCCCATGAGGTGCAAGGCCCAAGGACTTGGGCCATCCTCCACTGCACTCCCTGGCCACAGTAGAGAGCTGGCCTGGAAGAGGGGCAACCGGGACAGAATCCGGTGCCCCGACTGGGACTAGAACCTGGTGTGCCAGCGCCGCAAGGCGGAGGATTAGCCTAGTGAGCCGCGGCGCCGGCCGGGATTCTCTTGAGTTTCCTGAATCTGTGATTTGATGTCTGACAATTTGTAGAAATTCTCAATCATTATGGCTCTGGTCCTTTCTTTTTTTCCCTTGCTATTTCTGTTACATGCATGCTGCACCTTTTATAGTTGTCCAGCAGTGCTTGGCTACTTCGCTCTGGTGTGTTGTTGTTGTGAAGTCTTTTTTGTCTGCTTGTTGTTTGGGAAGTTTCCATTGTCTAATCCTCAGACTCAGGGGTCCTTTTCCCAGTGTGTCCAGCCTGCTGCTGAGCCCATCCTAGCGTGCTGCATTTCTGTTCCTGCTCTTCTCAACACTAGCTTTTCCTCTCAATTCTTAGAATTTCCATCTCTCTGCTTACATTATCCATCCGTTCTTGCAAATTGGCTACTTTTTCCATTAGAACCCTTAGCATATTAATCATGATTTGTTTTTGTTTTTGTTTTTTTATAGCATTCCTGGTCTGATAATGCTAGCATTCTTGCCATATCTGGCTCTGGTTCTGATCTCTGGTTCTTCAGTCTCCAAACTGATTTTTTGCCTTTTAATGTGCCTGGTGAACTGAATGTCACCAGTGCTTCTCTGTTTGTTTTTGTTTTTATTTTTAGTTTGTTCTCTACCTCTCAGGTGGGACAGGACTGGAGCTAGGTATTTCCCTTCTCCTGATCTGATAAAATGCCGTAATTTAGGCTCAGGTGAAAACAGTTTCTTGGGACTGGCATTGTGACACAACAGGCTAAAGTCCCGGCCTGCAACGCCAGCATTCCATATGGGTGCCAGTTCGTGTCCCGGCGGCTCCACTTCTGATCCAGCTCCCTGCTAATGCACCTGAGAAAGCAGTAGAAAATGGCCTAAGTCATTGGACCCCTACACCCACATGGGAGACCCAAAGGAGGCTCCTGGCTCCTGGCTTCATATTGGCTCACCTCCACTCCAGCCATTATGGCCATCTGGGGAGTGAACCAGCGAATGGAGGACCCCTCTCTCTCTGTGTCTCTACCTCTCTCTGTAAGTCTTTCAAATAAATAAAATAAAAAACTTAAAAAAAAAAAAAAGGATTTCTCTTGAGGATAGGCCTTGTTAAGATTAGGGAAGAAGCGGCTGGTGCTGTGGCATAGTGGGGAAAGCCGCCTCCTGCTACATGGGCACCAGTTTGAGTCCAGCTCCCTGCTAATGCCCCTGGGAAAGCATGGGAAGATGGCCCAAGTGTTTGGGCACCTGCACCCACTTGGCTGACACAGAAGAAGCTCCTGCTCCTGGCCTTGGACCAGCCCAACTCCGGCTGTCGCTGCTATTTGGGGAGTAAATCGCAGATAGAAGATCTCTGTCTCTCCCTCTCTTTCTCTTTCTCTTCTGCCTTCCAAACAAATGAATAAATCTTTAAAAAAGAAAAGAACAAAGAAGGAGGCATTCTGCCTAGCAGTTAAGATGCCTGGCTCCATTCAGAGTACCTGGCTTCCATAACTGGCTCTGGCTCTAGCTCCAACTTCCTACTAATGCAGACCCTGGGAGGCAGCTGTGATAGCGCTCTCTCCCTCCCTCCCCTCCCTCCCTCCCTCATCTCTCTCTCTCTCTCTCTGTCTCTCTGCATCACAAATATTTAAGGAGATTGTTTTTAAGAAATGCATATAATATACTGGCATATTCTTTTTTATTTTATTTTCATTGATTTAAAAGGCAGAGAGAAAGGCTGGTTCATTCCCCAAATGCCCACAGTAGCTAGGACTGGGCCCGGCCGAGGTCAGGAGCTGGGAGCTCCTGTTCTCCCACAAGGGAGGCAGGGATACAGCTGTGGAGCTGCTGCCTCCCAGGGCCTGCGTTTGCAGGAAGCTGGAATCTGGAGGCAGGAGGCGAAGCCAGGAACTCAGATGCAGACCTTGGGCATCTCAAGGATTCCTCTTCCCTCCCTCACCTGCTGGAAGCACGAGGGAAGTTTCCTCTGAGGTTCACTGCTAACAACAGAGGACCGGGTGTAGTTCCGAGAGGTAAAACAGAGCAACGTGGTGATCCCGCCTACCTGGATCCCCTCAGAGTTGCTAACTGTCAGTTGTTCTCACGGAGCCGCCAGCAGCAAATGGTCCGTTACTAAAAGTTCCGGCTTCAGTTTGTGGTGTCCGTGTCGGCCTGCCTGTCTGATTTGGGGGGCAGCGATTTTCCTTGTGACCTGATTGCTCTGACAGATGAAGAATTGTTGGTTTTTCAGTTTGTTCCGGCTTTTACTTATTGTAAGGGTGGAGTGGCTACTTCCAAACTCTTCACTTGCCAGATCAGAAACCCGAAGTCTTTGCTGAAATTGAATTTTATAATTTGCTAATGGGTTGTGACCAATGGTTTGAAAATCATTTTTACATTCTGTAAAACTAACTTTGAATGGAAAAAAAAGCAAAAACAAAAACAAAATGCAAGCATTACATGACAAACTATATGATTCTAGTAATAAACTTAAAGTAATAGAAAACACATTGCTTGGAGCCGAGGGACTGGGGGAAGGCCTGGCTGCAAGTGGCGGGGGAGGGGAGGGCTTTTCTGGGGGAAGGGACTATTGTGTTTTCATTGCAGTGTTGGTTCTGTGATCATATTCCATTGCCAAAATCAGCACACATACATTTAAAACAGTTACATTTTGTTGTCTAAAATGAAGCCTTAATAAAGTTAGGGGAAATTTTGTCAGACTTAATAGAATGCCAATAGATAAGATATTAATATAAGGTTTAATTGCTAAACAACTTTTCAGTGGGTCACTGGCTAAAGGATTTTCAAAGGAAACTCAGCCCACAAGCCAGAGAAAGAAAGTCTTTTCCTGCACAGAGTTAGCATGAGGTAAGATTATCAGGGTGTGAGACCCCTGGGGAGCTTGGCGCTCTGTGCAGTAACACGTGGTCCAGCCACGTGCTCATGGTGATGGTGGCCAAGACTGATGCTGGGTTTGGGCTTAGCCATTTGCTTAGGATTCCAAATAAATATTTCAATTGATACATTTCAGGCAACTCCCTATGTTTGACTGAGACTCATTAGCTGAGTCACAGTGTGAGATGTTTCCTTCCTGAAATACAGAACATTTCCCCCGGATGAAGGTAGCAGTGAAACTTGCTGTGATGTGTACTAGAAGCTTTGAGTTGTTCCTGAATCGACCCTGTTGGAACATGACCGTCATGTTGTATCTTTCAGGAACGGTGGAGTTCATTATGGACTCAAAGCAGAATTTCTACTTCATGGAGATGAACACAAGGCTGCAAGTGGAACATCCTGTCACTGAGATGGTCACAGGAACTGATTTGGTGGAGTGGCAGCTTAGGGTGAGGGTTATTTTTCTATTAGAGATCAGTTTTGAGAATAGGTTACCCTCTGGCCCCCTCAAAGAGGTGTTGTTTTGAACAGAGTTCAATTTTGGTTGTGATGAGGACAGGAAAATGGGAGGTAAAAAAAAAAATGGGGCTACATTTCATGCTGTGACTTTATGGGTACTTTAGGGACTCGGGTCCCTAATCTGTCCCGTGTCTTCACTTTGCCTTGGGCATGGGGCAACCAGCAAGTTGCAGAGCTGTCACTAAGGTGTGTTCTTGACCACATCCTCTCAAGCCTCATGGTCTGCCTGACTGTGGCATTCGGAGCCAGGCCATCATTAGATTCTAGAGGCACAACAGATGAAATGAGCTAAAGCACAGCTGGTAATGAAAACCCAAAGAAAGGTCTAGATCAATGGAATGGTCCAGTAATATTCTGATTTACAATGTGTGGCCAGCCTATGAGTAAGCCATTCAGAGTAAATGCCTAGAAACATTTAAACCATTTTGGCAGTGCTAGGACACACCCACAGTATTTGACAAAAATATATGTCCATAGCTATTCTTTTACTAAGGTTAGTTTGGGAAGCATTGATATCAAATGGGGTTCCTTCAAATTTTAACTACAGCGTAGTCTGTATTTGTTCTCTTAATTGGAAACAATAGATTTTTACCATAGCCTTCCTTTTAAAAATATGATTAAAAAAACTGAATAGTAATCAATACTCCTGATTATGTAGGATTTGGGGTTCTTTATGTATCCTGAATGTAAATTGGGTTTTCTGTGCTGTGATGCTGAAGTCATGGTTATCTTGGTAATTTTGTCTTTGCAGAACTTCTGTGGACAATAATAGGATGTTCTTTTTGCTGCTTCCTCGGGGGTGATTGGTGGTTTCAATTGAGCCAAAAGATTCTTCTGGGCCTCTATAGCCTTGGGAGCTAATGAAAACCAGGCACATAAAGCTAATAAGTGTTAGTGAGTGTCAGGAAAAACTACAGTGGAAACTTCTGGAAAGAGTGCTGTGATTCCAGAATTCAAGGAATCAAGGATATTTTTCTGAAGCAGTGAACCAAGAAAGTCTAGACCTTTGACGTCATGGAGGATCAAGGTTTCTAAGGATTAAGGAACAAGAAAACTTTTAGATATTAGGGAACCAGCAGATACTTACTTCTGAAACTCCAATTATAAGAGCTGTTGAGGCTCTTCAGAGAGAGGAGCAGGCTTCCATCATCTGAGGAGGGATTCTAGAACTTACAGGGAAGCTACTGGACCTGGCTGATAGAGTTGAGGGCGCTTGGAAGTTTGGCTGCATCCAAGCAGAGGTAAAACAAGGGGACTCACTTTGAGTCAGGAGTTCAGACTCTAGGGCCTGCCTCTGAAGTCACAGGATGCTTAGAAAGCGGCTTTAATAGCGTGAGCATTCAGGGCTCAGGCTGCAGATCCAGGGAGTCAACCGTGTTCAGGGGAAGCTGATGAAGGTGTCTAAGGCTAGTGGTTTCCAGAGACTCAACATCTGAGCTAAAGAGAACTCAAGTGACACAGACCCCTATAGCACCCGGAGTCAAGGTTGGCGCCAGTGTTTCCTGGACCCAGGTGGACACCAATCTCAGAGGGGACAGGCAAAAACAAGCTGTGCATCTTGGGATGTGGATACGTGGTCCTCCCTTATATTACATTGAATTCTTTATTAAAACCTTAAAGAGAATTTCATTAGAAGGCATAAGAATGGAATGACAATAGCCAGTACTTAGTGATTACTGTATGCCAGGTACTTTTCTCTGAAGCATGGGGAGCTGAAGAAACTTACTCAGGCCACAGAGCAGGTGCAGAGACAAAATCTGGACACAGGCCTGTGGCTGCAGGTGTGTGGTTTGAAGTCCCACACCACAGAGGCCTTTGCTTTGGTTCCCTTTCCTTGCACTTTCGACTGCCGTGGTTCCTAGCTTTCTTACTGACAGAGTCAAGGAGACGAGTTTGCCTCTGTTTTGTGCTTTCGTGTTTCGTTCAGTGTCATGCTACCTTACTTGTGGTCTCTTTCCTGCATCTGTATTGCTTTCTCAGGTTGTTAGTTCCTCATTTTGGAGTGAAACCTGAAGAGGAGAGTAAAGAGAGAAGCAAATGGCATGTCTTTCAGTAATAGCCTTTTTCAGGTTATATAAGGGGACTTCAAAAAATGTGTGGAAAACTGGAAATTCATGTATAGGCATCTCATAAACTGCACTTTTCGTGAACATTTTGAAGATCCCTCGTATACGTGCATTTCAACAAATTTTTGTACTGAAAATAAACATTTTAATTCCATTTTTCACAAACTTTTTGAAGTCCCCTTGTACTGGTTGAACACAGAAATTTGTTGTATTAATATATAATAAAAAAGGGAAAATATATAATAGTCAAAATAGTAATAATTATCATAGTGATTAATAATAATGATATTCCTGTTTATACTCTGTTATCACATTTAAGTATAATAAAATTTCTTTTTTTATTTTTATTTTTTATTTTTAAAATGTTTTAATTTTTCTTTTTTTTTTTTAAAGATTTATTTTATTTATTTGAAAAAATAAATAAAGAGAGAGATAGAGACAGAGAGAAAGGTCTTCCATCCGCTGGTTCACTCCCCAGATGGCTTCAACGGCCAGAGCTGCACTGATCCGAAGCCAGGGCCAGGAGCTTCCTCCAGGTCTCCCACGTGGGTGCAGGGGACGCCATTAGAATGACTTTCTGGAGGTTTGAAATGGAGACAGCAGACAAACTGAAGACTAACTTATAAACACAAGAATCAGTGATTATTCAACATAATCAAAACCAAGCTTTATGTCTCGTGGATATTATCCGTTTTCATTTAATATATGAACACTTGGAGCTCACATGTGGCATAACGGATTAAGCCACAGCCTGCAACACTGGCATCCCATATCAGAGTGCAGGTGAGTCCCATCTGCTCCCTTCCAATCCAGCTCCGTGCTCATGTGCCTGAGAAAGCAGTAGAAGATAGCTTGAGTTCTTAGGCCTCTTCCACCCATACAGGAACCCTGGATAGAGTTCCAGGTTCTTGGCTTTGGCCTGGCCTAGCCCTGGCCATTGCAGCCATCTGGGAAGTGAACTAGCAGACAGACCCCCCACCCCCTTTCTGTCACTGTCTTTCAAATCAATAAAGTAAATCTTTAATATATATATATATATATATATATGAGCACTCAAATATTAGCACGTATTTCCCAAGTCTTTCTCTTTTTTTAAGATTCATTTATTTGAAAGTCAGAGTTACAGAGAAAGAAATGCAGAGAGAGAAAGAAAGAAGAGAAAAGAAAAAAGAGAAAAGAAAAGTAAAGATCCTTCATCTACTGGCTCACTCCCCAAATGGCTACAATGTCTGAAGCTGGGTGGATCTGAAGCCAGGAGCCAGGGGCTCCTTCCAAGTCTCCCACGTGGGTGCAGGGACCCAAGCACTTGGGCCATCTTCCATTGCTTTTCTCAGGTGCGTGATCAGAAATTGGACTGGAAGCGGAACAGCTGGAACTCGAATCGGCGCCCATATGGGATGCCAGCACCTCAGGCAGCAGCTTTAGCCACTATGGCATGGGGCTGGTCCCCCAAATCTTTTTTTTTTTTTTTTTTTTTTTTTACAGGCAGAGTTAGGGAGAGAGAGAGACAGAGAGAAAGGTCTTCCTTTTCCGTTGATTCACCCCTCCAAGTGGCTGCTACAGCCGGCGCACTAAGCCGATCCAAAGCCAGGAGCCAGGTGCTTCTCCTGGTCTCCTATGCAGGTGCAAGGGCCCAAGCACTTGGGCCATCCTCCACTGCCCTCCCGGGCCACAGCAGAGAGCTGGACTGGAAGAGGAGCAACCGGGACAGAATCTGGCACCCCGACCGGGACTAGAACCTGGGGTGCTGGCGCCGCAGGCGGAAGATTAGCCTAGTGAGCCGTGGCACCGGCCCCAAATCTTTCTTTAATATGAAACGTTTTAGTTGGTATTTAGGACTATGTTGCCATAGGAAAGTGTGGCCGGTGTTGGTCATCCACATTGTAAAAGTCATCAGCAAGCCGGCACCACAGCTCAATAGGCTAATCCTCCACCTTGTGGCGCCGGCACACTGGGTTCTAGTCCTGGTCGGGGCACCGGAGTCTTTCCCGGTTGCCCCTCTTCCAAGCCAGATCTCTGCTGTGGCCCAGGAGTGCAGTGGAGGATGGCCCAAGTACTTGGGCCCTGCATCCCATGGGAGACCAGGAGAGGCACCTGGCTCCTGCCTTTGGATCAGCGCGGTGCGCCGGCCACAGCGCACCAGCCGTGGCGGCCATTGGAGGGTGAACCAACGGCAAAAGGAAGACCTTTCTCTCTCTCTCTCTCTCTCACTATCCACTCTGCCTGTCAAAAAAAAAAAAAAAAAAGTCATCCGCAGGTGTGTGATAGCAAGGGGAATGAGATGGCTTTGAAAATTTATGGCCTGCGCTGCAGCTCAATAGGCTAATCCTCTGCCTGTGGCACCCAGCATCCCAGGTTCTAGTCCTGGTCGGGGCACCAGATTCTGTCCCGTTTGCCCCTCTTCCAGGCCAGCTCTCTGCTGTGACCAGGGAGTGCAGTGGAGGATGGCCCAAGTCCTTGGGCCCTGCACCCGCATGGGAGACCAGAAGCACCTGGCTCCTGGCTTCGGATCAGCACCGTGCACTGGCCACAGCACGCTGGCTGCAGCGGCCATTGGGGGGTGAACCATTGGAAAAGGAAGACCTTTCTCTCTCTCTCTCACTGTCCACTCTGCCTGTCAAAAAAAAAAAAAAAAAAAAAAGAAAGAAAGAAATTTTATTACATTTACGGGGCCAACACTTCCCAGGCTACATCTGTTTCTTAATTTATTTCTGTTTTGCCCAATACCAAAGTGGGAGAATAAAATACTAGTTTTCTTTGGCTGCATTGTAAAGTCCAGATGTATATTTTACGTGGGAAAAAGGGGGGAACATTGACTTCCCAAGCTTTGTAGTTGCTATGGGACCAATTTTCATCAAAGGCATTGTTCTTTTACTAGATTGCAGCAGGAGAGAAGATTCCCTTGAGCCAGGAAGACATAACCCTGCAGGGCCATGCCTTTGAAGCTAGGATATATGCAGAAGATCCTAACAATAACTTCATGCCGGGGGCCGGGCCCCTAGTACATCTCTCCACCCCTCCAGCAGACAGCTCCACCAGGATTGAAACTGGTGTGCGGCAAGGTAAGGTGACGAAGGTCTCGTCCTTGATGGATTTTTAGTTGAGCTGGATCCTTGAGTCCTACGGAAATGTCAAGCATGTTGTTATTTCATCGAAATTTCCACCCACTGAATGTGCTAAGGCTGCTATGTTCCTTTTATTCATTTTTATTATTCCTATTTATTTATTTGAAAAGCAGAGTAAAAGAGAGAAAAAGTAAGAGAGAGGGAGAGAGAGAGAGACTTTCCATCTGCTGGTTGACTACCCTGAATGACCACAGCAGCCAGGGCTGGGCCAGGCCAAAGCCAGGAGCCTGGAATTACATCTGTGTCTCTCGCTTGGGTGGAAGGGACTTATGTACCTGAACCATCATCTTCTGCCTCCCAGGCACAATAGTGGGAGGCTGGATCAGAGGGCAGAGGTGGGACTCGATCCCAGGCCCTTAATCTGCTGCTCTGCACACCTACTCCAGCCTGTCTTCTTCTTTTTTTTTTTTTTTTTGACAGCCAGAGTGGACAGTGAGAGAGAGAGAGACAGAGAGAAAGGTCTTCCTTTGCCGTTGGTTCACCCTCCAATGGCTGCCGCAGCCTGCGCGCTGCGGCCGGTGCACCACGCTGATTCGATGGCAGGAGCCAGGTGCTTCTCCTGGTCTCCCATGGGGTGCAGGGCCCAAGCACTTGGGCCATCCTCCACTGCACTCCCTGGCCACAGCAGAGAGCTGGCCTGGAAGAGGGGCAACCGGGATAGAATCCAGCACCCCAACTGGGACTAGAACCCGGTGTGCCGGCGCCGCAAGGCGGAGGATTAGCCTAGTGAGCCGCGGTGCTGGTCTTCCAGCCTGTCTTAAAATAAAGGATTTAATTGATTTCTCTTAATCTTTACTTTTTCCTTCTGGAATAGTTATTTTTAACAAATAACTTGTATTCTAAGCAAAGTACCCTAATTTTGAAATGCAACAGTATAAACTTGACCAAGAAATGTTTTGCATGTATTATTTTATTTTAATTTTAGCTGGTCTAGTTTCAGAAGTGATTTGGGGTGATGTCTACTATACTAAAGGTACTCTGCCTCCAAGAGACTGAAAGTTGCACAATTGGGGCCTGCAGCTTGGCATAGTGGGTAGAACTGCTGCCTGCAACCCTGGCATCCCATACAGGCGCCTGTTCGAGACCTGGTTACCCCACTTCCAATCCAGCTCCCTGCTAATGCAGCTGGGAAGACAGCAGAGGATGACCCAAGTGCTTGGGCCCCTGCACCAACATGAGAGACCTGGATGAAGCTCTTGGTTCCTGGCTTTGGCTTGGCCCATTTCCAGCCTTTGTGGCCATTTGGGAAGTGAACCAGCAGATGGAAGATCTCTCTCTCTCTCTCTGTCTCTCTCTCTCTGTAAACACTGCCTTTCAAATAAATAAATAAATCTTTGGAAAAGAAGTGTTGGAGAATTAAGAGATAAACTTTAACTCTTAATAAGTGCTAGTAAAACAATAATGAAAGAAAGAAATTACAGTGAAAACATAGTGCAGGAGGTGTCACAGCCTAGCATGCGATTAATAGCCATGGTCCTAATCACACTCACTGCTCACTTCCTATGCACAGGCACTGTTGTAGGTGACTTTTATGCATGAGAATTTCCCAAGAGTTGGCATTACTGTCATCCCCCATTTTCCAGATGAGGGAAGCTGGGGCACGGAGGAGTTGAGTGATTTGCCCAAGGTCACCCTTGGAGCCAGAGCTCAGGCCTGAATTGTCTGACTTCAGAGTCCGTGTTCTGAGCCCCCCACTCCCTGCTTCGTCTTAATTTCAGTTGCTGGAGTAATTTGAACAGTGATTAGGTATGGCGTTTCTCAGGGCTTTGCGGTTATGTTAGGCTGATATATTCAGGACAAGGCTTTAGGAGGAAGCCTGGAGTGGATTTAAGTAGGCAGATTTAGCAGCGTAAGGAAGAATGAAGAGAAAGAGAGGTGTGTTTGAAGAACCATAAGAAAATGTGTGCTAAGGAAAAGGATTCAGGAAGGGGAGTCATTGGAGATATGGTGGAGACACAGGTTCAAGACAAAGCCTACTATGTCTGAGAGCCAAATCGAGGAATTTGGACTACTTTTTTTTTAAGATTTATTTTATTTATTTGAAAGAGTTACAGAGAGAGATAGAGACAGAGAGAAAGGTCTTCTGTGGTGGAATGAGGAGGTGAAAAGTTCATGCCAAGATGGCCGCTGACAATAGAAACTGCCTGGCAACAGGCTGTGATTGGATGGCTTCGGAAACCACATGAGAACAGAGGAAACCACATGACAACAGAGCCTGACTGACAGCAGGCCACGATTGTATGGTTTCAGAAACTGCCTGGCAACAAGAGCCTGACTGGCAACAAGCTGTGATTGGATGGCTTTGGAAACTGCCTGGCAACAGGCTGTGATTGGTTAGGGCATAGACCACCCCTTGACTGGATTGGCTGCCTTGGCTATATAAGCAGCTGTAGCAACTGAAATAAACGAGTCTGTGGGCTGCTTGCCTCTGGCCTGCTTTCACCCGACTCCCCGGGTCTGTGTGGTGACTCAGCACCTCTTGTCCCCACCATGCTCCTCCTCTCAGAACGAATCCTCTCATAGAAGAAATCAACCTCAACAGTATTCCATCTGCTGCTTCATTCCCCAAATGGCTGCAATGGCCAGAGCTGAGCTGATCCAAAGCTGGGAGCTTTTCCAGGTCTCCCATGTGGATGCAGGGGTCCAAGCACTTGGGCCATCTTCTGCTGTTTTCCCAATCGCATTAGCAGGGAGCTGGATCCAAAGTGGAGCAGCCCAGACTTGAACCAGCATCTATATGGAATGCTGGCGTTGCAGGCCTGGGCTTTAACCTGCTGTGCCACAGCACCAGCCCCAATTCGACATTTTTTTAAAGATTTATTTATGGCCGGCGCTGCGGCTCACTAGGCTAATCCTCCGCCTTGCGGCGCCAGCACACCAGGTTCTAGTCCCGGTCAGGGCGCCAGATTCTGTCCCGGTTGCCCCTCTTCCAGGCCAGCTCTCTACTGTGGCCGGGGAGTGCAGTGAAGGATGGCCCAAGTGCTTGGGCCCTGCACCCCATGGGAGACCAGGATAAGTACCTGGTTCCTGCCATCGGATCAGCGCGGTGTGCCGGCCGCAATGCGTCAGCCGCGGTGGCCATTGAAGGGTGAACCAACGGCAAAAAGGAAGACCTTTCTCTCTGTCTCTCTCTCTCACTGTCCACTCTGCCTGTCAAAAATTAAAAAATATATATATTTATTTATTTATTTGAAAGGCAGAGCTAAAGAGAGGCAGAGGCAGAGCAAGAGAGAGGAGATCTTCCATCTGCAGCTTCACTCCCCAAATGGCTACAATGGCCAGAGCTAGACAGATCTAAAGTCAGGAGCCAGGAGCCTCCCCTGGGTCTCCCATGTGGGTACAGAAACCTAAGGACACAGGCCATCTTCTGCTGCTTTCCCAATCCACAGCAGAATTGGATCATAAGTGGAGCAGCCAGGACTCCAATCAGCACCCGCATGGGATGCAGGCACTGCAGGCAGTGGCTTTACCCGCCACGCCACAGCACTGGCCCCAATTCAGACTTTTTAATAACGTGAGCGCTGTGGCTAAGCCGTAGCCTAGGTGGTAAATCTACCTTACCAGCACACAAAGACACTTGCGGTAGAGAAGACAGGTGCTCAGGAGGACCCCAGGTTTTCAACTTGGTACTGGGAGGGAGAACTTTGTCCAAGAAGCTTCCCTCAGCCCTCGCCTTCTGTGTGTGCGGAGCCCTTGTCTTGCACCTGCCATCTGTTATTCCTTGTCTGTTTCCCCAGTAGACCCTAGGACTCTGAAGGGATAGACTGCATATTCCATGCGCAGCTCCTTGCTCAAGCCTAGGCCCAGTAGGTGAACATTACATGTGGATGATGGAGTGGGTGAGTGTCCGGGTGTCAGACTGTATCCCCAGCCCTTGGTTTTGTAGAAGAGGACCTGGGGTTCGGAGAGGATAGAAGATCTGACAATATTAGGAAAAAGGCCCTTCATCGATGTTCTTTGGCTACACCACATCCTTCTCCAACCAGCGAGATGTGCCGTGGTTCGGGCTCTTTTTCTCTTTGACTGTTACCATCCCGGTGACCATAGCAACCATTTGTTTGTCAGCTCTTCCAGGTGTGGCACTTGCACTTTATCCTCACCCCTCCCAATAGCCCTGCAGGGTAGAGGAATTAGTTTCCTTGCTTTACTGATGAGGTAGAGCAATGCCAAGGGCACAAGTGGGTGTCATGGGAGAAGGTAGAAGAAGGTTACATTGCCTTCCAAAAGGAGAAAGGAAGAAAAGGTTCAGAGGGAGACAGGACTGGGCAGGCTAGCCTGGGAGGGCCTAGTAGACACTCCGTCATTGGACTTTGGACAAATGTCCAGACCCCGCTGAGCCTCAGTTGCCTTCTGGATAAACGGGTGGTGCAGGGCCTTGTGTGAATTAAGTGTGGAATGTGTGTAAGCCTGTAGCTTGTTTGTCCTGTTGTATGCCTTTCAGTTTTGACTTTGAGAGGTGACCATGGTTTTGTCAATTTCAGGGGACGAAGTGTCAGTGCATTATGACCCCATGATTGCGAAGCTGGTCGTGTGGGCTGCAGATCGCCAGGCGGCCTTGATGAAACTGCGGCACAGCCTCCGTCAGTACAACGTGAGTGACCCGGGCCAGTGACCCTGAAGCTTTTGGTCAGCACCAAAAGCCAGCCTTTGGCCTTGTCAGCATGGCCGTGTCTGCTCCCTTCCACCAGTTGCCCAGAAGTCACAAAGTAATTTCACGTGAGGCCTGTTCTCTAGCGTCAGAATAGGGTTTGAGGACTTCTTCATGCCAGGTAGACAGATTGCAGAAGCAAAACCATGAGTGCCAATGTAATATTTCAGAGAAATTCTATTTATTCCTTCTGTAGATAAGGCCAGCTATACAAGTATGACCTGTAGTTTGAGATTTTTTTTTCCCCTAAAAGGAAAATAATTATGTCCAATTTGTTACTTCCTATAGCACATTTATTTCCTGGTGCAGAAAGCCCTATAACCCATGATATTCAAATTTGTTAATATGTTACTAATTTGATCAAAATTCTTACTTCTGGCTCCCATCACATCGGCTTCCTAGCCATTCCTCAGACACACCCATCATGGAGTCCTGTGTTCCTGCCCTCTCTTCCAGAATGTTCTTCCCCCACATGATTGACGGACTCCCCCCTGACTCTCCCCAGCCCTGCTGCCTTCCTGAGTCTTTTCCTGGGCCACCCCATTTAAAATGGGACCCTTTGCTGTTCTCCATCCCTATAGCCAGACTTAGTTTCCTTAATATGTGACATTATACATAGGGGCTTTGAAAAGCTCGTGGAAAATTTGCATTGTCTTTTAATTCCGTTTTCTTTTCTTTTTTTTTTTTAAGACTTATTTATTAATTTGGAAGGCAGAATTACAGAGTGAAGGGTGAGAGAGAGAGAGAGATCTTCCATCTGCTGGCTCACTCCCCAAATGGCTACAATGACCAGGTTAGGCCAGGCCAAAGCCAGGAGCCGGGAACTTCTGAGTCTCCCACATGGACACACAAGTAATTGGGTCATCTCTGCTGCTTTCCCAGGCGCATTAGCAGGGAGCTGGTTCAGAAGTGGAGCAGCCGGGACTTAAACCAGAGCCCATATGGGATGTGGGCACTGCAGGCGGCAGTTTTACCCACTAGGCCACAGCGCCGGCCCCTTTACTTCCATTTTTCCACAAACCACCTCATGTAAGACATTTGTGTATAGACATGGCTGTTGACCTTTTCCTTCCAATGTGAGCTCTAAGGGGCAAGGACTTGGGTCCAGTTTGTTCCTCATTGTGTCCCCAGTGCTGGGATCAGAGCCAGACACCTAACAGGTGCTCTGTAAATGTGTAGTGAACAAGGGAAGGAATGGATGAATGAAGCCAGGGTGCACATAGCTGGTTTTACCTTTGATTTTGTTTCTAGGACCATCGGCGTTTATTTTGTAACTTTTTCCCATTAGAACGTAAAAGTTGGATTTCAGCGTTGAAAGGAGGCTGCGTGGAGGCCGGTTGGTCCTGCCCGCTGCCTGGGGTAGCAGCCCGCCTGCTCTGCATCTTCCTGTTCTATGGGAGAGTGCAGAGGAGCAAGGCTTCAGGATCCTCTTGCATGTTTCTCAACATTTACCACTTTCCTAACTGGAGTCTGTTAAACACCTCCTCACCGCCTGCTGTACCCATTCCTGCATCCTTTTTCTCATATTAAAATATCATTCTGGGACCAGTGCCATGGCATAGTGGGTAAAGCCGCTGCTTACAGTGCCAACATTCCATGTGCGCATTGGTTCGAGTCCTGGCTGCTCCACTTCCAATCCAATTCTCTCCTATGGCCTGGGAAAGCAGTAGAAGATGGCCCAAGTCCTTGGGCCTCTGCACCCTCATGGGAGACCTAGGAGAAGCTCCCAGCTCCTGGCTTTAGATCAGCATAGCTCTGGCCGTTGCAGCCATCTGGGGAGTGAACCAGTGGATGGAAGACCTCTCTCTGTCTCTGTCTCTCTGTCTCTCTCTCTCTCTCTCTCTCTGCCTCTCTGCCTTTCAAATAAATAAATATTTAAAAAAAAATAATTCTAAGTGTTAAGTCCACATCCACAGAAATGGATACGGTCATAGTGAGGTGGGGGTTTTGGGAGTTTTTTGGGGAGTTGCCCTATTGCCACTTGGGACCTTTTTACTGTTCCCCAGTAGAGATACCAAGGACAAAGAGTGGATGTTTTCCTGAGGGGGTGCATTCCCCACTCAGTAGGCACTGGGGCTGCATTCTCTTCTAGATTGTCGGTCTGCATACCAACATCGACTTCCTGCTCAGCCTGTGTGGCCACCCAGAGTTCGAAGCCGGGCACGTGCACACCGACTTCATCCCTCAACACCACAAGGCGCTGCTGCCTGGCTGGAAGGCTGCTGCCAAGGAGCTGTTCTGCCAGGCAGCCCTGGGGCTCGTCCTGCAGGAGAGAGCTGTGACGGATGCCTTCAACCTTCACACGCAAGGTATGGGGTGCTTTCTCTTCCCTCTGCTTGTCAAAGGCATGAATCACCATTGAACATGCCTTTCTTTTTTATTTACTGTTTATTTATCAATTTGAAAGTGAGAGAGAGAGACAGACAGACAGACAGAACGTCCATACCCTGGTTCACTCCCCAGTTGCCCACAACAGCTGGGGCTGGGCCAGGTTGAAACCAGGAACCAGGAGCTCTTATCTAGGTCTCCTACATGGATGGCAGGGACCCAAGTACTTGGGCCATCATCTGCTGCCCCCCAGGATGCATTAGCAGGAAGCTGGATCAGAAGCAGAGGAGCTGGGATTCAACAAGGCACTTTGATGTGGGATGCAGGCGTCCCAAGCAGTGGCTAACCCCCTGCTCCGCAGCGCCCACCCATTTCTCTTATGCCACTCTTGCCTCCCTTTGCTGCTCTCAGTGACTGGCACCATTCTCTGCAGAGCTGTCCCCTAGTAGGAAGGGGACTCTTCACCTCTCATGGGTACATCCATGATACCACTTAACCATGACGTGCAGCTTAACGAAGCACCCAAACTTGGAGAAATAAGTCTCTTCTCAGCGAAACATGGATTCTTCCCGTATCTCATGCTGATCCCCTGCGAGTTCCTTTGTGTGTCACTCACTCTTCACAGCCTGCTCGGAATCTACAGCAACCTCCTGGGTCCCAGAGACTGAAGACAGAGCCCAGGAGGCTGTCGATTCCCTTGGGCTTCCTGTGATTCCTTGTTCAGTTACTTCTTCCTCTCTGTCTCTGTCCTGTGATTTCACATAGGTCTGCCTGGAGACACACACACTTCATAGTATCATAGAATCTGAACATGGGGACTCATCATGACTGCCCCATCCATGCCTTCCTGCTTCCCCAGCCCTCTCAGTTGTTGTCCTCACAACTTGTTTCTAACACTTGGCCCTGGAAAATCACTACTCATTGGGTTAGTTTATTACAGTTTCAGGCAACTCCATTAGGGAGCTCTTCCCTCTAAATTGATCTAAAATCTGAGCTCACTCAATCTTTCTGTATAATATTTACTCTGCTAATTGACATTTGGCACAGATCTTTAAAAAAATCAATTTAGAGCCAGTATTGTGGCATAGTGGGTAAAGGCTCCACCTGTGGTGCTTGCATCCCATGTGGGTGCCAGTTTGAGTCTTAGCTGCTCCACCTCCAATCCAGCTCTCTGCTATGGCCTTGGAAAGCAGTGGAAGATGGCCCAGGTGCTTGGGCCCCTGCACCCTCATGGGAAACCCAGAAGAAGCTCCTGGCTCCCGGCTTCAGATTGGCTCAGCTCTGGCTGTTGCAGCCATTTGGGAGTGAACCAGCGAATGGAAAACCTCTTCCTGTCTCTGCCTCTGCCTCTCTGTAACTCTGCCTTTCAAATAAAAGAAAATAAATCTTAAAAATCCATTTATATCATTATTGAATTATTATATTATTCTGGATAATTATAGGATCCTATTTTAAGGATCTTTAATTTCTAGATTCATTTGAGATATTTGTATTGAATGTTTAAAAATTACAACTATGAGGAGGAGCAGGCATTTGGCACAGCAGGTAACTTGCTGCTTAGGATACCCACATCCCATATTGGAGTGCCTGGATTTGGGTTCTGATTCAGCTTCCTGCTAATGCACACCTTGGGAAGCAGCAGGTGATAGCCCAAGTGTGTGGGTCCCTGCTACCCACATGAGAAACCCAGGATGAATTCTAGGCTCCTAGTTCAGCCTGGCACAGCCCCCAGCTGTTGCAGACACTTAGGAAGTAAAATGGCAGAGGAAGATTTCTGTCTCTCTACCTTTCAAATAAATAGAAGCAAATAAATAATTTTTGAAAGCACAGCTCTGAGGGTAGGCATATGTCCTAGTAGTAAGCTGCCAGTTGGGATACTCACATCCTAGATCAGAGTACCTGGGTTCAGATCCCAGCTTAGTTCCTGATTCCAGCTTCTTGTTAACGTGTAGCAGTGATGGCCCGAGTAATTGTTTTCCTGCCACTCACATGGGAGACCTAGACTGGGTTCCAGACTCCCAGCTTTGATCCCTGGCCCTGTGCACTGTGGGCATTTGGTGCCTAAACCAGCTGAGGAAAGCTCTCTGTCTTTCCCTTCTCCCCCTGCCTCTCAAATATTTTTTAAAGTGTACAGCTGTTTCTTTAGGAGAGTTATGCTCTATTCCTTTGTCCTTTTATGTTAAATGAAAACTGCATCTGAGTATGCCCCACGTGGTATCCCCGAGCCTGAGCATAACATCTTTAGAATGGAGCGCTCTTGGGGCAGGTGTTTGGCAGAGCAGTTAATACGCCACTCTGGACGCCCACACCTCATATCAGAATAAACTGCTTCAGTTTAGCTATGCTGTAGCTCCTGGATTTTGTCCATGGAGGATGTGTACCCAAATCCCTACTGGGGCTGTACCAATAACATGAAGAGTAAGGGAGGCCAGGTGAAAGGACAGAATGAGGGGTAGAGATGGTGGTGACATCAGAGGGTGTGAACATCATGCAGTCCATGCCATGGGAGGTTGAGAGTTGAAGTCACAACTATTCTGAGTCTTCAAGGGAAGCTGGGGTTTTCCATATGGAATTTCCCAAGATGTAAATGAAAATATCTAATTAAAACACTGGGAACAAAGAAAACACATTTGAGCTGCCAATTTTAGGACCTGTGTTTTATGCTTTCTTTCATAAGGCATCAATTTAGTAAGCTTGACGTTCATAAATTTGTTGTTGAATTTTGAATTCTTTCTAGATCAATTCTCTCCATTTTCATTGTGCAATGGAAGAAGACTGAATATCAATTACACAAGAAATGTGACTCTTAGAGATGGTAAAAACAGTAAGTAGTGTTTTCTTTAAAGGAGAGGTGTGAGCCATAGAAATACAGCATCACATGAACTTGAAAAAGAAGGATAAGCCTGGTTATGACCAGGCAGTTACTTTTTTTAATGGCCTAACCTAAGCATTGGGAGGAAGCATGCCAAAATCATAGAAATCATCTCTGGGTAGTAGAGTTAATGGTATTCATTTTTCTTCTTTACACTTTTTCTTTTTGTGTGTGTGTTTTGTAAATATTCCAAAAACGTATCATAAAACAAACTAGCAAGACACCTGAAGTGAAATACACCAAAATGTTAGCCAAGTACCATTGGGTGGTGAGATTTAAAGCAATCTCCTCCCCCCATCTCTGTGTTTTTCTTTGCTTTTTAATTGTTCTGCAGTGAGAACGCATTCCTTTTGAATAAGAAAAACGATATCCAAAACTGAGTGAGGGAGAGAGCGTCTCTTCTCAGGCAGTGGTTCAGGTGTTTCTGGGGGAAGGGAGTCACTAAAGAGCTATAACTTATTAAATGCCTTATCACATGTCAATTTTTATTTTCACAACACCTTGATGAGGGGAAGTCCCTGTTAAACCCACTGATGGAAGGTGAAGTGAGTTATTCAAGGACAGGTGGTGGCAGAGCCATGATCAACACCCACTCTTTTTGACATTGATGACCATGCTATTGCCACCATTTTTCCAGTTCAAAGTTGATTTTTTGAAATAGCAAACTAATTTGAGTAGGTTTAAAATAAGACCTGATTTATTTTATTTAGCTCAAGTCAGAGGTAGTTTGTAAGCTGATGGCTGGAGCAGTATACCTGTGGCACCAGAAAGCTGCTTCAGGACAGGCTACACAGCAGCCAGATGGGCACAGTCAGAGCTGAGAGTGCTGGGTCTCCTTGAATGTGGGCTGTTGTTGAACTATGACAGCTCCATTGTAAAAAACATGCCTGTCAGGTAGGGCCAAACCCTCTTTCCATCTGATCACAGCACCCCCTTCCCTGGGCAGAACAGAATCTACCTTACTCCAGCTCTGTGTAGACATCTACTCATTTAGTAACAAATTCTTCATTCACAGTAATTGATTTGGTGTTAGCTGTTTAGTTGTTTTTTTCATTTGAGCTTGGATTACCTTACATGTAGTGTGTGTGTGCACACGGGCATGTGTGTGTGTGTGTGTGTGCATCTAAGCTTTCATACGGTTGGCAAACCTCTCTCACACAGTAGCACCTGCAAATGGTGAACCCGTCATTTTATTCTGACATGTTTGCTCATTTCATCCTAAAAACAGCCTTCCAAATCTGGGTGTATCACACTGTGGACTCCTGATGGGCTGGGGAGTGCAAGAATCACAAGCAGTAAAGCTTGGGTGGCCTCATCTACTGGAATCAGATGGCAGAGCTACACGTGTGGCTGTGATTCAGATGAGCCTGCTGTGTTCTTGGGCATGGATCTTCCCCAAAGCCCTGCATGGTGTTTCTGATTTATGTAACATTTAATTGGAATTTAATAAAAAGGATTGGTTTAGAATTAAATACATAATTGAAAAGCCAACATGACTGCTGTTCACTTTTTTGGCAGTATTCCATTAAAATAACCCAGGTGTGATTGTAGCAGCTTTCACAAATATTACAGTGAGTCTCACATCAGCAGTGACCATACCATAGTCGAGTAAGGGAGTACCCCAAACAGGAAGTCTCAGGACACAGAAGCACTTATGAATCCAAAGTAGAACCAACTCTTATTGACTTCAATGAGAAGAGCCAAGTCTTTTAAATATTTAAGGCTTGAAAAATATTCTGATTTTGGTTGTTGCCATGTTTCACAGAGCTTTGCCCAACCCCTAATAATAATAATAGTAATAATAATAATAATAATAATGGCTGAGATTTATTATTTCATTTATGCCAGATTCTCCATTAAACCTTTTCCAAAGATTACTTCATTTTCATTTTCAGATCAGACCAATGAGAACAGAGTTATTATTGTCAACTTTATTATTAGTATCAGCTTTATAGATTATTAATCTTATTGAGCCAAGGCCAAGGATAAAAGAAATTAGTAATTTTCCAGAGGTCACATGAGAGATAATTGAGGGAGTCAGGACTAGAATTGATACTCCATGGAACATGTGCTTTGCTAACACTGCATCATGTTAAACTTCCGTACCTTATTAAATGTGTAGGAGGAGACTTAAGGTGCCCTTTGAGGGAAACAAGAGATACTTGGATGTGCGAGAAACATGATCAGTGTCCTGTAATAATATGAAAGAAATTATAGTTTCCTGGCAATGTCTTTCCTCTGATTCTACAAGTATTCATGTCAGTCAAATGCTTTTCTCATTTTATAAGTCAAAAGAAAACTGATCTGGTATAACAGGAGGCCTTTTCTCCTAAGGATTAAAGGTTGTTGACAAGAAAGATAAGGGGTGAAGAAGTTTCATGCTTTCAGTACAAAGTTTCTGAGAAGGTGGATATGCTGAGTAATACGGAGAAGAGGGGAGAAAAATACGTCTTTTTGTCCGTTTTTTTCTCTGAAGGGATTTACCACTTAAAAGTATGTGTGTTGGGAAGGTAGAGGGCATCATGGGTAATAATGCAAGCCCTGGAAGTTACAGACTTAAGTAATTGACTTTTATGAACATTTTAATTTTTGTAGTTTCTAAAATCTACAAAAAAAGAAGAGAAAAAAATCACTCTATCATAAACCAGGAAGGGGGGGATCATAATAGTGTGTTTTGTTATTATTTTAAATTATGTATTTTTAAAACAACAGTTTTTAACATTTTGACATATTCACTTCCTGTGTAAATATTTTATAGTATACATACTATTTTCTCTTGAAAACAAGGATGTTAATATCATATAACATGGTATTCATGGAAATGATCATAAAGTGAGGGAAGAAGAATATATTATAATGTAGAGGGTATAATTCAGTGAAGATAATATTTATAACTATATACCAAATAATGTGACCTCCTTTTTTTTATGTTCTGATGTATATTAACTTCCCCGTATGAGAGAAAACGTGGTATTTATCTTTCTGTGTCTGGCTTATTTCACTGAGCATAATAGTGTTTTCTCTACAAAAATCTAAATGTTTAATGCGGAGAGCATTCATTTTGCACATGCAGACTGTGCCCAAGGACGGTGAGCGTGAGGTGAATGAGAGACGTGGGGTTTCAGTGGCATGTCTGGGACCAGTAACGTGGTGGAGGAGGGGCACCTCCGTGGAGGAAAAGCTGGAAGCACATATGGGGACCAGTCCTTGGGCCATTTGCCCACTGGGTTGGGGAACAACAGGAAGTAAGACTGAGAGGCTGGAGCCTTCAGTACCGACCAGGTGTTTTGGATGCAGTGGGGACATGCGAGGAAGCATCTCCTGGAAGGGTTGAGACAGGAAGCAGGGAGATCCTGGAGGATCTCAGATCAGCCAGACCTGAGCCTGCTGGGCCTGGACCAGGAGGGAGTGTTGGGAATGGCATAGACCAGGTTTTCAAAGGGAAGGCTTTGTCAGGTTTATGGTGACAACACGATGGGAAATCCAAGGAGAAAGCTGAGGCAAGGATGGCAGGTTTCAAAGCTGGGTGAGAGGTAGAGCGGTGCCAGTGACTGGGCTCACGGTTCTGGAGGGAAGGTGATTTGTTGACCCAGCAGGTTCATTTTCTGTTGTGAGTGGAGCAGCCGATCAGAGTTCTGCAGAAGCGAGGTCAGGGCTAGACACAGATTTGAGCTGACAGCATCCAAGTGACGGCTGACAAGACAGAGGTTGATGAAATGACTTTGACTATATGCTGTGCTCTACCCCACACAACTTTTAATTCTCATCTTGTGGGATAGTCTTCAACCAATGCCATGTCATGTAATGGCATGAATCATTTCTTACATTTGCATAGACTGTTACAGTCTATAAAGCACTTTCACATTTACTTAAGCATTGTTACATTCTGATAACCACTGAATGGTTCAGAAAGTCGAGATGCAGAGATTTAGTGACTTGAAGATCATAGAGATGATCAAACGGTACATTTGGGTCTTAAACCAGAATTTCTCTTTACCAATTCATTGCATCTTCTACTTGACCACTGTGACCATTTTTTGTTGAGAGGAAAATGTCTAAAATACCCTTCCACCTTAAATATCTAAAACTCCTTTTAAAAAAAAAAAGTTTAAAATTCACCTTTATTGAAACCTGCCTGACAAATATTTTTCTAAGGAAAAAAACAAGCATTTATTTCCATGGAGTTAAAATATGTGGATGTTCCTTTGAACAGATAGTTATCTTAAAAGTTGAAAGTGAGATTTTATTGAATAAGTGAATGTCTTCTAATTTTTCTTCTATTTTTCCCCCTTTCCATAAAGATGTAGTCATAGCTGTAACATATAACCATGATGGATCATATACCATGCAGGTAAGCCTGAATGGTTTTATTCTACAGTTCAGAGCTAAATCTGATCTCTCTTCTATCCAACAGGGCCTTTTTTACTCTCTGGTTTATCTTAAGCCTTTGACTATTATTATGGCTATGGTTAGAATATCCTGTGCTTTTATTTCAGACCAGTTTGGGGAAATTACCTGCTGTGTATTTTCTGATTGTTTACTCAGTTTTATTGTGGTTCTCTTAAGAATAAAAACTTGACAAAAAGTGAATAGTCTTGAATCAGACACCTAACAAGTCCCTTAAGTGTGTGCTGTGGGAGCAGACATCTGGCACAGTGGTTCAGATGCCATTTGGGATGTCTTTATCAGAATGGCTGGGTTTGAGTCCTGGCTTCACTTTTGATTGCGCCTCCTGCTAATGCACACCGTGGGAGGATTTGCGACTTCACTCCCCACATGGCTGCAATGGTCAGGGTTGTGCCAGGTCGCAACCAGGAGCCAGAAACTCCATCTAGGTCTTCTACATGGGTTGCAGCAGCCTAGGCCCTTGGGCCATCTTCTGCTGCCTTCCCAGGCACATTAACAGAGAACTGGATTGGAAGCAGAGCAACTGGGATTTCAACCAGCACTCTGATATAGGATGCTGGTGTTTCCAACTTAATCCTACGCACCACATGCTGGCCTCTTTATTTTTAATTGTAAAATACAATATAAAATGTACCATTTAAACCATTTTAGTAGTTGTCTTTTTGTGATGGGTTTGTTTCACTTAGCATATTGCAAGGTTCTTCCATGTTATAGCTTGTGTCAGCATTGCCTTCCTTTTTAAGGGTAAATAATATTGCATTGTGGCCGGCGCCACGGCTCAACAGGCTAATCCTCCGCCTTGCAGCGCCGGCACACCGGGTTCTAGTCCCGGTCGGGGCGCCGGTTCTGTCCTGGTTGCCCCTCTTCCAGGCCAGCTCTCTGCTGTGGCCAGGGAGTGCAGTGGAGGATGGCCCAAGTGCTTGGGCCCTGCACCCCATGGGAGACCAGGATAATTACCTGGCTCCTGCCATCGGATCAGCGCGGTGCGCCGGCCGCAGCGCGCTGGCCGGGGCGGCCATTGGAGGGTGAACCAACGGCAAAGGAAGACCTTTCTCTCTGTCTCTCTCTCTCACTGTCCACTCTGCCTGTAAAAAAAAAAAAAATATATATATATATATATATATATTGCATTGTATGTACACACCACATTCTCTTTATCTGTTCATCTATCAATGAGCTGTTGTCACCTGGTTTTGACTATTACGGATCTATGATCATGGGTGTACTAGTATCTTTGCAAGACCCAGTTTTCAGTTCTTTTGGGTACATATCCAGAAGTGGAGTTGCTGAATCACACAGTAATTTTAATTTTAATTTTTCGAGAAACCACCCTACTGTTTTCCATAGCAACCACATCATTTTGAATTCCCACCAACAGTGCACAAGGGTTCAAATTTCTCCACTCTTATTATTCTCTGTTCTGTGTGAGTGGTTTTCCCTTGTGATAGCCATTCTAATGGGGGTGAAGTGGTACCTCACTCTGACCAATTTGCATTTCTGCAATGACTAATGATGTCTCTTCATATGCCTTTTGGCCATTTGCATATCTTCTTTGGAGAAATGTCTGTTTAAATTCTTTGCCTATTTTTTTAATCCAGTTGTGCTATTAGTGAATTGTAGGATAAACTGGGAACTTTTTTTTTTTTTACTTTTTTAAAAGATTTATTTATTTACATGAAAGTCAGAGTTACACAGAGAGAGGAGAGGCAGAGAGAAAGAGAGAGAGAGGTCTTCCATCTGCTGGTTTACTCCCCAGTTGGTTGCAACGGCCAGAGCTGCGCTGACCCGAAGCCAGGAGCCAGGAGCTTCTTCCGGGTCTCCCTTGCCGGTACAGGGGCCCAAGGATTTGGGCCACCTAAACTGAGAAAATTTTAAAACTTAAGATTATACAAGTGCCCTTTCCATTAGCCATCAGAGCAATAACACTGTCACATGTTCAGTAGCTTCTGGAAAAGTCCACAGTGTGTGTACTCAAGCTAGAATGAGGGTAAACAAAGCAAATAACATTTTTGCCCTGTTATGAAAATAGTTGATTTCATGTGCCCTCTAAAAGAGGGTTGAGGGATGGGTGTTGAGCAGCTTGGAATGTCCATATCCCATATCAACGTGCCTGGGACTGAGTCCCAACTCCACTTCCAATCCAGCTTCATGCTAATGCAGCTGGGAGGCAGCAGATGGTGTCCAAATACTTGGATCCCTGCTACACACATAGACCTTGATGGAGTTCTGGGATCCTGGCGTTGGTCTGGCCTAGCCTCTACTGTTGTGCACATTTGGGATGTGACCCTGCATATGAAAGATCGATTCTCTCTCCCTGTCTCTCCTTCTCCCCCTTCCTCTCTCACTTACTTTGCTTTTAAATGAATAAATAAATAAAACATTTTTTTAAAAGGGTATGGGGGTCCGCAAGGGATCTACAGGTCACACTTTGAGAACCTCTATTGAAAAATGTATGATAGTCCTCCATAGAAAGAGGTCCATTACCCTGGCATAACAAAATGCTAAAAGGTTAAAAATAATGTGGGAATTCAAACAAATTCCTGCAGGAAGGTACAAATTCAGGGAATAAAATGCATGATTAATATGATCTTGGATATTTTGAATCCTGCAAAATGGATGTATTGGCGACACACAGTAGATCTCCAAACACTTTGAACACTTTCCTCTCTGTAAGGGGCAGGAAAGCCATGGGGAGCCTGCCTACTTTAGTGTGTGAGGGTTCTGACTCACACTGGTGCCTCTGGCTTGGGGACCTTTCATGTCCCTTGGTGACTGGTAAAATAAATTGCTGATTTGTTCCAATTTGCTAGGGGAACCAACAAATTTAGAATGCTTTTGTAAATCTTTAAACAAAAGTGTTCCCAATCTAACCTTTACATCCTAAGAATTTCACAAACATTCAGATGACTGTTTTAGTTGGTTAAAAAGCAGGGTGAAATATCATATATAACTTAAGGTAGAAGAAAACTGTGGATAAATACTGCAATGTGACCTGTTTCACCTTACCCTACATTACATGTTGGAAAAGAATAGCCACAGGACTTCTACACTAACATCATGGGAATTGAAGTGAAAAATACAGAGAGAAGATTTAAATGGATTTCTGTGTGTAAAGGAAATTTTCCCTGGAGTATTACATGGGAGAAAATACACTTTAAAACAGAAAGGTTTCACTTCGTTTTGTCAGCTTCCATGAAGCATTGAGTGTGAAATCTGTTTTCACATGTGGTCTCTTTGTGAAAATTATTAAGGTCTATCTTCAGCTAATTGATCTTTTTGAATGTCACTGATATCCATGAATTGGACCTATGTGTTGGTTAGATAAAAGAAGTACCATCTGTGGGGGCTGCTGTTGCAGTGCAGTGTGTTAAGCCACTACCTGCCACTCCAGCAACCTGTATGGGTGCTGGTTTGAGTCCCGGCTGCTCCACTTCCAACCGAGTGCCCTGCTAATGGCCTGGGAAAGCAATGGAAAATAGCCCAAGTACATGGGCTCCTGCCATCCATGTGGGAGACCCAAATGGAATTCTGGGTTCCTGGCTTGTGGCAATTTGGGGAGTGAACCAGTGGATGGAAGCTCTCTTTCTCTGTCCCTCTCCCTCTCCCTCTCCCATCCTCCTTACCTCCCTCCCTCCCTCTCATTCTCTGTAACTCTGACTTTCAAAAAAAAATAAATAAATCTTTGAAAAAAATTCATAAGAAATACCATACAATTATGTAGTTCTGGTTCTTTTTTTATTACTGACTTCGGCATAGGAAAATTAAATTTGATTTTGCACACTCAGAAATGAGTACTAACATTAAAGTTACTGAAATGAATCAATAATTTTTCTTACCTTGATTTGTATTTTTACTTAACATTTTTATTGCTCTTATTTCTAAAATGAACCTTTATCTGTAGCATTGTAGTGACATGGATATGCTATATAACTGATGTATTTCCTTTTAATTATTGCTGTTTTATCTAAAGCATTTTGGTTAGGAATCTGAGGAAAGTTCTCCATGGTTTTTAAAAATAGTTTTGATGTACTACCTGTTGAAATTACCAATAGCAAATAATTGATTCTGATTTTATTAATTCTGGGGGGTCATTATTGATTTTGAAGATATTTTTCTGTTTGTTTTTCAGATTGAAGACCAAACCTTCCAAGTCCTTGGTGATCTTTCTAGTGAGGGAGATTGCACTTACCTGAAGTGTTCTGTTAATGGAGTTACTCATAAAGCCAAGCTCATTATCCTGGAAAACACTATCTACCTATTTTCCATGGTAACGTCTTTTCTTTGTGTGTGTGTGTGTGTTGTTGTTTTTTTAATTTTATTTATGTATTTTAAAGGCAGAGTTACAGAGAAAGAGGGAGGGAAAGAGGGAGGTCTTCCATTCACTGGTTCACTCCCCAGATGGCCACAACAGCTGGAGCTGGGCTGATCCAAAGCCAGGAGCTTCTTCCAGGTCTCCCACGTGGGTGCAGGGGCTGAAGCACTTGGACCATCTTCTGCTGCTTTCCCAGGTGCATCAGAGGGAGCTGGATTGGGAGTGGGAAGTGGACTTGAACTGGAGTGCCAGCACTGCAGGCAGTGGTTTTAACCACTATGCCACAGCGCCAGCCCCTCGTCTTTTCTTTATATCTTGGGGTTTAGGAGAAAGGTGCTTGACAGAGGCATTTCCCCAAGTGAGTTCAGAAAGGCGCTGCTCCCTTCCACCACTGCCGTGGCTCCTCCTCCATTTCTTTGCCATATTCCTGCCCTCCCTAGCTCTCCGTTCACTCCTGTGGTCATGCAGATTCTCTCTGGTAGACACATAACCATTTTCTTCCTTGGATTCTGAAACAAGTGCCTGCAGCACCCTCGTCAGGGAGCACCTCCTGGCTCAGTGGGCTGTGTTCTCTCGGGGCTTGGTTGCCTGAACACCACCTTCCACCTGGCTCTTGGAGTCCTGTTGATTTTACAGGAGGCGACCGCTGGGACCAGATGTGCCTCTTGACAGAGGGAAGGTGGCTGGGTTCCTGGTGGTCTCTAGGCAGTCAAAGGACAGTCAGGGCTGGCTTCCATGGATTGGGTTAGGAGCCACCCACACAACGAGTCTGTCACACTCTGCCCTGCAGAACGAACTCTCAATTACACTGTGGCCCCCTGGGGGACTGTCACCTTGTGGGACCACCTTGCAGGGCAGAGTGCTTTGTGATGATGTCTTCAGTTTGCTGGCAGTTTTGGAGTCTGGGGTGCTCTCACTTGCCCAGGCATTCCTTTCCATTGTCAGTGACACTGTAGCAGTAGGATGGTGGAGGCAGTGCAAGGTGAGCAGCCTGAGTTCTGGAAGGTAGAGCTGCTGTGATTCAAATCCTGGCCCTGCCGCTTAGCCTGAGTGGCCTTGGGCAGTTAGACACTCTGTGCTTCAAGTTTCCCATCTGTAAATCAGAATGGTAACAGTACCTACCTCGTGGACTTGTGTGATGGTTAATGACATAATTAATGAAACATTAAGAACAGTTCCTGGCGTTGACTGCGTAGACCCAGCACGTGATGGTGAGGATGCTGCTAAATGGCTTCTGGACAGTGACTTCATTTTGTTAACCACCTGGCTGGCATGCACACCACTGCTTCATAATGGCAAAGCCAGATTGAGAATAATTGTACTTCCCTCAAAGTCACAGAAGGTAGACTAGAATGCTGATCTTCTGATGGCTAATGTTTAACAAGTAGCGTGACAGTAATCATTTCAAGTATATGAGAAAAATATAGTGATAGGAACTGGTTTCCATGTTCTGTTTTTTTCTGTTTACAGGAGGGGAGTATCAAGTTTGACATTCCAGTACCCAAATACCTGTCTTCGCTGAGCTCCGAAGGGACTCAGGGAGCTACTGTAGCTCCTATGACGGGAACCATTGAGAAGGTAATCATGCGACATTTGTAAAAATGATGTCCAATAAAGCCTAATACATGCCTTTGTTGAACTTTGTCCATTTTAAGAAAGCAAGAGGATTTGTTCTAGATTGCAATTCCATATTATATAATTTTCAGTGAAAAAACTCCTTTACCTAGTTTATGATAAAGACCACTCTTTTTGAAGGTCAGAATTTGCATCAAAGTACAAAGAATCCAGTTTGTTCTCTTACATTTGGAATAGAGCATCCACCAAAGACTGTTTTGTCATGAAACAATAACTTTTTTCCAATATGCATAACTGTATGTGTGTTAAGATGACATTTGAAAAGCTGATGTTGCTGAAGAGCAGTGTGGTCTGGTGTTGAATGCAGTGTGCATCCAGAACTCACATCCATCCTGTCCGTGTCCCTTTGGGCTGCTCTAACAGAAGGCTGTAGACCAAGTCACTCATAAGCAGAAACGTATTACCACTCCGGAGGCTGGGAAAGCAAGCTCCGGACACCAGCAGAGTCACCGTCTAATGAGATCTGGCTTCCTGGTGTCATAAACAGCGGTCTTTTCCCAGTGTTCTCATAAGTTGGTAGGGGCAAGGGATCTCTTTCAGGCCTCTTTCAGAAGGTCACGAATCCTGTTCCTGAGGGCTGCCTCGCCAAGGCCCCACCTCCAATTATCATCCCCTTGGGGGTTAGAATTTCAGGGTGTGAATTTTGGGGGGACACATTCAGACCATGCATAGCACCTGTAGTGTAACCCCAGTGGTGATGGATCAGTAATCTCCTCTTACACCTTGAATGCACTTAAATCACAGAAATGCATTTGTATCTTCTTGATGCAAAAAAAAAGTAGCAGAAGGAAAAAGAGATAGTGATTGTGTAAGTAGTAGAGGAGGAAGGGGAGGAGGAAGCAGACGAAGTGATAATAATTATGTAAGTATGCATGATTTCACCCACTGTTCCCCTCTTGAAGAATTTACCTCCGAGCAGACTTGGATTCGCTTTAGTTCACTCAGTCTTAGTTTCCACAGACCTCTGTATAGTGTGGGCACCTCTGCACGGAGTGCTCATCTTGTGGATAGAGATGCACAGTTTTCCCGTTACTGGCCCCCTAAAGTCAGGTCACTCATTTCATCAGCGTGTGCTAAAGCACCCTGGGAGTGGGGCATTTGCAGGGCTCTCAGGGGTGCTTCCCACTTCTTACGCTCGTCAGTCCTCACTGACCTGAACCTAACTCTCCTGCGAAACGTTTCCAAAAACTCTCTGGTAACCACATTAACCGAAAAGATAGGGAGACCTTATGGGACATGCAAATTCATTTATGGCTGTAAAAAGGAAAACAAATTCTTTTTCAGCTTGCTAATAAGTTTAATTCTCCTACATGAAAATTGTCTACACACATACTACACAGGACTCAAGACTTCAGACAGTAGCCTGGACACCCCTCAAACCAGAAAGCCAGTCGTGACCTCCCTCTGCCCTATCTGCTGAAGACATTTAAGTACACCAGGAACATCAGAAAGTTCATGGGAAAAAATAGAATTAAAAATATGCTTATTTTGATGCAAAAAAACCCTTTGAGAGCCACACTTCTCTTTTTCATTGATACACATATTTTCATTAACTTTTTGAAGATAACAATAGGATCCCTGCTAGTGATGTTCTTGTTTGTACACCCATGAAAACAACAAAAGGATACCAAGATAGATAAAATGTATCCACACCTAATTGAAGCAAAACTTGATGACCTGAGGTGGGCGCGGGGCTCTAAGCCGTGCTGCATTGAGCTGGTCGTGGCTGCTTCACACCCGTGCAGACAGCACAGTCACACAGACTCCTGCTTCTGCTCCACTTCCATGCCAGCTCTGTGGACCACCAAGGCGTCTGTGTTTTTAGATAGTAACCCATCCTCTGAATCTCTAGGTGTTTGTGAAAGCCGGGGACAGAGTGAAAGCTGGAGATTCTCTAGTGGTTATGATCGCCATGAAGATGGAGGTGAGCGAAATCACACGTTCAGTTGGCAAGGGAACCTTGGGAACCTCAAGCCTGATGTTCTTTTGCATTCGTTTGTAAGTTAATGCCATTTTAAATATGGAGAGTCATGGATCAATGAAGCGTTAATTTCAGGAAACAAAACCCAGTGTTCCTTCTCATAAATATATTTTCATCTTAATTTTGGGAAAGCACACCTGTCATTTCTGATTATGAAATTGTTGATAGCTTAGAAGCAGGAAGTAGCCCAACTAGATGCTTTCTCTGTTTGTGTTTTCTAAGGCTGAACCCTGAGGATTCCAAGTGTCGTTTTCAAAGTGAAAAGCCTCAATCAAATTGAATTAGCTATGGAGGCTTTTAGGTCTGTGGTCATCAACCCTTGGCCAAAATTCCGGTCACCTGGGAAACTTTTATAAGCTACTTCCGCAGCCAAGGAATCTCCAAGGCTAGGGTCTGGGGACCAGTACTGTTTGAAAGCATCCCAGGTGATATTCTCATGTGAAGCTGGGTTTGGGACCTACTCGCCAGACCAGAGCTTCCTCATCATCTCCTGTCTGGGTTCCCAGGATTGATTCCTGCAACCCTCAAACATACCACAACAGTGTCACCATTTTTTCTGTCAACATCATGTGATGTTTAAACAATAATAATAAAAGGTTGGGCAGGGCAGAAAGACTAGGAATCAGCAAAACAGTTGGCTACATATTTCCCCTTTTCTCTTTCAGTCCTCATTAGTGTTTGCATCATTGTTTATTGTATCTTGTGTCTCTGCAGCACACCATCAAGGCGCCGAAGGATGGCACGATAAAGAGAGTGTTCTACAAAGAAGGCTCGCAGGCCAACAGACATGCTCCTTTGGTCGAGTTTGAGGAGGAGGAATCTGACAAAAGGGAATCAGAATAAACCCCATCAGAGAAAAATGGCCAATTACGTAGTATCTTATTCTCATACTGAAAAGAAAGTGCCTACTGCTTTTTCTTGGGTTCTTATAAAAGGCAGTTTTAACTAAATGATTTAACTACATGATTATGCCAAACCTCTCTTATTTAAGAATTGTGTACTTGAGGCCCAACACTGTGGTGCAGCAGGTAAAGCTGCTGCCTATGGTGCCAGCATTCTTTACGGGCGCCGATTCAAGTCCCGGATGTTCCTCTTTCAGTCCAGCTCCCTGCCAGTGCACCTGGGACAGCAGTGAAGGGTGGCCCAAGTCCCACATGGGAGACCTGGAGAAGGTTCCTGGCTCCAAATTCAGATCAACCCAGGACTGGCCATTGCAGCCATTTGGGGAGTGAGCCAGTGGATGGGGGCCCTCTCTCTGTCTCTCTCTGTATCTCTGCCTTTCAAATAAATAAATGAATCTTAGAAAGGAATCATGCACTGAGTCACAAATATAATTATCTCAGAATATTTCATACTAATAAAATTGAATTGTACTTTTTTTTTTTACTGGCAATAGATATTGTTTCTGCCTCAGATTTTATAAAATGTAGCATTTTTAGGAAAGGGGATAGCAACTTGATGAAAAAAATTGGAAGAAAAAAGTTATTTAACTAAATGAATTATTTTCCAGTTACAATCATGATGAAAATGGACAGTAACATCCTTCAGACAGATGGCCACAGAGCAAAGCCCAACCAAGATTTTGTTTCATCAAAGAGTAACTTATTGGGCAGTTTAAAGACATGGCTGTTTGTTTCTACTTTTTGATTGGAAAATTTCTACCTAGACTGCTGCTACTTTCTAAGCTCATAAAAAAATATGTGTATGAGTTGTATGTATTATATACTAGAATATAGTATTAAGAATTAATTTGGATAAATTTTTAAAATATGCTGTTACAGAAAGCATGGGTAAAAGTAGAATGCCTGACTGCTGAATACTTCTTTATGAAAGCATTTTTTCGTTACCAAAAAGAAAAAAGCCCACTTTGGATTGTAGTTCTTCACCTTTGTGTAGATTCTGTTATTACTGACACTTATACAGCCCTCTGCATTTTCATGTATTCATTGCAGCGTCAAATATTTGCCAAATTGTGCCTTCACTGAATGCATAAAACTATGTTAAATGTGGAGAATACAAAAAAAAATGGATAAAAGATGATCTCTTTAAGATGCCTGTAATTTAATTGGAAAAGGAAAACATAAGCATGTCAGAAGTTCTGTGGGGAAAGGTCTCTGTCTCTTGATTGCTAAGGAAGCAGTCCCATCACCAGTGCAGTGGCAAGGAAGGTGCCAACGGTAGTACTAAAATTGGAAGTGCTGAGTTCTCAAATAAATCTGATGACACAGCCCGGTTAGAATGTCCATCTCCCCAACCAGGCAACGTGAAACTCAATCTCTCCCAAGACGTGGGTGGAGGTGACGACTGCGGTCATGACTGGTGCCGGAAGTAGGTATTTTAGGAGCCGGCATGAGTGAGAGTTCTCTGGGCTGCCATGATCAGGCTAGGTTTTTGCAAAGGAGGAACAACCCAGGGCCAGGAGTGGGGGGGGGGGGGTGAGGGGGGGGAATGGGGACTGGGAAAGAGGAAGGAGCAGGACTTCACTGTGGAAAATGAACAAGGTGTGTTGTGTGCTGAAGAGCAGGTTCACACAACTGGAACGGGTGGGGCTTTTGAGAGTGGGGGCTGCCATGAGAGAAAAAGCACAGAGTTTAGGTTATGGTCAAATGAAATCCTGGCAGGGAATGTCAGGTTTGGGTTTCATCCTGCAAGTAGTGCTTACGCTGAATTACGTATGGTATTTGGGGAAATGCTACCTGGCTATTGGAGCCCCTTTGAAAAATACTGATGCCATTTTATGATGCTGAACGTTTCCATCCCCTAGAACCTAACACCCCACTTCCACAGATGCACAAATACACGTGTGCACCAGGGATGTCCATGGCCACACGCCACAGAATGGGAAAGCGTTGGAAGCAGTCAGAGTTGGTTAGCCAGGGCAGGTTAAGTATGGTTTGAGTCTAGAGTGGACTACTATTTAGCAATAGACTAGGCAAGTTAATAGCATCAGCATAACTAAATCTTGGAATCCAAATGCTAGGTGAAATAAGCATGGCCCAGGAGATCTGTATGATGCATTACCACCTTTGCATATGTCCAAAGTGGACAGCCTCCTCGATACGTGGTTTATTGCCTGTGATGAAGAATGGAATAAAAAGTTCAAAGTTGCAGATAGGGATTCCCCTGGATATTGTGCGAGGGCTGGGATATGTCAGGTTAATGTTCTAGTTGTTGGCTGGGTGGTTGATCAGTGGTGTTCATCATAGAGCTCTGGCTTTGTAACAAGCAGCACGAAAGCCAGATGGAGGAAGCAAAGGCCAGTGACCGAGCAACCATCTAGGAGGTGGTTCTTGGATATTTAGGCATGAGATAATAAAGGACCAGACAATCTAAACCAGGGCTTTCTAACTATATTTTTAGCAACAAACTCGTTTCCGCTTTCCAAACACAACTTTCTCTGTTTAAAAAAGGGAGAAGCAGCCATGCTGTCATGAAAATTTCAGGTTGCTGTTTGTATCCTTCTGCAGAACAAGATAGAGTTCTGCCTTTCATTGTTCGTGACCATGTCGAGGATGTGTGCATAGAAGGGAGCCCGCCCACTGACCCACACGGGAGAAATCCTTAGATCATCACCAGTTGTAATGATGTGTGAATTCCTTCGCACGTGAGTACATGTGTGTATTCTACAGTGGCTTCCAAAGCATTTACTGTATACCAGGGCCTCTGGAAACAGGTGTAAGATACAGCTCTTTCTCTGTCTACAGGGAGACGGGCTAGAGCTCTGTAGGAACGTGTGGTTATAGCTGACAGCGTTGTTACCCCTGGGCAGTAGGTGCTATGAGGGGCCTAGCAGGTGGAGTAATAAATTCTACCTTGGTTGAGGAAGCCGAGGGGAGAGGCACTGACATTTGAACCAGGCTTGGAGGGGAGCCACTTGCCAGACAGAGAAAGCAGGTGAGAAATGCAGGCTTTGTGGGCAGAGGGACTGGCCTGGCTGATGACAACAACAAGGCACGAAAGCACAGGAAGTGTGTGGGGCACAGGGTGATCCAGCCTGGACCCGACCGCAAGGAGTGTGGCGGAGAGGGGCAGGGGAAGAGGCTGCCCCGCAGGGAGAGGGCTTTTCCTGTCCCACAGAGAGACTGCTGAGGCAGTGGGGAGCCCCTGGGGTCTCTCCTACAACTTCACTGTGTGACGTCCACCGTCTGGAGTGCAGAGTGCTGAGAGGAGAGGGACTGGAAGCAGTCCAGAAGAGACCCCGAGTGTGGGGCCTGGGACGGGTGCTCGTGGCGGGGAACGTCTTGACTGTTTGGATAATGGCTGAGATCCATTTGCAGGCAGGGATTGGACACCACAGAGTTCCCCAGCTGGAAATAGCAGGTGTGCTGCCTTCTCCATTCTGGAGTCGGCTGATCAGGTCTGTAGTCAGGGAGCTCTCCTCTGCAACCAAGAGAACAGCAGAATGCGAGTGCTCTGCAGGAAGAACCCACAGCACTGAAGTCAGTGTAGATTTGGAGCTAAAATTCTTGCACTTCCAGCCTGGCTTTCCTCCCTATTGGCTGTGTTGCCTTGGGCAAGTCACTTAACCTCTCGGGGCTTTGTAAAATTGAGGTGGCAATCCTACCTTAGAGGGTGGTTTTGGAGATTAAATGAGGAAAGATAGAGGTTGCCTTTAGCACTTTGCCTGGAACATCATTTATATTCAACTGATAGTGATGATTAATTTCAGATTGCACTTCTCGCTAGGGAACAATTGAAAAACTGCTCTAGATTCAGCCTGGCTGGTTCCTCTTGCCAGCAAAAATGCCAGGTCTCAGGGTGGCGAAATACCCTGCCTGGCCATGCATCACCCTGTCTCCCCTCCTGCCTCCCCTCCCCGGCTCTAGTGGGCTACAGTGTCACCCAGGCACCTGTCAACCACAGGCAGCTAGTGTTGCTGCAGCCGGCTGCCAGGCTGGCCTGTCCATACAGCCTGTGCGCCGAGAGGATGGCAGCAAGCTCAGAGACAGCTCGCCCCTTGCATGGAGGCTGGGCCTGGACTTGCTCCCTCTGCCCCCAGTAGAGGCCGTGCACCAGTGTAGCTGGCACTGGAGGGACAGCCTTCACGTGTGGCTTCAGCCTGAGCGTGCCTGGGCCCCACCACTTCACTGGCCAGCAGAACTCTCTTCTTTTCACCCCGTCAGCCTCTCTCCTCGCTCATGCACATGTAGCGTTCCTAATCCCCAATGGTTCCCTCCAGAATTGTCGACGTTGATCGGTGTTGATGCTCTGCCTAGCCGTGGCATTTCTGCTGTTGTCATGAAAATATTTACAGGGTTGAGAGTGATGCTTTGCACTCCCATTGCACCTTCATCAGAGGAGCCCAGAAAGCACTCCTAGATATTCACACGAAGCTTCAAAATCCCCAGCGAAAGGAAAATGTGATGGAACCACGAGGTGAGAGGGCCGGAGATGGGCGCGCTCCAGTGCTTTGATCTGGGTCCAGAGCAGGGCACCTTGGGTCAGCGGCCCCCTTCTGCTGGTGGCACACTGTTCTCTGGCAGCTGGCCCCCAGGGTGCTGCAGCCTGGGGTTAGCTGTTCTTCCCACCAGATTCTGAATAAAGGCCCTCCCAGGAGGTCCTACCCACAGCTCTCAAGTCGCGGGCTGGCTGGAAGCAGGCTTGCCTGTCCTCCCAACCCTGCGTGAGGAACCCTGGGGACACCATTCCTTCTGGACTGCAGGGTGTCTGGGCTTTGCGTAGATTAGAGCCTTGCTGTCGGTGATTACCCTGCCACCCTGGCATTTGTCTCCCATTTGCTGGCTCCCTGGGGAATCAGAATGCCTTGGTGCCTCTGACGAGTGCAGTCTCCCACAGAGAGTTCCCAGTACAGTGTACGCTCTCCTTTTAAACCTCAGGCCAGAGCATGGCCGTCAACCCCTCCCTCCCAAGAACGGCTGACTTCATTCTCTGTATGGATCCCCTGTTCATTAGCATTTGCCTAAACCTTTCGTTAAGATTAGAAATAATGCTCACTCTGAAACCAACCCTCCCCCAAAACAAAAAAGAACAAACACCAGGTAACTTGGGACTTCTCCCTTTTCCCAATGATCCCTTTATCATCCCCGACTATATCATAACAAACATTGTGGGTCTTTTTCTTTTCCTAATACTTAAAGTAGACTGCACATTAATGACAGTTCAGACTGGCATTCCTCTTACGTTTCTTCCCCTGCTGGCCAGCTGGCCTCACGGAGTGCTTCTGTCTTTGAGGACCCGTCAAAGCAGGCATCCTCATCCAGCCTGGCTGATGAGCAGTGATTCTGTTCGACCTTCCTTCCCACCTCTTGTAGGCCTCTCCTGTCGCACATCTTAGCCCTGGGGTCACTTCACACGAATATATCAACTCATTATTGAAGATCTATTATATGCAAGACAAAAAGCCGTGGGCATTCACTTCCTTAACCATGTGTTATTAGTCTTTTCCTCATGAAATATTGATGATATATTTTTAAAAATTTGAGTGGCAGAGGGACAGAGAAAGAGAGACACAGAGAGAGAGCCCTTGTATCCATTGGTTCACTCCCCAAATGCCTGCCATGGCCAGGGCTGGGCTGCGGCAGAAGCCAGGAGCTGGAAACTTAATGCAGGTCTCTCGTGTGGATGACAGATCACCGGAGCCATCATTGCTGTCACCCAGGGTCTGCTTTAGCAGGAAGCTGGAGTCGGGAGCCAGAGCGGGGGTGAAATCCAAGTACTCCAGTATGGGATGCTAGCGTCTCAACTGACATCTTCACCACTAAGCCAAACACTTGTCCCTAATTTAATTTTTGACTCGATGGCCCATTCCCACAGTTAAGAAATCTAAAAGCAGATACGAAGAGGTAGACCATGAAAAATCTCCTTCCTCCCCATCCAGTCGACCCCTTTGCCCTAAAGTAACTCACTCTGCCTTGTTCCCTGTGTATCTTTATGTCCTCAAGTGTCTTCAAATGTGTAATCTAATTTCTCCCTCTTACAAAAAAAGTGGCATTCTACCCTCATGCTTCTGTACTTTGGCTTTTCTACTGAATACCTTAGGGATGTAGAGTTTCTTTATTCTATCTCACAGCTGCATGGGCTTGCATCTATTCCACTAAATGGATATAATTTATTCAACTAGATTAAAGAGCAAGCACCCAGATCCAGGGGTGTGGTGCACAGCTCTGTAGAGGAGCTGACAATGCGATGCTTCTCTGTCCAAAGCTGGAATTCAGACCAGCGACTGAGGAGCCCTACAGTAGTTGAAGACAGGCTTTCTGGTCTTTCCACTGAGATTTCTCATTTTTCTGTTTCCTATGCTTATCTCCATTTTATTTATTAATATATTCTTCCTTTAGACTTATTCATGCCACCATTAGCTTAAAATTCCCTGATGGCAAGAACTGCCTGGAGTGCTTGCCAAAAGCAGGTTTCTGAGTTAGACTTTCCAAGGGAAAAGGCCCGGCATTTTGTGTATGCAACAAAGTCCACTTCCTCTTTATCAGGAAGGCGTAAGGATGGTGAGTGAGCCCCACAGAGCTCAAAATCTTATTGTGCCCACCAACCTGGATAACCTGATTCTACTGGTCCAGGGAGGGCCAGAGAGTCTCCATTGCTAACCAGCTGCCAGGCTGTCGGTTAGCGCCCACATGTCGAGTGGCGCCCATCAGTCAGAAAGAAGTCTGGGGCGGGTGTGGTGGTAGAGCAGGTTAAGCTGCCGCTTGGGATGCCCACATCTTTAATCAGAGTGCCTGGGAGGGAGCCCTACCTCTGCTTCTGAGCCAGCACCCTGCTAATGTGCCTGGGAAGGTAACAGATAGCCCAAGCACTAGGGTCCCTGCCACCCAGGGAGGGAAACCAGGATCGAGTTCTTGGCTCCTGGCTTCAGCCTGGCCCAGCCCTGGCTGTTTGCAACATTTGGGAAGTGTACCAGCAGATGGAAGCTCACTCGCTCTCTTCTCTGTCACTGTGTCTCTCAAATAAGTAAATAAAGCTTTAAAAATAATTAAAAAGAGGTCTGGGACCAGCAGTGTCCGCAGTAGCTGGGGAATTTGTTAGAAAGGCGAAACCTCAGTCTCTGCAGATGGGCTCACGGTCTATTTTAATAAAGGCCTCTGGGTGAGATTTTGATCCATGCTAAGAGTCAAGAGCCACAGATCTATGCTTAGCTACTTCCAACTGCTGCTGGCCAGGGAGCTGTTTCACCGGAGACGAACCTCCGCATTATCTCTGCTCTTGCTTTGTGCACGTTTACATACCTTAACTCCTTTTGAGGTGTCTTGCTACCATCTTCGTGAAGTGTTCAAGAAATATTGGCAAGAAAGCCAGTTTGGAGGAAACCCGTTCCTTGTCAGCTTCCAATTCAATGTGTAAGGCTCCCTGCAGAAGCGGCTGTTAATAGGAGAGAATAGGTCAGAACTGATTTTGCAAGTGTGGATGTCTAAAGAGCCCGAGGACATATACAATACCAGTCAGGGAAGTGACCTATGGGGAAAGAGACGGGAGGGGAGGTTTGGTGAGCCCAGTGCAGAGGCTGTGGACCTCAGAAAACAGCCGCTGCTCAGCGCCTCTGCCCAGCGAGGCCAGTGCAGGTGCCGGCTGCTCAGTTCCGATCCAGCTCTCTGCTAGTGGCCTGGGAAAGTAGTGCAGGGCGTGCTTGGGCCCCGCCATCCTCATGGGAGAGCTGGAGGAAGCTCCTGGCTCCTGGCTTCAGATCAGCGTAGCTCCGGCCATTGCGGCCACCTGGGGAGTGAACCAGCGGATTGAAGACCTCTCTCTCTCTGTCTCTCTCTCTCTCTCTCTCCCCCTCCCTCTCTCCCTCTCTCCCTCCCTCTCTCCCTCTCTCCCTCTCTCTCTGTAATTTCAAATAAATTAATAAATCTTTTTAAAAAAGAAAATAATCTGGAAACAAAAAATACCTAATGGGGTAGAGGTTCCAAGAGCAGATCACAGTTTTTCAGGTGCTAAAGCTTATACAATTTGGGGGGACCCTATTTTAAAAAATAATGTGAGGGACGGGCATTTGACATAGCCACTTAAATCACCTGCATCCCCTATCAGAGTGCTTGGTTTGGGTCCTGGCTCCTCTGCTTCAGATCCAGCTTCCTGCTAATGAGCACCCTGAGAGGCAACGGTGGGCCCTGCCACCCACAAGGGAGACCGGGATTGAGTTCCAGGCTCCTGGCGTTGGCCTGGTCTGGTCCTGGCTGTTGTGGGCATTTGGGGAGTGATCTAGCAGTTGGAAAATGTCTCTGTCTCTGTCTCTCTCCACCTTTCAAATAAAAAAAGGAAAATAAATCAAAAGTTTTAAAAAGAAAAAGAATGTGAAGTTATGAATACAAAATTAGCTATGAAATAATGAAGCCTTAACTGAATGTAGTAAAATATTTACCTTTGCAAATCTTATAAAAATGGCAAATGGCCAGAGCCTTGGGAGAGGCCCACAGTAGCAGTGACCCTGGAGCTCCCTGAGTTTGGTGGCACAACTGTCCCTGTCCTGGTGACCACAGGGCTGCAGGCAGGGGACAGGGTCAGGACTGAAGGGCTAGTGCTCTGGGGACTGGTAATGTTCTGTGCCTCTTTTTTTTTTTTTTTTTTTTTTTTTTTTTTTTTTTTGACAGGCAGAGTGGACAGTGAGAGAGAGAGACAGAGAGAAAGGTCTTCCTTTGCCATTGGTTCACCCTCCAATGGCCGCCGCTGCAGCCGGCGCACCACGCTGATCCGATGGCAGGAGCCAGGAGCCAGGTGCTTTTTCCTGGTCTCCCATGGGGTGCAGGGCCCAAGCACCTGGGCCATCCTCCACTGCACTCCCTGGCCACAGCAGAGAGCTGGCCTGGAAGAGGGGCAACCGGGACAGAATCCGGCGCCCTGACCGGGACTAGAACCCGGTGTGCCGGCGCCGCAAGGTGGAGGATTAGCCTATTGAGCCACGGCGCCGGCCATCTTTTTTTTTTTTTTTAAAGATTTATTTATTTACTTGAAAGGCAGGAATACACAGAGAAGGAAATAGGGAGGGAGGGAGGGAGAGAGGTGTCTTCCATCTGCTGTCTCACTTCCCAAATGGCTGCAAATGGCCAGGGCTGGACCAAGACAAAGCCAGGAGCCGGGAGCTTCCTTTGGGTCTCCCACACAGGTGCAGGGGCCCAAGCACTTGGGCCATCTTCTGCCGCTTTCCCCCGCACATTAGCAAGGAGCTGAATCAGACGTGGAGCGCCAGGAATTGATGCCAACACTGCAGGCAGAGGTTTAACTTTCTACACCCCAGGGCCAGCCCCAGTGTTCTATTCCCTGACCTACATAGAAAGGTGGCGACATGAGGGGGTCATTTTACAATAATGTGTTAAGCTGTACACTGAAGTGTTCTAAAATCTATGTATACTTGCTAGACGGAACAATTTAAAAAATCATTTGAGGGGCTGGCACTGTGGTGTACTGGGTAAAGCTACTGCCTGCAGTGCCAGCATTCCAAATGAACAGCGATTCGAGTCCCAGCTGCTCTACTTCTGATCCAGCTCTCTGCTGTGGCCTGGGAAAGCAGCAGAAGATGGCCCAAGTGCTTGGGCTCCTGCACCCGCATGGAAGACCCGGAAGAAGCTCCTGGCTCCTGGCTTCAGATCAGCTCAGCTCTGGCCATTAAGGCCATTAGGGGAGTGAACCAGCAGATGGAAGACCTCTCTCTCTGTCTCTCCTTCTCGCTTTGTGTTTCTCTGCCTTTCAAGTAAGTAAATAAATCTTTAAATAAAAAAACAATATTTATCTTATGGGGTGAAGTGGATCTTCAGTAAATATTTGTTGAATAAATGAGCAAATACAAATGAATGGTGACTTCAGATTGATTCAGCCAATGTATGTCAAAGTACTCTGGCTATATATTGTGTTATTAAATCCCCTATAAAATTATTGTTTAATATTTACGTAAAAAGAGAAATAAAATTTCATAAATAAGATAAATTTTTTAAAAGATCTATTAATTTATTTGAAAGGCAGGGTTACAGAGAGGCAGAGGCAGAGAAAGTGGTCTTCCATCCCCTGGTTCACTTCCCAAATGGTCTCAACGGCCACAGAGCTGGGCTGATCCACAGCCAGGAGCCAGGAGCCAGGAGCCAGGAGCTTCTTCCGGGTCTCCCATGTGGGTGCAGGGGCCCAAGGACTTGGACCATCTTCTACTGCTTGCCCAGGTCATAGCAGGGAGCTGGATTGGAAGTGGAGCAGCTGGGACTCGAACCGGTGCCCATATGGGATACCGGCAAAGTAGGTGGTGGCTTTACTCGCTATGCCACGGCACTGGCCCCAAAATTGTTATTTTGATTTTACTGTTTTAAAACAGTTCATCTTACTCTTTAATTATTGCTATGTAATAATCAATATAGCCTTTGAAGAGAAGAAAACATATTTGAATTTAAAATTCTATTATTTTTAACTCACAGCTAGTGGCTTAAACTGCTGTGCCACATTGGAAATTTTTATGTAGCTAGGTTTACAAAACATTTTCTTGACAATTTGTTGCTTTTGGGACTTACCCCTATTGTGCCTTATTTTTCCTCTTTTCTTACTATCCAATGATTTCATATATATATATATATATATTTTAAATATGCCTTCTTTTTATTTTATTTATTTATTTATTTTGACAGGCAGAGTGGACAGTGAGAGAGAGAGACAGAGAGAAAGGTCTTCCTTTGCCGTTGGTTCACCCTCCAATGGCCGCCACGGCTGGCGCGCTGCAGCCGACGCACCGCGCTGATCCAAAGGCAGGAGCCAGGTGCTTCTCCTGGTCTCCCATGGGGTGCAGGACCCAAGCACTTGGGCCATCCTCCACTGCACTCCCGGGCCACAGCAGAGAGCTGGCCTGGAAGAGGGGCAACCGGACAGAATCCGGCGCCCTGACCAGGACTAGAACCCAGTGTGCCGGCGCTGCAAGGTGGAGGATTAGCCTAGTGAGCCGCAGCGCCGGCCCTCATATATATATATATTTTTTTCTCTTTTTAATGTTCATCCTACAAATGGAAATGTACTTTTTTTTTTTTGACAGGCAGAATGGACAGTGAGAGAGAGAGACAGAGAGAAAGGTCTTCCTTTGCCATTGGTTCACCCTCTAATGGCTGCTGCAGCCGGCGCACCGTGCTGATCTGATGGCAGGAGCCAGGTGCTTCTCCTGGTCTCCCATGGGGTGCAGGGCCCAAGGACTTGGGCCATCCTCCACTGCACTCCCTGGCCACAGCAGAGAGCTGGCCTGGAAGAGGGGCAACCGGGACAGAATCCGGTGCCCCGACCGGGACTAGAACCTGGTGTGCCGGTGCCGCAAGGCAGAGGATTAGCCTAGTGAGCCGCGGCGCCGGCCTTGGAAACATATTCTTATTTTTAAGATTTATTTTATTTATTTGAGAGGCAGAATTACAGAGAGGCAGAGGCAGAGACAGAGAGAGAGATCTTCCATCCACTGGTTCAGTCCCCAGTTGGCTGCAAGGGCCAAAGCACTGAGCCAGGCTGAAGCCAGGAGCTTCTTTCTTCTTTCTTCTTCTTTCTTCTTTCTTCTTCTTTCTTCTTTCTTCTTTCTTTTTCTTCTTCTTCTTCTTCTTCTTCTTCTTCTTCTTCTTCTTCTTCTTCTTCTCTTTTTAAGATTTATTTATTTATTTGAAAGTCAGAGTTACACAGAGAGAGGAGAGGCAGAGAGAGACAGAGAGAGGTCTTCCATCTGATGGTTCACTCCCCAACTGGAGTTGTGCCTATCCAAGGCCAGGAGCCAGGAGCTTCCTTCGGGTGCAGGGGCCCAAGGACCCGGGCCATCTTGTACTGGTTTCCCAGGTCATAGCAGAGAGCTGGATCAGAAGTGGAGCAGCTGGGTCTCCAATCGGCACCCATATGGGATGCCGGCGCTTCAGGCCAGGGCGTTAACCCACTGCACCACAGCACCGGCCCCAGCCAGGAGCTTCTTCCCAGTCACCCATAGGGGTTCTGGGGCCCAAGTACCTGAGCCATCTTCTGCTACTTTCCCAGGTACATGAGCAGAATTCGAAGTAGAACAGCTGGGACTTAACCATATGGGACACCAGCACAGCAGGTGGTGGCTTCACCCACTGAGCCATAGCACAGGTCCCTGGAAACCTTTAAATGAAATTCCCAGAGCCAGCCAGGCTGCTCTTCCTCTGCCTCTATGCTCAGTTCTCAGTAACTGCCCCGAGTTCCTTGGAAACATGGACCTGGATGAGGAATGTTGAAAATAAGGTTTGGGGGGCCAGCGCAGTGGCCTAATGGGTAAAGCCACCGCCTACAATGTCGGCATCCCATATGGGCACTGGTTCAAGTCCCAGCTTCTCCACTTCCGATCCAGCTCTCTGCTATGGCCTGGGAAAGCAGTAGAAGATGGTCCAAGTCCTTGGGCCCCTGTACCCATGTGGGAGACCTAGAAGAAGCTCCTGGCTCCTGGCTTCGGATCGGCAAAGCTCCGGCTGTGTGGCCAACTGGGGAGTGAACTAGCGGATGGAAGACCTCTCTCTCTCTGTGTAAATCTGACTTTCAAATAAATAAATAAATCTTAAAAAAAAAAAAAAGTAAGTAAGGTTTGGTTAGTGAGAAAACTTGATTGCTCAACTTCTGCCTAAGCTGGAAGGTCGCTGTTCATCTGGGAAGGAAGCAGAGTTGGTCCGTGTGTGACTGCCTCAGGGCAGGTGCAGTCCTCAATTCTCTTGGATGAGCTTGCTCTTGTAAGCTCCGATGGAACCTGTGGCCTGGGAACTGTTGAGCTCTTGTTCAGAAAGTTCGTGGAGAGATGGAATCGAAAGATGAGTTTATTTTGATGCAAGAGAAAATTTAAATACAAATATAGTGTTTTCAAAATATGCATTTTTCATGAATTTTTGAAGAACCCTTTAGTACCACCCTGAGTTAAAATAACTCTAGCAGAAAGAGAATTTTGATCTGTTACCAAGAGAAAGCTTTTTCCCCTTAAGCTGAACCATTTCTGTAAGAGTTTTTCACCTATTGAAAGTGGACCGTGATCCATTTTGCTACCTTTGCAAACAGCAGTTGGAGTAATCACTGTACTCATTAAATGATATTGTTCAGAAAGCCCATAAAATCATGTAGATGATTTCCCCCCTTGAATGATAGGAGTTAATATCATTCATTAGTATGTCACTAGTATTAGTATCATTAGTATATGTCAAAGTGCAGGCACCAGTGAATACATTTTTGAGCGCATCTTTCCTTCCTTTATTTCCTGTGAAGCAGGTGGTTTGTCCATAGCCCCTCAGCTCCCGGCCAGCACTCTCTTCTCCCCTTGCGTATTCAGCTCTGTTCAATCCAGTTACTGTATAGCGAGTACTAAGCCAGAAGATACTGTATAGTAGACCCCAAAGTGTCCGAAACACAGTCCCTGCCCCTGCGGAACCTATAACCTGGTGCTCAGTAGAGGAAAAATGGCCTGGGCAGGAATATCTAAAATTCAAGGCACAGCAAGCTAAAGGCTCCAGAGATCTTTTTTTTTTTAAAGGCTTATTTATTTATTTGAGAGGCAGAGTTAAGAGAGATATATTTTCTATCCACCGGTTCACTCCCCAAATGGTTGCAATGGCCAGAGCTAGGCCAATCCGAATCCAGGAGCCAGGAGCTTCTTCTAGGTCTCCCATGTAGGTGCAAGGACCCAAGCACTTAGGCCATCTTCCACTGCTTTCCCAGGCTATTGCAGAAAGCTGGATTGGAAGAGGTGTAGCCAGGACATGAACCGGTGTCCATATGGGATCCTGGCACCAGAGGCAGAGGCTTAGTCCACTACACCACAGCTCCTGCCCTCGGAGTGGACTCAAGGTAGAAAATTTTCCAAACACCAAACAGACTTTCAACTGCTATTATTGGGCGTCACAATAATCACTGGACAAATACCTACTGATATTCTCTCTTACAGGACTTTTTTGGGATCACAAACTTGAGCCTTTGATCCACTTTAAGCTTGCTCAACTTAAGACATGGGTGGGACCAAGGTACCGATGTCAAGGGCAAGGAATATTCTTTTAAAAATATTAATTCATTTTTAAATTTCTTGTTCGAAAGGCAGAGTTACAGAGAGAGAGGGAGAGACAAAGAGAAAGAGGTCTTCCGTCTGCTGATTCACTCCCAAAATGGCTACAACAACCAGTTCTGGGCAAAGCTGAAGCCAGGAGCCAGGAAATCCATTCAGGTCTCCCATGTGGATGGCAGGTGCCCAGGTGCTTGTGCCATCCTTCGCTGCCTTCCCAGGTATGTTAGAGGAAGCTGGATCAGAAGCAGAGCACCCAAGATTTGAATCAGCACGCTGATCTGGGATGCCAGCATTAACCTGCCAGCCCCTGACAAGGAACACCTTATGTGTAAACTTGCCTTCTTCCCCAAACACAGCAGCAAGCTGTATGCAGTAGCCCTCAAAGGCGAGTCATGGCTCTGTCACTTCCCTTTCCACTCCAGCCTCTTGTCACCACTCACCTGGGGTTCTGGGCTCCAGAGTCAGGTTCTCCGATGTGTCCTGCTCACCACTGTAGTCTCATTGTTGTTAACTTTACTCTCAGGGCCGGTGCTGTGGCAGAGTGGGTAAAAGCCACCACCTGCCATGCTGGCATCCCATATGGGCACTGGTTCAAGTCCCAGCTGCTCCACTTCCAATCCAGCTCCCTGCTATGGCCTAGGAAGGCAGTGGAAGATGGCCCAAGTGCTTGGGCCCCTGTGCCTATGTGGAAGACCTGGAAGAAGCTCCTGGCTTCTGATTGGCCTAGCTGTGACTGTTGCAGCCATTTGGGGAGTGAACCAGTAGGTGGAAGACCTTTCTCTCTGTCTGTAAATCTACCTCTCAAAAAAAAGGTCCACCCCAAGTAGAAGCCAGTAGCTCACTTTATAACTTGCCTTGCCTTCAACCTAGGAAGACTAATTCATAAGAAAATAGAAAGAAACAGAAAGCACACAGAATTACTTTCTTATTGTTGAAAACCATTCCACAATACAGTTAAAAATTTTTCTTTATCATTCATCAACCAATAAACAGTAAGCTGGATTGGAAGTGCAGAGTAACAGAATGTAGGTGCCCCAGCTGCAGCTTAACCCACTGCAGCATAACACCTGCCGAGTTGCCAGTTTTATCTACTGTACAATACCGCTGTGAACATTTTTTTTTATTTTATTTATGTGAAAGGTAGAATTACAGAAAAAGAGAGGGAGAGAGAGATCGATCTTCCATCTGCGGGTTCACTCCCCAAATGGCCGAAATGGCCAGGGCTGGGCCAGGCCCTAGGAGCTACTTCCAAGTCTCCCATGTGAGTGCAGGGGCCCAAGCACTTGGGGCATCTTCTGCTGCTTTCCTAGGTGCATTAGCAGGGAGCTGGATCAGAAGTGGAACATCTGGGACACGAACTGGCACTCATATGGGATGTCGACATTGCAGTTAGCAGCTTAACCCGTCATGCCACAGTGCTGGCCCCTGCTATGATCACTTTTATACACATCTTTCATTTTTCTTGGATAAGTACCTAGCAGTGGAATTTCTGGGTAACTTACCTATGGTAAATTTAGGTTTTTAAGGTATGCCAAACTTTTCCAAAACAGTTTCTATTTATATTCCCACCAGCAATGCAGGAGGGTTCCATTTTTTTCTGCATGCCCAGCAAAACCTAGGCAGGTCCATCTGTTCAGTGATAACCACTGCGGTGGCTGTGCAGTGGTAGCTTATTGTGGCTTTGGTTTGCATTTTCCTAATGACTAGTGAGAATTTTTATGTGCTTATTGGACATTCATAGGTCTTTTCTTGGCGAAATTTCTATTCAACTCTTTTATGCATTACTAAATTGGTTTCTTTCTTATTGTTGAGTTGCAAGAGTTCATTACGTGTTTTGCTTTTTTTATATTCTTTAGGTATATCTGGATATAATTAGGTATTTGCTTTGTGCATATTTTCTTGCAGCCAGTTGTTTGTCTTTTAATTTTTTTAATAATATTTTAGGGGCTGGCTCTGTGGCGCAGCGGGTTAACGCCCTGGCCTGAAGTGCCAGCATCCCTTATGGGCACCGATTCTGGTCCCGGCTGCTCCTCTTCCAATCTAGCTCTCTGCTATGGCCTGGGAAAGCAGTAGAAGATGGCCCAAGTCCTTGGGCCCCTGCACCCACATGGGAGACCCGGAAGAAGCTCCTGGCTTCAGATTGGCGCAGCTCCGGCAGTTGCGGCCAATAGGGGAGTGAACCATCGGACAGAAGACCTCCCTCTCTCTCTCTGCCTCTCCTACTCTCTATGCATAACTCTGACTTTCAAATAAATAAATAACTCTTTAAAAAATAGTATTTTAAATTTTAGTAGTATCTCTTGAAGTATAAAATTCTCAACTTTTTTAGAGATTTATTTATTCATTTGCAAGTCAGAGTTACACAGAGAGAGAAGGAGAGGCAGAGAGGGAGAGAGAGAGAGAAGGAGAGAGGTCTTCCTTGGGGGTTCACTCCCCAACTGACTGCAATGGCCGGAGCTGTGCTGATCTGAAGCCAGGAGCCAGGAGCTTCTGCTGGGTCTCCCACACAGGTGCAGGGGCCCAAGCACTTGGGCCATTCTCCACTGCTTTCCCAGGCCATACAGAGAGTTGGATCAGAAGTGGAGCAGCTGGGACTCGAACCGGCGCCCATATGGATTGCTGGCACTGAAGATGGCTCCTTACCTGACATGCCACAGCACCAGCCCCCAAATTCTCAATTTTGATGAAGTCCAATTAATCAATTTTTCCTTGTACATGTATAGAGTATGCTTTAAGGGTCATGTCTAAGAGGTTTAAGACAAACTCCTGATCATGAATATTTTCTTTACATGCTTTCTCCTAAAATTTGATAACTTAAGCTCTTAGATTTTGGCCTAAGATACATCTTTTAGTTAACTTTTTTGGTATGGTGTAAGGTATGGTCTAATTCATTCCTTTAACTAAGGTTATCCAATAGTTCCAGCATGATTTGTTGCATGAACTGTCCTTTCCCCTTTGAATTGCTTTGCTATTTCTTTTAAAAATCAATTAACCACAAATATAATTACTTATTTCTGAATTCTTTATGCCAGGACTGTAGTGTTTGACTACTGCATTTTTATGGTAAGGCTAGAAATTAGGAAATAAACATTCTCCAATTTTGTTATCCTCTTAAAAAATTCTGGGCCCTTTGGATTTCCATACACATTTCAGGATAATCTTGTCAATTTCTACAAATCCTGTTTGGATTTTTATATGGATTGCAATGAATCTGTATAATAATTTGAGGGAGAACTGTCATTCTAACAATAATGAATCTTTTAATCTATGAACATGGATAGTTTTTCACTTACCTAGATCTTCCTTAATTTCTTTCAGTAGTCTTGTAGTTTCCAATGTACATATCTCACACTTTTTTTTATTAAATTCATTCCTAAATACTTTACTATGTTCAGTGATACTAGGAATTAGATTGTTTTCTTAATTTCAGATTGCTGCTTCTATATGGAAAAACAACTGATTTTTAAACTATTGATCTTGTGCCCAGGAACCTTGCAGAGCTCAGTTTTTTGGTTCTAGCATTTTTTGGTGGTGGCAGGGTTGGGAGGACTCTAGGATTTTCTATAGATGGGATACTGACATTAGAGAATGGAGTTAGTTTTATTTCTTCTTTCCTTTAGATGTCTTATTTTTTTTTCCTTATTGAACTGGCTCAATACAATATTGAAAGCAAGTAGTGAAACCAGACATTTCCCCTTTATTCACATTTTAGGCAGAAGTTTTCGGTCTTTCACCATCAAGTATGATGCTGATACTAGGTTATTTGTAGATACTAATAACTTTTTTTAAAATATTTGACAGGTAGAGTTATAGACAGTGAGAGAGACAGAGAGAAAGGTCTTCCTTCCCAAAGGTTCACTCCCAAATGGCTGCTATGGCTGGCACTGCACCGATCTGAAGCTAGGAGCCAGGCGCTTCCTCCTGGTCTCCCATGCGGGTACAGGGCCCAAGCACCCATCTTCCACTGCCTTCCTGGGCCACAGCAGAGAGCTGGACTGCAAGAGGAGCAACCGGGATTAGAACCCGGAGCCCATATGGGATGACGGTGCCACAAGCGGAGGATTAACCTAGTGAGCCACGGTGCCGGCCCCAATACTAATAACTTTTATCAATAAGGAGCTTTACTTTATTTCTAGTTTGTTGAGATTTCTTACCATGAGTGGATATTGTATTTTGTTAAATGCTTTTTCTGCTTCTATTAAGATAATTATGTAGTTTTTGTCTTTTATCATTATGATGTGTTACCTTGATTTTCAATTGTTAAGCCAACCTTGCATTCCTGCGCAATTAATTGATCATTGTGTATAATTAAAGGTACACATTATTGGATTCAGTTTGTTAAAGATTTATTTATTATTTGAAAGGTAGAGAGAGAAAGAGAGGTCTTCCATTTGCTGGTTCACTCCCCAAATGGCCTCAATGGCAGGAGCTGTGCCAATCCAAAGCCAGGAGCCTGGAGTTTCTTCCAGGTCTCCCATGTGAGTGTAGGAGCCCAAGCACTTGGGCCACCTGCTGCTGCTTTCCCAGACACCTTAGCAGGGAGCTGGATCAGAAGCATAGCAGCCTGGACTCAAATTGGTGCCCGTATGGGATACTGGCACTGCATGGGACAGCTTTACTTGCTATGCCACAATGTTGTCCCCCTGTTAATATTTTTTTAAATAACTGTGCATTTATGTTTAAGGGTTATTATAGTTTTATTATCTTTGTTTTTGAAATCAGTAAAATATTGGTTTCGTACATCTACGGATATGTGTAAGTAGAATTTGCAATGTTGTAATTTCTGCATTTATTAAAAAGTTTCTTTTTCCTCCATGAAACAAGCTTCACTTGTTACTTTTAAAGCAGAAATAAGACCTTTGAAGGGGGTGTGGCCGTCATTTAGTCAGTGTTCCATCCGGGAGCCTGTCCAGGGTCCTCCATTCACACTATTTGTCTGTCTCACAGACATGAAGAGAGACAGATGGCATGCCAGGACCAAGTGCTTCTGGGTCAAACGGCTCCACTCACTATAGACCGGAGAGGACCGGTTTCTCTTTTGCAGCTCAGAGAGTTTGACAATTTTTGGTGAGCAGCCATTGACCATTGTCACAATCCTCTATCGTAGCCCCTTGAGATTCGGAGAAGAAATGTGCTAATGATACATGGATATTTGTAGCTAATCAAGCTGGCTTCAATCATCAAAGTGTTGCCAGATGTCAGAGCAACGTCAATTGTCAGAAGCACCTGTCTTGACCTGGTGTTTGGGCAGAGCTCATTATCTAGCCAATGTTGCACTCATGTATAACCCTAATGTTTGCTGTGACCATGGCTGATATGGGTTATCCTTCAATGTATGAAATGTAAAGAACAATTGTAATTATAATTGTAATTACAATTCTATTTGAATGTATCATTTGTATCTATTTGTAATTACAAATCTATTTGAGGCTCCTTTTGGATAAAGAGACATCTAAATGCAACAGGAAAAAATTACTTCTTTTCAAACCATTCTCTAAACTACTTGCCTCCTCTGAAATCAAAACCAAATCATGTCAGCTTGAGACTCGCTGGTTCTCATCTTCAACGCTACACTTACATGTCCCCTTTTCTACAATGTGCGACCCATACTCGCCAAGTGCCTGCCACGCAGATCACATGTGCTATTTCATGTACACTTTTTTTTTTTTTAAGATTTATTTATTTGAGAGGTGGGGTTACAGAGAGAGAATGGGAGATACAGAAAAAGAGAGAGAGAGAGAGAGAATTATCTTCCATCTGCTGGTTCACTCTCCACATGGCTGCAATGGCTGGGGCTGGGTCAGGCCAAAGCCAGGAGCTTTTCCCAGGCCATTAGCAGGAAGCTGGATCAGAAGGGGAGCAGCTAGAACTCCAACTGGCGACCATATGGGATGCCAGAGCTGACACCAGCAGCTTAACCCATCATGCCACAGTACCCCCCCATCTTTTATTTTATTTTATTTTTTTAAGATTTATTTATTGACTTGAAAGGCAGAGTTAGAGAGAGGGAAGGAGAAACAGCTGATTCACTCCCCATGTGGCTGCAACGGTTGGGACTGGGCCAGGCCAAAGCCAGGATTCTGGGACTCCATCCGGGTCTCCCATGTGGGTGGTAGGGACCCAAGCACTTGGGCTATCTCCCACTGCTGTTCCAGGCACATTAGCAGGGAGCTGGATGGGAAGTAGAGCAGCAGTGACGTGTGCCAGTGCTCATACGTGATGCCAGTGTCGCAGGCGGCAGCTTAACCTGCTGTGCTGCAATGCTGGACCCAGCATTTCCTCTGTATACAACATCGTGGAGTGGGTATTTTAGGGATGTGGAAACTGAGGCTCAGAGTGTCAGGAAATGTGTCAGCGTGATCACTTTCATTAATGAACAGCACAGTGTAGTTCAAGCAGTGACAGGAGGAGCCCAAAGCCCACGCTGTGCTGCGCCATGTGGCCACTGTCCTGGCTCCCCAGGCGCAGATGTGGCACAGCGTTCTTGGGGACACGCTCCCGTCTCCCACAGCCTCCACGCGGCTTGCTCCCAATTGCCTGGGTTGGGGGGTTGGGCAGGGGTGCCAGAACCGTGTTGCTTTCTCTTCCTCTTCCTTGCACTTCCCACTGTTCATTGAATGTTGAAATAGACGACTGGATGAGAACAATTACACTTCCCGGAATTTTGAGCAAAGCTCAGATTCGAAGTTGGAAGGAAACCAGGAATTTATTTAATTCAAACTTCTCTGTTTACTGCCACACACAGATACTGAACATCTAAGAGGGACATGATTTTCCCAGTCAGATGGTGACGGGCCAGCCAAATACAGTCATCCGATTCCATGGCTCTCTCACAGTCCGCTTCAGAGGCTTCCAGGCTGATGCCGCTCTTCAGGTGGTAAGTTACATAACAGCAACAAAAAGGCAAAGAGAAGGTTCTGAGGGATTCAAGTGATGGAAGAAAACATCCCAGAGGGGAAAAACTCCAGCGACAGGGGCTTCATGACTGATATTCAATACTCTTCATCACTGCTTTTGGAAAACATCTTTCCGAAGGATTGGAATCAACTCTTAGCCCCTTCTTAGGCACCGAATCAAACCAAATACCTGGCTCTGTGATGCTGAACTAAGAACCTGGGCACTGAGCCACAGACTTCACCCGAGGTATGCAGGCCTGTTGCGTCTGCACAGACTGAATGAGGTGTCCTCTTACGCATTTCACAGCTCTGCTGTTGCTCTGTAGGATGGGATGCTATCGATCAACAATGAAAATAATCCCGTCCTCTCCCTTAACCCCTCCTGCCGGCTGTGCTTTCCAGCCAGACCTGATCTGCCAACTGTGCTGTCACCAACGCCTTCCCAGAGCTCACCTGACCGGCCTGCCCCTGACTGTGGTGTTTCCTTCCTCTGGACCCAACCCCCACTCTGGCAAGACTCGCCTATTGTCAGGTCGTTAAGAAAATAAAGCTGTCTCTCTCCAAATGTTTGAAAGTTTATGATTTTGTTTCAGTGTGGTGATTCGTGCCCACAGGGTTTTCCTTTCTTTGGCCTTTGGTCAATGGAGAGCTTCCACACCACACTCACAGAATCTCACCTTCTTCTTGCTTCTCCCTGGTCTTCCACAACAGAGCAACCCACTTCGATATCTTCAATGATTTCCTCTTTCCATGCAAGGTACATTCTCCATTCTCTCTCTCTCTCTCTCTCTCTTTTTTTTTTTTTTTTTTTTTTTTTTTTTGACAGGCAGAGTGGACAGTGAGAGAGAGAGACAGAGAGAGAGGTCTTCCTTTTCTGATGGTTCACCCCCCAAAGGCCGCTGCAGCCAGTGCGCTACGGCCAGTGCACGGCGCTGATCTGAAGCCAGGAGCCAGGTGCTTCTCCTGGTCTCCCATGGGGTGCAGGGCCCAAGCACCTGGGCCATCCTCCACTGCCTTCCCGGGCCACAGCAGAGAGCTGGCCTGGAAGAGGGGCAACCGGGACAGAATCCAGCGCCCCGACCGGGACTAGAACCGGGGTGCCGGCGCTGCAGGCAGAGGATTAGCCTACTGAGCCATGGCACCGGCCATACAAGATACATTTTCAGCATAATCACCTTGTGTTACTAGGCATTGTTATTTTTATTGATTTTTTTCTCTTTCACATTTTGCTATAGGCTAACCAAACCCTGATAATATTTTTAGTCTTACAGTATTTTCACAAAATGCTTCCTTTCCCCAAACTCTTTTCCCTCACTTTTCCTAAATAATTTATTTGAAAAGGGTGATGGATCAAGACAGAAATAAGAAAATGGCATCTACCCGTTGACTATATAGCCCTGAAAAAAACACCTCAAAACTCTACAGCCCTTGTGAAATGTGTTTCTGTGTTTGATACAGCTTGTTTTGACTGGAAATACCTTGTACAGAAATTACATTTAACAGGATGACATGTGCAGGGTCAGGGAAATCATTGGGACATGGGAGACAGTTATGAGTTTGCACAGATTTTTTTCCTAGTCTGCTATACGCATTGAAAACATTTATATTGGGGCCGGTGTTGTGGCACAGCAGGTTAAGTTGTTGCCTGCAATGCCAGCATCCCACATGAGCACCTGTTCCACTTCTGATCCAGCTCTCTGCTAATGAAACTGGGAAAGCAACAGAAGATGGCCCAAGTTCTTGGGCCCCTGCCACCACATGGGAGACACAGAGTTCCTGGTTCTTGGCTTCTGCCTGGCCCAATCCCAGCCATAATAGTCTTTTGGGGAATGGACCAGCTGATGGAAGATATTTCTCGCTCTCTCACTCTGCCTTTTTTTTTTTTTTTTTTTTACTTAGTTATTTGTATCTGAAAGTCAGAGTTACAGAGAGAGTGGAGAGGCAGAGAAAGAGAAAGAGAGAGAGAGAGGTCTTCCATCCAATGGTTTACTCCCCAATTGGCCGCAATGGCCGGAGCTGTGCCAATCCAAAGTCAGGAGCCAGGAGCTTCTTCTGGGCCTCCCACGTGGGTGCAGGGTCCCAAGGACTTGGGCCATCTTCTACTGCTTTCCCAGGCCATAGCAGAGAACTGGATCAGAAGTGGAGCAGCTGGCTTGTGGGCACTGTAGGCAGTGGCTCCACCTGCTACACCACAGTGCTGGCCCTTCATGCTGACTTTCAAATAAACAATAAAAATCTTTAATGGGCTGGTGTGGTGGTGTAGCAGGTAAAGCCACTGCCTGCAGTGCTGGTATCCCATATGGGCACTGATTTGAGTCCTGGCTGCTCTACTTCTGATCCAGCTCCCTGCTAATGTGCCTGGGGAAATTACAGGATGGCGTAAGTGCTTGGGCCCCTGCATCTGTGTGGGAGACCTGGAAAAAGCTCCTGGTTCCTGACTTCAGCCTGGCTCAGCCCCGGCTTTTGCAGCCATTTGGGGAGTGAACCAGCATATGTAATCTCTCTCTCTCTCTCTTTGTCTCTCCTGCTCTCTCTGTAACTCTGCCTTTCATAAATATATAGATCTTTTTAAAAAGATCTATAAATAAATAGATCTTTTTAAAAATAAATAGTTTAAAAAAGAATTCTTATTCTTATTGTCCACGTGCTATACTGTAAATTTCCCAAATGCTAAATATTTCTGTTTGTAGCTGGTTATATTTATATAAGGTTTACTTTAGTTTTCAATTATTTCTTGAATGTTAGAGTACTTACTACTCCCAAGTGAGTGAATTTACTCCAGACCAGTTACTTCCTGGGCCTGGCTGGCCAATATGGAAGCCATCACTTATGTGACAACTGAGCACTTCAAATGTGACTAATCCAAACTGACATACTTTCTATGTAAAATATACCTTGAATTTCAAAGACTTGCTATGAAAGAAAGTAAAAACATCAATAATTTTCATATTGAATACATGTTGAAATGCTGATATTTTGGATATATTGAGTTAAATTTTAAAAATAAATAGCTGAGGATTTTTTTTAAAATTGTATAAAACTCACTATGAGGAAATGAAAAATTTCATATCTACCCTACCCAGTGGTTTGCATTGTGTTTCTCACAGATTGTTGACCTTCATTGTTCACTGAAGAGTAAATGAATGTATAGATGGATGAATGCCAAGGGCTATACTTTTTTGAGTGAGAAAAATGGAAGGACAGAGAGAGAGTGTGTGTATGAGAGCAAGAGAGCTCTCTCCCCTGGATCTGCTGGTTCACTCCCCAAACGCCCACCACAGCTGGGACTGGGCCAGGCTGAAGCCAGAAGCTGGGAACTCAACTCCGGTCTCCCATGGGATTGGCAGGAACCTAATCATTGCTGCCTCCCAGGATCTGCACTGGTGGGAGTCTGGGAGAGGGAGCAGAGCTGAGAATCAAATCCAAGCACTCACCTATGGGATGTGGGCATCTAAACTGCAGGCCAAATGCCTGCCACTATTTTCTTTCTTTGAGGGCAGCTCTAGCCTACCCAGGAAAGAATCAAACTTAGGGTTTGATGGAAACTTATATAACTCAACCCATTCTGATTTTGCAATTGAGAATACTGAGGCCCAGAGAAACGCCATGCCTTGAAGTGTTATCCATTGAATGAAGACAGGGGAGCAGGGGTTGATTCAATCCCAGCATCCCTCGGCCATCATCATTGGAAAATGCCTTGATGAGGATACCAGAAGTAATCCCTGGGACTCTAGAGGCTCCTCTACCCAGCTAGCTCCCTATTTCATTTCTATTTCAGCCATTGTGGTCTCAAAGAATTCAATTTTTATAACTGAACAGAACTATCCAGGACAAACACCCCAGACTAAGCCATGGTCTCATCCTGGAGTGACTGAGCTCACCTGGGCAGGGAGGTCCAGAAAGCTTACTCTGGGACAATGGGCCATTGTGACATCATCAGTGGTGGTCTTGGGTAGTTTCCCATTGCTGGCCCTCCAGTCTCAGCTGCTACTGCCAAGTCCATTCCTCTACCATGAGTGTGGAGCAGCTAAAATCAACAGATCCACATGTACCTTGAGGTGACAGACTGGCTCTGGTGAATATTCTGTTTCTATATAGATGGTGACCCACTGGAATATTGCTTTTGTTGCTTCTTTTGAAAAAAGATAATGAGGCCCAATTTTCTAGGGACAACCCCTGAGGTTGACTTCTTTGTCTTTCTTTTTTTAAGATTTAATTTATTTGAAAGGCAGAATTACAGAGAGGCACAGGCAGAGAGAGAGAGAAAGAGAGGTCTTCCATCGCTGGTTCACTCTCCAAATGGCTGCAGTGGCCAGAGCTGAGCTGATCTGAAGCCAGGAGCCAGGAGCTTCTTCCCGGTCTTCCACATGGGTGCTGGGGCCCAAGGCCTTGGGCCATTTTCTACGGCTTTTCCAGGACATCAGCAGAGAGCTGGATAGGAAGTGGAGCAGCAGGGACTCAAATTGGCGCCCATATGGAATGCTGGCACTGCAGGCAGTGCCTTTACCTGCTTTGCCACAGCACTGGCCTCAACTCCTTTGTCTTCATTAAGGATTCCTCTTTTTTTTTTTTTTTTAATTTTTTTTAGGATTCCTCTTTTTTAAAAAAATTTATTTATTTGAAAGGCAGAGTTACAAAGAGAGGGAAAGAGAGAGAGAGAGAGGTCTTCTACCTGCTGGTTCACTCCCTCAAATAGCTGCAATAGCCAGCTTGGGCCAGGCTGAAGCCAGGAACCAGGAACTCCATCCAGGTCTTCCACGTGAGTGGCAAAGGCCCAAGTACTTGAGCCACCTTCCACTGTCTTCCCAGGCACATTAGCGGGGAGCTGGATTGGAAGCTTGGCAGCCAAGACTCAAATCAGTGCTCTGATATGGTATACCAGTGCTGCGGGTCGTGGCTTCACCTCCTGAGCCACAGCATCTGCCCCGAGGGTTCCTAGCCAAAGCATTCAGAGTCTGGAGTAAAGAGTCCTGAAAGACTCTTACTTCTAACCCCAACACTGGTGAGTCCAGTGTGAACTTGGGTCTATGCTTCTCTTACTAGATGTCTTTGTGGCCACACGAGGGCTCATGTCTGACCTACAGGCCCAATCCTGTCTGCTTCAGCCTTTAAAACATTGTTATAATCTGGGTTGATAAGATCTAAATGTCATGTTTTACTCAAACTAAAATAGGCTGTGTCAGTCAATCTCATTTACTCTTACATAGTTATAAATAGGTAAGTTTGAATTTGAGAGGCACATTTATGTAAATGTTGGGCAAACCTGAGTCCACCCAGGTTAAGTGTGGGAGGGCGGCGGCGGCTGCACATCCCAGACTAGCGCTTTTGAACCATCACTATGCGCACACAGCCATCCTGCAGACTTAATTTTAGCTCGATGAACTACCAGAAATGTTAGCAAGCTCCTTTTCAGACTTCTGCTCTTTCTCTCTGCTAAAGACGGATTCTAAGACTATGGAATGCTTAGTTTTATATGTTTCTTTAAACAGACCTGCAATTATTTTATCAGTGAGTGTTGTTCATCCTAAAATGAATTTTTAAGTTTTTCTTGCAACAACATTATTTTCAAATAATTGGATGTTTTACCTTGAAATACCACAAATCTACAAATATTCTGTATTTTAATGTGTACATAGCATTAGATGTACAGTGAATGTGGGGGGGCAAGGGAGAGAGGAAAGAAACAGGATAGCAGATTTCAGCTAGATATTTCCATATATCTTATTACTGTATTAAGACTAATATAGAAAATAATCTTTAGAAATTCTGTACTTGAGACAGCTCAAAGCCTTAACTTAAATATTTGAAGTCTCATATCAAAATGTAATATGAATTTTTTACTAAGCATTGTTTTGATAATCAAATATTATAATTTATGCTTTAACTTCAGGACCCGTTTTTCCATTTTAAAAACAATCAGGAAAATTTTAACAAATATGTTTCCCTCACTAATGATGACTAAGTAATAATTTGCTATTTCACATTCAGTACTGTAGCTAGGAAATGTGGTAATGGGTACAGTTGCTACTACATTTACCATCTGACCATATGGTATAACACACATCTGCCAAGGAGAACAGACGATTCCATTACAATGACGAACGATACAGGCAGATCTTGAGACAGATCTGTAGACATCAGTTAGATATCTCCTTTCATTTACCCACCGAGTGCTGTGTTGCATATATACACATAACTCATGATGTCAGGCACTTGCTTTGACACTGAAAACTGCAGGATATGTGCATTCAGATCTCTGGCCTGGAGCAGTGGTCTGGCTGAGGAGATGGCCATGTAGGTAAATGATTATCATATGACATCATAAGAATACTAGAAGTATAAACAAGCCAAACTGCTGGAACCCAGGGATGAGTCAGGACACACCAGGAAGACGGTCTATGAGTTGATTATTAAGGTCTTGGTAGAACAGACAGTGTGGTGATTAAGAGAACAGACTCTGTAGCCAGACTATTTGGGTTTAAATCTCAGCTCTACTGCTTATTTGCTATGGAAACTTAGTTATGTTACTCAATCTCTCTGCTTCAGTTTTGTCCTTAGAACAGGCATACTAAGGAGGCATAGCGGACAGGGGTTGAAGTGGGGATTATGAGTTTGTATGTGTCATAGCATGATAACATGGGAAGCCCTTGGTCAGTGCCAGGGAGAACAGGATGAGACAAAGGAAGGACATACGAAGGCGTATGGCAGACTTGGCTTGGTAAAAGGGAAACGTGTGCACCTACGTCAAGGGTAGTGGGGAAGGGCAAGGGGAGAGCAAAGACCGGGGAGACCCAAAAAGGCTCAGGCAAAGACCGACCTTGGGGAACTCTGAGGAGCAAATTCCAGAAAGACCACTCTGCACAAAGAGCAGAGGCTGAAGATTAGTTAAGAAGCTACTGATAGGCTGGCGCTGCACTAACTAGGCTAATCCTCCGCCTAGTGGCGCCGGCACACCGGGTTCTAGTCCAGGTCAGAGCGCCAGATTCTGTCCCAGTTGCTCCTCTTCCAGGCCAGCTCTCTGCTGTGGCCCGGAGTGCAGTGGAGGATGGCCCAAGTGCTTGGGCCCTGCACTCGCATGGGAGACCAGGAGAAGCACCTGGCTCCTGCCATCGGATCAGCGCATTGTGCCGGCTGCAGTGGCCATTGGAGGGTGAACCAACGGCAAAAAAAGGAAGACCTCTCTCTCTCTCTCTCACTGTCCACTCTGCCTGTCAAAAAAAAAAAAAAAAAAAAAAAAAAAAGAGATGACACAGAGAGGCTGGCATTGTGGCCCAGTGGGTTAAGCTGCCACTCGGGATGCTGACATCCCATATGAGTGTCCTCGCTGCTCTAATTCCGATCCAGCTTCCTGCTAATGGGCCTAGGACAGCAGCAGAGAACACGGCCCAACTGGTTGGACCCCTGCCCCCATTAGGAGACCCAGATGGAGTTCCAGGAATTTGGCTTTAGCCTGGCCATTGTGGTCATTTGGAAAGTGAACCATTCAGATGGAAGATCTGTGCCTTCCCCCACCCCCACCCCTCATCCTGCCTTTCAAATAAATACATCTTAAAAAGAGCCGACATAGAAAGAGTTGTGGACAATACAGAGATTTCTAGTTTGGATGGTTTGGTGACAAGGCAGAGGAAAAGGAGGTTGAGAGTATGATTTTGGACTTTGTTACGCTTGATGGGCCTGTGGGACAACCAGAACTAGTGTTCAGGCTTCCTCAGGGCAGGGATGGTAGTTGACATTGTGGGAACATGACAGCGTGACACAAGTTGTATACAGGAAGATATTCAGGGCTGGTTCTGGAAAGCCCAACATTTAAGAGTCAGAGACTAGAGCCAGCCAAGGAGAGTGGTCAGAGAGGAAAGAGGAGAGGTGCAGAAAGTGGAGTTATGGAAAGTGTGGACTCCTAAGGAGAAAGTGTTCAGACGTAGACAGGAAAGCAAGCAGAATGAAAACGAAGACACGTCCTTGCAGCTGGCAGTCAGAAAAAAGAGCTTAGGAGAAAAGCTGTTACTTCAACGAGATATGGCAAGTAAGTTTCAGCATGCTGGATGTTAGCTAATATTTCCGCCAAATGCTGGGTGAACTCCTGGAGAGCACTCATGGATGTGGTCCAGTTTCAGACTTGTAGCAGGAGGCAGGTCCAGGCTGTCCTGTCTCCCCAGACTAGTAAGGAACTTGCCACATGAGTGAACACCCATTACAAGTCTGCAGAGAGAATGGCTGGCCACATGACCTGTGGCAGCCAGGGGTCTGGGAGTTCCCACCACAAGGTCAAGGCTTGGAGAGTTAGGAGGCCCCAGGAGTTGCTAAGAAGGCTTGTTGTTCTCACAGGAACTGCGGAGTCTGAGTTGCAGGGCTGATCTGCTAGTTGAGCCTGTGCTGAGGGGATGATGGTGACAGTGGATCTACTAAGGCTAGGCTTGTTCCAATATGTTTGCAAGCACCTGGCCCACTCTCAGATGCGATTTTTCGGGGTTTTGGTTTATTACTTCCTTCATGTGTGCAGATGTCTTACCTCCCCAACTGGAGAACACATTTCTTAAGGGCACGAACCCTCTAAACAAGTCTTTTGCAGTCAGAACACATAGTTGTCCAGTTGGTGTGCAGCTCCGAATCCTGGCACTGCCCCACCTCGTCAGACCTAGAACAAGCGGGCAGGTCAAGCTTGGACTGTGCACCTGCCGTGACGTCACCCCTTAGGGCAAAAAAAAAATGTCCGGTGGCCACTTCCTAAAACTTAACCACGAAGGCTAAACCGAGGGGACATTTAGAGCGAGCAGTAGGCAGGCAGGTGCTGACGTGCCTGGGGCCTGGACCCTCAGTTCTCGCTGGGAATCAGGGGCTGTCCCGCGGGTCTCCCTGCGCCGTCCTAAAGGGCACTGCAGCTCTCACGGGGCTAAGCTAAGGTCTCCCCCGGCACGTCCACGTGGGGCAGCGGTGCAGTCAGGCTACCGGCGCTGCAGGAACACAGAGAACATGAGGGCAGAGGTGATTTCTCCCTTTTCCTCTCTCTGGCAGCGATGGGCAGGGGTGGTTGGACCCGCTCTCATGCCTCAGCCGGCCCTTTGAGGGGTTCCCCGCCGCTCGTCTCCTCCGAGCCGGCGTGGACACTGCCGGCCGGGCGCCCGCCAGCGGAAGGAGGCGCGCAGGAAGCGGAGGTGGGGTGTCCCGGCGCCCCCAGCCCGCCGCTCCGGTCCGCGGGCGCCGCGGGAGGATGGCGCGCGCTCCGGGCGTGCGTAGCCGCCCCCACTCCGCCGCGCCCCCCGCCCCGGGGGACCCCCGAGCCCGGGGGAAGCCCCGCGCCGGGCGCCCTGCGCCCGCCCCCGTCCCTCCGCCTCCCCGAGGCCCGGGGCTGCCTCCTCGGGCCGCGCCGGGGCCGCCCCGCACTGCGCATGAGCGGGAGCCCGGCGAGCCCGTGAGAGGAGCCGCCGCCGCCGCCGCCGTCCATTCGCTGCGGAGCCGGAGGAGGAGGGGAGAGGCCTGGAGGACACCAACATGGTGAGGCACTGCGGCCGCCCGCCCGCCCGCCCCGCCGGCTGGGGGCCGGCGCTGCCGCGCACCCCCGCCCGGCCGCCCTGCGCCCCGCGGCGCCCCCGGCGCCCCGAGCCTGGGCCCGCGGCCTCCGTCCCGCTCCCGGGCGGGGGCTCTCCTCCCCGCCTCTCCCTTCCTCCTTCGCCCCTTCCCGCCCAGGCGCCGCCGCTACGCGAGAGCCGAGGAGGCGGAGCGGAGCCGGGCCTAGTCGGGAGCCCTGGGGAGTTTGGGGCGCGGGGAGCGGCCCCGGTGCCCTTCTCCCGGTGCGGCCCGGGTGGGGGAGGCGTTGGGGCGGGGGGAGGGGAGGGGGCAACGGCCCTGCCCCTGCCCGGCCCCCTCGCCGGCTCCATTGTGTCTGGCCGGGAACGGGGGTCCGGGGTTCCGGGTGAGGAGCTCCCCCCGCCCCGGAGCCGGGCTTCCCCCCTGCGCCCGGCCGGGAGGAGGCGAGACTTTCCCGGCGCTGCGCTCGCTGCTCCGCTCCCTGCTCCAACACCCCGCGAGTCTCCCGGGCAGTTCTGCCTGGGGCGGGGTATGAGCCCTTTTCCTTTCTCCATCACCTCTCGGTGCGTCCCCTGCTTTTGGAAGATGAGAGTTTTGGCTGGCCAGTTGGTGGAGGTTATATTTACCTCTCTCCTGAAAACATGGGAGGCTGCTGAGCTGGGGGGAGGGGGTACGGAAGTGCAACCTGTTCTCATTTCATAAAATTAGGGAAATCAGACTTGCTACCCTTTGAGCACTTATTTTATTTGCTTTGGGTGGGAGGAGTAATTGCTTTATTAGAGCAGTTAAGGACTATTTGTGATTTTTTAAAAAACAGTTTATGAAGTTACTCTCCTCTTGTATTTTGTTTTGTGGGGGGGAAAAAAAACCCAAAGTCCTCCAAAACTTGAAGACCCTTGTAGTGAAGTCCTTTGCTTCGGTTAATTATGGACTTAACTGTCGGGCACTCTTTGTTTTTCAGAGCGATGTTTGGTGTTGTACAGGCTGAGCATGAGTTGAATTCCATGCAGGTTACTGTATGAATAGCAGACATGATAGAGTTGTCCTTTGGCTGCAGGGGAGCATAAAGGCCTCTTTGAGGAGGGCGTATGTGTGTGCCTGTGTTAAAGGCATGCTCCACAGTGTCTTTGTTGTTTTTAGAGGATTGTTTTCCGTGCATGATACTTACCTAGCCCCAGCTTCAACTTGGCAGTGTTTTGGGGTCATGTATGGGTATGTGGTTTAGTTTGCCGCATATTCAAGATTTCTGATCTCTGGGACAGTCTGAAAACTTAGACTTGGTAGGAGAACTTTGCTGTCAAGCGAGGTTAATGTTTGGATTGATACCACAGTGTTCAGAGGTCCACCCGGGAGTTTAGTTTTCTTCCTTAAATATTTAGACGGTCATAGGCATTGCTCCTGAAAGTCTGCAGACTGTTGGCATTTTGTGAGTATTGGTAAGCTTGAGAAAATGAAATGTAGTTCCCTGGTAAGCACCCACGAGAGCACTGAGGGCCTTGCTGCTCAGCCTCTGGGTCAGTGTGGCCCCAAAGACTCAGCTTCCCCATATAATCTTCACCTCGTCAAAGAGTTCAGGATTCAGGGGAGTCACAGGACAGTTCAGCCTGGGCCGGAGCTTGTAGGCTTCTCTCCTTTGGTTAGTATTAAATTAGCCAGTGTTGGACCTTTGCCATAACTCATGTTGTTGTACCAGTGGTGACAAGATATCATTAATTTAAAACTTTGTGTGGCAGAACTCAGTTGGTGTCATCACTCTTGTCTCGGTATGCTCTTGTTTACAAACTCAACCTGGGCCTTAAGAGAAGTTAGGCCATAAGCATTTTACAGTTGTTTCATTGTAAACTTAACAGTTGCTTCTGGATACAACTTTTGGGATGATGTTAGTTTTTTGGTTTGCAGCTCATGCTATATCTGGAGTACACAGTTAATGTCAGTTCTAGGACAGACTTCAATGATGGACTGTATGAGGTATTTTGTAGGTTATTGAGTTAACCTATCTCAAACACAGGCCAAAAATGGCTCCTGAACTAGGCAATGTTAATTTGCCAATCTTTTAAAAAGTTTTCAAAACTTCTGAGTTGTTTTATTTGTAAGGGGACAGAATTGGGTTTGTTGATTGCTAAAGTGTCATCCAGCTTAAAATGTCCATGATTCTAATGACTTTTATTAAGTGTCTGAGAAGTGTGTGTAGACTGTTGTAACCTACCGGTTTGGTTTTGTTTTGACTGGTAGCATCATTAGACTTTGTAGACCTGAGGGGGCCTCAGAGATCATCTCATTTACTCCTTTCCCCCTTTTCAGAAGATATTAGGGTCAAGGTCTTGAGATTCAAGTTTGCAAGATTGTTGCAGAACTGAAACGATTTTCTTCTCATCTCCCATTTTCCCTAGTATTTGCGGTACATGTAAACCTTTGAACACGGGTGAAGTCTGGAGGGCTTGAAAACTGCATTTGCAGTTAAGTTATGTTACTCAGACAGAGGTGATCTCAAGTATCAGGAGTGACTGCTAAATAATCAAAATTAACATGATTCATGATGTTAATCACTATTTTTAATGCCGTTTTGAAAATGTGTGGACTTTGAAATGTAAGAGTGTATGTTCAACAAATGCCAGAATTCAGAAATTCAAACAAATGCAGGCCTGTTCAAGGTTGTCTTAGAACTTGTTGCATATTCTTTTGTGTATCCACAAGTTACTTATAGGTGGGTCTAATTCATCTCAGCATTTGGTAAGCATTCCTCTGTGCCAGACACTGTTCTAGGCACTGGAAAGATATTTAATACTGAATAGACAAAAGTCCCTGCTCTAGGGAAGGTTACATTTGACTAGGGAGAGACAAACAATAAACATAGTATGTAATTTTCTTCCTTAGAATCTCAGAAAGTGTTAAGTGCTATGGGAAAAGAAAGTGTTGAGGAAGGGGATGACGAATGCTGGGGCACAGTGGAAGTGGGGTTGCAAAAATGGGGTCTGCACCGCTGTGGAGATGGATTTTGAATGCATTAGATGATGAGGGCATCAGCCTGCAGAAGTGTGGTGGTGGAAGTTTCAGGACCTGTGAGAGCAGTGTAGCTGGAGCACTCCTGTTCTCTGTGTGGTGGGGGTGGGGCATTGGAACTGCTGAGGTCTGAGTGGCGGAAAGTGGGGACAGGCAAAGGGAGGCATTGTTTGGGTATTGGATTTTTACTTCCAGGAGAAATGGGAAGCCATGAAAGGATTCTGAGTGGTGTGATAGACCTTGGATCATTTGTCCCTATTATAATATTAGAGATAACTTAAAAATGGTTTTTAATTTATTTGAAAGGCAGAGAAAGAGAAAGTAAACTCCCATCCACTGATTCACCCTCAGATGTCCATAATGGTTGGGGCTGGGCTGGGCTGGGCCCTGACTAGTCAGGAGCCAGGAAGTCAGTCAGAGTCTCCCACAAGGGTGACATGAAACCAGTTACCTGAGACATCACTGCTTTCTCCAAGGGTCTATGTTAGCAGGAAGCTGGAATCTGGTCTGAGGTGGGGACTGAAGCTTCCTGCTCTGATAGGGAGTGTGGCCATGTTAATGCTACAATGTTTTAAGATTTGTTTTAGGGACCAGCATAGCGGTGTAGAGGGTTAAGCTGCTGTCTGCAGTGCCGGCATTTCATATGGGCGCCGGTTTGAGTCCTGGATGTTCCACATCCAGCTCCCTGCTAATGTGCCTGGGAAAGCAGCAGAGGATGGCCCAAGTGCTTGGGCCCCTGTCACCCACACGGAAGACCTGGAAGAAGCTCCTGGCTTCAGCCTGGCCCAGCCTCAGCCGTTGTGGCCATTTGGGGAGTGAACCAGCTGATGGAAAATCTCTTTCTCTCCTCTCTCTGTAACTCTGCCTTTCAAATAAATAAGATCCTTAAAAGTTTTTTTATTTATTTGAAAGGCAGAGTTACAGAGAAAGGTAGAGACAGGGAGGGAGGGAGAAGAGGGAAGTGAGAGGAGAGGGAAGAGAGGGGGGAGAGAGAGAGGAGAGAAAGATATTGATCTTCTGTTTGCTGGTTCACTCCCCAAATGGCCAAAATGGCCAGAGCTGGGCCAGGCCAAAGCCAGGAGCCTGGAACTCCATATCTCCCAGGTGGGTGGCAGGGGCCCATGTATTTGGACCCATATTTCACTCTTTTCTCAGATGCATTAGTAAGGAGCTGGATTGGAAGCGGAGCAACCAGGACTAGAACCAGCGCTCATGGGATGCCATCACAGGTGGTGGCTTAACCCACTGCACCATGCCAACCCCTAGATAATTATTTTTTAAGACAATACTCAGAGTTTTCTTTATCATGTAGCTTCTGGGTACAGACTTCATTCTGTTTAAGATGACTATCTAATGTTCAATAAAAACTAGTTGGCCACCAAGTTTATCTAGTCATGCTAAAGTTAATAAAGACAACACAAACCCTCTCAGATTGTTAAATATGTTCTGGTGGTTTTTTAGTGTAGTTTAATGACTGTAAGCATAAAACCAGGCCTTTGAGGAGGAGAAGGGAAATTACCATTTATTGAGAACATATTTTGTACTTGTCAGACAATTCACAACCATTGTATTTAATCCCTGTTGTCACTTGTGAAATAGGCATTAGTACGGTCTCCTTTTAGTGCATCTGAAAATGGACCTTTAGTGGTTCTAAATAATTTGGCGAAGGTCTATGGCTGCTGGTACGGCAGAGCAGGGGTTAGAACCTGGTCTCTGTTCCACGTTTATTCCTCCTTTTTACAATCCCCCCCCTTCCTTTTTTTTTTCTAAACCAAGCGAACACCCTTTCAGTATATGTATAATCTTTCATAAGTTTCACTCTGCTTCCTTGTCATATTGAATAGTGACCTAGTAGTTTCTATATCAAGTCAAATGATCTGATACAAATGTTAAGTAATTGAAAACTGAAAGTCTTGTGGAACATACAGTAAAAAAATTGGAAGTAAAATTAACTCTGTAGATGAGGGCTTTTTTTTTTTTTTAAGTTTTAAAAGAGTAGAGCTCATTTGAGCTGAGTGGCCCTTTGGACACGGTTTCATAGATTGGTCCAGGCATAAGGAATATCAGGGAAACGGTCCCTTTTTAAATGTCTGTATGTGTTGTTCGGGTTGTCTAGTCTTAGCCATGATGTCTGATGAGAATGGTTCTGAGAAGTCATCTGCTTTGTGAACAGGAAAGTGCTCTAGAATAGGCAGCAGACTGTTAGGTTTTCCTAGCTGCTTCAGGTGTATCCCCCACCTAAGAAAGCAAACAGAAGCGGGAAATGCCGCTAACATTGTGGCATCTGTTGAGTTTGCTTTATATGGTTCGTACCTGACCACTCAGAGTGATCAGGCTGCTTAACTGCATTGTAAACTTTTTAAAATAGAATTACTTTTAAATAGTTCTTTTCTAAAGATTTGTAATCAGTTATACTTTTGAATTCTCAACACTTAGCACAGAGACAAGTTGCTGAAATACATGGCTTGTTCCCTTGTTATACTCTGGTGTTTCCATTTTAATAAACATTTAAAATGTGTATTATTTATAGGATTCTAATATTTCTGCATTTTTAAGGATCATTCTCTTTGTGAATTGCATGGCTGTTGAATATTAGCTTTTTTTAAAAAAAAAGATTTATTTTATTTATTTGAAAGAGTTACAGAGAGACAGACAGAGAGGTCTTCCATCCACTGGTTCACTCCCCAAATGGCCGCAAAGGACAGAGCCGATGAAAGCCAGGAGCCAGGAGCTTCTTCTGGGCCTCCCGTGTGAGTTCAGGGGCCCAAGTCCTTGGGCAATCCTCTGCTGCCTTCCCAAGTGCATCGTGGAGATCATGGAGGCTGAAAGATCTACAAAGACTTAAATGAGATTTCGAAGTTCCACGGTTAACTTAAAACAACAGCTAACAGGGGCCGGCACTGTGGTGTAGCAGGTTAAAGCCCCAGCCTGCAGCACCAACATTCCATATGAGCACCAGTTCAAGGCCCAGCTGCTTCACTTCCAATCCAGCTCCCTGCTAATGTGCCTGGGAAGGCATCAGAGGATGGCACAAGTCCTTGGGCCTATGCACCTACGTGGGAGACCCGGAAGCAGCTCCTGGCTCCTAGCTTCGGATCAGCTCAGCTCTGGCTGTTGCAGCCATTTGGGGAATGAACTAGTGGATGGAAGACCTCTCTTTCTCTCTTTCTCTGTCTCTCCCTCTCTCTGTATCTCTGCCTTTCAAATAAATAAATCTTTTTTTAAACAAAGATTTATTTATTTGAAAGAAAATCATCTTCATCTGCTGGTTTACTTTCCAAGTGGCCACAACGGCCAGGGCTAGGCTAGTCGCAAGCCAGGGGCTTCTTCTGGTCTCCACTTTTTCCCAGGCCATTAGCACAGAGCTAGATGGGGAGTGGAGCAGCTGGGACATGAACCGGCAGTATATGGGATGCTGCATCTCAGGCGGCAGCTTTACCAGCTATGCCACAATGCTGGCCCCAGTCATCTTTTGAACAATCTAGTAATTCTGAGAGGTGTTGAGGAGGAAAATTCCTGTTAATGCAACACTTTTAATGTTCCTGTGAGGAAAATTCTAAAAAACCAGTTTGAATCATATAGGTATTCTTCCTGAAAAAAAAATTGTTTTAAAGATTTATTGGGGCCGGTGTTGTGGCACAGCTGGTTAAAGCCCCAGCCTGCAGCACCAGCATTCCATATGGGCGCCGGTTCTGATTCAGCTCTCTGCTATGGCCTGGGAAAGCAGTAGAGGGTGGTCCAACTCCTTGGGCCCCTGAACCCGCGTGGGAGACCCGGAAGAAGCTCCTGGCTCGTGGCTTCAGATCAGCTCAGCTCTGGCCGTTGTGGTCATTTGGGGAGTGAACCAGTGGAATGGAAGACCCCTCTCTCTCTGTGGCTCTACCTCTCTCTGTAACTCTTTCAGATAAAATAAAATAATTCTTAAAAAAAAAAAAAGATTTATGTATTTATTTGAAAGGCAACGTTACAAAACCCGGGGAGAGGCAGAGAGATCTTTATCCATGAGTTCACTCTCCAAGTGACCACAACCAGCTGGAGCCAGGAGCAGCTTCCTGTTCTATGTGAGCCATCTTTCACTGCTTTCCTACGCGATTAGCAGGGACTTCAACCTGCAGGTTAACCCACTGCACCACAACACTGGCCCCTGAAATTTTTTTTAATGGATTGCCATTATGTGATATATATCATTGTGTGCAGTAATTAAGTAGCATATTATTCCACATTTAACTCAATAAGTAGTTTAGTGCATCTTAATGAAGTGTCAACCTTTGAAAAATTTTTTTTGAGAGAGCCACAGGTTCCATCCACTGGTTCACTCACCAAATGCCCACCACAGCTTGGAGGTGGGGAGATGGGGGCCAAAGCTGGGACTTGGGAACTCAATCCAGGTCTCCAGATGGGTCCCAGGAACCCTACTTCAGCCATCACCACTGCCTCCCATGGGGCAGATACATTAGCTGGAAGCCAGAATGGGGAGCTAGGGCCAGGAACTGAACTCAGGTACTCTATTGGGATAGTTAGTCTGAAGGCCCCCTTCCAAGGAGAGTTAATTTATTCAAAGGGCTGGACATTAAAAATGAATATCAAGAAGTACAGGCTTAACCCTAAATTGTTATTCAAAGCTGTAGATTATAATCTAAAAGAATACTATGAGGATTTTGTTTCCCTTGTAATTTAGAATTTGCATGTCCTTGTATTATCTGGACAGAACCTTTCAGGCCTTTTCATTAGGAAGGAAAACCCTTTTAGTGTGCCCTGATTTTTCTACTTCTGTACATTTAAAGCTATAAATTTTAGCCATCTTTTTTTTTTTTTCTTAAAGATATTTACTTATTTGAAAGGCAGAGTTAGAGAGGAAGAGATCTTCCATCCACTGGGTCATTCCCCAAATGGCTGCAACTGCCAGGGCTGGGCCAAGCCGAAGCCAGGAGCCAGGAGCTTCATCCAGATCTCCCACTTGGGTGCAGGGGCCCAAGGACTTGGGCCATCTTCTACTGCTTTCCCAGGCCACAGCAGAGAGCTGTTTCGAAGTGGAGCAGCCATGCCCATATGGGATGCTGGCACCGGCATTGCAGGCAGCAGCTTTATCCGCTAGTCCACAGTGCTGGCTCCTAGCCATCTGTTTTAAAAATAGAATGTGACAGGACTATAAACATTTTCTTCCTGTTACCTTACTTGTCTTAAACATAACCTATCGGAGAAGGCATCGTGGTGTAGTTGGCATCCCATATGGGCACCTGTTCATGTTGCCACTACTCCACTTCTGATCCAGCTCCCTGCTAATGGCCTGGGAAAGTGGCAGAAGAAGGCCCAAGTGCTTGGGCCCCTGCCACCCTCAAGAGAGACCTGAATAAAGCTCCTAGCTGCTGGCTTTGGCCTAGCCCAGCACCAGGGAGTGAACTAGTGGATAGAAGGTATCTTTCTCTCTGTGACTCTGACTTTTAAATAAATCAGTCCTTAAAAAACAAAACAAAACAAAAAAAAACCAAAACAAAAAAACTATGCATTTCTCTTCTCCCACCCAAAAAGAACTCTGCAGAGATGGCCCAATGGCCCATCCCTAAATTAGCCTTTTTGTTAGATTGTGTGGGAGTGCTTAGTGGGGAACTTTTAGATCTGAAGCAAATTGTTTACATTTGAAAGGAGAAAGGTCAGTTAACTGCTTACCTAACTTCTCCATAAAGATAGTTGGAAAAATGCATCCCCCCCCATGCATAGGTAATAGTTAGAGGCTGCACTTTTGCCCTTTGTTTCCACTTTCACTTCAAAAGACACTGTAGCATGAATGGAAAGACTACATGCCTTGAACCTGGCACCAGGCTTTGGTTCCTAGCTCTGCTACTTTTTGGATAAGTAGATAAATTGTGCTTGTTTTCCTCATTGGTGAATGGGATCAATGATACCGTCTTGTAGGATTGTTTAAATAATTAAATACCTAGTTCAGTGCTTGGTACCCAGTAGGAGCTGAAATAAATGTGATCTGTTAGTAAATTTACATTTTCTCTGGAGTGTTCCTCATTCCTTTGTGGATTTGTGTGGGGTCCCTACTCTGTTAGTTACAGTTCTGAGAGTTTAACCGAAATTAATTCATGTAACCAGAATACCATGTTTGCAGATGAAGAAATTGAAACGGAGAGATTAAGTAATTTTCCCAAAGTTGCACAGCAATTAAGAGGCATCGATCTGATTAGAATCCTGCCAATCTGGTTTGAGTCTGCCTTTTTTTTTTTTTTTTTTTTTTTGACAGGCAGAGTGGACAGAGAGAGACAGAGAGAAAGGTCTTCCTTTTCTGTTGGTTCACCCCCAAATGGCCTTTTAAGAAGACCTGCTCCTACCTAGATTCTTAGCCTGGCTTTCCTGCAGTAAGACTTTGTCCCCTCAGTGAGTCTTGTCTGGAGTAGGTAGTCTCGTTAGTTGATGTTAATTGATTTTTCCTATCCTCTTGGCTTCAGACCCACAGTCTGTGGATGGGAAGGCCTTTTGTAGGTGAGTGGTTTTGCATATTGATAATACTGGTCAGTGTCTGCTGAGTACTGTTTATCATATACTGGGCTAGAAGTAGCTCTGCTGAGTTGAAAGTGAAGGAAGTCGTGAGAATTAGGGGTGATCATGAGAGTATTTTGATTTTTTTAAAAGTAGATTTATTTGTTTGAAAGGCAGAGATACAGAGAGAGAAGGGGAGAGAGAGAGAGATCTTCCATCCGCTGTTTTACTCCTTAAATGGCCGCAACACCCAGAGCAGGTCAGGCCAAAGCTGAGAGCCAGGAGCTTCTTTTGGGTCTCCCATGTGGGGGCAGGAGACCAAGGGCTTGGGCTATCTTCCAGTGCTTTCCTGGGTGCATTGAGATTTGGAATGAAAGGAGAGCAGCTGAGACTTGAACTTGCTCTCATATGGGATGTTGGCAGAGCAGGTGGAGATTTAACCTATGCCACAGTGCTGGCCCCTAGAGTATTTTGATTTTTAAAACATTGACTTTTGTGAGCTAGATTCATTAAATCCTGAGATAACTAGAGTTGAGCTAGCAAATAAATCCCTTTAAAAATGTAAAGGCCTAAATAAGTATTTGTTTCTTTATGGAGTTAGGACTGAAACTTAAGGGTAAGATGATGAAAATTCAGGATTATAGAATTAATGAAATGGACCTTGATGTTTTACTTTTAAGAATATCGCTCATTAAAATGATTTGTATTTGAAATTGTTAGTATTTAATTGCTGGAAAGTCATTTTCCATGTTTTGGTTTTTGGAGGGAGGTATGCAGAATAGGAAGACTTCTTCACTTGGTTACTGTTTCTTACAGCAGGGCTTTTCCAGCACCCCTCCCTCTGTTCACAGCCCTAGAAGGTTCAGTCACCATGCTGGGAAGGTTCCACAGTAAGAGTTCTTGACTGACACTTGGTTACATTTTAAGTTCTGTGTTTCCTTCAGTGCTTTTTTTTTTCCCCAGGTAAATTATTCTTTAAATGTGATTCTTAAGTTTCTTGAGTGAAAAAAATGCAAACATGTGATACCCTGATCATTTTTATTTAGGAAACCTAAGAAGATAAGTGCATATTACAAGAGCTGATGTTTCCCCATCTCCCTTTTTTGCTAGAATTAAAAATAATCAAAGTATATCTAATGTTTTATACATTTTCCGTACCCAGCCACCTTTGCATTTCCTTGAAAATTGGATACTGTCTAGATTGTTTTAATGCTTGAATACTGAAGATTGTGTTGCCTAATCTTAAGTGACAAGTCCAATTTGTTCCCTTTAATACATATTAAAGTAAAGGGCATATACTACTTTTGAGTGCTGAATCATTGTAACTGTCACATGTTTTTGTTCTTGTTAAGATCCCCACTGGGTTTGTAGTAGAAATAGGGAAAAATCCATCTGCTTTTTCTTCCACTTTAGTCTTCAATCTACCTTCTCCTCCCTTATAAAATAAATCTAATCTGATTAGTCATCCCTTTTCTCTTCCTTAAACTGATAACATTGAAACCTGTGATACTATTCTCTCACAGTTAGAACTTCTAGCCCTGGTGTGCCATCATGACCTCGGAAGAGGGCAGGTGCATGTATCCCATGCCAGCTTCTCTCTTGCACAGCCAACCCTTCAGACTGCAGAAGTGTCCATATCCTTTCTGCTAGGGAAATGATTGTTAAAATTTATTCTAGGCATAGAGAGCTGACAGCAAAACAGCAGGCGTGCAGGAAGTGGAGGGTACTTATCAGACTTTGCAAGGATGTAGTTGCCTATAACCACTTAGCCTGGCTGGAACCATACTATCAGTTCTTTGCATGGCATCACTCATTAGCCTTCAGGGTGTGGGAAATGAGTAACTGCAACCCTTTTTCTTAAAATACTTGTATGTTGATACTGACCCATATACTGGAAATTTATATGTAAATCAGCAAAGATAGCTTACATTTACATGTATCATTGTACATATATATTTATGTGCACGTTATTTATTATATATACTTTTCATATAAGATTTATGACATGTAATTATTTAATATGTTATTTGCATGAGTAAGACAGTTTTTAAGTTTTTTCTCTCCAGTTTTTCAATACTTAAATCATTAAAAGAGTTAACAGGTCTTTTTGGCTTGCAAAAGTGACTTTAGCTGTTTTTTCCTTCCATTCTTCAACAAAAGTGATTAAAGCTGTAGGGAACAGAGTGCTGGATTTGGTGGTATATGCTAAAACCCCAAAATAAACCTGATTGTTTTGTTGTCTGTGTCTTTTAGGAGAATGGGAGAAAAGTTATTCCAAGGAGTTACATCAGGTTTCATTAAAGAGTAATTTCCAGGATGTGACCTTGTAGTTGGTATACTTGCAGGCTCGTCTCCAAAACTGTGCAATGGTCACTGGTGGTCACAGCGACCCTTAGGTACCTCCCTATCTTCAGAGAAGGGTGAAACGCATCTGTTGAGTGTGCTGCTTCCCTCAAGGAAGAATTGCATATTGAGTTTTAGAGTAATTTTCAATCACATAAGTTGAAAGTTTGCTTGTTAACATTCAGTTAAACAGAAAATTAAATTAGGACAGTTACCTTTTTGGCATTTCATTTTATTGTGTGTTGTCTTTGAATCTCAAGGAGGGCATAGTTTTCAAGAGGGAAGACTCCTAGACATTAGGAGATGTGGCTTATGATAGGATAGGGCTTGTCTGATGTCCAGAGATGGTAGAGTTATTAATGAAGTAGCGGGGGATTAGTGAGTTGAATATAATTTCTCAATTTTAATGAGATTTTAATCTATAATCTAAATGATAACATATTTACAGAGAGAGCAAGAATGTGGCTGCAGAATAGACTCCAGTGAATAGATAGTTTTCATGCTGCAAAAGTTAGCATTGGTTTTCATATTTTTTTTTGCATGATGTTATTTTCACTCTGTGTCAAGTGGAATATTTTATCTTTGGTCATCTCTTTGCTGAACAATCTCAAAAAGCTTTATAAATATGTACAGTAAGCAGTGTGATTTATGGAGAGATTACTGAAGTTCAGATTTATGAACCATCTTTGTTCCTACCAAATTTCCACTGATAATAGCCTGGGTGATTTTAAAACAAATACCTTCCTTAATCTTCTTGGTCTGTTTCTACTGTCTAATCAAGAGTTGAAGGCTTGTGACCCCTGGGTTTAGGCCAGCCCAGGAGAGTCTGGGGTTTGCAGATATATTGCACAAGCCCTGGAATACTGTATCTGTTACTGTGTACACTACTCAAAGGCTTCCTCCCCCACTTTATTTACCGTAGTAGCTCGGGAAGAATCCGAGTATTTTGCTTAGCAGGGGAGGAGGAAGTAACAGGGAGGCTGAGGTTGGATGGGAAGGCAGGGAGGTGTGGTCCTGGATGTACTGGGAGACCATGGAGGGAATACTTGCCTGTCTTATTTTGCTTTGGGTTTAAGTCCTGAGAAATGAATCCTTGTCAACATGGGTCAAATGAGAAGAGGTTATTACAGTACAAGGGTTGTTTGGAAACAGCAAAAATTTCTGCTAGGCTCATGCAAAGGGAAAGAGGTGATTCCTTGAGGAGAAAATCCTGAGAGCTTATGGCTCAAGTAGTTGGGTCACTCCCACCTACGTGGGAGACCTGAACTGAGTTTCTGACTTTGGCCCAGCCCAGCCCTCCTCACCATTGTTAGCATCTGGGGAGTAAAACAGTAGATGGGAGCAAGCTCTGTCCCTGCCCCTGGTTCTCACATTAAAGACAAAATTACCTCAGTAGAAAGGATAGGATACTCTTTCTGATGTGAGTGAAAACGTGAGGAAAATTCATTGATAATTGCCTTGAAATGTAAGACACTCATATTCTATTGCTTTCTCCCATTTGGTAAAAATAGCAAGAAAACAAAGTGGGTGGTGTGGGGAGAATGGCAACCTGTGGTGGGTATTATTAGGACTGTGACAAACACCTGTTAATCTGATTGTTGCCCAGGGTCATTTGACTGGCCAGATAATGTCACCTTCTCCACTGCTCCTGTGCATCCTGCTGGGAGCTTTGTGCTTGGTCAGGGTTTTGCAAGTAGCTGCCTTTGCTTTATAGAGCCTTTATACTCTTAGGATCCATTTTTAGGAGATATACAGGTGATTAAACTTCCTTTCCCTCTGCCCTCATTTGTTTACCAAAACTATACCTAATTTTGTGTTTCATATTTTCAAGAACTTTTTCTTTCTTCTGATTACCAGCATCAAAAATAAATCTTAAGGTAAAATGTTTGAATGTGCTTTATGGGTATTATAGTATTACTAAGAATGACTAGTCAGCCATATAGAAATACTTAGTTTTACATGATTTTACTTAGAGTTTCAGTTTATTTTCTGGTTTCAATAGAACAAGTTGAAATCATCGCAGAAGGATAAAGTTCGTCAGTTTATGATCTTCACACAATCTAGTGAAAAAACAGCAGTAAGTTGTCTGTCTCAAAATGACTGGAAGTTAGATGTTGCAACAGATAATTTTTTCCAAAATCCTGAACTTTATATACGAGAGAGTGTAAAAGGATCATTGGACAGAAAGAAGTTAGAGCAACTGTACAATAGATACAAAGGTGAGTGTTTGCTTGTAACTTTAAATGTTTTGAACCAGGTTTTCTGTTATGGGCTTGTGACAGATCAGATGCTCCCTAGTTCATGAATTGGGGGATTCGGGAGAGGCGTCCAGTTGACTTCTACAGTTTTCAGAATTATTTCAAGACATCTGAGTGGAAGAGAACTTTTCCTCTTTTCACTAAAATTTCTTCTTGGCCTCTTTATTTTTTCTCCCTTGTTTTTTTTTTTTTTTTTTCTTTCCCTTCTCCAGTATCCAATTTGAGAATGAGAGGTGGGGAAAGGATTATTTCTTCCCTTTTTCTATAAAATTAAGCTGAACCAGATTTTAAGAAAACCCACATAGTGACTTTTAAAAGTTATAAAATAGTACATGCTTTATAAAAAGTTAAACCAGGTACATAATAGGTGAATAAGAAGACATAAGTAGTTTCTCCACCTTTTCCTTATTTGTTCTCCTGAGGTAGACAGTAAAGCCTGGGTTGTGAATCCCTCCATGTCTTTTCTGTTTCTTCAGAAATATTTATACAACATTTCTTTCAAAAGTTTTCCAAAACTGGGATTTTACTAGGCGTAATTCAGGCTCCCAAATCAAAGGATGTGGATATTTACTATTGCTAGAGATACTGCCAGATTACTTTCAGAAAGGTGTTATTAATCATATTTGACGGTAGAAGATCTTGCCTCTGTCTCTTTGTATTTGTCACTTTTAAATTTTTGCTCATCTGATAAGTAAATATTGATTTTTTTTTTCTTGAAACAATAGTTGTTTATGTTGTTTGGATTAGGATTGAATTGGTAGTTTATAGTTTTTCTGATACCCTTAAGAAGTGATTGCTCTAATAAAATGAACTTTGTCTTAAGAAAAAGAAAATTCTATATGTAATAATGTTAAATTAGAATTCCTATTTAAGCAAAATATGAATACGTTGAGTGATAATCCTTTGTCCCTTTAGAGGAGTGTCTGAGTTTCTCAATGTGTATAACTATAGGACATTTTTCACATGAGTAAGTGGGACTTACAAATGAAGTGCCCGTCTGTATGTATGCTTTCTTGTATACTTCAGGAATGCTATTTAAGGAGCAAAGTGGCTTTAAATATCATATGGGCAATCTGTTATAGTAATACTGCATGTTTTTGGTATGTTGTAATTTTTGAAAATGGAACAAATAACATTACCTTTTCCAGTTTTAGGAATACAGACTAATAAAGTACGGGAGTACTTTAATTATGCATTGTTATTTTTAAAGATCCTCAAGATGAAAATAAAATTGGAATAGATGGAATACAGCAGTTCTGTGATGACCTGGCACTTGATCCAGCCAGCATTAGTGTGTTGATCATTGCATGGAAGTTCAGAGCAGCAACACAGTGCGAGTTCTCCAAACAGGAGTTCATGGACGGCATGACAGAATTAGGGTGAGTATGTAATTACCATAGGAAATTAGATACATTACCATGAGAATTACTGTGGAACTGAATTATGTCATTTGCATTTAAAATGTAACGACATTTCACAGGCCCACAAACATTGGTATAAATAGAAAGGGCTAACTTGCTAGTTCCCATGTTGTATAGATTTCAGGGTTTGTGAGATTATCTGTGCAACTGCTATAGCCTCTTCTATTTGCATTATACTTTTATTATTAGAGGTTTCTCAGGGAGATTCACTATACTAAAATAAAATTATGAATGAAAATTTAACATGGAAGAATTAAATGAGGAAGTTTGTAAGCTCTTTCCTAATGTGAGGCTGTGAACTCCAAAGTTTTAAAATTCTAAAATTTAAAAACTGGCATTAGAAGTTGCTGATTACTTTTTGTTTCACTTACATCATGATGGCTGATTTAGCTGCATGTCTTTGAATAATTAGATTGAAGAGGCATGGGTGGAGATTTTTTGCCTGTGACCTCTATTTTTTTTTAATGTGGCTGCAGAAGTATTGGGCTGTGGGTATACAGCAGTCTGCCCTTTCTGTTCTTAGTGCACCAGTAATGAAAAATATGAAGAAAGTTTTCAAGAGGTGCACTTGCCTACTTAAGTGGAGAGACCATGCTTTCCATTAGTTTGGAAGCGGGACATGTAATTAATCACAGTGTAAACAGTGTCTAATATGGTTGAAGCCAGTGATTATTCTGCTGAATACTATACATTTTTATCTATTTGTTGGAGCTTAATTTTGTAAGTTTGCATGTTGATATTCAAGGAGTTCTGTAGTTAACAGTAATGTTCCATTTCTTTAAAAAATGGTGATTTTTTCTGATGTAGTCACTCCAGATTTCCTCTTATCCCAGCTTACCCCATACAAGTTTTACTTTTTTGTGACTTCAGAGTCTTGTGATAAACCATAGTCTGGAAATATTAAATGGAAAATTGCAGAACTAAAACAATTCAGAAGTTTTAAATTTGTACCATTCTGAGTATCATGGTGAAATCTTGTAGTATTCTGCTTGTCCTGCTGGGGATGGGAATCATCCTTTTGTCAAGTGTACCCATACTGTATTTGCTGTCACCCATTAATCACTTAGCAGCTGTCTTGGGCTCACAGTGTCTGTGTTAAAGAAACCCTTGTTTACTTAAAAGTGGCCCCAAAGCAGAAGAGTAGTGATGTTGACAGTTTGGTAATGCCAAGAAGAAGCTATAAAGTGCTTCCTTTAAGTGAAGAAGTGAAAGTTCAACAAGATATTTTGAGAGAGATCCCGCTCACCTTTTATTATAATATATTGTTATAATTGCTTTATTTTATTCTTGTTCATCTCTTACTGTGCCTCACTTATAAACTAAATTTTTAACGTAGGTATGTATAGGAGAAAACATAGTATATAGAGGGTGTGGTATGCACTGTGTGTTCTACAGTGTATCCTCTGTTGATAAGTGGATGACTGTACCTGTTTATATTTATGTAAAGAAAATTCCTGATTAATTGATTTTTAGAAGTTATTCAAGGAAATCAATGTAACCTCTCTAAGGAATAAATAATTTATAGTACAAACGTTAACATTTTCCAAACTTCATTTTATAATGTAGATGTGACAGCATAGAAAAACTAAAGGCCCAGATACCCAAGATGGAACAAGAATTGAAAGAACCAGGACGATTTAAGGACTTTTACCAGTTTACATTTAATTTTGCAAAGAATCCAGGACAAAAAGGATTAGGTAAGAATATTTTAAAATTATGTTTGACTTTTCAAATATATTTAAGTGCATTGATAACATCACTTTGTAATAGAAAATTTATGTGTTTTAGCATAAAGTCATCATGAAAATACCAGTTATCCAAAAAAAAACCCAATGAGAAATAGAAATAATCAGAAAATACCATGCACATTGAATAATAGGGTTTCTCTGGGTAGTGTATTTGAATCACTTACCGATTTTATGATAGGTGCAATATAGAAAATAAATAGTTGTGCCCTACTTCTCCAAAGGAGAATGGTCTAATCCTTGCCCAGCTCCACACAGGGGAAATGACAGCATTGCTTTTGCATAAATTATGTAATACAAGTTTTAAAAAACTTCATCTCAGTATACTTACTTTTTAAAATCAGCCACAATGGCCCCCTTTTTTGATGCTTGACTTGAGATGTGTGAATGCTTTTGGTCCCCTGGAGAGTGGCCTGAGGTGTGGGGCAGCCAGGTCTTACCTGCACACTGACTTTGAGACCAGTTTAATAAAAATGCATGCGTTAAAATGGAAAAAAAATGGAAAAAAAAAGATAGTTGTTAAAATCCCTTGGACATGCATTTCTTTATGCATTCACTCATTTGTGATCCAGACGATATTTTAGAATCTTAGTATCTATTGAAATACCATGTAGGATTTATTTCTAATAAATTGATTCTTTTTAGTTATGATTTATTTAAAAATTATAAGAAAGCATGAAAAGGCATGACAGCCCGCCGCTGGCTCACCAGTCCCTCAGCTGCTGGGTGCCTCTCTGGGGGAGCCAGGTCCGTGGGGTAAAGCAAGAACCTGATGAGTCATGGAATAGGGAGGAACTGGTCAGGCACTCAGCCTTGGACAGAAGGGCTTAGCAGCAGCACCAGTTGATGCTTTGAAAGGATGGGTGGGCTGCAGGACCACTGGAATCAGGGCAGTTTCCAGGGTGGACATAATTTTGACTTGAGCCCAGCTCTGCTGAGCACTTTGATCAAAGCCATCTGCACCCCTCCTGGTTTCTCAACTGTAGATGAGAGGGTTGAGTGTGGGGGTGATAAGGCTGTAGAAGAGAGAAACCACATTGTCCTGTTGTGGGCTATGATAGGAACTAGGTGCCATGTATATGAACACCATGACACCATAAAAGAGTCCCACTATGGTGAGTGAGAGTCGCACATGGTGAATGCCTTGTTTCAGGCTACCTCTGAGTGCATGCATAGGATAGCACCCAAAATGTGACCATAGGGGGTGGCGATGAGGGAAAGCAGAAGTACGAGCATCAGCACCCCAGAAGTGCACAGTGCCAACTCGTAGGCAGAGGTGTCTACCCAAGAGAGCTTCAGCAGGACTGGCACCTCACAGAAGAAGTGGTCCATGATGTGGGAGGTACAGTAAGGGAGACGTAGAGTGATGGACGTGTGGATGCAGGCATTGAGTCCACCTGCTATCCAGGAGGCACCCACCATTAGCAGACACACCTGATGCCTCATGAGCACAGGATACTGCAAGGGATGGCACATAGCAGCTTAGCGATCATAGGACATGAGAGCCAGCAGGACACCCTCAGCCACACGCATCAATGTCAGGAAGAATATTTGAGCTGCACAACCCCCAAAGGAGATGGAAGCTTCTCCCTGTAGAAAGTCTGATACCATCTTGGGAATGATGACCAAGGGGAAGCTAGCATCCACAGGGAGAGCCGGCTGAGCAGAAGGTAGTCCATGGGAATCCACATGGATTAAGAAGAGTAGTGTTGCCCAGAAGGCACATGATAAACATAGCAACCAGCATGGAGAAGAGGGGCTGACGTGGCCCTGACTGACAAAGAGCCCTACCAGAATGAAGTCATTTACTTGCCTCGTGTTTGACACAAAAGACTTTAGCTAGAGGAAGAAGACCCGTGGCAAGATGCCTGAATGGGTACAGCAAATAATTTTTTTAGAGAGGAAGAAGTAAAGGTTTATTCATAAATTGTCTCTAGAAAATCCAAAAGAATTTATAATATACTAAAAGAAAAATTTGATTTAGAAAAGAATAATTTGATGAAAATATACATAAATTAAAAAAAATGAAAAAATTATTCACAATCTAATTATCCAGAAATAATCTCTAAACAGTTCAGATCAATCCCTTTGTACTAAATGTAATATACACATTTTTGCTTTTGGGACAGCTAGGGGGTATGGAAGTAAAAAACACAGTATAATTTATAAAGCTCCCTAAAAAGATTAGATAGATAGTATTAGATGATACAAAGTAATAGACAGAAATGAGTAAAAGCAGGAGTGATTGGGAAATGCTTTATGCCCAAGATGGGATGTAAACCTAAAGGACTTGGTGTTTGCTGTGCCAGGGAACATGGAAGGTACTGCAGTAAGAGGACAGTTGTGAATGAAGAGCTAAGCTAGCCTCAGAAACAAGCATGGCTTCTTTGTAGAAGAGAGAAGTTGAGACATTAAATTAGTAAGATGCAATAAGGCTAAATGACCATAGGCGTCTTTTTATTTTTATTTTTTTAAGATTTATCTATTTATCTGAAAGAGTTACACAGAGAAAGGAGAGGCGGGGGGGCAGAGTCTTCCATCCGTTGGTTCACTCCCCAGATGGCTGCAACAGCCAGAGCTGCGCCAATCCGAAGACGGGAGCCAGGAGCTTCTTCCAAGTCTCCCATGTGGGTGCAGGGGCCCAAGGACCTGGGCCATCTTCTATTGCTTTCCCAGGCCACAGCAGAGAGCTGGCTTGGAAATGGAGCAGCCAGGTCTCGAACTGGCGCCCATAAGGGATGCCAGTGTTTCAGGCCAGGGCGTTAACCCACTGCGCCACAGTGCCGGCCCCAGTAGGCATCTTTTTGAAAATGGGAAAGAAATGTTTGAACTTGTAGGAAGTGGGTACCCACAGAAGGTGCTGATGAAGGCAGTAACTTAAGTATCATGTGGGCTTTCTGTGTATCTGGTGACGTGCTAAAGCAATTTACATACACTGCCTTAATGTTGAACAATTTTATGAGCTGTTCATTCTCTGATTCAATAATTTACCACCTGCTGTGTGCTAGGTATGCAATAAGAAAGTGCTAGTCATTTTTTATCCTTAATTTGTAGATGAGGAAACAAGAAGGTTAAATAACTTTTGTCCAATGATGGAAGTCAGTTTTTGTTTTTGTTTTTGAAGCTGTGCTAGTTGGGGAATCTAACGTGACCTCTTGTACTATCCTTTTGTATATTTTAGATTACAGGGGGGAAAAGCCACTGAGAAGCAATTACATGGCCTAGCCTGTGGAAATGATTGAAAGCTAGAGAGGAAGGGACAAATGTAAATTTGTAATGGAGAATTTGCCTGTAGAGTGACTAAACATGACTGAATTTATTAAAGATTTACAAAATACCTGTGAAGCCATAGTCTAAATGAAGCCCCTTTTCCAGCTGATTATTTAATATAGGTTAGATTTTATTCTTAAAGGGAAACTCTTAATTTTGCAGGCAAAATTACCTAGGTTACCTAAGGATAGTTTCTCTATCTGTGCCCACAGTTAACTGGGTTATTATTCTAGTTTCTTCTTTCCTTGTCACAAATAAAAATCTGTTAAAGTCTAAGAATTTACATTGCAAGAATTATTTTGTGGTATTTATAAATGTAGCACAATATTTTCATAAGATTAAATAAGTGTTGTGAATATCAAATGTTAAAGAGACTTAAAACTTAACTAGTTTCTTAGCTATGTCCGTACCACTTACTGGAGCACCAAATAAATGCTATTTTTGGGCAAATGTATAGTTTGGATATTGAATCTTAGCTTTTATGTGGTGAAAATAAAAATATAGCTAGTGGATATAGTAATATGGTATATTGGAATTTCAGATTATAAAGCAAATTTGGAGAAAAAATCATGCAAAAGCATGTTTAAGAATTATGTATGTGTATTATCTGATAAGTCTTGTGCTTAAGGAAAATGTGTTGTGTAATGGCTGTAAGAGTTCTGTTTTGTAAGTTGAAGAGAATGCTGGAGATTGGTTGCACAGTCATCTGACTCTACCTAACACTGTTGAACTGTACATTTAGAAGAGGTTAAGATGGTAATAATCACAATGATACACCAGCCACAGAAAGTACGAAGTATAAACTCTAATAGTGGAATATGGACTTTAAAGTGTTAATTAAGAAAAAAATGTAAAGAAAGACAAATCTTAGTTTTCTCTCTATTTTTGTATTGGTGCTAGGCATCAAGAAATGCAATGACTAGTTAAAAAGAGAACAGTTCTCTTGACAATCTTTCTGAGTGTTCACAGGGCCCTTACACAAACATAATCACATAGAGAGATTTTCCATCCAATGCATAAAAGATGGAAAAGTGTTCACTCCCCAATGGCTGCAACAGTCAGGACTGGGCCAGGCTGAAGCCAAGAGCTCAGAACTCTGTCGGAGCGTCAGGGACCCAAGCACTTGGGCCATTCCCCACTACTTTCTTCAGGGAACTGGATCAGAAGTGGAGTGGCTGGGACTGGAACCAGCGCTCCAATATAGGAAGCTAGCATCAAAGGCCTTGTGTTAACATGCTGTGCCGCAGTGCTGAGTCCCTCCCCTGCCATTTCTGGTAGTCACCTAGATCTTAAATTTGAAAGGGGTTTTGTAAGTTCTCCATGAAATCTAGCCTACCCAGAGTAGCCTCCCTACCTGGTATTGATTGCATTTCTGCTTTAGAGCGTGCAGGGACTGGAACACATTTTTGGAAACTGTTCATTCATGTCACAGAATATTCTTACTTGTTGTCATTAAACAGTTCTTATTAAGCTAACGTTTTTATAATTTGTACATTGCTGTTATCCTCCAGTGCAACAAAGAAAATTTAACCCTTTAAAAATTGTGATCACCTTTTGTCCTTTTTCCCAGGCCAGCATTCCAGTTGTTTTAACTGTTCTTCATTTGAGGAAATACTGTTACTGTTTGCTCAGACATATTTTCCCTCTCTCTATTCCCTCAAAATAGAGCTCTTAAAACTGGCCATAATATTCCAAAAGGAGGATATTTAATATAGAACACTGTGGGTCTGTTACTTTTTGTGAGACTCTTCATTGTATTAATTTGGCCAAAGATTATATTAGTTCCTTAGCAACCATGTCATTTTAATGACCATACTGAACTTTCAAAAGATTTTTAAAATTTATTTGAAAGGTGAAGTTACAGAGGGAGTGGGGGAGGGAAAGGGACGGGGGAGAGAGAGAGAGAGAGAGAGAGAGAAAGAGAGGTCTTTCATTCACTGGTTCTCAAATGACCACAGTGGCTGGGGCTGGGCCAGGCCAAAAGGAGCCTGGAACTTTATCCTGGTCTTCCATGTAGGTAGCAGGTACACAAACACTAGGGCCGTCTTTTGCTGCTCCCCCCCCCCGGCATATTAGCAGGGAGTAAGATCAGAAATAGAGCAGTGGGGACTTGAGCTGGTGCTCATATGGGATGTTGGCATCACAGGCAGTAGCTTAACCATAATACCAGTCCCGCCACACTGAATTCTTCTTATCAGACTGCAGTCCACAGGTCACGTTCTTGTGAACCCCGGTTCAGGTAGACTCTTCAGTAGATTTCAAGAATTTTCACATATTATTTCTAATATTTAGAAGTAATTTTACAGTGTTTTAAAGAGCATTTTCATATGTATGATCTCATTTGGTTTTCATAATACTCTTTGACTAAGTAAATACTGTATTTGCATCTCCATCATGTAAATGAAGAAATTCATAGCAAGAGAGGCTGACTTAGAGTTTGCTGGAACTGGAGCTAGAACCCAGGTCTTAAAATTCCACATTCTGTGTTAGATTGTGTTGTGCTGAACAAGCCCATGTGGATAGCATTGGTGATCCCCATTCCATCCTTCCTAGTGGGTTGGCAGCATCTCCTCTCCTCAGGGGCTGTGTTTAGGTCTACTCTCAGTTCATATCTATTTTCGTTCTGTACTCACTGATTATCTTTTGTGAAATATCACATTCTTCCTATTGCATTTCCTTGAAAGAATGACATGGGATCATCTTTGTGTTTTCAATTTCACTATAATGGTTTACGTAAGATTCATTCTACAAGTATCTTCATCTTAGGCATTTAGGACTTGTTTCTCTTTCTCTGCATTTTCTTTCCATTTATTCTAATTGCTCTCTTGTTACCACTGAATATGTTCTTTTTTTATAATAAGATTTTATTTATGTTTTTGAGAGGTAGAGTTATAGATAGAGGGAGAGACAGAAAAAAGTCTTCCATCTCTGGTTCACTCCCCAAATGGCTACAATGGCTCAAGCTGGGCCAAGGAACTCAAGCAAGGAGCCAGGAGCTTCTTCTGGGTCTCCCACGCAGGTGCAGGGGCCCAAGCACTTGGACCATCTTCCACTGCTTTCCCAGGCCATAGCAGAGAGCTGGATCAGAAGTGGAGCAGCCTTCTTCCTCCCTACCTCGCCCTGGCCTCTTGCCAGGATGGGGCTGGCTGTAGCCTGGTGCCTCAGGGCACGTGGCCTTCAGGCTGCACACCCTAGGCTTCCTGGCCTAGATGCTCTTCCACATGGCTGGTTCTGGTACTCGGTATGAACCCAGATTTACCCCTCTCTCTTAGATAAATCTCTCATTCTCCTGTGCATCTTTTGCACTAAATAAAAGCTTAAAAAAAGAAGTGGAGCAGTCAGGACTTGAACTGGCACTCATATGGGATGCTGGTGTCTCAGGCAGAGGCTTTTAGCCTACTGTGCCACAGAGCTGGCTCCTGAGTATGTTCTTTTTCAATACTGCTTCAGAATCTAGAAATTTTTGAAGTTATTAGAAATAAATAATAATAGTAAGCACTCATGTTGTTTACCAGACACTGTTGTCAACTCTTCATGTATATTAGCTCATTTATTCCTTGCAACAATTCAGCGCGAGTAGGTCCTGTTATCTTCATTGTAAACTGAGTCACAGAAGTCACTCAGATGCCCAAGTTTGTGTAACTAGTAGTAGAGGAGAGGTTTAAGAGATTAAAATGCAATTTCTAGGGCTGGTGCCATTGCTTGGAGGTAAGCCTCTGCCTGCAGTACCAGCATCCCATATGTGCGCCAGTTGGAGTCCTGGCTTCTTCACTTCCAATCCAGTTCCCTGCTAATGTGCCTGGGAAAGGAGAGGAAGATGACCCAAGTGCTTGAGCCCCTAAACCCATATAGGAGACCTAGAAGAAGTTTCTGGCTTCCGATCGGCCCAGCTCCTGCCATCACAGCCATTTTAGAGAGTGAACCAGTGGATGGAAGAATTCTCCTTCTCTCTCTCTCTCTTTCTCTCTCTGTTTCTGTCTCTCCTCTTCTCTCTGTAATTTTGCCCTTCAAATAAATAAAAAATAAATCTTTAAAAAAATGCAAACTAAACCGAGAGGTAATTTAACATAGAATATTGTCAGTCCAGTATTTCTGTTTAAAGCATGGTTTTTCTTATACCTGTGGCAATTGACATTTTAACCTTATATATTTTAATCTTATGTGTTTTAAGCTCTTAATTATAACTTAAAATATTGATTGACTGCTTACTCTTCTGAGTATGGAGTCAGAAGCATCTTAAGTTTGTCTAGGAGAGTTTGCACTGTCTTCAAATATGTTATAATTTCTGAGTCTTAAAGAATGCTTATTTTCAAGGCCAAAAGAAAAAAAAAAAACATGGCAGATGGAGGGATTAGTTTAGTTCCTTAGAGGTAAGAGAACATCACACCTTTGAGTAACTGCAAGTAAGCCTGTTTGACTAGGAGTGTAGATTTTATGTGAAGGTAGTAGGAAATTATTGATGAGTTTTTTTAAAAAAGATTTGTTTATTTATTTGAAAGAGTTATAGACAGAGGGGGAGAGATGGAGAGGGAGGGAGAAAGACCTTCCGTCTGATGGGTCACTCCCCAGATGGCCGCAATGGCCACGGCTGGGCCCAGCAAAAGCCAAGGAGCCAGGAAGTTCATCTGGGTTTCCCATGTGGGTACAGGGGCCCAAACACTTGGGCCATCTCCACTGCTTTTCCCAGGCCGTTATCAGGGAGCTAGACAGAAAGTGGAGCAGCTGAGACAGGAACTAGCACCCACACAGGCAGGGGCTTTACCTGCTGTGTCACAACGCCAGCCACATTATTGAAAGATTTTGACATGAGTATGACACTGGATTCATGCCTGAAAATTACATCTCAAAACATTGTGGTCCTTTTTTTAAAGAATATTTATTTATTTGAAAGAGTTAGAGAGAAAAAAAATCTTCCATCTGCTGGATCACTCCCCAGATGACAACAATAGCTGGAGCTGGATCAGTCTGAAGCCAGGAGCCAGGAACTTCTTCCCTGTCCCCCACTTGGATCCAGGGGCCCATGTAGTTGGGCAGTCTTCTACTGCTTTCCTAGGCGCGTTAGCAGGGAGCTGGTTTGAAAGTGGAACAGCTAGGACTTGAACCAGTGCCCATATGAGATGCTGGTGCTACAGGTGGCTTTATCTGCCATGCCACAGCGCCGGCCCCACACTGTGGTCCTTTAAAGAGAGTGGAGGCAGGGCTAGAAGTTACAGAATTGTTGTAATGATTTAGGTAGAAAGAGTACCCTAACACAGGCATGCTAGTGGGGACAGAGAAGAGATAAAGTACTTGGAAGGTAAAATGAGACAGCTTGCACTGCATATGTATAATGAGGAAGAGAAGATGTCTTCTCCAGGAATTATCAATGCCTTTAGGAAACATTTAGAGATCTATAGGATTGTTTTTTGGTTGTCATTAATAACTGAGGGTTGGCTGGCGCTGTGGTGTAGCAGGTAAATCCACCACCTGCAGTGCTGGCATCCCATATGGGCTCTGATTCAGGTCCCAGCTGAACTTAAGTTTACTAAACTTAAGTCAGGCAGCTGTACGCCGAGTTAGTAAAGAACAGAAATAAACAGCCTGGAAGTAATATTGGGTCTAGAGCTTTAAAACTGCAAAGACTAAAATGGAGGTATAATTAGGAATTAATGTCATATTTCTAGTTTTCTTAAAACAGGATTTAAATGAGACTTTCAGATGTGTTTTCAGGAACAAATTGTACATAAAATTAGAGGACTCTGTGTACTATTCCAAGATTATCTACAAAATGAAGGAGAGAGAAGGTAACTAGTAAAGGAAATAAGAGATCCAAGAAGGATTTTTTTTTAAAGGTTTATTTTATTTATTTGAAAGACAGAGTTACAGAGAGAGGTAGAGACAGAGAGAAGTTCTCCATCCGCTGGTTCACTCCCCAAATGGCCGCAATAGCTGGAGCCGAGCCGATCTGAAGCCAGGAGCCAGGAGCTTCTTCCGGGTCTCCCATGTGGGTGCAGGGGCCCAAGCACCTGGGTCATCTTTCCCTACTTTCCCAGGCTATAGCAGAGAGCTGGATCAGAGGAGGAGCAGCTGGGACTAGAACCAGTGCCTATATGGGATGCCAGCGCTTCAGGCCAGGGCTTTAACCCACTGTGCCACAGCACAGCGCCGGCCCCACCAAGAAGGATTTTTTAAAGGTAGATGATAACTTGGGCTTTTTTTTTTTTTTTTTGTGGAGTGCAAAACACCAGAGAATAGGAAAAGTTGAGATGTAGAGAGAGAGGAAGGCTGGACAAGAATCCGTCAAGAGTGTGGATGATATTGGATCTAGAGTAGGGGAGTAAGTGGCTCATCCTTGAGTGGAAGAAAGAAGAGACACCTTTTCCACTGAGTTTAAAGGAAGATGATGGTGATGGATTTGAACGTAAGTATGTTCATATATGAAGTAATAGGAAGTTTGTTAAGTCAGCAGTTTTTGAATGTGTTCAGTGTGTTTCTCTCTGGTATGGGATTATGTATTCTCTATACTTGGAAAGGTTAAGGTCCAGTGACATGGGAGATTTTCTCCCTTATGGCCTATATATTTTTCTTTGAGATAGGAAATAAGATTATCTGCTTATAGAATTGGAGTAAGGGAGTTAAGGAAATTGAAAAGTCTTCCAGGAGAAATTGAAGAAGTGCCGTTTCTAGCAGTCAAAATGTTGAAGAACTTTGCCAAAGTTGTAGGATATTAACTTGGTGCCATTATTGTTGAAATGCTATTTTTCTCAGATTATTAAAGATTGTATTCATCTGGGGTTAGGATTTTTCAGAGCAGTTATAGCTGAAAGATAGGCAAAGGTGGCTGGCGCTGTGGCTCACTAGGCTAATCCTCTGCCTGCGACGCCGGCACCCCGGGTTCTAGTCCCGATTGGGGCGCCGGATTCTATCCTGGTTGCTCCTCTTCCAGGCCAGCTCTCTGCTGTGGCCTGGGAAGGCAGTGGAGGATGGCCCAAGTGCTTGGGCCTGCACCTGCATGGGAGACCAAGAGGAAGCATCTGGCTCCTGGCTTTGGATCGGTGCAGCGCACCAGCTGTGGCAGCCATTTGGGGGGTGAACCAATGGAAAGGAAGACCTTTCTCTGTCTCTTTCTCTCACTAACTCTGCCTGTCAAAAAAAATAATAAGAATAAATTAAAAAATTTTTAAAAAAAGATAGGCAAAGGAAAAGTTGTAAGTGGTTGTAGGAAGGGTTTGGTTGGAATAAGGCACCATGGAAAGAGAAGGAAGAACTCAGATTTTGATGATGTTTAAGAGTAGATATGGTGGGAATAGGAGGAAGAGCCACAATGATTAAGGATCAGTGTGAGATGTTGGATTTTAAAGCTTAAAAGTCAAAACACTTGGGAATGATCCAGAGATGAAGGTCTAAGATATGGTTGGTTTGGACCAGAGAGGAGGCAAGATCAGTGCTGACAGGTCACAGGGCTGTATGGCTTCTTACATGGCCATTGAAGGCCTTCAGGGTGATGTCAGAACTTGGGATCAAGACCGACTGGGGAAGAAGTGCCAGACACATCAGGGAATGTGGCAGGTTTGAACAGGAGCTTGTCAGATGTCAGATGAGAAGGGATAAAGTGACAGAGCAAGCTGGTGTGTGTTTCCAAGAAGGGAGAGAATAATGACCTGGAGGTAGTGGTAGCATTCCAAGGTGTCCGTGCTCCTGTAGGAGAGTGATTGTGAGCTGATGAGAGAACAGCATTGGACGTAGTGCCTAGCGGTAGAGCCAGCCTGGAAGGCAGCATCAGGGGGTTGAGGGCTCATCCTCTGCAAAAAGTTCAGGAGGGTGCATTGTGTTGCAGGTGGCATTCTGAGAGCACAGTAGGGTTAGGAAGGGAGGACAGATGGAGAACAAAATCAGGGGAAGCAAATCATAGTTATGGGGATTGGAATCATGGCACAGAAAGATACGGAACTGAGGTGTTTACATTTTTGGGTAACATATAGTATGATAGATAAGATTAACTGGCTTTAGCCTTGGCAACTCATGACAAGAGCCTAGGGTGATTACTGACGTTATAAACAAGAGTGTCATTTTGTTAAGTCAACAACAGGAGTCACTGTGCACTTACTCCTCATGTAGGATCTCTGTCCTAAATGTGCTGTACGTTGTGATTTAGTGCTATAACTAGTACTCAAACAGTACTTTATACTTTGTGTTTCTGTGTGGGTGCAAACTGTTGAAATCTTTACTTAATATATGCTAAATTGATCTTCTGTATATAAAGAGAATTGAAAATGAATCTTGATGTGAATGGAGAGGGAGAGGGAGCGGGAGAGGGGAGGGTTGCAGGTGGGAGGGAAGTTATGGGGAGGAAAAAGCCATTATAATCCATAAGCTGTACTTTGGAAATTTATATTCATTAAATAAAAGTTTAAAAAAAAAGACTAACTGGCTTCACAATTTTAATTGAATTTTGATAAAAGTTGTTGCACTACCTTCTTATTTAGAATCCCTAGGAGGATAGTGCCCATCGGAAGACAACTATGGTTAGGTGCTATATCATGTTAATAATCTATTGTATTGACCCTTCCTTACCTTTGCGCTTTCTTTAGATATAGCCACGCATTTGCATAGTTTTGCTGACGTCATTGATGAGGTTGTTGGATAGTATGGAATTGATAGTATAGTCATATTCTTGGAGAGATTTTCCTCCAGCTTCTTCTTTGATGCTTCATTGATGCTAAGGGAAATGATTGTTTAATCAGTTAACTTTTCACCATCGTGGTTTCAGGTTCTCTTTATGTGATAGGAAAATTTCTGTGTCATGAGAGAGGTATTAAACCTTTCTTCTGTCACTCTAAGAATTCTCATAAAAGAAAGTGAGATTCATTCTTAATGATTTATTAATACCCTTGCATGATTCTAGTGGTTGGATGTTTGGTTTTGTCAGTTAATCAGCATTAAGTGCACTCCTTTTTACTGTGTTTTAAAAATTGGGATAATACGGCTGGCGCCGTGGCTCACTAGGCTAATCCTCCACCTAGCGGCGCCGGCACACTGGGTTCTAGTCCCGGTTGGGGTGCCGGATTCTGTCCCGGTTGCCCCTCTTCCAGGCCAGCTCTCTGCTGTGGCCCGGGAAGGCAGTGGAGGATGGCCCAGGTGCTTGGGCCCTGCACCCCATGGGAGACCAGGAGAAGCACCTGGCTCCTGCCATCGGATCAGCACGGTGTGCAGGCCGCAGCGCGCCAGCCGTGGCAGCCATTGGAGGGTGAACCAACGGCAAAGGAAGACCTTTCTCTCTGTCTCTTTCTCCCACTATCCACTCTGCCTGTCAAAAAAAAAAAAAATTGGGATAATACTTGCTCATCTCTGTCTTTCTGACTTTCTTATGCTCCTTGGTTTATTAAACATAGTTTTTTTTTTTTTAAGATTTATTTATTTATTTGAAAGAGTTACAGAGAGAGGTAGAGACAGAGAGAGAGGTCTTCCATCTGCTGGTTCAGGCCCCAGATGGCTGCAGCAGCTGGAGCTGTGCCAATTCGAAGCCAGGATCCAGGAGCTTCTTCTGGGTCTCCCACGTGGGTGCAGGGGCCCAAGGCCTTGGGCCATCTTCTACTGCTTTCCCGGCAGAGAGCTGGATCAGAAGTGAAGTGCCCATATGGGATGCTGGCACTGCAGGCGGTGGCTTAACCCGCTATGCCACAGTGCTGGCATCAAATGTGGTTTTGAGATCACATCTAAAAGGATTTTTAAGTTACTTAGGGTATCATTTTCTTTGTCCTGGAGAGATCAGTTCACTCATGCAAGCTAGATACCTTCTTACCTTCTTGGATTCCTTGAAGGAGATCATAGTTCTTCTCTGTCGTATGAAAGGTGCGGTCTTTGTCAGGAGGCAGAGCTGCTGCTTTAACCTTCTCTGCTCCATGCCCAGTTCAAAGGCCATTTATGTTGTCTTTGGTAAACTTCATTTTTATTTAAGAGGCAGACAGGCAGAGATAGATACCGATAGAAAGACTGCCCCATCTGTTGGTTTACTACCCAGATGCCCACAAGAGCCTGGGAACTCAGTCTAGCCCTTAAGTGGGTGGCAGGAACCCAGTGATTTGAGCCATCACTACGATCTCCCAGGGTCTCCATTAGGAAACTGAGTCAGGAGTGGCACAAGGTACAAACTCAGGCACTCTGCTATAGGATGCAGGCCTCCAAATTAGCATCTTAACTACTAGGCTAAATGCCCATCCTGACAAACTTTAAAAATAATACCTAATGGACTGGCATTGTGGTGCAGCAGGTTAAGCTGCCACTTGCAACACTGGCATTCCATATTGGAGTTCCAGTTCAAGTCCTGATTGCTCTGCATTTGATCCAGCTCCCTGCTAATGCACCTGGGAAGGCAGCAGAAGGTGGCCTTGGACCCCTGCCACCCTCCCATCCATCTGTGGGAGGAGTTTCTCGCTCCTGATTTCAGCCTAGCCTACCCCGACTGTCACAGCCATTTGGGGGGGGTGAACCAGTGGATGGAGGATATCTTTCTCTCTGCCTCTTCCTCTTTCTAATAAATAAAATAAATCTTTTACAAAAATCTTACTTTAATTTTTAAAATAATATTCTTTATGGTTTCCTTGTGGTCAGGATCAGTCAGCCAATACCTTGAAACATAAGCTTCATTAGGATTGTGAGTAGAGTCCTTTGCATTCTGGCCTGTAGGTGTACATCATGATTCTCAAGTGGGAGCAATATCTGGAGACATTTTTGTTTGTCACCACTGGGGAAAAGTGAAGTGGCTACTGGCATCTAATGGGTAGAGGCCAAATATGCCACTAAATTTCCTAGAAAACAGGACTGGCATTGTGGTGTAGCACATTAAGCCTCTGCTTGTGATACCGGCATCCTATATGTGTGGCTGTTCAAGGCCTGGCTGCTCCACTTCCTATCCAGCTCCCTACTAGCACACCCGGGAAAGCAGCAGAAGATAGCCCAAGTCTTTTGGCCCCTGCACTCACAAGAGTCCTGGAAGAAGTTCCAGGCTTTTGGCTTTGGCCTGGCCGGTCCTGGATGTGGAGGCCATTGGGGGAGTGAACCAGTGTTGGAAGATCTCTCACTATCTCCCTCCCTCTCTCTGTGTCTCTTCTCTTTCTGTAACTCTGCCTTTCAAATCTTAAAATAAATAAATAAATAAAATTAAAAAATCCCTAGAATGATAGCTCCCAACAACAAAGAATTGTCTGATCCAAAATGTCAAAAGTGTTGAGGCTGAGAAACTCTGATGTGCATTAACATTTGATACTTATAAGAAGTCAGGTCTGCTTGACTGTATTATCTGATTTAAACTTTGAAACACCCCGGAGAGATAAGTGCTGTTAATATTTTTACTCTGAAGAGACTGGTCATTGATGAGGAGGCTGGACATAATGTAGGGAATTTTTAATACAGTAAGTATTCAGGAAACTTAATATTGTTCTTTCAAAAGGATTTCTTCCATCTTTTTCTTTTACAGGGACAAATGTTTGTAGCATTGAAATACTTAATGTATTTTTAATATTACAGATCTAGAAATGGCCATTGCCTACTGGAACTTAGTGCTTAATGGAAGATTTAAATTCTTAGACTTATGGAATAAATTTTTGTTGGTAAGTTCACATTTTCTACAGTTGCATGTTTTCTGTAAAATTCTACAGTGGTTAAAGATTAATGAACATATTTTAAAGCATGACTAATTCACCTCAGAGCATGTAATGGACATAGAATGAGGAATTTGATTATCACAAATTCATTGTACAGTTGTTTTGCATTCTTGTATTTAGCATTGTCTGGACAATTTTCTTCCAGCTCTTTTTAGTGATTTTAATATTTTTTTCATAGGAGCATCATAAACGATCGATACCAAAAGATACTTGGAATCTTCTTTTAGACTTCAGTACAATGATCGCAGATGACATGTCTAATTATGATGAAGAAGGTAATGAAAATTTTTGCCTTACTAGTTTTCTTTAAATAGCCTCTTTTTTTTTTTATCATTTTTTCCCTGAACTTCTTACCCACTTCTTTTTTTCTTAGAGTTGGATTTCTGTCTTCTGAATGTATGAATTGCTTTCATCCTCTTTACCATTCCATTCTTGTGTTTCTTTAAATTCCAGCCAGTTTTCATATCTTCCAGAAAAGCATAAGTAATTTCCATTTTTTTCTTTTTTTTTGGAAAAAAAAACACTGATATACTATGAGCGCTAAATATGTTGCTACAGAGTAACAAAGAGGGAGAGGCAGAGGCGGAGAAGGAGAAATCTTCCATCCACTGGTTCACTCCTCAAATGGTGGCAACAGTTGGCTGGAGCTAGGAGCTTCATCCGGGTCCCCACATAGGTGCAGGGGCCCAAGCACTTGGGTCATCTACTGCTGCTTTTCCTAGACCATTAGCAGGGAGCTGGATCGGAAATGGAGCTATGCCACAGCACCAGCCCCTCTTTCTTTTTTTAAAAGATTTTTGTTTGTTTATTTGAAAGAGCTACAGAGAGTGAGGGAGAGATAGAGGGATCTTCCATCAGCTGGTTCATATCCCGCATGGCCACAATGGCTGGGGCTGGGCAATATGGAAACCAGGAACCAGGAGCTTCAGATATCTGGGTCTCCCCATGTGGATGCAAGGGCCAAGCACTTTGACTATCTTTTGCTTTCCCAGGCCATTAGCAGGGAGCTGGATCAGAAATGGAGCAGCCAGGACTCAAACCTGTGCCCAAATGGGATTGTCAGCATTGCAAGTGATGGCTTAACCTGCTATGTCACAACACCAGCCCCAAGGCTTAAGTAATTTTCATCTGTGTTATAGATCTAAAGTTTATTTTATGGCCAGCGCTGTGGCACAGCGGGTTAAAGCCTTGGCCTGAAGCGCCGACATTCCATATGGGCACCAGTTCTAGTCCCAGCTGCTCCTCTTCTGATCCAACTCTCTGCTATGGCCTGGGATAGCAGTGGAGGATGACCCCAAGTCCTTGGGCCCCTGCACCCACGTGGGAGACCTGGAGGAAGATCCTGGCTTCTGGCTTCGGATTGGCACAACTCTGGCCGATGCAGGCCATCTGGGAAGTGAACCAGTGGATGGAAGACCTCTCTCTCTGTTTCCACCTCTCTCTGTAACTCTGTCTTTCAAATAAATAAAGTTTATTTTAGAAACCTATTGGGCCGGCACCGTGGCTCACTAGGCTAATCCTCTGCCTTGTGGTGCTGGCACACCGGGTTCTAGTCCCGGTCGGGGCGCCGGATTCTGTCCCGGCTGCCCCTCTTCCAGGCCGGCTCTCTGCTGTGGCCAGGGAGTGCAGTGGAGGATGGCCCAAGTGCTTGGGCCTGCACCTGCATGGGAGACCAAGAGGAAGCATCTGGCTCCTGGCTTTGGATCGGTGCAGCGCACCAGCTGTGGCAGCCATTTGGGGGGTGAACCAATGGAAAGGAAGACCTTTCTCTCTGTCTCTCTCTTTCTCACTGTCCACTTTGCCTGTCAAAAAAAAAAAAGAAACCTATTGTCTTCTTCATATACTTTTATACATATTTGTATGTATTTTTATTGTGTATAAGCTTGATTATAAACTTCTTCACGTTAGACTAATTTGAGGTGTACTTTAGCTGCCAAATATAGTATTAGCATTCAGTAAATACTTCTCTGCCATTTCCTCCTGTGTATAATAAAGATGATGCCACCATCTACTAGCAGGGACATGCATTTTTGTTTATCTAGAAATGGCAGTGACCCTGACTATGTCATACATACTTACCTAGTCTTCCTTGAGAACTACTGTTATGTATTTTTGAATTTTGTTTATTTGAGAAACAGAGCAAATGAGCTCTCGTATGCTGCTTCATTCCTAAATGCCTGCAAAAACCAGACTTTCACAGGCCAAAGCCTGGAGCTGGGAAATCAGTCCAGGCCTTCCACACTCATGGCAAGGGCCCAACTGCTAGGCATCACCTGCCACCTCCCACGACCTGTGGTAGCAGGAGGCTGCAGCTGAGTAGGTTGCTGACACTGAATGCAAGCACCTGGCGTCTTAACCGCTAGGTCTGAGGCTTCTCCCACAGAATGTGTTTCCTGAGACTGTTGAATAGACAAATGTATTTTTTGAAAAAAAATCTTCTGTGACCTTGGCACCTCTAAACGTGTCCTGTAGGGGCCAGTGCTGTTGTGTAGCAGGTAAAGCTGCCACTCTGCCTTTCAAATAAAATAAATCTTAAAAAAGTGTCCTGTAACTGTTCACAGTAATTAAGGATGTTACTTTTTCTCTTGCTTTTCAATGTCATTTATAGTTTTTACTAAAAAGTGAGGCATGTTTACTCCTGCATATGACTGATAATTACGCTTTTTTTTTTCTTTTTTTTTTTTTTTGACAGGCAGAGTGGACAATGAAAGAGAGAGTCAGAGAAAAAGGTCTTCCTTTGCCGTTGGTTCACCCTCCAATGGCCGCCACGGCCGGCGCGCTGCGGCCAGCGCACCGCGCTGATCCGATGGCAGGAGCCAGGTGCTTCTCCTGGTCTCCCATGGGGTGCAGGGCCCAAGCACTTGGGCCATCCTCCACTGCACTCCCTGGCCACAGCAGAGAGCCGGCCTGGAAGAGGGGCAACCGGGACAGAATCCGGCGCCCCGACCGGGACTAGAACCCGGTGTGCCGGCGCCGCAAGGCGGAGGATTAGCCTAGTGAGCCACGGCGCCAGCTGTAATAATTGCGCTTTCTTTTAGGCTTTAATACCAACTTAGGAACTTCTTGATTTGGAGATTGGCGAGTGATTGTGTAGAGGCATTTATATGTGCAATCTTAAAACTTTGAGTAATTTATTATCATGAAGTAGGATGGAATTTGATATTTGCTGTTAATTTCCTTTCTAAGATCGGCACAGAATGCCTGAACACGTGTTTCCCCTTTGTGCTTTCGGCACAGAGAGTGTGCTATCGTGCTGTGGCCATCCATTAGGCTGCCAGCTCTGGCTAGATTGCCTCTCTGCCTGACTCCAGTGGCCTCAGAAAACTATAATATTATTGATTGCTAAAGGAGTTATTTTTACCACCTAAGGAACAATCAAATACTGGAATGATAGATTAGAAGGAATACAAAGAATATTTTAACTCAAAAATGCTTGAGGTTTGAAAGAGTTAATCCATGAGAATAGATAATGCTATATACTTTCATTCTTCTGAGGGAAGTATTTTAAAAAAAAGATTCTGCTACAGTGTTAGCCTTTTTTCTTCCCTTTCTTCCATGTTTTTTCTTTTTTCCAGGAGCTTGGCCTGTTCTTATTGATGACTTTGTGGAATTTGCACGCCCTCAAATTGCTGGGACAAAAAGTACAACAGTGTAGCACTAAAGGAACCTTCTAGAATGTACATAGTCTGTACAATAAATACAACGGAAAATTGCACAGTCAATTTCTGCTGGCTGGACTGAACTGAAGATCAATCCTCACAATTCAAACTGAGGGTTGAGACAAACTTTAAGGATACATCTTGGACCATATCGTATTTCATTCTTCTAATGGTGGTTTGGGCTTGTCTTCTAGTCTGGGCCGCTCTAAACATTTATAATTCCAACATTGTGGATTTCATCTTATATCTGTGGACCATCCTAGTTCATTCTCCCATAAGTCTTAGAAGCTTTATGGTGATTATTTTGAGGTTTCCATTCTTGCATAAAGCACAATGCTGTCTTCATCAGAAAACAGTTTGGCATAAAAATTAAACATATGAACATCACAAACAATTTATAAAAACTTCTTAAATATATGCTTTGGGCTAGTTGCAAAGACTATGCTGATAGCACTTCCAATGAGAGTGGTATATTTAAGTGTACCAGATCTGGAATGGTGTTTTGGTTTGGGGGGATTTTTTTTTCCTGGCAAATCACATGTATTGATGTGAGTAGAGTATCTGGTGAAAAATGTCAAAATAACCAACGTGAAATTTTTTTTTTTTGGATAACTTGGTGCCTACCTGAAAAATGTATTGTGTTTCAGACTTGATTTCAAAAAGGTTCCACAGAACTAGTGTGCACTTACCTTACCAATGTTTATATATCGCTGTCCTACAGGGAGCTTTTCTCTAGAAAATGCCTGCATAATGTGAGGTCCACTCCTGTCTACATTATGCACCACATAATTGGATTTCATTATGCTTTTGAAATGCTTATATGCCTGTCAAATAAGTTAAACTATTTAATTTGTTTTGAATGTTTTGGATTGCTACACAATACAATATTCCAAATTTAGGCATGAGGGCTTTTTTAAAATTTTTTGGTTTTTTTCAGTCATCGCACTATGGAACACAAATGAAATTCTCTTAATTTATAAGAAGATAGTAGGAATTAAATTTTGAAAATGGTTGTGATGAGCCATGAAGTTCAATCTTTATATAATATAGGTACTACTCTTTCAGACAGATAGTCCATTTTTGATGACTTCTTATTTTGTTGAAATTGCTTTAATTGCTAATCACTGTGGTTGCCAAATATGTACTTCAGGAGCAAATTTTTAAACAAGCACATACTTGATGCAAAATACCAATCTGGCTTCTATTTTCATAAGTTATTTAATCTCTTTACTGTTTTTGTTTTGCTCAGATAGCTCCATTTTCACATCAAAGCAGAATGCTATCTTGTATGTGTTTTTTTCATTACAAGACCCATGAACTGCTTTCCTGCTAAGAATGCTCATATCTCTGTTCACTCACTGCCACCCTAGGAAGGGTTTGTTGCTTTCTTGGACATTTCCGCAAGGCAGGTGAAAGAGATGATAACTTCTGATGCTGGATGGCTAGGGTCTGGAGATAGGAATCGGCTTTGCTTGGTTTACCCAGGCGCTCTCTACGGTCTAGCGTTGGTGTGGAATGAAGGTGTGTACTTCACAACAGCAGTCACGTGTTATGCAGATGTGGAAATGATTTTAAGAAACAGTGACATTGAAACTGCTTTTTATTTACATGATTTTGAAATTGACTAGAAGGCTTACCCCATAGATAATTATGTTAATATTGCAGTCATAACTTTAATTCAAGAATGCAGTTCTACCAAAAGAAACATTTGAAAATCTTTATTCAGGTAACTGGAATTGGTTATTAAAAGAAAAAAGAAGAATCCTGCTGCTTTCAGTATTTTCTGATTTCAGTTTTGTAAATATAAAGAGGAACTTCAATTATGAAAAATTTTAAAAAGATATATATATATATGTATGTGTGTGTGTGCTATTTTGTGTCCTGTCTTGAAGATTTGAGTTATGGAATTGTTTTCAGATGAATTCAAGTATGCTATATTTTGAAATGCGATTCCATTAACTTTTTTTTTATATAAATTGTTTTTCATAGAACTCTTTATTGGTTCATGGCCCAGTGCCTTGGATTTTACAGATTTTTCCATTGAAATGCAAGACCTTTTCAACAAAATAGTGCTTGTCATCAGTTTGGTACTAAACATTTATAATTACTGTGTAATTATAAACAAAAATACATAAAGCTTTGAATATAATTATGTAGCATAAAAGATAAGGTTGTTCACTATGATGGCATCTTAGAATTAAAACTATTACTAGGGCTGAAAAGAGAAGACTGATTTAATGTGCTGTGATTATTATGAGGATAAATGTCTGGTTACAGGGAATATTTTGTACTAAAAACTGCTAACACGTGTGGCCATGTGTGTGCGTATGTCTGAGAGAGTGTGAGAGCAAGAACACACACACACACACACATACACACAGCATATTTTGAATTGCTTTAACTCATGAGTGTTTCCGTCTTCATTCTGGTAAACTCCCCATGCTGATTATTTGTTTTAAACTGAATCACAGGTACAGTTTCCTTTTTGCCAAATGTCAGAACAGATACACATTTTAAAATGTAATGCTTTTTAAATAGTAAAATGTGTAAAATTAGAAGTGCCCACATATAAAAATACTTGAGATCAAGGTTAGTGACTATCATCCGCATATCTCTGTAAATTCAATTGTGTTTCTTACGATCCCTGTCTTATTACCAACAGAGGCAATAAAAGCTACAGTGAAATTGCCATGACTAGATCTTTTCACATATTATTTCAGTGTACAGTTTTTTAAAGACTACAATTACCTGAAAGCTTTCTTAGGGAGAATAATTATTCACACATTGTAATGGCAAGTTTTGGGAAGAAAAGACATGCCAAGTCTTGTTTACTACATTGAAAATGTTTACAACTATGCTTGCGCTGCTTTATTTAATTAACAGTACTGTGGTCATGTAATATGGCATTGTAAGTTTGTGTCCTTCATTTGACTTAAAGAATTTTGATGAGAGAAATTAAATTTACTCAACAGAATAATATGGGAAGTCTTTTACATCATATCCTTACTGGAGAGTTCTGATTTAAGCAAGGTATACTATTTTTCCCCCCTCAGAAAGATGCAAGTGAATAAAGTGTGTATTTATTTATTTATTTTTTTTCCTGATAGTCAGTCAAAAAGTTGGGGTAGTTGTAGTTAGTTTAATGTGCACTTTACTTAGTCTTTAAACATGTTACTTAATACTAAGACCACATATTGTAAACCTGTAATTTTTACATGTAAATGACAGAAGAAAGTTAAACCTAGTGAAAAGTTGGAATAGTAAAGGAAAGTGGTGCTGGGGAAATTTATAATGGTTCCCAAAACATGCCTTTGTAAAACTGAATCACTTTTAGCAAGAATTAATTTATATAGTTCTGATTGTTAAATTGTGTATATTTAATAGAAAATACTTACCTGGCACCTCAGGAGTTTTCGTTAAATGTTACTTTATGCTTTTAACAATATGATTTATATTTAATACTTAGATGTTTTAATAAGATTTTGTCAAATTTGATAATGTAATGATACAATGTTTTTAAATGTGAACTATTTAACGTATATCTTAATAACCAAGGACACAAACCTGACTTGTGATTTCTACCTAATGTGATGATTAGGGTTCAAATGATGGCTCATCATTTAACTGATTATAAACCTGAGTATATTTCCGAATTCTTCATTGCCTCCATTTTTACAATCATAGCACTGATTTCTGTTTTATTTCATAGACATATAAGGTTATACATCAAGACACCTTTACCTTTGATTTCTGAGGGGAAGAGGTTTATGTCTTGTAGTTAAAGAGAAATTGAAAAATTCCTAGTAGTACAAATCCCTTTCCCAGTTTTCTGCTTACCATGTGTTGCCATTTGGGTGGAATATTTGCTTTATCTGTACCTGGTTCTGGAGGCAGAGTGTGCTGTGTGTTTTGGTGTTGGCAGAGCCATCTTGCTCTCACCCTGTTTACTACTTAGCGGGTTCGTGGCATTTCCTACTGGCGAGCTCGTGCACTTGACAGCTTTCTGCTAGAGTCAGTCTTTTCGATTCATGTGACTTCTGACTTCTCTTTGATTTATTTATTTTTTTAATCTGCCAAAACTAGGAAGTTAGGTTGAAAAATGTGCAGCCTTTGTAATAAATGGAATTCCTAAATAACATACTTAAGACTTAAAGGGGATCATTTTGTAGTTACCTTTAAGTTGAGAGTTTACAAGAATTTCCTACATTTGTTATGGTTGTTGAATTCACTGTGTTCAGTTGAATGTGTTGTAGTTGTACAATGCAGAAAGGATACTTCACTTGTAATTTAGAGCAGTTGTTGTCCTTGGTGAGGCTGGGCCACAGCACACACATGGTGTATCTCCTCCACTCCGTCTATGTCTTTCTACTTTAATCTGTTGTACATCACTAGTATTGCATGTGAGATTAAATTGGGGCAAATCACTCAGTTAAGAAAAAAATTTTTAAAGGCTGACTTAAAGAGAATGTTGCCTTTTTGCAAATCTGACTCTGGAATAGAAAGAAATGGAGTCTGACTGAAAATTAAAGATATTTATGTCAGGGTACGAAATAGTCTGAGAAAACCTTGTATGTAATGAAAAAGTTGTACAGTACTGCGCTTGATCTCAGCGAAAAGGCCAAGAAGCTATAAAACTTGTACAATACTAAGGCAGAGGTTTTTAAAAAAGGAATAGTACAGGGCAGGACAAAATGCCTAAGACTGCTAATGAAAGCAGTAGGCAATGATCGTGTTATATTATTACATGGTTTCTAGCCGAAAGAGCACTTTGAATAGTAAGATTTAGAGATGAGTGTCCTTGGAATCCTTTAAATATAGTATGTTTAGTTTTTAAGCAAATGCTAATTAATATTCTCAATGCTAATATTAGATTAAAATTCAGTATGTTCAAACTACACAAAATGAGTAGGCTGTCAGCCAGAGCTTTAAAATAGTTAGCCTAAGACTTTGTTGTAGCGTTGTTTTTCTTTTAAAAGATTTATTTATTTATTTAAAAGAGGAGAAACAAGAGATCTTCCATCTGCTGGTTCACTCCCCAAATAGTTGCCACAGCTGGGGCAGTGCCAGACTGAAGCCAGGAGTTTATCCTGGGTCTCCCATGTAGGTGCAGGGGCCCTAGAACTCTGGCCGTCCTCTACTGCTTTCCCAGGCGCACTAGCAGGGAGCTGGATCGGAGATGGAGCAGCCGAGACTTAAACAGGCATATATATGGGATGCCAGCACTGCAGACAGCAGCTCAACCTGCCGGTCCCTGCAATGGTAGTTTTTAAAGACAGCTTTACTGAAATGTAATTTGTGCACCATAAAACTCAACACATTGTAAGTATACAATTCAGTACTTTCAGTAAATGTACTGCGATCATTGCAGTCCTGTTTTCAGATATTTCCGTCAGTTCTCTCGTGCCGTGTTAGAGTTAGTTGTTATCTTACCCTGAGCCAGCCATATGTAGCTGCTTCTGTGTAGATCTTCCCTTTCTGGGGCTGACTGCCAGCACAGACCCGACTTGGGGTGCCTGAATCCTGTATCAGAGTGCCGGCTTCAGGTTCCGGTTCTGCCTCCTGCTAGTGTGCCCCCTGGGAGAGAGCCGTGGTGACTTAAGTAGTTGGGTCCCTCTACTCGTGTGAGACTCAGAGTTCCTGGCTCCCAGCTTTTGCTTGACTCCACCCCACTGGTGGGAGCATTTAGGGTGTAAACCAGTGGGTGGGAGTTCAGGCTTTCACCTTTCCAATAAGTAAAATAAGTTTTTAAAAATGTCCCGTTCTAAGAATGTCAGTTGAGCAGTCACAGAATTTGTAGGCTTTTGCATCCACCACATTAGTACAGAAGTTTTGAGGTTCATCCCTGTCGTCACGTGGATGTACTTAGCTCCTTTATTTGCGAGGTGGTTGAGAGATTCACTGCACTTCGTTTGTCCTTTAACCAGATGGTGGACACTTATGTGCGTTCTTACTGTGAACAATGATGCCATGGACATTCACAGATGTCTGGACACATTCTTACCGTTTTCCATCGATTCTCAGCCATGGAATGGTGGGTTTACAGTCAAACTATTAAACTTAAAAAAAAAAAAAAGACAACTTTTGCAAGGTGGCTATACTGTTTAGAAATTTCTGCCACAAGGCATGAGGTTGCAGTTTCTGTTGCTCCTAGCCAATTCTCATTACTGTCTCTTCGCCATGCTGGGGTGCAGCAGTGTAGCACCCTACAGTACACCTGTAGAGTGTACCAGTTATACCTCAGTATGCTAATTCGTGTGTGTTGTGTGTACAGTTTGGACAGCTGTCAGGTGGAGATTGTAGAAGGAAGGTTGGTAGGATGAGGACAGACACATCCTTTCACCAGTGATGGTAGTTACTGCGCTTCCAGTGAGGGTTCCGGTCCCTCAGCGATCTGTTGAGATGCATTGTGTAGGTGTAGAGTGGTGCTGGTGGCTGATGGCTCTGTTACTGTGAGTGCTAGGGTTGATAATGTTACACAATTAGCCTGTGACAAATGGGTGTTTGTGTGTATAATGAAAGCTTTGCACAAATTACTGTGCACAGTCGCTGTGTCATCAGCTTTCCCAGAACTTTTGACATAAATTTGGCAATTAATAATTTCTTTAATTTGTAAAAGTTGGTAACAGTTGTTGTAGCAACTTGTGATCCAGTGGACATTGGAGTGAGTGCTTTTTTATTTTTAATGTAAACTTTGGACATACACAAAAGGAGAGCGGTGAACCCATTTCGTGACCGTGCCAGTCTTTGGTTGTTGCTATAACAAAATACCTGAGGCTCAGGAAAGAAAAAGAGATTCACTTAGCTCAGTTCTAGAAGTTCAAGTCCTGGTTCCTGCAGCAGCTCAGCTCTGGGGAAAGTTCTGCTGATGGCATCACGAGGTTGGGAGCTCCCGTGGGAATGAGAAATCAAATCGCCAGATGAGAAGCCAGAGAGCAAGTCAAGGGTTGGGCTCCTTTGGGGCCCCATCTTTTAAAGGTCCTACCTCTGAACATTGCCACACTGAGGGCCCAGCCTCCATCTCATGAACCTTGGGAGGACAGACCACAGCAGTGGCCAATCTTGACTTAGCCTGTTTGCTGCCTGTCTTTTAAGCCTTGATACATCTTTTTAAAAATGATTTGTTTATTTGGAAGGCAGAGTTACAGAGAGACAGAGGCAGAGAGAGTGCGAGGTCTTCAATCCACTGGTTTACTCCCCAAATGGCTGCAACAGCCAGAGCTAGGCCGATCTGAAGCTAGGAGCTTCTTCTGGGTCTCCCATGTGGGTGCAGGGGCCCAAGGAGTTGGGCCATCTTCCACTGCTTTCCCAGGCCATAGCAGAGAGCTGGATTGGAAGAGGAGCAGCCAGGACTTGAACCGGTGCCCATATGGGATGCCAGCACTTCAGGCGGCAGCTTCACCTGCTACAGGCCCACCTTGATACATCTTGAAATGAGTCCTAGATGGCAAGTTCCTCAGTTTGTAAGTATTTCATATGTATATCTGAATGATTAAGAACTCTTAAATATAACCACAACTTTATCATTATACCTAACTGCTAGTGTGTTCCACTCCCCGCTGTGCCCCAGTTTATGTGAGGATTCACAGTCCAGAGACTGCACAAAACCTTATCTGAACCTATGGAGTCCCTGGTCTCTCCCTCCTTGGCTTGAAATTCATTTTTAAAAATTGCTTTAACAATTTTAATTCCTATGCAGTTTCATTGTGTTAATGTAAAAATTGTACATGGATATTCATAGCATTATTCATAATAGCTTTAAAAAAAAGATGGAAAGGCCCCAGATGTCCACCGACAGCTGGGTGAACAAGGTGTATAGCCACACCAGGCACTTTCTGGCCATGAGAAATGAAGCAGCAACGTGCAACAACACGGATGGACTTGAATCGTGCTCAGCTACGGAAGCCAACCCCAGCACGTCCGCACGGCGTCCAGGACGGGCAGGTCTGGGGAGAGCTGAGTGGTGGGCAGAGGCTGAGCTGGGAGCCGGGGAGTGAGGGGCGACTGCTACTGATTGAGGAGAGAGGATTCTCGGGCTCTGAAAGTCCTGGGGCTACATAGTGGAAGTGATTGCACAACTGTGGGATTTTATGCTTTAAAACCATCTTACGACATGGAAATTATGTATAGTTATGTTTAAAGAGCCAGGCAGACATATTGCAAACATTTACTTGCATTGAGGGTGTCAGGAAAATGTATACCGTTGTGTGTGCATAATGACGTTTCAATCAGCGGTGCCCTGGGGATTTGGCGCCCGTCTCAGTACTGTATGGCCTGGTGATCTCATAGCTGTTTACCCTCTGACGGCAAAATCACGTTTCTTGGGACAGCCCTGTCGTTAAGTGACACGTGACCGTATTTCTCCAGTTCACAAGAATTCTGATTGCCCACAGAATTGTCGCTGCACTCGTATTTCATGCACACATAGTTCCAAGTTTCCCTTCTTTAAAACACTCCCCTTTACAAATAGGAAACTCTTCACCCAGCACCCTTTGGTGAATGGACTTGGAAGTCCAGTCCACGGAATTGAAGGTTCAAGTGTACTTACGTAGCTGGAAGGAAAGGGGGTGGGGGTAATAGGTTTTCAGTGGTTTTTGAAGGAATAGTGGGGCCCTGCAGGCCATATGCGCGCTGTGGTTTCTCACTAGCAGCAGGCAGTGTGCACGGCTGCTGTGCACAGCTCGGCCAGAGTGTGCCCTGCTCACTGTCAGCTGGATACAGATACTTCAGGGGTCTCTCTGGTTTACCTCGCCTAAGTAGCAAGGGAGAGATGTTGCTCATTGCTTTATACTTATCTGGGGAAGAAGATAGCGGCAAGACGTACTAGCACCCTCCCTAGTCACTGAAGGAATCTGGGAAGTTTGTACTTGGACAGAATGGAGTTGTTATCTTTGATTTTAGATTTGAATACTCCCTGTCGTCTCCTCTTAACTTTAATAGCACTATGAATTTTTTTTAAAGATTGGTTTTTATTTCTGTAAAAAGCAGAGGGAGAGGGTGAGGCAGAGAAAGATCTTGCATCTGCTGATTCACTCCCCGTGGCTGCAGTGTCTGGGTCTGGATTGGGCCAAAGCCAGGAGCCTGGAACTCCATCCTGCTCTCCCACTTAGGTGGCAGGGCCCCAGCACTTGAGCCACTTTCCTTTTTTTTTTTTTTTTTTTTTGACAGGCAGAGTGGACAGTGAGAGAGAGAGAGACACGGCCGGCGCGCTGCGGCCGGCGCACCGTGCTGATCTGATGGCAGGAGCCAGGAGCCAGGTGCTTTTCCTGGTCTCCCATGGGGTGCAGGGCCCAAGCACCTGGACCATCCTCCACTGCACTCCCGGGCCACAGCAGAGGGCTGGCCTGGAAGAGGGGCAACCAGGACAGAATCCGGTGCCCCAACCGGGACTAGAACCCGGTGTGCCGGCGCCGCAGGTGGAGGATTAGCCTAGTGAGCCGCGGCGCCGGCCAAGCCACTTTCTGCTGTCTTCCCAGAGACCTGGTCGGGAGCAGGGCAGCTCGTGGTGTGTTGGCATCGCAGTGACGGCTTAACCCGCTGCACTAGGACTTTCTGCCAGGCCGTTTGCATCCTTTCAGCTGCTCCATTCTAGCTGGGCTAAAACTCGAATTTCTTTTTTCATTTGGTCTAGGTAGCTGCATTAGATTCCCAGCTCGAGTTCATTGTCAGCTAGCTCACTTGAGCTGATGAACTGGAGATTTTTCTAGGGGGAAATGGCCCTTGCTATTTTTAACGGTAAAAAGACAAAATCTCAACAAATAGAGTTCAGTGATCTAATTGGCTTTTGATGTGTGATTCCCGAATTGAGTAGCTCTCATCTAAAAACTGTGCTGGGCTTGGCAGAACAGTTGGTTTTTATGAGGTTGCTTGAGGAGGGTCAAAGAAGGAAGCAGCGTAATTTAAAAAGCAGATGTGACATCAGATTGTCTGGGGTTACTTGAAACGATTGGAGCAGAGGCAACTTCTTTTGGCCAAAGTTAGCAGGTTTGCGATTGGGCTGTTTTATCTCTCCCGATTTCTCAGGATGTCAGATAAACGATTCATTGTCAGTTTGATGACCTGGAACTTTGGTGCGAGTGTCTCAGACAGAGGGAAGAAGCTACTATAACCTCGAGTACTCCACCCCACCCCCCACCCCCTTTGTGCTGTGGCTGAGGTGACCCAAAGCTGCTGTTTCTGCAAAATGCCCCAGAACCGGCGCTGGCTGAAAATACCCAGCACAGCTGTTCGGTGTGTCACTGCAGTGACCAAAGCAGATTAAAATAGCGTAATAAAATTACTGTGGCTGACACTCAACTCCTATCATGCCCCTAATGCTATGACACTTCCACAAAAGGCAAGCAAATGGGTGGCACTGAAACCCTGCCCCAAACATTGCTCTAGATCTTATAAAGGAACAACTCGAAACCACGCTGAATGCAGCTCATTCAAGAGTGTGCATACGCTCCCTCTGATGTAACTTTGCTGTGTCTCATCCTTGCATTCCTTCCTCTGTTGGAGACAAGAACTTGGGCTGAGAAACTACAATTCCATTTTGATTAGGCATGTTGTGGTCTAGAACAGGAGCTCACTTTAAATGGTTTGCTCTAATTATTTTTAAGCTTTATTTATTTGAAAGGCAGAGAGATCTTCCTTCTGCTGGTTCTCTTCCCAAGTGGCTACAACAGCCTGCACTGGGCCAGACTGAAGCTGGAAGCCAGGTCTCTCAGATGGGTGACAGGGGCCCAAGCACTTGGCCATCTGCTGCTGCTTTGCTGAGCACACTAACAGGGAGCTGGATTGGAAGTGGAGCAGCCAGGTCTTAAACCAGCACTCTTACATGGGATGCTAGTGTCATAAGTGGTGGCTTAACCCACTGGCCCCTGTAAGTTTCATTGGACATAACAAAACGAGGTATGTTATATTCTTGAAGCGAAGGATAGCTTTGATACTTGTTCCTGAAAAGAGTTTACATTTTTGTCTAGAGGGAGTGGGACTCAGGAAGTGATTAAAATGTTTGACAATGATTTATGCATCATACCAGATCCTGTCAGAGAGCCTGTGGGCTATTGTTTGCAGGTGGCCTCACAGTGAGAGTTCACCGTGGGCTTGTGTGATTGAATTGCTTTGTAATGTGGCTTCCTCTTTAACCTGGCTGAGGCGTCCACTCATCGTCCTGAAGAAGCCAGCGCCAGAACATCATTCTGCCAGCACCAGGACGTAGCTTTGAGGGCAAGTTCCCGGCAGGGTTCAGCTGGAGAAATACAAGTTTTCAGTCCAAATACTGAGCGTAGCCGCTTGAGCTCCGAGATGCAGGATCTTCTCTGATGAGGTTTTGTTCTTTCTGGCGGAGCGCAGCCTGACATTTCTCCATTGGCCACAGCATAGGCAAGGGCTGAGAGCTCTATTTCCGTGAGCTTTTGGATTCTATTCCATTTGAAGAAGCCAGCCTTAAGATGACACCCAGCCAAAGCTGGGTCCCTTTAGAAAATGTGGCGCTGTGGCTAGAACAGCTGAGTCCCACGCCTCTTGCATGTCACATGCAGAATCTTTTGTTTCTGTTATCTGCCACCCTTTCTCCTGCCTTCTGACCGGGAGTAGGACTGGCGATGTCTGAGAGGTAAGTTTATTAGAAGTATTTTGAGGTAGCAGAGGCCCCATCTGCTTGCTTCGGTTCTGTTAGTTAAATACTCATTCTTTGTATTTGGACACCATGGAAATGTTAATTCAAGGGCTGCCTTAGAATGCAATTTGTCTTTTTATTATTGGGTTAAAGGAAACTTTTAAAAGTATCCTGGATCAAGTCCTTTATTATAGGTAGATATTTGTTGTATTTACTTTCCCCCAGTCTGTGACTTGTTCTTGTTTGTTTGTGTGTGTGTTTTTAAGCTTGGGTCAGGGCTGTGGCACAGTAGGTTAAGCCACCACTTGGGACACCCACATCTACAATCAGAGTGCCATTTCTGCTCTGCCTCAAATCTTGCTTCCTGCTAATGTGCACTGTGGGAGGCATCAGGTAATGGCTCAAGTACTTGGGTTCCTGTCACCCATGTGGGAGACCCAGATGGAGTTTTGGGCTCCTGACTTTGTCCTGGCCCAGCCCTGACTGTTGTGGGCATTTGGGAGTGAACCAGGAGATGAAAGAGTCTCCTTTCTCTCTCTCTCTGCCTTCCAAATAAGATGAAAATAAAAAAAATTTTTTTAAAATATTATGCCTTTACTATTGTATCAATAGAGGTGGGGGCCAGCACTGTAGTATAGCTGGTTAAAGCCCTGGCCTGAAGTGCTGGCATCCCATATGGGCGCCAGTTTGAGTCCCGGTTGCTTCACTTCCAATCCAGCTCTCTGCTATGGCCTGGGAAAGCAGTAGAGGATGGTCCAAGTCCTTGAGCCCCTGCACCCACGTGGGAGACCTGGAAGAAGCTCCTGTCTCCTGGCTTCGGATTGGCACAGCTTCGACTGTTGCAGCCAGTTGGGGAGTGAACCAGCAGATGAAGACCTCTCTCTCTCTTTGCCTCTCCTCTCTCTGTGTAACTTTGACTTTCAACTAAATAAATCTTTTTAAAAAAAGTATAATAGATGTGATTAAAGACCTCTATTGCTTAATCCCAATTCACTAAGTTTTCTTCAGTTTCTTTTTTTCTATAAATTTTATGGTTTTAGGTCATCAGCTTAGGTTTATGGTTTAATTTATACATATGGTGTGTGAAGTAAAGGTCTAGGTTCTTTTTTTTTTAACCAATGAGTATTCAGCTTTTCCAGCAACATTTGTTGAAGACTGTCCTTTCTCCATGTAATTATCTTGATGCTTTTGTTAAAAATTGATTGCTTATAGACATGTGGGTTTACTGCTGCTCTCTCCTGTCCTGTGGTTGCCGTGTCATCCCTTGACCACTGCAGCTTTAGGTGTTGACATCTGTGCTTTAAGTTCCCCAGTCTTGTGTTTCTCTGGGGTGTGTGTGTGTGTGTGTGTGTGTGTGTATGTGTATTCTAGGTCTTTGACATTTGCATGTAAGTATTAAGATTAACTTTTCTTAAAACTTTTTCCCTAAAAAAATCCAGTTGGGATTTTGATGGAGAGTGTATTCAGTGTTTCTCAGCTGGGGGCAAGTTTGCCCCAAGGGACACTTGGCAATGTCTGGAGATGTTTTTGATTATAATTGGAGTGGGGTGGTGCTACTGCATTTAGTGGGGGCAGGTATATTGCTAAACATTCTACAGTGTACAGGTAACAGAGGCCATACAACAAAAACAACAGGTCCCAAATCTCAATAATTCCAAGGTTTGGAAACCATACATTAGAGCTATAGATTAATTTGGGAAAAAATTGCCTTTTTTTTCCCCCCAAAGAAACCTTTTATTTAAGGAATACAAACTTCATGCATTTCATAAGTACAACGTTAGGAATATAGTGATTCTTCCCACCATACCTGCCCTCCCACCCTCACTCCCACCTCTCCTTTGCCTCCCTCTCCCATTCCCAGTTCCATTAGAATTGCTATTTTAAGAATATTGAGTCCTCCATTTCAGAAACATAGTATATGCATTTATTTAGATCTTTATAACTTCCATCCCTAAGCAGTGCTTTAAAACTCCCTGTTTTCAGATATTGCACTTTTGTTTTTAAATATTTTATTCTTTTTGATGCTATTGTGAATTAATTTTCTTAATTTCATGTTTTATTTTTTGTTGCTAATCTACAGAAATAAAATAGACTTTTATATTGCATATTGATCTTGGATCCTGTAACTTTGCTGAACACCTTTATTAGTTTTAGTAGTTGTTTAATAGATTCCTTAAAATTTACTGCATAAATATACCATAAATGAATAAATACAGTCTAATTCTTCCTTTTTAATCTATATGCCTTTATTTTTTAGTGTACTGGCTAGTACAATGAATAGAAGTGGTGATGGTGTCATCTTTGTCTTTTTCTCAATCTTAGGGGGAAACATTACTTTCTCCTACTATTAAGTATGATAATTAGCAGTAGATTCTTTTTGATTCCTGGTTTTATTGTTAGATTTTTATCATGAATGGGTGTTAGATTTTTATTATGTGCTATTATGTGCCTACTCAGATGATTATGTGGCTTTTGTGCTTTATTAGCATGGTATATCACCTTAATTAATTTTTGGATGTTAAACCTACTTTGCATTCCTAGGGCAAACCACACTTGATCATGGTATATAATCCTTTTTATCTGTTGCTGGATTTGAGTTACTAATATTTTCTTTTTTTATTGCCATATAACTTATATAAATTCATTCCTATTAATTCAGTGGCTTTTAGTGTTTTCACAATGTTGTACAATAATCACTGTAATTCCAGGACATTTTTATCACCCCAAAAGGAAACTACTCATTAGTAATTTCCCCTTCCACCTGGTCCCTGACAACCACTAATCTACTTCCAACTCTACAGATTTGCCCATCTTGGACATTTCACATGAATGAAATCATGTAAAATGTAGCCTCTTATGACTAGCTTCTTTCAGTTAACATATGGTTTAATAAGGCAGCATATATCAGTACATCCTTCTTCTTTATGGCTGATGATACCAGGTACTGGAAAGTCTGTGGGAAAATAGGATTAAAAGTTAAGTTTATTATGATAAAAAGAAAAATTTGAAATGCTGGCCTCTAAGTATTCTTTGGAAGGTTCATGGGGAATGTGTATTATGAAAGTAAATACCAAAATAAACTTATCTTTCTGTTTTCTCATGAATTATTTTGAAGTCCCTTCATATTTCATTTTATAGAGATATTTTAAAAAGATTTATTTTGTTCATTTGAAAGAGCTACAGAGAGCGGTAGAGCCAGAGAGAGGGCTCTTTCATCCACTGGGTCACTCTCCAAACGACTGCAATGGCTAGAGCTGTGCTGATCCAAAGCCAGGAGCCAGGAGCTTCTTCTGGGTCTCCCACACAGGTGCAAGAGCCCAAGGACTTGGCCATCTTCTACTGATTTCCCAGGCCACAGCAAAGAGCTGGATCGGAGTGGAGCAGCCGGACACAAACCGGTGCCCAAATGGGATGCCAGCGCTTCAGACTGGGGCTTTAACCCGCTGTGCCACAGCGCTGGCCCCTGGCGATATATTTAGCTTATATAGTCATCAGCTTATGGATATTTGTGTTTGATTATTACATTGCGTAATGGTTCTGTGAACGCTCCTGAACCAGTATCTGAGTGACTGTTTTCCCTTCTTTTACAGATATGCCCATGATTGGAATTACTGAGCCACACAGCAATCCTGTGTTTTCCTTCTGTAAGCCAGACTGGTTTCCAAAGCAGCAGGGGACCAGGGTTCCATTTTCCCTGCACTCTCATCAGCAGCTGATATTGTCAGTTGTTTTTATTAAAGTAATCCTGTGTGAAGTGATATCTGCTTCTTTTTTCCAGATAGAGACACATTTTATTTACTTTAGCAGTGCATTTGCGTAATCACCAAGGCCACTATGTTTAGACAGGAGCGGGGGGGCTTGCTGTTTTGGTCCTTTCCTCCTTGGGCTGTCTTGGAGTGCTCACTCTCAGTGTGCCTTATGCTTCCCTGGCCTTGGAGAGGTGGGTCTCCGCTCGTTCAGCCTGGAGCTTCTTGCAGGCCTCCTTGGCCTTCAGCTCGATGATGTGTTTCATAAAAAGCAGCTTTTTCCTGAACACGTTCCCCTTGAATTGTCTTAGACTCATGGTATCCTCTGAGCAGCCGCTGCACAGTCCGCATCCCCCTTCTCCGGGCTGCTTCTCCAGCATTCCAGGACCCGTTGCACCTTTCCCCTGACTTCTGCCAGGATGCCTGCCCTGTCAGCGGGCCGAGTGTTGGACCCAGGAGTGGGCAGTCGCAGGCTTGTGGACCAGTTCAGCCTCGGTCCGCTTCCGGGTCTGCTGCTGGAGTTGTCACTGATGCGTTCATTGATTTCACTGGGGTTCAACCTGATCTTCTTTAGGGTGTGGCCTCCTTTTTAAGAAAATGTTTATTTATTCATTGTCATCTACCTGAATGGCAGAGTGACAGAGAAAGGAAGAGAGAGGTCTTTCATCCATTGGTTCACTCTCCAAATGCCAACAACAGCCAGGGCTGGGCCAGGTTTAAGCCAGGAGCCCAGAAATCCATACAGATCTCCCACATGGGTAGCAGTGGCCCAAGTATTGGGCCATCAGCTGCTGTCTCACCTGGTGACTTAGCAGGAAGCTGGGTCAGAATGGGCCATTGAGATTTGAACTGGCATTCTGTTATGGGATGTGGGTGTCCCAAGTAGTGGTTTAACCCACTCTGCTTACAACTCTGGCCCAAAAGTTTAATTTTTATGAAATATAATTTATACTTTTTAGGTTGCTTGCATTTTAGCTATCAAGCCTAAGAAATCATTACTTAATCCAATGTCAGAAGATATATCTATACCTATGCTTCTAACAGTTTTTTTTTTTTTTAAGATTTATATATTTATTTGAAAAGCAGAGTTACAGAGAGGCAGAGGCAGAGAGAGAGAGAGAGAGAGTGAGCGAGGTCTTCCATCAGCTGGTTCATTCCCCAAATGGCCGCAACGGCCGGACCTGGGCCATTCCAAAGCCAGGAGCCAGGAGCTTCTTCTAGGTCTCCCACATGGGTGCAGGGGCCCAAGGACTTGGGCCATCTTCTACTGCTTTCTCAGGCCATAGCAAAGAGATGGATCAGAACTGGAGCAGCTGGGACTTAAACTGGCGCCCATATAGGATGCCAGCACTGTCTGTGGTGGCTTTACCCCTTTAGGCCACAGCGCCAGCCCCTAACGCCTAACAGTTTTATAGTTGTAGCACTTACCTTTGAGTCTGGTCTGTTTTTAATTCATGTATACAGCATGAGGTAGGGATCCAGATTAATCATTGTACATGTGGTCATCAGTTGTCCCTGAACGGTTTGTAGAAGAGACTGTTATGTCCCCACTGATCAGTCTTGGCACCTTTACTGAAAATCAATTGCTTGTAAATGCATGAGTTTATTTCCGGACCCTCATTCACATCCTATTAATTATATATCCTCCTATATCCCAGAACCTCAGGCTTGATTATAGGAACTTGGTAGTAACATTTTGAAATCAGAAAGTGTCGAGTCCTACAATTTTGTTATTTTTAAAGATTGTTTTGGCTAGTGAGTCCCTTGAATTTCCATATGAATACTAAGATCAGCTTGTCAGTCCAAATGGGATTTTTGTTAGGGATTGCATGGAATTTGTAGATAAGCTTTAAGAGCACTCATAAATGTTCTTCACTTTTTCATTGCATCCATAGAATGTTCTGGAATCATGGAGTCACTGAATTCACCAAAACCCTCACAGTGTGTTGTCTGGATGACTGCCTGGCGTTGTCTGTGTTCTCTAAGCCTTTAAGTCCACTTTTCTTCTAGTGGCTTGTTCTCAGTGTTGTCAGGATGAGCTACTTAACAGGCTTAAGATCCTTTGGTGACTCCTCATAGCATCAGAATTCCTTCCTTCATTCAAACAAGTGTCCCTAATTCCTTAATATGTCAAGCATTCTTCTGGGAATACAGCAGTGAACAAAATAAAATAGTTGGCTATATAGAGCTTCCATTCTAGTGTCGGGATGTAATAAGCAAAGCTAGTAAAATATGTAGTGTGATGTGTATGAGGATTCTTTGAAAAGTTTGTGGAAACGTGTGTTATGAAAAACCTATGGATGGATCTCAAAAATTTGGTGCAGCAAAATCTTTTTTTATTTGAAAGACTGAGAGACACACAGAGAGAGGCAGAGACAGGCATCCGCTGGTTCACTTCTCAAACGCTTGCGCTGGGCAGGCCGAAGCTAAGAGCAGGGCATTCAGTCCTAGTTTCCCGTGTGGGAGGCAGGCAGGGACTCAAGTACTTGGGTCATCACTCGCTGCCTCCCTGGGTGCTCATCAGCAGTAAAGTGCCATCAGAAGTGGAGCTGGGTCCCAACGGGTGTCTTAACGCTGTGCCAAAAACCTGCGGCCCCAAACACACTTCCTCCATGAGCTTTCTGAGTACCCATGTAGAGTGGACTGCTGTGGAGAGGGGTAAAAGGCAGAGAAGGGGGTAGGAAGAACGTGCGATTTAGATGAGATGATCCAGTAGGGCTTTGCTGAGGTAGGGTATGCATATATGGTACCCGTGCACGGGAGGGGAATTCTGTAGGCAGAGCAATTGTGCAGGCTCTGAGCTGGCAGCCGCCCGGGCGTGCTGGAGGAACATCAGGGAGGCTAGCGGGCTGCAGAGCAGGTGAGAGAAAACTAACTCACAGCAAGGGGGGAGGTCATGGGAGGGTTTTGAGCAGAGGAGTAATAGGTCCTCATTGAAATTTTAACAAAATGGGATATGTCTGAAACAGGACGGCTCTGGTGGGGGCGGGGAGTGGAGATAAGACGAAAGCAAGAGGCCAGTTGTGTGGGCCGCTTTCCCCTGGGGCGGGCCCGGACCTAGTCAATGACTTGCTTCTAGTGCCTAGGAGGTGGGAAGGTGCGGGCCCGCCCTGCTGAGATCAGGTGTAGGAGGGCAGAGCTTCCCTCCTGCATGCCCGCTCTCGCTCACTGTTGGAAGTCAACGGCCATCTCGCATTCCGTGTTTTGGAGAGGCCCAGTAGCAAATGAACTCAGGGTGGCCTCTGGCTAGTAGGCACTGAGAGACTTGGGCCTGCAGCTCAACACCCATGAGGAATGACATCCTGTCAACCACCGCGTGATAGGGCTTGGAAGCAGATCCCCTTGCAGGTGAGCATTCATATAAACAAATATTTATATATTTATTATATATAATATATATAGTGTTTACTTTTCCTATTATTCCAAAATACCATATAGGCTGTAACTCTGACAAACTCTTTTTATGAAGCAAAGCATCACTTTGATATCAAAACCAAACAAAGACACAACACAGAAACTGTAGACCTATATCTTTAATGAACATAGGTGCAAAGATTCTCAACAAGATACTAGTAAATCCCATCCAACACCGCATCAGAAAGGTCCTACATCACGATCCGGGGGATGTATCCCAGAAATCCAAGAGTGATTCAATATTTGCAAAATCAATAAACGTCATAAATCACATCAACAGAATGAAGAACAAAAACCATATGGACATCTCAGTAGATGCAGAAAATGCATTTGACAAGATTCAACACTCCTTCATGACAAAACCATCCACCAGTTAGGTATAGAAAGAACACACCTCAAAATTAGGCTACATATGACAGTCCAACAGCCAATACCATACTGAATGGGGGAAAGCAGAAGGCGTTTCCCCTCAGATCCGGAACAAGGCAAGGATGTCCACTTTCACTGCTCCTTTTCAATACAGTACTGGAGGCTTTAGCAAGAGCAGTTAGGGAGGAGGAAGAAATAAAGGGCATCAAAGTTGGAAAAGAGGAAGTCAAATTATCCCTGTTCGCAGGTGACAGATGTTGTGCCTGGAGTAACCTAAACATGCCACCAAAAAGCTGTTAGAACTCCTTGTGTAAAGCTGCAGGTTATAAAATAAACAGAAAACACAGGAGCTTTTTTATATGCAATGGACTCATTGAAAGAGAAATCAGGAAAGAAATCCCATTCGCAACAGCCACAAAACATATGTAGGAACACTTTAGCCAAAGAAGTAAGAGATCTCTACAATGAAAATTATCAAACATTGGTGAAAGAAATCAGGAAGCACACAAAAAAATGGAAAGATAGTCCTTGCTTGTGGATATGGAAGAATCCATATCATTAAAATGCCTGTACAACCTAAAGCAAGCTACAGAGTCAATGAAATCCCTACCAGATACCCATGATATTCTTTACAGAATTAGAAAAAGCAATCCTAAAATTCCTATGGAATCACAAAAAAGACCCAGAATAGCCAAGGAGATCCTGAGCAAGAAAAATCAAGCTGGAGGCATTAAAATACCTGATTTCAAAGTATACAACAAAGCTGTAGTAATTAAAACATAATGTTGGCATGAAAACAGACACATAGATCAATGAAACAGAATAGAGAGCTCAGAAATTAATCTGCATACATACAGCCAACTGATAGCTGACAAAAGTGCTCAGACCATCCAATGGAGTGAGGATGGTCTCTTCAACAAATGGAGCTGGCAAAACTAGATATACACATGTTGAAGAATGAAATTAGATCCGTGCCTTTCACCATGTACAAAAGATCAACTCAAGATGGGACAAAGACTTAAATGAAGACCCAAGACCATGAAGTTGCTGGAAGAAAACAGAGGAAACACTCCAAGACACTGGCATAGGGGATGACTTCTTGGACAAGACTCCCAAAGTACAGGCAACAAAAGCAAATTGGGGGGCTAGTGCTGTGCTGTAGTGGGTGAAGCCACTGCCTGCAGTGCCGGCATCCCATATGGGTGCTGGTTAGAATTAGAGTCCCGGCTGCTCCACTTCCGATCCAGCTCTCTGCTATGGCCTGGGAAAGCAGTAGAAGATGGCCCAAGTCCTTGGGCCCCTGCACCCATGTGGGAGACCTGGAAGAAGCTCCTGGCTCCTAGCTTCGGATCGGCGCAGTTCTGGCCGTTGCAGCCATCTGGGGCAGTGAACCAGCAGGTGGAAGACTTTTCTTCTCTCTCTCTGCTTCTGCCTCTCTGTAACTTTGCATTTCAAATAAATTTTTTTAAAAAGCAACCTGAACAAATGGGATTATATCAAACTCAGCAGCTTCTGCATAGCAAAGGAAATGATTACTAGAGTGAAGAGACATCCAACAGAAAGGGAAGGAACGCTTGCAAGCTACCTATTCAACAGAGGATTCATATCCAATACAACTTTTTAAAAAAAATGTATTTATTTACTTGAAAGAGTTACACAGAGGGAGGAGAGGCAGAGAGAGAGAGAGAGAGAGACAGAGAGAGGTCTTCCATCTACTGGTTCAGTCCCCAGTTGGCCGCAACGGCTGGAGCTGTGCTGATCCAAAGCCAGGAGTCAAGAGTTTCTTCCAGGTCTCCCACGTGGGTATAGGGACCCAAGGACTTGGGCCATCTTCTACTGCTTTCCCAGGCCATAGCAGAGAGCTGGATTGGAAGTGGAACAGCCGGGACTTGAACCGGCACCCATAAGGGATGTTGGCACTGGAGGCGGCAGCTTTACCCGCTACACCACAGCCCCGGCCCCACATATCAGCAACTTTAAGAACTCAACAACAAAGAAATGACAAAGCGAGTTAAGAAATGGGCAAAGAACTGTATTTCTCAAAAGAAGTACAAATGGCCAACAAATATGTGAAAAAAAATGTTCAACATCACTAGCCATCAGGGAAATGCAAATCAAAACCACGATGGGATATCACCTCACCCATGTCAGACTGGCTAGAATCCAAAACACAGAAAGTAACAAAGCGAGGATGTGGACAAAGGGGAACACTTACACACTACTGGAGGGAATGTAAATTAGTGCAGCCACTGTGGAAGACAGTATGGAGATTTCTTAAAAAAAACCAGAAATAAACTTGCCATAGGATTCAGCAGTTCCACTACTGGGTATATGCCCAAAACACATGATACGTTGTATGAAAGAGATGCCTGCCCACCATATTTACAGCAGCACTGTTCACAATAGCCAAAATATGGAATCAACCAAAGTCTTCATCAGATGAATGGATAAACAGAATTTATTTTATTTTATTTTTTTTGTGGGGCCAGTGTTTTTGTGAAACAGCAGGTTAAGCCGCCACTTGCATCACCAACATCCCATGTTGGAGTTCTGGTTTGAGTCCCAGCTGCTCCACTTCTGATTCAGCTCCCTGCCAATGCACCTGGAAAAGCAGCAGAAGATGGCCTAAGTGCTAGGACCCTTGCCACCCACGTGGGAGACCTGGATGGAGTTCCAGACTCCTGGTTTTAGCCTGGCCCAGCCCTGGCAATTGTAACCATTTAGGGAGTGAACCAGTGGATGCAAGACCCCTTTCTCTTTGCCTTTTCTTCTCTGTCACTCTGCCTTTCAAATAAAGAATTTTTTTTTTTTTTTGACAAGTAGATTTAGACAGTGAGAGAGAGACAGAGAAAGGTCTTCCTTTCCGTTGGTTCACCCCCCCAAATGGTTGCTACTGCCGGCGCACCGCGCTGATCGGAAGCCAGGAGCCAGGTGCTTCTCCTGGTCTCCCATGGGGTGCAGGGCCCAAGCACTTGGGCCATCCTCCACTGCCTTCCTGGCCACAGCAGAGAGCTGGACTGGAAGAGGAGCAACTGGGACAGAATCTGGCGCCCCAACTGGGACTAGAACCTGGGGTGCCGGTGCCGCAGGTGGAGGATTAGCCAAGCGAGTGGCGGCGCTGGCCAAGAAATCTTTAAAGAAACAGTTTTGTGTTATGTATTTGAAGGAAGGGAGAGTGAGAGACCTCCTGTCGGCTAGTTCATCCCTTACATGTCTGCAACAACCAGAGGGTGAAGCACACCAAAGCCAGGAGCCTGGAACAATCCAGATCTTCCATGTGAGTGGCAGGGCCCCAAGTACTTGAACTGTGACCTGCTGTCTCCCAGGGTGCACATTAGCAGGAACTGGAATCAGAAGTGGAGCCAGGACTTGAACTCTAATATAGGATGTTAATGTCCCAAGTGGCATCCTTATCACTCCCCAAATGCCCACTCCCCAAAATCACATTTTTGGTGACATAACTGTTGTCCTGAACATCTGATTTGGAGCATCGCTGCTCAGTTTGAGGGGAAAGACAGCATGGCAGTTCAGAGGAGGCCTAAATCAATCTCAGAGACAGGGGCCCGAGCAGACCGAGCATCTTGGAGGTCAGTGGGGTAGCCGTGACCTTCTCCGAGAGGTAGCTCAGATATCAGTGCCTGGAGAGTCCCAGACTGTACATTTGTGTGACTCTGTTTGTCTTTGACTTCCCAGGCCCTAGAAATCTATACTTAGTACTTGCTGGGTGAATTATTTTGGTAATGATTTTTTTTTAAGATTTATTTATTTATTTGAAAGACAGAGAGAGAGAGGTAGAGACAGAGAGAAAGGTCTTTCATCTGCTGGTTCACTCCACAATTGGCTACAGTGGCCGGAACAGCACCGATCCGAGCCAGGAGCCAGGAGCTTCTTCCAGGTCTCCCACGTGGGTGCAGGGGCCCAAGCACTTGGGCCATCTTCTATCACTTTCCCAGGCCATAGCAGAGAGCTGGATCAGAAGTGAAGCAACCAGGACTGGAACTGGTGCCCATATGGGATGCCGGCACTGCAGGCAGTGGCTTTACCTGCTACACCACACTGGCCTGTGTGCATCTATCTTGAGATTGTTAGGGTTGGAAATGCCTAGAATTAATGACGTAGTTTTTTTCAATGGTTACATTCTGGCAAGGATCAGAAAAACAGCAATGGCCTTGATTCCACAACTTGTCATTGTGACCTTAGGGGTGAGTCTATTTCAGCTCTGAGTCTGTTTTCACATCTGTAAAACTAGGGTTCGGGGGTGGGTTCTGTGGTGCAGGGAGTTAAGCTGCTGCTTTGGGACTCCCACATCCCATATCAGAGTGTGTAGGGGTCGGCGCCACGGCTCACTAGGCTAATCCTCCGCCTAGTGGCGCCGGCACACCGGGTTCTAGTCCCGATCGGGGCACCAGATTCTGTCCCGGTTGCCCCTCTTCCAGGCCAGCTCTCTGCTGTGGCCAGGGAGTGCAGTGGAGGATGGCCCAAGTGCTTGGGCCCTGCACCCGCATGGGAGACCAGGAGAAGCAACTGGCTCCTGGCTTCAGGTCAGCGCGGTGCACCAGCCGCAGTGGCCATTGGAGGGTGAACCAACGGGAAAGGAAGACCTCTCTGTCTCTCTCTCTCACTGTCCACTCTGCCTGTCAAAAATAAAAAAAAATAAAAAAATAAACAGAGTGTGTGGGATTGAGTTCCGCCTCCACTTCTGATCCAGCTTCCTGCTAATGCTCCTGGGAGGCAGCAGATGCTGGCTCAAGTACTTGGTTTCTCCCGCTCATGTGAGAGGCTAGGGTGTCCTGGCCCTTCCATGGCTGTTGCAGGCATCTGGGGAGTGAATCAGCAGATGGATGATCTCTCTCTCTCTCTCTCTCTCTCTCTCTCCCCCTTCGTGTGTGTGTGAACCCAGGCGCTCTGATATAGGACACAGGTGTCTTGAACGGCTCGCTCACTGCTCACTCCTGCCTCTGCGGGACTTTGCTTGCTTCCTGCCTGCAGTGAGGCGAGATCATGTGTCTAACTTCTTGCCAGCAGGATGTGGGCAGATCTGATGTGTCTCACTTTTGGGCCAGCACTGTAAACAGCATGCTTTTTCCACATCTCTCCCCTTCCTGTTAACTCAGACCCGTGGTGACCCACCTGCACCGGAACAGCTGAAGATAATATCCTAGGATGGCCCAGCATGCGTGTGAAAAGCCCCGACCCCCTGAATGACCACATGGAGAGAGTTGGAACCTCTCAAGGTTTGCATTACCTTAGCAGAAGCTGCGCTCAGGAGCCAGTGGTAGCTATCAAACCATGCACCTGCTAAGAGACATAGGTGTCTTAACCATTCGGCCAAATGCTTGTCCCTCCATGAACTTTTTGAAATCCCTGCATATACTCTACAACGCATTTGGAACATTCATCAAGATATATCAAAAGTTGGGTCTTTATATATTTCAAAGGATTAAAATCATACAAAGTACACTCTCCAATAATTACAAATCAGTGATAAAAGTATATCCCCCCAAATACTCATATTTAGAAATCAAGCAAAACTGCCTTAAATCACTCAAAGAAGAAATCACAAATAAAATATTCTGGCTTGAATAATATGAAAAGATACATACATTTTAAAAAAAGATTTATTTATTTGGAAGTCAGAGTTACAGAGAGGGACAGAGAGATTGAGAGAGATCTTCCATTCACTGGTTCACTCCCCAAGTGGCCATATTGGCCAGGCCAAAGCTGAGAGCCTGGAACTCCATCCAGGTCTCCCACATGGGTGGCAAGGGCCCAAGCACTTGGGCCATCTTCTGCTCTTTTTCCCAGGCCATTAGCAGGGAGCAGGATCAGAAGTGGAGCAGTTGGGACAGGAATTAGCACCCACATGGGATGCTGTCATTGCAGGTGGTGGATTTACCAGTTACGTCACAACCCTGACACTGATACATCAAATTTATAGGATATGTCTAAAACAGGACATGAAGGGACATGTGTACACACACACACACACACACACACAGAGAGCAAGCGAGCGAGCTCCCATCATCTGGCTCACTCTCCAATGCCTACAGCAACTGGGGTCAAGAGCAGAAGCCTGGAACTCAATCCAGGTCTCCAGGTGGCTGTCAGGAACATGACCATTTGAGCCATCATTGCTGCCTTCCAGCTGTTAGCTAATGGAGTCAGGAGTGGAGCCAGGAGTGGAGCCAGGTATCAAACCTAGGCACTCTGATATGGGATGTGGGAAGTGCCCAAACCACTTTCTTGACCGCCAGGCCAAATGCCCACCCCAAAATTATAGTTCTAAATGCTTTATTTAAAAGAGGAAAGGCGAGCTAAGCATTGAAGTGTAATGGGTTAAGTTGATGCTTCCTTGCAATGTCAGAACCCTTATTGGAATGCCAGTGAGTCCTGGCTGCTCTGCTCCAGATCCAGCTCCCTACTAATGCACCTGGGAAGGCAGCAGAAGATAATTGAAAAGTCAAGAAAGGTAACTCACCATACTACCAGACTCAAAAATTAAAACACACACGATCATGTCAATAAATGGAGAAAAACACTTTCCCCTCCAAAACGTATTCATGGTTCTCACTAGGCCTATTTAACACTGAACCAGAAGTCCTAGACATCTGGGAACTCCTTGTAAATAATTGTAAATTGTGCTTGTGTATATGAAAACCCAAAGAATTCCTTATGAAAGGAAAAAAAAATCCACCAGAACAAATGACTGAACTCAGCAAAGTTGTGGATTACAAAGTAAAAAAAAAAAAATACAAAAATCAATTGCATTTCTGTGTTCTAGTAGTAAGTAATTGGAAAATGAATTTAAAAATGATTTCACTTGCTTAGCATAAAAATCATATAGAAGTTAGGAATTTTGCAAGGAGTTGCCAGATGTCTCACTGAAGGCAACAAAACATTGCTGACAAATTAAAGATCTAAATAAATGGAGAGAGATGCCACAGTCAGGGATTGGAGGCTCCATATTGAGATGCCCAGGGGCTGGTGCTGGGGCATAGTAGCTTAAGCCTCGTCCTGCAGTGCCGGCATCCTGTATGGTCGCCAGTTCATGTTCCGGCTGCTCCTCTTCCATTCCAGCTCTTTGCTAATGGCCTGCAACACAGTGGATGATGGCTTAAGTGCTTGGGCCCCTGTACCTATGTGGGAGACCCAGAAGAAGCTCCTGGATCCTGACTTCAGATTGGCCCAGCTCTAGCCATTGTGGCCATTTGGGGGAGTGAACCAGCGGATGGAAGAGTTCTTTCACTGTTTCTCCCTCTTTCTGTCTGTAACTCTGCCTCTCAAATAAACACATCTAAAAAATATTAAAATGTCCATTCTTTCCAAATTGAATGGAATCAGCTGATTCCAAAATTTCTATAGAAATGTAAAGAATCTAGGAAAACCAAAGCCCAAAACAATCTTGATGACTGCCAGAGGACCTATGGTACCAGACTTCAAAGCAAACTACAAAGCTATGATGACCAAGGTAGTGTGCTGTTAGTGCAAGGGCCAATGAGCAGAACAGAACAGAACAGTGTTGAGAACAGACCCACACTTATGTCATCAATTTAACTTTTTTTACAGCTGTATCACATCTGTTTATTCACAAAGTGGAAGAACACGGATCTTAGTTAAAACAAACGCTTGTATGTTACATCATTTTAACAACTCAGAAGTTATCTCTGACTTAAAAACGCTCTTAAAAACATTTTCTTAAATTAAAATGCAAGGATGCAACTAGTATACAACTGTTGCTGATGTGCAATTACCATGCAACCCTAGCTCCTTTCATTGTTTCTTTTTTTATAATTTATTTGATAGGTAGAGTTATAGACAGTGAGAGACATAGAGAAAGGTCTTCCTTCCGTTGGTTCACCCCCCCAAATGGCTGCCACAGCCAGTGCTGTGCCCAAGCACTTGGGCCATCCTCCACTGCCCTCCCGGGCCACAACAGAGAGCTGGACTGGAAGAGGAGCAACCGGGACTAGAACCTGGGGTACTGGCGCTGCAGGTGGAGGATTAGCCTAGTGAGCCACAGCGCCAGCCAATTGATTCATTTTTAATTATCTTTATATACAGAAGATCAACTCTATACTGAGTAAAGATTTCAACAGTTTGCACACACACAGACACACAAAGTATAAAGTACTGTTTGAAGATCAGTTTTACCGTTAATTCTCATACTACAACACATTAAGGACTGAGGTCCTACATAGGGAGCAAGTGCACAGTAACTCCTGTTGTTGATTTAACAATTGACACTCTTATTTATGATGTCAGTAATCACCCGAGCCTCTTGTCATGAGCTGCCAAGGCTATGGAAACTTCTTGAGTTCACAAACTCTGATCTTATTTAGACAAGGCCATAATCAAAGTGGAAGTTCTCTCCTCCCTTCAGAGAAAGGTACTTCTTTCTTTGATGGCCTGTTCTTTCCATTGGGATCCCACTCACAGAGATCTTTCATTTAGGTCATTTTTTGCCACAGTGTCTTGACTTTCCATGCCTGAAATGCTCTCATGGGCTTTTTAGCCAGATCCAAATGCCTTAAGGGCTGATTCTGGGACCAGAGTGCTGTTTATGGCATTTGCCATTCGCCATTCTATGAGTCTGCTGTGTATCCCGCTTCCCATGTTGGATCGTTCTCTCCTTTTTAATTCTATCAATTATTATTAACCAAGCCACTATTGATAATTCTATGCAGCACATCTCTGGCATTGAAGTCAAAAGGTCAAAGGCAAGTCAAAGTCAAAGGCAAGAATTGCATTAGGTCCTAGCCTAATGCTGCCATCCATCCTTGGTGTGAAATGGACTCCTACGAAAGGAAATTGGCTATCTGGGACTGGATAAATGTTTCCTTTTACTAGATAGCATTTTTTGGGCTTCAGCAGCAGATAATCTCCCCGGAATGGTACAATGCGAGCATCAGGATTGCATCCACTCAACTCAGAAATACGGTCTGAGCAAAGTCCCACACACGTCACAACATACTGACTCCGAACTTCCTCTCCCTTTGTATTCTTTGTAACAATTGGATATTGCATCTCATCTTTATTTCTTGAAGGGCTTTCTTTAGCCATTTCAATATCACTTACTTCAAAATTAGTTAAGACAGAGCCACCTGCTTGTTGGAAATCCTGGGCTAAGGACAAAGCAACATATCGACAGTCTACAATGCCAGTGTATGGACAATCTACAGGCATCAGACCCCTGCAATATGATGCCCTCTTCTTTGTATCTTCCTGCTGGATCAGCCTCAGGCCTTGGGCACCATTCTCAGGCCTCTTATTCAGGGCCTGAAGTCTGGGAATTTCTTCTTGTTCAATAGCTACTATAAGCTGGCACTGGCGCTGGTGCTATGGTCACCCCTGCACAGTGACCAGGGCCTCCCTGATGCTGACCCACATGCCCTGGGGAAGCCCCCCACCGTAACGCAGCGCTGCCACCATCACCTTAGCCCCCTCCCCTCCCTCAGCCTGACTCCACCAAACCAACTGAATGAAGAGAATATTTTCAACAAATGAAGCTAACCCAAACAGATAACCTTATAGAGGTCAGGAGAAACGAAGACCCTCACAGTAAACCCATAAATTAACAGGGGATGACCACACAGCTAGACATTAAAGACCAAACCAGGCCAGCACTGTGGCATAGTGGGTAAAACTGACACCTGCATTGCTGGCATCCCATATGGGCACTGGTTTGAGAGCCAGCTGCTCCACTTCTGATCCAGTTCTCTGCTACGGCCTGGGAAAGCAGTAGAAGATGGCCCGAGTCCTTGGGCCCCTGCACCTGCACTGGAGACCTGGAAGAAGCTTCTGACTCCTGGCTTCAGATCGGCTCAGCTCTGGCCATTGAGGCCAACTGGGAAGTGAACTAGCAGATGGAAAACCTCTCTCTGCCTCTCCTTCTCTCTCTGTGTAACTCTTTCAAATAAATAAATATTTTTTTTTTTTTTTAAAAAGACCAGACCATAATGCACTCAAAAGAATACACAGGGAAAACATCTTCACAACCTTGGGGCTTTAGAAGACACAAGAAGCACTAACCATAAAAAGAAAAAAAAAAAGACATCATTAAAATAAAACTCTTCTGCTCTCCAAAATCATTAAGAAAATAAACAAGCAAGTCACAGACTGAGGGTGGTGGTGGTACTATAAATATACACATCTAATGAAGGACTTCTTTATTCTATATAGGATTCCTACTATTGAGCAATAAGAAAAAATGGCCAGAGATCTGGACATTTCAGGGAAAATGATGTCATCAGTAAGTATATGAAAATTAAGCATCATTAGTCATCATGCAGATTAAAACCACAGTGCTGTAACATTAGGATGGCTAAAACTACAAAGACTGACAGCAGCAAATGTTGGCAAGGACACAGAACTGGAACCCTCATAACTGCATGTTTACCTCCACTTTGGGAAATCTTTTGGCAGTTCCTTATACGGAAATTTTACTATTAGTTGTTTCACAAGTGTAATGAAGACATGCCCACAAAGAATACGTGAAATGTTTGTTTGCAATAGCCCGAAACTAACTAATCCACACGTTCATAAAGGATAAATATGTTCAAGAATCAGAATATCCTTGAGTAGCACAAAGAAACAACTATGGATACATGCAGCAATGTTGAATTTCAGACATGTAGAGCCACAAAAGCAGACATAAAGGTGAACATACTGTATAACTCCATTTATGTGGAATTCAAGAACAGAAAAATGGTTGCTGAGAGGGGAATGAATTCCCTGGAAAGGGGCATGAGGGGAACTTTCTGGAATGATGGAAAGTTTATTTCTGGATTGAGGTTAGGGTTACACAGGTGTATAGATTTGTCAAAAGTGATTAAAATGCAAGGCTAAAATGTATGCACTTTGCTATTTACCATTCACATCTGGATACAAAGCATTTTTGCCTCTGAAAATTAATATTAAAAATCTGATGTCAGAGGGCTTTCTGTGGTTTCTAAGAGCTGTTCACAGGGATGTGGTGACTTCTCTCCCTTTACAAAAATCTTGTCCTTTGTCAGCTCTTCAATATAAAGCTTATTTTTGAACTCACTAAATTTTCTGGTGAAACTCTGCTTCATATATATATATAGTTTTAACTATATATATATATATATATATATATATAGTTCCAAGTTTTTTTCTTGTACTTAACAATTCATCATGCTCTCCTAGTTACACATTAGAAGTCACAAAGTCACCTCAAAAATAGTTCACTAGGACTGGTGCAGTGGCGCAGTGTGTTAATGCCCTGGCCTGAAGTGCCGGCATCCCATATAGGCTCCGGTTCAAGTCCTGGCTGCTCCACTTCTGATCCAGTTCTCTGCTGTGGCCTGGGAAAGCAGTAGAAGATGGCACCCACGTGGGAGACCTAGAAGCTCCTGGCTTTGGATTGGCGCAGCTCCAGCCGTTGAGGCCAACTGGGGAGTGAACCCTCGGATGGAAGACCTCTCTCTTTCAAATTAGTAAATAATAAATAAATCTTTAAAAATAGTTTACTCAACTCCTTTTAAATAAAAAAGCATGCCCGGATAGACTGATTTGTCTAGGATGATAGTTATTCATTTCAGAAACACATAAACTGTGCATTGTTTTGTAAATACTAATAGTTGGGCAAAGATAATAGCTTAACTTTGTAAATAAATGTGGATTAAACAACTGTGTGCTCTAACTGGCAACTATGAAAATATTAGAAAATTGGAATATCTTAGATATATGTGTATATATCCGTTATATTTTAAAAATGCACATATTTTATATGGACCAGAGCATTTCCAAACCCACAGGTGCTTTGGCTGCTTCCGTGAATACTGTGGCTTTCGGGTGAAGTGATTTGTGCCATGGCTTTCGGGTGAAGTGGGTTGTGTTGGTTTCATAGCTGGTGCATTTCTACCATAGCCTTTGGCAAAGCTGTGCTGGTGATTTATAAAGCTGGGCTAATTAAAGGACTTCCGCATTAAAAAAAATCCTGCAGTCAGTGAAGAGCATAAATGATATTCCTGTACTATAATGGAAGGTAAACATGGAAAAACTGAACTTGAAACAAGTTTGGCAGTTCTGGTTGTGATGAACAGAGAAACGCTTAAAAATGCTTAAATGATGGAGAAACACTTTTCATTTTATAGGAAAATTTTTATTTGATAAATACAATTTCATAAACTTTAAAAAAATTACTGAGACCTGTACAGTAAAACTACATTTACCGACAATGCTGAGAGGCTCTGAAGGGTTACATTAGACGGCCACAGTGTCTGAGGTCTAAAATTTTAAACTAAATATTGCTACAGTCATTCCTCATAAAAAATCTAACAATTACCATTATTACAAACATTAGTTATAATCTGTTCCTTGCAGGAATATCATTCAAGTTATTCCACATAAAACAGCACTTTAATAATGCTTTAATCTTATGAAAATAGATGACTCACTTCAAGATAGAAATGTCTACATAGGGGGTCCAAAATTAATAAAACATGCTTTACACAGAACCCTTTGGTGTGTTGATTTTATTAATACATGCTTGTATCATCCTCTAAATCGATCTTAGGGGAAAAAGACAAACACGGAAGACCTTTCTTTCTCTCCCCAGCTCCCAGATTTCCAGAGTAGCATATTTGACAAATTTGGCTCTTAATTGGATTTTTCTTAATGGCCTTGACTTCTGCCTATCAGGATCTCAAGCTGATCAGACAAGTTCAATTTCATAAACCTCTGCAATAGGAGTGAAGTCAGCGCTGATGCCTGTAACAGGGCTGAGTGCAGGTATTTCCTCCCAGGATGATTTGCCCCTGCTTCAGGGCACTCAGGATACTGCGGGCACTGGGTCAGGTCTGGGAGCCTCGGGACATCGTGGTGATTCAGCCGCGAGGAGCAGGGCAGTTACAGATACTCAAACACTGTGAACTCCCTTCGTCCTCGACACAGCGAGCCTTGGGGGCTGTCTCTCCCTGACCCGCACTCTGCTTCTCCCAGGCTGAGCCTACGCCTGCCAAAGCTCAGGCAGGGTGCTGAGTCACTGACAGCTGATGGGCAATTTGGAGACCTGACTTGGCACCTGCCATTATCTTCAGGCCTACAGCCCAGGCCAAAGCAGGCAAGTGAGGCAAATAGATTTGAGACCATTAATTAACTAGCGCTAACACATTTAACATCGGCACCCTGCTTTTGGCAGATAAGTTTATTATCAACATCATACTTTCCAAAGAATTTGAAAGAAACACGCAGAGGGAACTTCTCTGAGCTTACTGGTTATGTAGTAATAGTTTTACAACATTAGCAGTAGGAAATGACAGAAAAGTTGTGGATTGTGTTGTTACTTTCTTAAATAGAAGATCCTGTTCTTAAAATTACAAGATAATTGTTCCTTTAAAGGTACAGTAGGCTTTGAACAAAGGGAGATGTGCACACAGTAGGTAGATACCATTTACTGTGTGTGTGTGTGTAAAACAGTCTCCTTAACTAACTCCACACGGGGAATAAAGGAAATGACATCAGTCCCGCCTGGAGCAGCATGCAGGCCAGCGGACTTCTGTCTTGCTGCTACTGGCCATGTGTTACTCGATGACTCGCGACCCTTCTCTAGGGGGAGCAGTTTGTCCGGTGGCAAAGGAACACTGTAAAGCAGATGTGACACAGGCTCACTGGCTGTCATTCTGTTATATGTGTGTTTTATAAAACAAAGAGGAAGCCAATTCCATGGCCGCCTTTACTAGACTACTGCACTGGAACATGAGCTGGTGAGTGCGTCCCTCGTGCCTGCATTATTCCTTTGGTGAATTTCCAGAGTAACTCATCTTCCCCGGCTCTACACTGGGAATATCAAAGTTAAAGAAGGACTAATTATGCAAATTACATTTTTAGCTATCAATTGGTAATTTAATACCCTTGCATTATTGAAATAGGTAAATATATTAGAAAGAAAACAGTTTACCAGCAAATATGAAAGCTTTGATTCCTGTCTTGATCATTCTTTCCTTACCAGCCCAAATGCAGAAGTCTCATATTCATGACAAGGGAAAGCAGTGGGAGATGCACAGTCTAAGTCCTCAAAAATGAATTATTATATTTTCAAGGGAAATCTGACAAAACCTCATTTAACCATTTTCTTATAATTTAAAATATATATTTATATAATCATTATATGCTTAGATGTGGGTAATAGTTCTTAAATAACAATCATCTCTAAATTTTAAAACATTTCTTTTTAACAAAATAAATGACAGTACTTGTAACTTTGGGAAGAGAGTTCAACTATTTTGAAGTGCAACTAAGTATAGTAACATGTAGCTGATTAATCATTCTCAGCACTGTAATTTATTGCTGCCATTACCTGATAAAAATCTCTGACAATGTACCTTATAATGGGACACCAGGCAAAATGCATATGCAGTAACTTTCTGCTGTAACTTAGAAAGGATATGCTAACCCCAAATAGGATAATTCTCATCTGAAATCCTTTATTATAAAGTTTAGCTTACAAAAAGGCAAGAGCAATTCTAGGTTGGCCACAAAAGAGGCTTTTCTCTTTTTTATTGATTGAGTTATCCATAATATTTCGATTTGTATAATTAAAGGTATTTGCAATATTTAAATACTGTCCAAAATTGTTTTTATTGATATGGTTGAACTTTACATTATCATAAAATACTATGAACAGAAGCTTCAGAGAAAATAAGGCAAATTTAGATACTTAAAGCATGCAAAAGATTCAATGATAACACATTAAATTAATAATATACTAATGGTACCCAATTTACCCACTATGGGTTCTTCATATTCTGTGACAAAAATAGTAAACATCAGTTTGAAATTTGGTGAATGGACCTGATTCCTGATTTATATGTAAGATATTCTACACCCTTTGCATTTATATGGTGCTAACTTTACTGGTTGTGTTACAGTACTTTAGGAGAAATCTGTTACCAGTATCAATTCACTACCCAGACTGCAGTAAATAATGGTTGGAAATGCATTCTCCTAAATTCACCTGCAAACTTCTAAAGCACTACTGAATTACCAAGGGTCACGCAGGGACCGAGATTCCTGACTATTCATGTTAGCTTCTCCCATGAAAAGCTTCAAATATAACTCTAATAAAAAAATAGAGTTCTCAACACAAACTTTCAGCATAATTTACAGAAGCAGATTTAAATAGAGTCAATAACCAAGCTAATACTAAAAAATACACATGAAGGAGGAAATCTCGCTTTTTCTCTTGATATTAAAATATAGTGGCCTCAGCAACAGGCTGAAATGCCATGAGGAGTCCCATAAGCACAAGGGACAAATCCAGACAAAGAGATAGAAAATGTCTCTTTATTCACAAACTGTGGCATGTTCAGGCTCAAGGTGGAATGTGCAGGATTCATGTTAAGCTTTCTGATTGTTTGCCACTGTAACTCTGTATGGGGGTGAACTACTCGAGGCTTCAGAAAGGGATTTCAGAGCTAATGTGGCCATTCACGGGATGATCGTACTCAATTTTAGGACAGGAGGTGAAATGGCTCCCACAAAGTACTACTGCCCCCTTAGCAAGTAGACGAGTCCATTGTGGAGAGAGTCAAGATGCTCCTGTCGTTGGTATAGAAAGGATCCGACGCACTCCATGATCTAAAGTAACAATAAGAAAAAAGTTTGGCTCACCAGGACCTAGGTTTTAATTGAGAAAAAAATAGACTCTGACACAGGATCAAAATGCAATTTGAGCTTTAAAATAATGAATGATTCATTTTTTAAATGCTAAAGAAAAGTTCCTCATGCTACACTGAATGCTCTATTCATGCCATCCAAAAACTTGGAAAAAATAATGCCCTAGTCATCATACAGAAATATTAGCCAAAATGCAGACATTCATTCGCATAAAGACAATCTCCATAGGTAGTAGAGCATGAGATACTTTTAAAATATTAACAATTATTAAGAAATAAGTATTTTATTAAGAGTAAGCATATTTAGTTTTACTGAAAAGCAATTAGGTTGTATTTTGACATTGCAGAAGCAAACAAAAATCCCACTTACCAAAAGCTCTGGAAATAATTAGTAGTTTGTTCATATTACTGGTCATTTCTTCTCTACTATAAAACTATTCTAAATATTTTAGCCTGATCAGCTTTTATGTAGTAAATGGTTTACTCAATAAGTATCAAAGACACCTGTAGGTCTCCAGTGTTTTCACTCCACTCTGAACACATGATCCTCTACTGGTCTGGAAAAGTTAACTGTTGTCTGAATGACAAGGTCCTTAAACAAAGTCATTCCATAATACTTTACTGGCAGCTGTAAACTTAAATTAGCTTGAGTTAACTTTAGCTAAAATAACTCAAGACCAAAAGTAACCGAACATGCTTCACATAGACTGGCCTAGTTCAAGGACAACATTAGGATTACCAAATAAAAGGTAGTTTTTCTTGTGAGATTAAATTGATGCCAGAGTTCCCACTTTCTCTAAGCAGAGATGTTAGTGCAAGAGACTAACATTTCAAATGGTCCCAATCCATCCTATACCTGTACATATCTCATTTCCTAGAGATTCTAAGCTTGGACTCAGTTTATGTTCGAATCAGTCATCAAGGGAGCTCAGCCACAGTGAAGTCTGACACGTTGAAATTTTACAGAGTTGGCAGACAGAAAGACAAGCAGCGATGGCACCAGTTCTCTAATTTAGTTTCTGGAAAACCTTGAAGTATCTCAGCCTATGGAAGGACCTGTTCCCCTCTGTTCTCTAGCACCTCGCACTGTGATTGGCACTTATTAGGTACCTGGGATTTACAGAATAAGTGAACAAATGAAATTATACAATTTCTTAAACAGCTAAGTGTTTGTAGGGGAAGCAGTATACTTTTAACTGTAACTTTGTAACTATCAGTGCCCAATTATCTGGAGTCAGGTGTCCAATTCTAAACTGTCAATGATTTATGTTAGTTTTTCCTCTTTCCAACCATTGCTTACACAGAAGAATCATGTTAGGTAAGTTTTTCGTTTTTTTTCTCTTTTCAGAGCATACATGTGCAGCATTCATAGCTTAAATATCATTTTTGACAGAACATTAAACACCTCAACCACATATACACTATTTAAACTCCTTTCCATTTAAAAGATAGTTTTGATTAGGATAAAGTTGCTGTTGGTAAAATACAGGACATCATTCACTGCTGAAATGTAGCTCTGTAGGATGTGACAGGGCACATTGGAGCACCATGACCCTCCCTTTGAAACTAAGCTTGCAATATGGCATTTTTCCTTAACAACAGCAATACAATCGAAGGAAAATTTTTGTGCCTGGGTGGTAAAAATTCCATCAGGAGACAACTCTGTCACATAGAAGCACTAGTTGTATTTCTCAAATGATGTCCATCACTCTTTTGCTTATTTATTTGAGAGGCAGAGAGAGAGAGAGACCAAGAGAACATGAGCTCTCATCTACTGGCTTATTCCCCAAATGGCTGCAAGGATGCTGGGAACCAGGAATACAATTTGAGTCTCCCATGTGGCTGGCAGGAACCCAATTACTTGAGCCACTACTGCTGCCTCCCAGGGGTCTGCATTAGCAGGAAGCTGGAGTCAGGAGCCAGAGCCGGGAATTGAACTCAAGCAATCTGACATAGGACATAGGTGCCTTATTGGTGGCTTAATGCCTAGGCCAGATGCCTGTGCCTAAAAATGACTTTTAAAGTTAAAATATTATGTTAATGGACCTATGGAAATTTTCAGATAGCCCTTTGAAAAGCACCAAGTAGCTCTGTGTGTTATATGATTTTATCCTCTAGAAAAAAATTATGAAATCTGAAAAGATTTTTTAAATCACTCATCTGAGGAAAAAAAGGGAGAAAATGACAATAATAATCAATAATATAACCTGAAATGTTAGATAAAATTGGAAGGGTATTTATAGTCTGTCAAATATTATATTAACTACTAAGTTAAACATTAATTAAGGAAAATGAAAAAACAAAATATCAGAAAAGAAACAGTACAATTTTAAGTGAAAAGAAGTACAGATGATAACAGCCACCTTCAGAACATATCAAAGTGAGTCTGAAAGCCCCGGGGCAGGTTCCACAGGGGTAATGCAGCAGAAACATAGCTATGTGATGAGAGTGACAGCACAGTACCTACACAGCCGACAGCAAGAAAATGGGCATATGTGTAAAGCAGAAAACACTTTTTGGCTCTTTTAAAATTAATTCTAGTTAAAAAAATCATTAGCAAAGATATACTTTGCCATTAAGGAGAAATTTCTGTTAAAATAGAAATTTTAAAAACTCTGTAGATATTTTATTGTGGTATTTTAGTCTAATTCTCATCTCAGTTCTTTGCAGTAAAGCTGTGTTATTATATTATGTTAAATAACATAAATTAGATCCTTCTGGAAAAACCTTTGGGAAACTCACTAGCCTAGGTATATTACAGAACTATTTTCTTATATTTTACAATACAATTGTGTACATTATAACAAAGTACTAATAAATTTAGTTGCTCATATAATCCTTTTATATGAAACAAATTACTACAAAATGATATCACAGTATTATGGAAATATTTTGGATCACATGTTATTTGTAATCAACTCAGAATAAATGGGAATTGAAACAAGAGATGTTATATTAATACAGACATGCCATTTATAAAGTTGATTGTACCATAAAGGCATGGGCCCAAAAAAAAAAAAAAAAAGAAGAAGAAAAATAGCTAAAACTAAAGTGACTACAAGTTCAACAGTAAAGGTTACCTGAATTTTATGATACATGAATGATATCATACTCTTCATTTTTTAGAACACAAAGCTAACTAGGTATTAAAATTCTTTCATCAACAGAAGAGAGTGGGGCCTTCTCACCCTTCTACTCCCGCTCTTGAGCCACACTTCCACTCCTAAGCCACGGCACAAGCAGGAAATGACCATGCTCAACTGGCACACTGAGGACAACGGGAATCGACCTCAGCTCCCGCCCACCGGTGCCAGGCTGCTCTGATCTGTTGAGTATGATATCATTCACTTGAAGAACAGCAAGCACAGAAAAAGCCATTTCTACTCCGTACCTTTTGGGGGAAAGTATGAAGAAATGAATCCCTTTCATTTTCAGGTGAATTTTAAATGGCATTTAACAAAAACTGGTAGTTTTGGTTAAAATCCACAGAAGCAAGCACTGTGATAACTCTAATTCAAGAAACAGATTCTGGAGGGGACAAAATGCTAAGATTCTTCTAATGTGTACTTTTAAAAGTCTATTCTAATTGCTACACTTTTAATTAGAGAATAAATACCAAACAAATGAAACTGAAAAATCATAACTTATTTTATAACATTTTTACAGACATGAGGAGTAGGGAGCAGAAATACAGCCTTTTATGTTCATAAATATCTCAAAAAGCCTCTGAGGACTGACTAGAAAACGCTCATGAAGAAAAGCAAAGCCTTTTGATTTGTGATGATTTTGTAAAGACAAAAAGCAAAATTTAAGAAATGCAGGTAATGAAACAGTATATAGGTGTAATTTAAAAAAGAAAGTTATACAAACTATGAAAGAGTAAAATACACACATTCCTAACCACCACATTTTGCAAAGATTATAAAACACTTTTTTTTGCTCATTAGATGAAGTCTCTTCAAAGGTGCTTTCTCTTCCTCTGTGAATGACAGAACCCTCTGCCCCAAGCTACCGTGCCATCTACCAGCCAAGTACGCTAGTACACTGTGGCCTTCCTGCTTCAGTTGGTAACACCAGCTGCTGATTTATTAGGGATCTGCAGGGGCAGGGTCATCCTGTTCCAGCCCAGAGGCTACTCATCTGCAGCACAGGCTACTTAGAGAAATTTCACACCTGCTGATGTGGGTAGGACTACATCTTCCTATAACTCGTTCCAGCATTCTTCTAACAGATGTGCACGTTGTTTCTCCTTCTGGGAAACAGCATAGGGAGTCCACGCACTTGATACTTGAATTTGTTTCAGTAAGCTAGAGGAGTTGAAGCAGAAAAAAATTAGTTATTTATAGATTTGGGACTTACAAAAAGCAATAAAAAACTTAAAACAAGCACTTTGCAGCCAAAAGTAATTTATATAGATAGACATGCTTTCCTAAAATATGGAAATGTATGAAAGGCTTCGATTTAACAGAGTATATTCTTACAAAAATACTTAAAAGTTTTATGCTCTAAATTAGGTGTCTACTAGAATAATTACATAAAACAAGTAGCTGGATATTATTTAAATCTGCAAAGGTTTAGGACTTTATCTCTTCAATACTTTATTGTGGTTAAAATGGTTTATATGTCAACCACTCAGAAACTTAATGAATTCTAATTCTTCTTGAGGTTTTTGTTTAGGTGGGACACTCCTGACATTCTTATGAGAAAAGTGGAGTGTCAACTATCTTGAAGACTGGGAAGGACAAATCAGGCAGGACCTAATCCCAATCTTCAGGAATGACAGCTACAATAACCACAACAACAGGGACAAGCACTTTACCAATGTTTACTATGTGCCCGGTTCTAAGCACTCTATATAAATCTATTCCATGATTACCTTTGGAAAAGGTATGATTCACCTTAAATCGCTAAAAAGCAATTAAATGCCAATCGTGCTAATTCTTTTTTTTTTTAACAGCAATGGCACATTGTTAAAATGTATTAATGAAATAATTCATACAATCAAGATTTAAAATTGAATTCAATTTTCAAATACAGATTTATATTGATTCAGGCATAGACAGCCCAGTAAAATAACTTAATTCTATACTTTTAACAGTCTTAATGGTGTTAAAATGGAAGGGAAAAATGGTGTGACTATGTCGCTCAATGAATCCCAACCCTGGTTTTGCTAGTCAAGAGTGCTCCTAATTTGTCAAGGGTTGCCATTTTTTTAAAAGTTATTTTATTTCACTTTTCTTTACATACAGAGCATCCTATATAACAAATCTTTTGAAGATTTTGAGGAAGAACAATAAAAACAAATTCCCTAGAGGTTGGGAATCATGGTATGTTGGGGACAGGCAATGGTGGAAATGCACACAATGGACACAGAGACAGATGTGGTGGGGCAAGAACAGCCTGGCACCCTGGTGAGGCTCAATGATCCTACTGGATCCGGAGCAGTGCAAGCTACAACTGGGTTCATTTGGCAACTATCCAAACAAGAAAGAGCCACATCGCACTTGCTCTTTCATCATAGTTCTTGGTTTAGCATCCATTAGGATACTGTTCTTCCACTGTGTTTTGTTTACAGACATTTCATGAAAAAAAGTTCTGCTGGCAATTGTTTGGGAAACACTAGTTCAACTGAAACTCTACCAGGGACTCTTAAAGTAAAGGACTGTCAGTAAGTCAGGATTCACAGTCAGTCTCCAGAGGGAAACGAGACATCCTAATTCTCCAACTTGTTTTTGGAGTAAATTCCCCTATCCCTCACCAGGAAAAGTTAATCAACATGGGGATGAACAATAATATTCAGAGTGGGGCAGGTACAACGGCACAGCTGTGAAGCTGCTGCCGGGGGCACCGAGTGCCTGATCCAGTCCCGGCTGCTCTGCTTCCAATCTCGCTCCCTGCTGATGCGCCTGGCAGGCAGCAGATGATGACCCGTGTACGTGGTTTCCCACCACCCATGTGGGAGACCCAGATGGAGTTCTCAGGGGAATGAACTGGGGGTTGAAAGATTTCTTCCTTTGTCTTTCAAACAAAATAAACAACTTTAAACACATATTCAGAGGAACAGTTTTGGAAATAAAGTTTAGGTAACAGGATTTAATCAGGTACCCAATTTTTACTTTGGGCCCCTGGGTTCCAGTTTCCCCTAATTTCAATTTTACCTTCTGCAAGAACCAGGATTCTGGGGCTTCCACAGGCTCAACGGATAAAGTACAAGGCTCAGGGGACCCTGAGTGCGCTTTCTAACCGGCCTCCATGCTGCCTTTCCTGCTCTACTTCCCAGTGCTCCTGTGTAGGCACCACACCAGCCGGGCAGCACTTGCTACCTGTGGTATATGGCAGGGCTGTCACCAGGTAGGGTCAGAATGCTGACTACCATGCCCAAGTTTAGTTTAAATTCCATCATCTCCTTGAAACTTCTCTCCCTTTGCCAACCATGACTAGTCACTTCCTATCTGGATCCTATTCCAGTGTTTTTATCATTTAAATGGCACAAGCACTTAAATTCAACTTTCATTTACTGAGTAGAGTACTGTGCCAGTTCCCACAGGGGATAGCAACCTTGCTCTCAGTTTAGAGTTAAGGGTAAAGAACACGGCGGGAGAGAAGACAAGCACAGGAGAGCATGCTACGCTCCATGCCAGGGGAAGAAGCCGCACGTGGAAAGTTCCACAACCTTTAACAACCCTAAGAGGCACCGAGATCATCCCCATTTTTGCAGATAAGACAAAGAGATACAAAATCTGTTCCATCACTCACTCAGCTGGGGCTTGAGTCTTGGTTTCTCTGATTCCAGACCCCAAGCCACTTTACCATGCACCATATTGCCTTCTTCTAACTGTGGTGTGAGGCAGACTGCTCAGAAGAGAGGAGGGAAAACTCAGGCTCAGTGGTTGTTGCAGTTACTGGTAAGAGGGCAAGAAAGTCTGGATGAAAAAGATGGTATTCGGCACATATCTGGAAGGATGGGTGGGATTTCAGTAGCTGGAGAAGGGAGAGAAAGGACATTCCAAACTGATGGAAGGAAATGAGTAACTGTGTGGGCAAAAGTGTGGATGGTATGTATCCAGCAGAAGCTCAGCCTGAGTGTAAGGGAGTACTATTATTATTATTGCCCTCTTGTGAGTAGCCAGTGTGACTCACATTGTGATCCCCACACTGCTGACCCATAAACCCTCAATTACGGGCCTGTGAGGAGGTCAGTGCTTCTGGTCTGTGAGAGTGACAGCTTTGAAAGTTTTACAGTAATCTGATAGAACACTCTTAACTGTTCAAGCCAATAATTTAAGAATCTGAACTTATTTCATATATCTTTTAAAATTAATTTTCCTAATTCTTTAGTTTACTTACAAAACTATTGGTTCACGATGGACTGGGAATTAAAAACAAGAAAACAAAACAATGAACTGGTCCTTCACTTCATGGAAATACTGAAACAGACCAGAAACTCAAGAACAAGGATCTTCTCTGGTATTTCTTAGATGAATAACATGTGACGGGGCTGGCACTGTGGCTAGTAGGTTAAACCCCCACCTGTGGGGGCGGCATCCCATATGGGTGCAGGCTCGAGTTCTGGCTGCTCCTCTTCCAATCCAACTCCCTGCTAGTGGCCTGGGAAAGCAGTGGAAGATGGCCCAAGTGCTTGGTCTCCTGCACCCATGTGGGAGACCTGGAGGAAGCTCCTGGCTCCTGGGTTCAGATCAGCCCGGCTAAAGCCGTTGCGGCCATTTGGGGAGTGAACCAGCAGATGGAAGACCTCTCTTTCTGTCTCTCCCTCTCAAATAAATAAATCTTTAAAGAAAATTAATAATATGTGCTTTGCTCATAGCTGGTGCTCAGTCAACTGAAAGGGATTTACAGAAGCTGACATCCAGCCAGTCACTAGCAAGTGCTGGTCCATCCACGTGCAGAACGCAGCTTGGGTGTGGATCTGACCTTAGGTAATTACATTATTTTGCATGCGTCACTTTTTCAGTTAAGAGCAGGTATTAAAATATAGGCAACCCGGCCAGCGCCGCGGCTCACTAGGCTAATCCTCCGCCTAGCGGCGCCGGCACACCAGGTTCTAGTCCCGGTTGGGGCGCCGGATTCTGTCCTGGTTGCCCCTCTTCCAGGCCAGCTCTCTGCTGTGGCCAGGGAGTGCAGTGGAGGATGGCCCAGGTGCTTGGGCCCTGCACCCCATGGGAGACCAGGAAAAGCACCTGGCTCCTGGCTCCTGCCATCGGATCAGCGCGGTACAACGGCCGCGGCGGCCATTGGAGGGTGAACCAATGGCAAAGGAAGACCTTTCTCTCTGTCTGTCTCTCTCACTGTCCACTCTGCCTGTCAAAAAAAAAAAAAAAAATATATATATATATATATATATAGGCAACCCAATGGAGAGAACAAACACTTTGAAGTTTCAGAAATATTATAAAGAAATGACTTCTTCAGATCACTTTCTGAACCAAATAAAATATATTTCCTTTATTCCTTAAACCAAATGAAGCCTGGCTAGTTTGAAAATGCTAACTGCTGGTTAACTGTGTAAAGTTATCTACAGAAAATGCTACCCTAACTTCCAAACTCGACTGCTTTCCCACGTACACATCTTTGATCCCAATATTCAGGAACTGGGAGCTCAGCCAGAGTACACGGAGCCACAGCTGCCAGGATAACCTGGGGTGGGGATGGGACGGCTCTGAGTTTCGTATCATCTGAAGAGAGGGAATCATTATATTTTGGGGCAAGGGAACAGAGAAAAGAAAAAATGCAAACTAATGGGAATCAGACTGCACCTGGTGGCACAAAAAATTAGCTTTTAAATTGTCAGAAATTTTGGTTAATTGGTAAGCCTCATTCTCCACCACACTTGCTTCACAGGAACGACCACATAATTTAAGAGCTAGAAGGTCTGCCAAGCAAAACAACTATGGATATTCAACATGACTATGTATGGCAAATGAAAATGTTCATCTTTTTAGACCTTCCTTCTTGAAATAAATTCTGGCTCGCTGCTCTTATTTCCACTATTTTCATATCAATGACGGTAAACGCTACAAATTTCTCTTAAACAAAAATATCTTCCTTAAATCTTATGTTAGAAAACTGTATGGCATTCCTAATTTATTTTTTAGTTATTTCTATAACATCTTATCCTATCAAGTCATTTCTAAAAAAAGTTTAAAGCCTGCCAAACTGTTAACCACATTAGGTCTTTCGCATTTCAATTGTATTACATCCTGTGCAATCAATGTGACCATCTTGCATAGCCTTAAGGGAGATATCTGGAAAGAAGCTTTAAACTGTAATTATAAAAAAAAAAAAAAGAAAAAGAAAAAAATTTGTGTTTGTGGGAATGATTTTCTTTCCAATGTAAAAGTCATCAGACATTACTAGTTTCCAGATCGACTAGGATTTGGCTGGAGTCATCAAATATCCGCACCAAGTAACAGCTTCCTCTCATCACTGAGAAGCCCAGCAAGGAGTGCAGTGCAGCGATGGGCAGCACCTGGATGGCTGCGGTCTGACTTGAGCCTGTCTCCCCCAAGCATGCGTCAAGCTCACGTTCGTCCTCTAAACTCCCTTCCCTCTTCTTTCCTAAGTAAAGCAAACAACTTGGAAATACTGGAAGTTGAAAGACAGTTTGAAAGAGGATTATAAAACATCAAAACTTCTATACTGTCTTTCAGGGATTTCCAGAGAGCAGATTTCTGTATGTGTTGCCTAAACTTAACTATGAAAATGACCATACGGTACAAATTACATTTATTGGTAAACTTATTTTGATAATTTGGCTTATTCTGAGTTTTAAAGTGGACTGAGGTCCCTTTATTTTAATGATGTACTTATTCAACTAGTTATATAAATAACAATATGTGACTAGGACTCTGTAGTTTAAGCAAAAAAGAATATCAGTATCTTTGAAAAAAAAATCTCCAAATTTAATGGAAAGGGTAAATTACCATAGGGTGTAAGGGAGAAAATTCACTTATCATTTCTTCCAAAGGCAACCATAATAAGGTACCTGTTAAATTCTAAAAAACACCCCCCAAAAAACCAAAAATTTCTCAACAGCTTTGTACATTTTAATAGAGAAATTAAGGCAAAGTGGCACTAGATCCATGTCTTATGAGATAACCACTTGAACTCAAACCCTTGGGGAATGTTTATCACACATGACATAATTTTATAGTGTTAGTATACTTGGTCCCAAGAGGATCTGTAGACTCCTCAGGGCATAACATCAATCCTGGCCAGCTCTTACTCTTGCAAGCTATTCACACGAGCTTTCCTTGCAGCTCGACAGGGTACGTTAAAAATACTAAAAATCTTTCTATACCAAAGCACAAGATAAATATATTGTAACTATGATCATGTGAGGCATACTAAAACAAAATATAAATTCACAATGTTTTAGAATTTTTTCTCAATTTATAATAATAATAAACTAAGGGCCAGCTTTGTGGCATAGTAAGTTAAGCATCCGCCTGCCATATGGGAGCCGGTTTGAGTCCTGGTTGCTCCTCTACTGACCCAGCTCTCCTCTATGGCCTGGGAAAGCAGAAGAAGATGGCTCAAGTGCTTGGGACCCTGCATCCATGTGGGAAACCCAGAAAAAGTTGCTGGCTCCTGGCTTTGGAGAGGCTCAGCTCCAGCCGTTGTGGCCATTTGAAGAGTGAACCAGTGGATGGAAGACCTTTCTCTGTCTCTTCCTTTCTCTGTCTGTAACTATCCTTTCAAGTAAATCAATCTTAAAAAAAAAAAAAAAAAAACACAAAAAACCAGATTTATTTAGGGCAAGTCACTAAAGAAATCTAATTTTAAAAAAGATGTCATACAATAATGCAGATTCTTCAAATTATACATATTCCATTGTTGACAGTACTAAAGTTAAAGGAGTTACAGTCTTCAACTGGCTTTGTTCTAAAGTGTTGCCACTGATTTATCCCACATGAGACAACAACATATCTTCTTGACTAGTAATTACAATAAATAAAATGACAACTAGTTCAAGCAAAAATATAATTATTAGTGATGGGAATTTTTAACCCTCATAATTAATCAAAATATTCTTCAAATTCCAGATAAGTCTAGGTCTTTTTAAAATTTATTCCTCAAAGGAGTGGTAATTCAAGTTCTCTCTTTTTTTTTTTTTTTGACAGGCAGAGTGGACAGTGAGAGAGAGAGACAGAGAGAAAGGTCTTCCTTTGCCGTTGGTTCACCCTCCAATGGCCGCCGCGGCCGGCGCGCTGCGGCCGGCGCACCGCACCGATCCGATGGCAGGAGCCAGGAGCCAGGTGCTTTTCCTGGTCTCCCATGGGGTGCAGGGCCCAAGCACCTGGGCCATCCTCCACTGCACTCCCGGGCCACAGCAGAGGGCTGGCCTGGAAGAGGGGCAACCGGGACAGAATCCGGCGCCCCGACCGGGACTAGAACCCGGTGTGCCGGCGCCGCTAGGCGGAGGATTAGCCTAGTGAGCCGCGGCGCCGGCCTCAAGTTCTCTTCAATTCATATTTTTTAACTACAAAAGTGTAATAAATAAATAAATAAAAATTAAATAAAAAATTAAATAAAAATTTAAGAAAAGTAAGAACAGGTTTTCTTGAACATATCATCAAAACAATTACTCCATACTAATTCTCTGTACTTATCCACTTGATCATTCAGTTCAAGAGGTAGATAAGTAATTTAGTGTGACTACATTAAACTATATTAAATGAAATGTACAACTATAACTTCAAAGAGGAAAAAGAGGTCAGAAACCATAGAAATAGCATAATGTATTTTCAAAAGAAGTGAAAAGGACTAATTTCTTGAATTCACGATAACAAGTTCTAAGAATACTTAGTTATGTTAGAATCTGAGGTGAAGTATGATTTATCACTGTGGCTCCAAAAAAGACTGATGAATACTCATGGGTGGACATTCAGAAAATGTGAAGACCACAGAAACAGAACACAACTAAATCAAAACAGCACATGAGAAATGATGTAGGAATTAGTAAAGAAGAGGTGGCAATGTCAGGTCAGTTTTCCCACAGCATGCCCCAAGCACGAGAACTTAGCAGAGTCCCCAGGAAGGTCCAGCGCGGTACTACCTAGTGCACGCAACAACTCTGCTGCTCGCTGCAAGCCTCAGCTAGCAGGTGCCTACTGTCCTCCCCTCTGTGCTGGCTTTCAGCAAGTTCATATGCTGAGCTGACTGAACCCTTATCTTCTTCCATCTGGAAGGACAGAAAAGCAGTGAGTCTCAGTTCAGAATGACACTCTCACCATACAGAGGTTTTGAATCAAAGCCACAAGCTGAGGTCCACAATCTGGGAGGCACAAATGAATGTTCACACAGTAGCACATTTACTATCACAAAAGACAGCAAATAGCAGCTTCTTAAGGGGAACACAACAAAGCACACAAAGCCACAATTTTCCAGTGCACAAAGCTAAATTAAGATCAGGTAGGTTTCCTTTAATAAAACTCAGTTTCTTCTATCAAATTTATTGCCATCAAGATTTAGGGTTCCTACTACAAAGGTATGCTAATGTCCCACCTCTTGAGCTCCCTTCTCAGGGAAGTTTTCTAGTGGGACTTCAGTAGAGCAGAAGGGTCACATGGCCTTACAAATGTCACAGATATGTGGGTCAAGGGCTACACTTGATTGATTAGTTTACACAGTAAACTTAATCCTTAATTTGAAATATGTTTGGTGGAGGTCAATTAATTTATGTGAATTTCAGTTCTTTTTTTTTTTTTAACTTATATTTACCTTAGAGACCTTCTAAGGAAGTTTACTTTAAAAATGTGCCTGTAGCATCTTTATTTTAACCCTTATTAAATTATGAGACAATGTCAACAATGAAAATTTACTTTTTGCATCATCTGTATGTGAATTAGGACTGATTAATAACTATTTCTATAAAAATGCAGTAGAGTCCTTTGGATTAAAGAGTATGCTAAGTTTGTAGAAGATAGCTTACAGGTTTTGTTTATAACACAGGGGAAGGGAAAAAATCCTCAAAATAAGCTTTCTTTTAAAAATTGCTTATAGTTTTATGCTAATGGTTTTTAATCTGATTAAATATTTGAAAGCTCTTGAAGATATCTAATATCTACACAATTTTCCTCTCAATTGCAAGAGTAAACAGTTAAACTACCCATGGAATGTTGATCAGAGCAGCTTAAAACACAAGATGTCTGTGGAGATAATGTATATATATAAGACATACAAAATATACTGTTCAATTTATAGATGCACTAAATAGTAGCAAGGATATGAAATACTTTGGCAGCCATTACAGTGTACAAACACAAATATGCACATGTATTTACAACACAGATTAAGGCAAGATAAAAATGGACAACTTCTCAGTTCTAAGTAACTACATCTTAAAAGCTTAAACTTTATGATGAATTTTTATAGCTTTAATTACCCAACATGCAGAAGCATTCTCAAAAATGAATAACATGACAAGCAGAAGCATTAGAATTATGCTAGAAAAGGTAGTTAAGGCAAAAAAAAAAAAAAGATAACAGATCTCTGTCCTGTTATCATGTTGAATTTCCATGTGAATTTTCTTCTCAAAAGAGAAATGGATTTTTTTTTAGGTTTTAACACACATTACTAGTAAAGGTCAAATTCATCAGAGACAGAGCTGTGCTAACAAAAACGCCCCACTCTTCATGCCTCTGCCCATCTTTTGGATACTGTTTAATTGACCTTTAGCATGCAGAAGGGTTAATGAGGTTCTACTCCTCCTACTCTACCTAAGTTTGCTCAGCTGATTCCTTGCCCTCGACAAAGGCTGCAGTGCGATGAACTCGTCACTTAAAGCGACTGTGTTGGAGTACATCTATAAGTGGACAGAAAAGGGATGGGACACACAACAAGTCAGTGAGCTGCATTCATCACCTATGAGACAGACACAGGACAAGCTTTGCAAATAATGTACATCTTTTCCTACAAAAGTAGGTAATATCATACATGACTGACATTTGTATGGCTGTTGGTTTTGTCATCAAAAGAATTTATTCTTCATTCTTAACTCCACATTGTTATTCTGGAGAAAAACAAAGCTCAGAATAAATGTTGACAGCTCTTTTGATACCAATTTTCTTGCTACTTTTGTTAAACAACAAAATAGCTTTTTAACCATTTCTCCATCATCTGAACTCAGAAGTGATGGTATAAGGCTAAAACACTCATTACTACATATAGCAAAGGAATAATGTCATATATAGGATTTAAATGATCATATACTGTTTCACTAAATAAACAACCAACCCCAAACTTTGCAGCAGGCTAGACAATTACTGAGAAGGTAGAGATTTCCTTCTTGGATTAGATAACCTAGTACATCTTGGGTGAGCCTTTTGGAAATGAATTCAGTGAACCAAAAAAGGAGATTATACTGGGTTTCACACACAGATAAAATTATTTACTGCCCATTCAATTTGTAATCAGTTTTGATTTATGGTATGGTAAAGGAATTTATATACATTATATTATCTGTATAAGCATTTTAAACTTTTTTCTAAGGGCCCATCTTAAGGTATCAAATATTTTCTATGTAATCCTTCAAAAAAGAAGCAACAGAAAAGATAACAAGAAGTAATATCTTTGTTTTATCATTAAGAAATCTTGATGAAAATACAAGCTTGCAAATACTCTGCCCAACACAGAATTTATAAGGAAAAATGAAAATAAGTTTGAATATTTACTTTTATAAAGAAGTAAGAATTAAAAGTGAAATAACTGATGGACTTTGGTGAAATATAGTTTTATGGAGGCCACAAAGGGAAAATAAATTGTTTGCTCTAAAATATATATATATTGCTATGAAAAATACATCATGTTAAAAATAAATGATTTTGCTTTAAATATTTCTGAAAATTAGAAACAGGAAGTGGGAAAATTTTTCTGAAATATATTTAAGCAATACATTGCAGAGTAGAGGAGTCTGTCTATACTGACATAAACATTTGTACAGCCATAGGCAGAGTAATCTGAACTTGTAAAATTTCAGAGCCCCATCCGGAGGTCCGTTATCACAGCAACACTGGCACCTGCTTCATACTTACAATGGCAGTGTCTTCACTGAGGACTGTTTGTAGAAACAGTGTTAGTGTCAGGTGTTATTGTCTTGCACAGTCATGTAAGGTAATAATTATTATTCTGATTTTACAGAGGAGGAGATTAAGGTCTAGCGAAGTGACCTGATCATGGATTTATGTCTTATAAGTGAAACAGTACTTGAATTCACATTTGTCGGGTTTCAAAGGTCTATGCTACCTCAATGATGTTAAAATGAATATTGGCTAGGATTAAGTTTCCACAGCAACTAAATGTTGAGGAAACATTGCTGATATCACTAATAATTAAAACCAATTCACTATTTAGGAAGCCTCATTCAGTTACCTAAATACTTAGGAAGTATGTGTTCTATTTGCAGGATGAATCTGCAACTAACTGCCCCAAATTTAAACAAAATTTGCTTGTTATGAAACAAATATGTAAAAAAAAAAAACCAACTTAATCTAGCATTTACAGTACATAAGCATTAATTAGAATATATTCTTCAGATATGTACTCAACACTATGGTACAGTTAGAAAGCCAACTTAAGATGGACTTCTAGCTCCTGTACTAGTCAATTATACAAAAAAGACACATCCAATTAACAGCTACAATTTCTTGACCATCTACTATATATTCTTTCATTTAATTCTCACTACAAAGGTAATGAGAAAGACATTTCTATTATAATTTTCCCAAAGAGGAAGCTGAGATGAAAAGTCACAGAATTACTAAGTGGTGGAGCTTGGATCTGAACTGAGACCTCTCAGGCCCCAAACCGCATATTCTTTCTTATTTAGAATGAAACATGGATATTTAAACCCCATATGCTTAAGCACTATGTAACATACTATGACTGTGTGCTATAGTTCAACATTTATTAATAAATCCTTAGTCATATAACACTTTATAAAAATCTACTCTATAAAGATTATTTAGGTTAAAGAACTTATTTCATACCTTGTAAAAACAAAATAGCATAAAAAATTATTCAAATTCTAATGTTTCAAAAGACATAGCTATATATCTCAATATATATCTGATTAAATGCTGTGAAAATATTATTTAAAATATAGCTATTGTTATTATCTGGATATAAATTAATAGTTCTGTATTCAAAACCTAGAGCTTTATTAATAATAATGTAATTTTAAAATATTATAATTTATCAGTAGTCATAAAATTAAAAATAATAAAACAACTTAAAATCATATTTGACAATGTTCATACTGCAAAATACTTGATACAGGAACAGGTAATTTCCTACTTTCTGATGTAAGCAAATTACAGTCATAGTTGTTCATCATTAAAGCTCATAATTAAAAAGATGTTGAATATAAAAGGTGGTTACCTGTGCCTTTTCAGTACTTGTAGGATGGAGTTGTCGGTCAAATACCTTCTTCATGACATCAAGAAACAAACATGTAACAACCATAAGAATTATGGCAAACCAAGCAGAACCACTTGATAGGAGCTGAATAAATACAAAGTACATATTCTGGGAACCCAAAAAGGGCCTGCAAAGACAGACAGTGGACTTCATAAAAGTAAAACTCAAAGACTTAAACCAAGACACCAAACAAACACACTATACCTGAAAGTAACAATTTTAAGAGCAGTCCAGGAAAATGTTCTGAATTGATAATTAATACAAGATGGGCTTTTCAAAAAATAAAATCCATTTCAATTATTTTTAGTAACAGTTATGGTTTTTATTAGTAGGGGAGTGACAAGCAGTTGACTAGATAACCCTCATTAAATGGTGGGACAGCAAGAGAAATACAGTAATTCAGATTAAGAGACTAAGAAAAGCAACAAAATATTTTCTACTGCTTTATTTATTTATTCTGCTTATTCATTCATAGGCTCTTCTTTAAAAACATATTTTAAAATAAATATACTCACAAATAATATTTCTAGATAGTAATAGTATTATAAAGATGTTCTATTGGGGTTTTACTTATCATTTTTGTTTTTTTTGTATATATCACTTCAAAAGAATATAGGGGAATACAGAAAGAAATGGAGAAGAGGATTATAAAAAAGCAATACTAATAGGAATATCTTTTTATGATCCTAAATGGAAGTTAATGTTTAGCTAATCTAAGTTTTTTTGACTAACTTCCAAAGTCTTTGCCTGATAAATGGATCAAATGCACATTAGACAAATATAATATAAATTTTCTAACAGAGAGACTTTGGGTGTCCATCACTTACCACAGAATCTTAGTAGAAGCATTAATTTTTCATAGATCAGAATAGTTAGCTAAGTATCTGATTCTACCAATGAAAATTAACCATATTACTAACCTGTCAGAGAGACATTAACTCAACAATCAAAATTTAATGGTTCTATTGGATTTTATTATACACATTAATAAATAATCTGGAGGTAATATGGTTAGTATAAAGAACACTCACTGTGAAGCAAAACAACTGAAGTTTAAATCCTGACTCTGCTACTTCTCTACCTTTGTAACTTTGGAGCTATTTCCACATAGGAAAAATGGGGATAATATTACTGTGGAAGATTCCAAGATGGTGGAATAGGGAGGGAGCTTACTGCTCTAGGCTAAGGGAAGATAGCTTTAAAAAGTGGAAAGAGTGAGATCTCGGAAAAGTTAGGGAGAAAACTGCAGTGGAAACTCCGTGGAAGGAAGAGGGATGCTGTGGCTCCACAAGGAGGCTGTGGATGCACAGCAGGAACACTGACACAACAAACCCCAGCACCCAAGAGCCTCAGCACCAGCTTTGGAGAGTGAAGTGAGACCAGCCTGCACCAGCCCAAGCCACTGGTGAAATCAGCATATGAAAAAGTTATCTGTACTCCCATGTTTACTGCAGCTCAATTCACAATAGCTAATATACGGAATCAACCCAGATGTCCATCAACTGAAGAGTAGATTAAAAAAAATTATGGTATATGTACACTATGGAATATGACAGAGCAGTAAAAAAGAAAAATGAAATCTTGTTTGTAACAAAATGGATGCAACTGGAAATCATTATACTTAGTGAAATAAGCCAGTCCCAGAAAGACAAATACTATATGCTCTCCCTGATCTGTGGTAACTAATAGAGTACCTAAAAGGTAATCTATAGAAGTTAGATTGAGACTTGGAGATGCACTGATTTTGAAGAGCCCTTGTCTTGACTGTTGAGAAACAGGTTTTTATTTTTCATACCATTTGTTAAACTCTTAGTTTAGGGTTAAGCTTATATGTTTAAGATAATTAAGATAGATCTTAGTAAAAAATTTGAATGGGAATAGGAGAGGGAGGAGGGAGAAGGGTGAGAGTATGGGCAGGAGGGAGGGTAGGGTAGGAAGAATCACTGTCTTCCTAAATTTGTATATATGAAATGCATGAAGTTTGTATACATTAAATAAACTGTTTCTTGGTAAAAAGAAAAAAAAAGTAAGATTAAAAAAAAAAGATTATACTGTAATGAATCATGCAGTACCTTAGATAAAACTTCTAGAATATAGTAGATATTCAATAAATGTTAGTTTTTCACCTCCATGTCAGTAAGATCAACCAAAAGAAGTGACTTTATTATCAGGATAGGGTATCAAAACTCTTCTAGGTGAAATTTATTCACAATGAAATCATCACAATAAACATTTATTATAGGTCAATCAATATAATCAAAATATAATATAGTAACTCACCAGAGAATCCCTCCATAAAACAAAGAAAACACAAAATAAAATATAATAGATCCCCAGGTAACAAGATGATTGATCCACGTCCAAAAATGAGTTTCCAGAGCCATCTAAAAAATTTTTAAAAAATCCTTAGAAATATAAAATAGTAAAGCTTTAACATGTTAGATAAAACTAAAGAATAAAACATTAATTTTAAGTGTCTAAAAGTCTCATGGCATAGTCTCTCAAAAGAAAAATACTTATGTAAGAGTCCTTTAAGAAACTGAATAATTTCAAGTTTATAGTATTTTTCTTTTGTGAGGAAGCAATGCTGAAATTTCATCTGATTATTCTCAACTACATGGCCCAAAACAAAGTTTGTTGTTTTGCATTACTTATAGAGAAGCAAAATTTCAATGACTATTATTTTTATTTGACCATAAGAATTAGCTAAGACTTTCTAAAATAATAAAAGATATTTTTGGATAAAATTTAAATGAATTATTAAAAAAGAGTAAGTGAAATTACTCATTATTCAGTAAGGAAAGGGAAATACCTAAAACTAAAGAAATGAAGACATTTAAGTACTAATTATATAAACACAAATGTGTCCAAGTTCATAATTTCAGTACTAACCTTTACTGTGACTGTAATAACCATGACTGTGAAGACCAAAGTGCCAAATGTCCAGTTCCCAAACATCTAAATAGAAAGAATAAACTATTACATTTTGTGTCATGATGTTAAACCAGACATCTGGTTAAAAAGTAATTTCATTCTTTATCATAAACATCACTTTTCTTATACATCATGATCCTTTGGATAGCATCAGACTGAGAACCCAAGAATGGGTTTAGAATTATGTTGCACAGGCTGATTTAGTTGTTCATAGCTACTTTATTTCTGTTACAAAGTAAAAATGCTAACAAAGCCATGTTCTCCCAACCAGAAGTTACAGCAGACCACTTGGCTTGCCACACTGTATAAGCAGAGCAGAAGAAAAGAAATTTACCTTAAAAATCAGTATCTGAAAGGAAAGATAATGGCCACTAGAATTACTCTTCAAAGGATTCCATGTAAAAATGCAGTTAATGCCAAAAAGGATTCTTTTTACTAAGGTTTATTAAACATACAGAATCCCAAAAGAATATCAAGATTTTATTTTCACATGTAGTAGAACAAGAGATTAATATTAATTTGGCTTACAAAGTAGTCATAATTTTAACATTAGTTTAAAGAAATATTTGAAAATGTCATTTAAGAATAGATTTCTAACAATTAGCATTACTTGATAAATTACTTAGTCCTACCTATAAACTAACTTTATTGTTAAATCTCGTAAGTTTCTATAAGAATTAGGGCACACAAAAAAGGACAGTAGATAACAAACCATCAGTAAAATAAACAGTTATTATAAGTTACTATAAAATAGTTATTACCAAAAGTGAAATATTTATTAAAATTCAAGTTATTTATATGAGAGGGAGGAGGAGGAGGTGGGGGGGAGAGAGAGAGGTAGGGGGAGGGAGGGAGAAACTAGAGAGACAGGGAGAGCTCCCATCTGCTGGTTTGTGGTCAGGGCTGGGCTTGGCCAAAATCAGGAGTTGGGCAATCCATCCAGGTCTCCCATGTGGGTGGCAGGAAGCTATTTACTTCTGCATTAGCAGGAAGCTGGAGTTAGGAGTCAGAACTGAGAATCTAACCTAATTCTGATCTGGGACACTGCTGTCTTTACTGTTAGGATAAGTGCCCACTCTCAGATTACAGACATTGAGAGTATTTGGAGAGTTTACTTGTCAAGAGAAGAATGGGAAAGTCATACTGAACTTGTTCTTACTTTCTTACTTTTATCATCTATAGAAATGATTCAGAAATGCTGAAGATAAGTGAGTCTCAACTCAGCACTTGGAGAAGTACCAGTCTTGTCTTTCAGGACTGTGGGGACAGATACTTCAATGTAGCCAGGGGACTTCGGCCATAGCGGATTTAGGGCTTCCTCTTGCCTAAGCCCTTTCCCAGGCCTTAGAAGGGGTCATGGAAACACTGTCACATTTGATGGGGGTGGGTAATATCATAAAGAGTAATGATTTCAACGGAAATCACTTAGTTTAGACTGTAGTCTCTTTCCATTATGACTTCCTGTTTTGCTGGTTGGTGATGAAGTGGGTGGAGAGGGTATTTTGGGAACCTGGCTGAAGAGAAATGAGTTGAGCTTACATTTGGTTTGGATGAAGTAGGACACATTTATGTCACTCACAGCACTTTCACATACAGTAACTTTATATTTGTAAAGTTTCTTTTTTCTTCTTAAAGAAGGTTTGGTAAATTTTACTAAACCTGGATCTATGCCTGCTCAGAAGAGACAAAGATTTTAAAAATAGTTTCTATCCAATTTGCCTCCTTCTGGAATCAGCTGCAGGTAGGAAGCATGCGTGCACCCAGTGTTCAGATAAAGAAGTGGGGCAGACGGCTGGTGCAGCGGTTAAGATGATGTCTGCATTGCCTTTATCACACAGTCGAGTCCCTAGACTTGAGTCTTGGCTCCATTTCCAATTCTGGCTTCCTGTTAATGTGCATCCTGGGAAGTAGCAGGTGATCACTCAAGTACTGGGGTCCCTGCCACCCACATGGGAGATCTGGATTGAGTTCTGGGCTCCTAGTTTTGGCTGTTGTGGGTATTTGGGGGAGTGAACAAGCGGATGAAAAATCTCTGTCTCTGTTTCTCTGCTTTTCATAGAAAACAAATTAAAAATAATTAAACCATATCCCCTTCTTTAAAACAAACAAACTCAGCCTTGGACTGAGCCCTGGACATTGCTCCATGGTGATTTTGTCCCTCAGGAGACATTTGGCTGAGTCTGAAGACATTTTTGGTTATCATTACCAGGGAGATGTTGTATGTGTGCTACCGGTATCTAGTGGGTCGTGGCAAGGCATGCTGCTAAACATTTTCCAATTCAGAGGACAGCCCCACAACAAAAAATTATCCAGCTGATTCTGAGGGCAGAAAGAAAAGACTGAAAGTGGGTAGTAAAAAATATTAGGAAGTCAAAGTTAAGTATGGAGGCTGAGAATAGAAGGAACACTGTGCCTGATGGTCAAATTCCTAAGGTCTGAGACATGCTCTTGGATTCAGTAATGCAGAACTGGTGGTGACAATAAAACCGTGATTTTAGATCATAAAGATCTTTAAGGGTGAACAGGAAGACAGGAAGTAGAAACAGTGACAAGGAATAACTTAATAACTTATTCAAGTTTTGCTCTAAATACAGAAAAAAATGTCACCAGAGCAGGCAGTTGTAGGTCCGGAAGTATGTTTTTTATTACAATATGGGACAGCATGTTCATAGGGTATTGGATTTGAGCCAACAGAGGACAAAGAAGGGCTAACTATAGGAACAAAGTCCTGGGTTAAGGAAGAATGAGTTTAAGAACAAACAAAAGATGAAAACCTTCTCTTTATCAGGCTTGACTATCCACCTATCTGCTTAAGAATTTGAGAATTACCTTTCTTAGAGTAATTAGTTGTTCAGCTCTCCAGTAGAAACTAAGTCATCAATGGTAACAAAAGACCAATTGTCATACCATAAGAAGAAAGATATATGTTTCTAAAGTTCAGTTACATCTGATTTTCAATTAAGTATCTGGAATATTGTTAGTTCTTTAAGTATGTGTCTCATGAATAAACCAGCATACAAGGAAATGCTACAATGGATTAGATAAAGATACCTTTACCATATAATCTTCTAATAAAAATTCTTATCTATCTTTAGGAATTAAATTATAGATGTTTTCTTGAATGACTGGATTAGAAATTACAGTAGTTGAGTTATTTGAATCGAAATAAAGGACACTGGATTCTCTGTGGGATACAGATACAATGTAGCATATTTCCAGCTCTTATCACCTAATGATTAGCTTTTAACAATTCATAACATGTATCGCATGAAAAAGAAATTAAAGGTCAGAAATAAGAAAAGAAATAATTAAAAATTACAGAAAAATAGAAAATACCACAACAAAGGTTTGTGTTTTTGCTTCTCAAAATTACAAGCTGAAATTTCATCTCCTTCATTCTACACTGCATTGCTAACTGTTCACCCCCAACTAATCGCCAAATGGCCTGAATCTTCAAGGCTTGATGAAGAGGTGAAGAGTTACTTTCTCTTTTGTCTTTATTTTCCATTTAATTTTTAATGTAATAGAATATTGTGTTTTAGCTTGGTAATGAAGGTCTGACAATCTCAAACTCTTTAATGGAGAAGCCTAACTGGAATTAGACTGCTCTAACAACTTTTCACTTTTTCTTCCCATCCTATATCTTTTAAATTTTAATTTACTTTTTTAAACGAGGTATATATTTTCTTTCTTTTCTTTTTTAAAGATTTTATTTATTTGAAAGACAGAGTTACAGACAGAGGTAGAGAGAGAGAGAAGTCCTCTATCCGCTGGTTCACTCCCCAAATGGCCACTACGGCTGGAGCTGGGCTGATCTGAAGCCAGGAGCCAGGAACTCCCTCCAGGTCTCCCATGTGGGTACAGGGGCCCAAGGCCTTGGGCCATTCTCGGCTGCTTTCCCAGGCCACAGCAGGGAGCTGGATGGGAAGTGGTGCAGCTGGGACCTGAACAGGCATGGATATGGGCTGCCAGCGCCACAGCCTGGGGATTTAACTTGCGGTGTCACAGCGCTGACCCAAGGTATACATTTTCATGAAGAGAAAATATCATTAATGATAGATATTTTCCTTTGAGGCCCTATACACTTTAGTAGTAAATGGACAAAACAAGACAAAACAGGAAGGGATCTCCCTTTGAAAAGTAGTTAGTGTGGTGCTGGTGTTGTGGTGCAGTGGGTTAAGCCGCCGCCTGCAAAGATAGGGGATGCTGGTTTGTGTCTCGGCACATAGCACATCAGATACACAGCAGCTACTATGAAAACACAGTTCTCAGATGAGAAGCAGGAAGGGGCAGACCACAACCCACTGTGTGAGCTAATTTCTGAATTAGCTTGATTGTCTAGTCATTTCAGTTTCATTTTCAGATTATATTCTCTATAGCCTTTCTGCTTCAATTTCTATTTGTGTGAAACTTTATAAAGTTAAAAATTTTAAACTTGTATTTACATTTTAATTTAACATCTCAAACTATATGAGTTAGATCTAATTTTTATTTTATTTTCTATGACAGAAAATTATCAAAAACCAAACCAAATAAAACTATTTAAGCATTTTCTTTCCAAAACTAAATATTTTACCTGGCCATTTCCAAGCAGAGATGCATCTTTGCCAATTAGAAAATAGGATCCAAAAAAGAAAATAAAGGCATGACTGAAACCCAGGATGGTCCAATAAAGAAATGTTTTAATGCTTAACAGACGATTTTTACTAATGTCTCTAAATTAAAGAAAAGGAGAAAGAGAAAAAGTGACAAATTAGGATTTATTATTTACCTGTTAAATAATAATATTTGGTAATTAAAAAATAAATTCTAATTTAAAACTGCTTGAAAATATTAGCAGAGAAAATAAATCCAAATTTACAAACCACCACTTCTAATATCATACATCCAAAGTTCAAAATACTTTCTCATTTGAGAAAGAAATGATACAGGCATAATTCTTCAGTTTAATTGTGACAAGCTGAGCTATCTGTATTATGTTCTTCTGTGAACCTTCAGTTACTCTGCCATGATGTTCTCTTTAGTGAGGTCATCTGAGTGAGGGTCAGCATTTAGATTCATTTTTTAAAAAAAGATTTGTTACTTACTTGAAAGGGAGAGTTACAGAAAGAGGGAGAGAGAGAGACAAAAAGAAGGCGAGAGAGGGAGAGAGATATCTTCCATTCGGTGGTTCACTCCCCAAATGGATGCAATGGCTGAGGCTGGGCCAGGCCAGGCCATCTGTGTCTCCCATGTGGATGGCATGGACCCAAGAATGTGGGCCTTATTCTGCTGCTTTCCCAGGCTCATTAGCAGGGAACTGGACAGCAGGTGGAGCAGCCAAGACCTAAACCGGTACTCATATGGGACGCCAGTGTCACAGGTTGTGGTTTAACCTGCTGTGCTACAACACTGGCCCCTAGGCTCCTTACTAATGTTCCTCTCAACAACAGCTATCAAGAGAAGAAACAACTTGTGCCACTCGTGGGTCATGCATACCCTGTCTTAGATATCCAGGAAAACCAAAGAGAGTTATTCCATATCTGGATAATGGATACCTCTATAGACACTTCTGTAATTACTTTACAGCAGACCCCTATGTTGGTCCAGAGGAGGATTCACATCTCTGTGTTTTCTTGGTTTTGGCAAAGCAGGAATGAAGCAGGAGAATCTGGGAAGGTAATTAATGTCCTCAACCCAGCATTTGGCAGTGATTATTACTCAAAAATCCGGTAATACCAAAACATAAACTACTTTTTTTTGGAATTCTAGAGATAACTAATTAATGAGTAATTTCTTCTATGTGAAAGACAGTATTACTGGTTTACAACAGTAAGTACAAATTACATAATCATCCAATGCATTTCTAGGATAAAAGTATTCATTCTTCAAAATGTTGGGAAAGTTATTCAAATTTTCTTTGATGATCAATAACCAATTAAGCCATAAGACAACCAAAGTACTTTCCTTAGTAAAGTATTAACCGCCAAGACACCACCTAATATATTTGGCTATATTTTTAGGTACATTTTAAAACTGGTAACTATTGCACACATTATTTGCAATCAGAAATGCTGTGGACATTTAATATCAGAAAATACTTACCGATAGAGGGTAGGCTTGTTCTGTAATATATGAGGGTCTATATGCTGTTCCAAAAGACTATATATCAGAATAGGTAGGGAAGTAAAACAAATGTTGTATAAAGTCAGGTACACACTGTCATACAGTGTCTAGAAAGAGACATTGGAAAAATTTTCAGAATTTAAACTATGTATTACTATTACCCTTTTGTATATAATCCCAAAGCAGCATATTAAATATAAGCATACAATTGTAGGTTTTACAGTTGACATCAAATTCCGTTTAAGTAATTCCAAGTAAATAACTCCAATTTATTTTTACGTAGACATATAATATTCTTAGATTTATATTCTTTGTAGAAATTGGAATGATTTGCTGTTGATGTTTCTGAAATTGCAGTGAATTGGATCTAAATTTCAAGATTCTCCACAATTTGGCCCTTGTGATATATTTTTACATATTTTTCCCACAAGCATCCTAGTGTCTTACCATGCCTTAGAAATGTAATACATATGATTTTGCTCTCATGGCTTGGTCACCCCATGTATGTCCTACATTTTCTTTAAGGCAATGAACAAGATTCTTCTTCTATGAACTTTTTTCATGGTGGTGCCAGTCCTTGATGATAGCTTCCTTCTCTGAGGAGTCATAGGTGATACTATTGGTACTAACTGCTTAGCACTTTGCTAAAGCTTCAGATACTGATTTTATTGTTATTAACACTGTCTCCTAAATTACAGTGTAAGGTCCCTGAAAACCCTAAATCAATCCAGATCAGGTCACATTGTCATATGATCTTACAGCATTCTTATTATCCTTATTTCATTCAGATAAAGAAATTGTTACTGGCAATCAGTGCTCAACCAGCTATTTGTAATTCAGAATTATAGACTAAAACCAGAGAAGACAGTGATTAAGCACAGAAACAGCACATGAAAAACAAAGATAATTAAGCTCTTAGTTTTTCAACAAATTAGAAACAATGCCTTAATCAATTTGAGATGTATAATGTGTTATGAAGAAAGGGGGCTCAACTAATCAGACGGAGTAGGTCCAAGTCACGGGTGACTCATCAACTTATGTGATCTTGAGCAAGCTACTTGATTTCTGTGGATTTCACTTTCTTTTTCTATGAAATAAAACAGTTCAGGAATGGCAAATACCTGACATGTGTGCCACTGAAGACTTCTCCCATGTCCGTGTCCACCACAGCCACTGCTAAACAATCACAGCATCTCCTGTCTGAACCTGTGGTCTCTGAAACCTTTTCAGAACAGTACTGGAGAGACCCCTATCAATTATTTAAAGCTAGTTCCTAAGATGAAACTTGCTTGCCATCCTGGCTAAATCAGTAAGTTTCCTTTCAGACCTAAAAAAGTTCTCAGTCAAAAATGAAACTGAAATGAATCTCCAATGCTCATCTGGCCTGATTTGATAAGGAAGCTACAGAAATATCACAAATAAGCTGAAAAAAGTTATCAAATTCTCTGAGAAGCTGTTAAGAGTTCATACATAGTTTAAAAAAGCATCCACAACTGAAAAATACTTTTGCACCAACACTTACTTCAAACTGAAAACCACAATAAACATGAATGCTATGCTGATCAAATATATGGATCAGAAAGTTTTGTTTAGTTACCTGCAGGACTAAGAAAAAAATGAAAAAAATCCTTCCAAATGTATTCAAAATTTAAATATACACATCTTACTCTAAAAGGACAAAACACAACTTCTGTTTACTTACTTGTTGGGAAAACAAACAGTAGAACTGATATAAAAACTGGGGTGTGATAAAACACACATTCTGAAAAACAAGATAAAATGAGATATAATTAAAATATTTAGGTCTACAAGAGAAAACAAATTCTGAAATGACTAGCTACTAAATTGGTCACACAACTTAGATTGATATGAAATAGATGATTGGTCTGTAAGGACTTGTCTGCATAAAATGGGAAAGTAGAATTCTCATTTTATTAAAAACATCTCCCATCTTTCTAAGCAACAGTGTATATGTCAGAATGAAAAAGCCTTAGCTTTGGTAACTGACAAGCAATGTCGTAATTTTTAATTTATAAACTTCTAATTTTTATTCAGTACTTTTATAGTTCAAAAAGTAAGATTTACCTAAACATTAGGACTATGAAAGCTTTATATATTACAAAAATATTTAAAGCACACAATAAATGGACTACCAAAACACCTTTCCATCTCAATGAATTGATAAGTAAAAGCTGGAGTAATAAGCTAGAAAAACACTACCATGCTCATCTGATACCAATATGCAGTCCACTAGTGTTCTTTCATTAGCTTGCAGCTGTTAATTACAGAAATATATGCAATATGAGACACTCTGGTTTATCAAGTGTCTTGGTAGCAACGGCTGTTTATATGGGTTCCAGATTCTACCCTCCCAAAAGGGTCCAGAGATAGAACAGTATTTCAACACAATTAGTTTCCTTGTAATCCTATGTTTTATTTATTTATTTTTTAAAGTTTTATTTATTTACTTGAGAGACAGAGTTATAGACAGAGAGAGGTCTTCCATCCACCTGTTTTATTTTACGCATATAAAACCACTATATTAAGGAGTACATACATTTTAGTACACTATCAAGAGGTCAGGCAGGGCACAAAAAGTGTTAAGAAACTTTGCTTGAAACCATCATACTGGAGTGACATGAAAATTTACTTACTGGTTCAAGACAAAGTAACTTTAAAAAAAAAAAAAAAGATTTACATTTGAAAGTTGGGATTATAGAGAGAGATTTTCTGTCCCCCGTGTTGCACCTCAGATGGCTGCAATGGCCAGGGAGAAACCAGGCTAAAGTCAGGTGCCAGGAGCTTCTTCTAGGTCTCTTCCATGGGTGCAGGGGCCCAAGAACTTGGGCCATCTGTTGCTGCTTTCCCAGGCTCATTAGCAGGAAGCTGGATCAGAAGTGGAGCAGCTGGGACTCCAACCCTCACCCATATGGGATGCCTGGATGTCGCTGTACCACAATGCTGGCCCCAAGACAAAATAACTTTAAAGAAAATCAGATTTAGTGGAGTGAACCAGAAGATGGAAGATCGACGTCTCTCTGTCTCTCCCTTTCTAACTCTGCCTTTCAAATAAACAAAGTAAATCTTTAAAATAAATAAATCAAATTTATTGTATCCTACAACAAACCACGTCACTTTAAACTGTAAGTTTTGATATTTTGACAAATTCAAATACAATAAAATTAGAGAACTTTTCTATCACCAGCTCTTACATTGCTTTCTAGTTAATTCTATCAACTGTACCTTTTGTTCCTAGCTACCACTGATTTGCTTTCTATTAGTATAAATTAGATTTATTTCAAAAATCCTGTAATTTTTTACATAATGAAACTACCAGAAGTGTTTATGGTTACAACATTCCTTAAGCTGAAACTTTAAATTACTATATCAATAATTGATTTTATTTATGCATGAAACTTACCTTATAAAAAAAATACTGTACAAGGGTAGCTATTCTAATATAATAAAAATGACCATGAACAAAAAGTAATTTGGAGAGGAATTTAAATCTAGCTATTGCATAGTCACTATTTCTTGCAGCCTGTCTTCCTTCTTTACCCATGATTCCTGTAATACAGAAAACAAAAAAGCATGATTACTGTTAACACACAGAATAATTTTCATCATACATCTGAAAATATCTTAATTGTTTATAGTGGTTGAACCTGAACTTACAAAGAACACTAAATCCTCATTTACAGCAGATAGCAGTTGTCCCTAAAAGTTATTCTACTTAAATATGTAATAGACAGTTGGAATACATACCTGACATGTAACATCAATTTTCAAGGAAGTATAATAAAATACAATATTATAAAAATAATATTGAAAGTTAAGGATCTAGTAGGTGCATAAATTATTATACTGATAAGCATAAAACATGGAGTAATAGAATTCTGACAGAATGCTATGAAATAGCTTGAATTTCACTATTACCAATGAATATATTCACTGAAATTATTCATATTGAATTGTTTGAACCTAGCAAAAAATAAGCAAGTTTAACTCTTTTAAAACTTTTATGTGTAAGTGCTTTTTCAAGAAAAAAATATTTAAAATAAAATTTTAAGTTGTACAATATCATTTAAATAATTGTAACCTTTTATCTGACAAATATGAGTATAATTTTTAGGTTACAATAATCATTTAGGCTTCAAAACAGCAAAAGAGTTATTGCCAAATTCATTTATTTTCAATATAAAATAAACTTTTAAAGCTTACTTTTCAAAGTTAAATTTTAAATTTTGTTATTAAAGTTCAAAAGGCTCCAAAATGTACAAAGAAAATTACCTATTCATGGTGCCTAGAGAAAACCACTGTTTTCTGTCTATATCCTTTTAGAATTTCCTTCTGCATACTTTGTGTCTGTGTATTTAATATATATAAGCAAATGTGTACAAAAATGAGATAGTTACAAAATGCTTTTGTTACTTAATAGAGTGTGGATATCGCTTATAATATATCCACGGGTACTTCAAAAAGATATGGAAAAATTGAATTAAAAGGTAAGCTATTTGGGGCCAAAAAAAACCTTTGCAATCTATACATAGTCTTTTCACAATATAAATTTTCCATGAACTTTGAGGCCCCCTCATATCTTTATCAACATATTCAATCATTTTATTAAAGAAATTCCTGGATGCATAACTGCAATGTCAATAGGCAGATATGGGGATTTAAAAAAGTTCATGGAAAAATAGGATTAAAATATAACGTGCATTTTCCATGAACTATGTACACTTACAATTTCGTTATGAATAAGAGTGCAGGGTATACCAATCTATAATTCCAGTAAGAATGCTTGAGAGTATCTGTTTATCTATATCTTTGTCAACTCAGGTTTAACAATTTTTGTAATTGCTGCCAATCTGATAGGCAATTTTAACCAGCATTGCTTTGACTGTTAGAGATTGAATACTTTTTCATTCCTTCTGCATATTTCCACTTAAGTTTTTTCCTATTCTGCTTACTTTGTTAATACATCACATATTAGGAATATCTGACTTCATCAGATAATCTGCAAATATGCTAGTGTGGCCTCTGGTTTTAAAATTTATTTTCCACCTTACGAGATTTGAAATGTGTCTTTCATGACCTACTTAGCAAAGTTTTTTGTACTTTAATATATGATATAGAGAGTTTCATCAAATTATGGAGATTTATAGAAACAACAATGTACAAACTAGAGAGGACATCGACTTTTCAAAATGAAGAGTTAATTATCTCAAAGAGGAAGGAGCTGATCTGGGAGATTCATTGGAGACATCAGACTTGACAGCTTCTCAACACAGGATATTACAGGCACTATTCTAAAACAGAGACTTGTCCAACTCTTCTGTCAAAGTTTATCCTTCAATAAAAAGTTCATATCCATATTTTCCTCTTTTGCTCTTTATTTGTAAAATAAACTTACAGAGGAAGAGAGGTCAGAATATGCAATGATTAATAAATTAAGAGGTTAAAATATGCAATGATTAATAAACTTAATGTAAGGAAGTAATATCAGTATTTTGAATCCAATAAAAATTTTAGGTAAAAATAGAAAATTGAATAAAGGCTTTTACTGAAATCAGAAACTATCTCACATTTTATATTTTTATTACAGTCTGGGTAATTTTCTACACCTAAAATTATTTTCAAAGTTCACTGTAGAATCTTTAGATTCACAAATAAAGTAAATAACAATAACATTCTAAAACAAGATTTTAAAACCATCAGGGCAACTCTGTAAATCACAAGCTTAGATTTTAAAAAGAGTAAAACAAGGTGTGCAAGTACTCTATAAGTTACAAAATGCATGAAAAAATAGTTTCTTTTATTCAGAAGAATTGGCAAAAATAAAATTCACTACAGTGGTATTTAATTCCTTAAAATTTGGAACTAAAATATCCTAAATGGTGAGTTTAATAGATTTTAACAGAGCTACACAATAATATACTGCTATGTTGCATTTAGTTTTGATTCACATGTCTACAAAAGGAAAATCTGAAACCACCAAATAATTACATCAATTTAAAAAGTTTAGGAAAAAAAAGTCAATCACCTATTCCAACATGTGCTTCCTGTATCATGCTTACATCATTAGCACCATCCCCAACAGCCAAGGTTATAGGTTTCTCAGGGGAGATTTTTATCAATCTGATTACCTGAAAGACAATGAATTAGCTCTTTATCATAGAATTTCAGTTTTCTCATATTTGCATAAAGCCATTTATCTGACCTGACTCTGAATTAAAAGAATGGTAATGAAAGAACTAATCTTGTAATATATAAGAAATGCACTGATTTTCACTTTTTTGAGAGATGTCTCCATTAAGATTTTAGGGAAGTCTTTCAGAAACTCATAACAAAACAGTATAACGTTTGCATTCTATCTCTTAAATACATTTTATATTTTAAAAAGCTTAATAATTTTGTTTTGTTAAAAAATCGCACTTTAATTGAATTCTGTTAGGAAAATTTTTTTCTTTCTCATGAAATGATTCTTTTCACTTGATACATAGGAACGATAATTGCTTTCTCTTACAAAAAAATTGAGAAAATTTTAATAAGCAATCAAAACTAAACCAGATGAAATAAAAATAAATCTTACAAATTCTTCAATGTACTTTTATAAAAAACCTGGACATAATCTGTTTATTCTCCAGTTTTAGTTTCTATAACTTACGGTATCTGAGTTACAATAATTTAGGCACTGTAATGAAATTTTACAAAGCCCAAAAAATTAGATGTCTAATCTATTAGATGCATGTGAAATAATCAGTACTTAATGTGCACTGCAAAAGATATTTGTGAAAGATACAGTCTAAGACCTCAAATTTCATATCTGGAATTAAAAAGAGTTTGTATACATTTCCATTTCAATCATGGGTGGCTGAAATTTAAATATTTCCTGAATATAGTTTTATATTACATTAGGTTGCTTTTCAACTTTTCTACTAAAGATCTGTTTACCACTTGATGGGCACTTTTAGCAAACAACTATCATTTCATGAGAGTAAGAACCACTCGAAGGTGCAGATGGATTGAAGTCTTCAAGGCTCCTTTACCAGCTAAGTAACTAATTTGTGTAATATTAGCTATCACACTTCAAATTTGTATTGCAGCAAGATAAAAAACTGCTGCCCCTCACAGATTTTCTAGTCATTATAAATACTTGAAACTTGAATGTTCAGAGGACTCTGAAATTCATTTAATATATATGGTTAAAGTGATTAAGATTCATATTCTACGTATCACCAAATGAAACTAGGTAAAGCATTAACTTAAAAATATTTTTAGATTTAAATATCTTCATGGGAATTCTCATAAAATATGCATACTTTCGCTTTCTGCAGTGGTGCCATACGACAGCATAACACAGCTGAACAATTCCTGCAAACTTCCATAAATAGTTTTTCATGTTCCCTGAGTGCAAGAGAGAGGCTGGTTCCATCCACCACCAGCCCATGCTGAATCACATGATCTTCTGTAATTCTAAAAGAGAAAACAATGATACCCTCCATAAGATACCCTGAAGTAACATTATTTACACTCATATAGAAAAAAGATTCTTATGAAAGATGAACAGTTCACTCAGTCTGTTTTAAGACTGACAGATCAGGGAACAAATTCAGTTACATAATCTGAAAGTTAAGATTAAGAAGAATTGAGAGACACTGATATGATGAGAGTTCAGTTATGTGATGAGTTTATACAGAAATACAATAACTATATATTTTTTCTTATTGAAGATGATGTATTTATTATTTGAAAGTCAGAGTTTCAGAAGGAGAGGGAGAGACAGAGGAGAGAGATCTTCTATTTGCTGGTTCACTCCCTAGATGGCTGCAATGAGCAGCGCTGGGCCAGGCCAAAGACAGGAGCCAGGAACTTTACTCAGGTCTCTCATGTGGGTGGCAGGGGCCCAAACACTTGGGCCATCTTTTGTTGCTTTCCCAGGTACACTAGCAGGGAGCTAGATTGGAAGTGGAGCAACAGGGACATGAGCCAGCACCCATATGGGATGCTAGTGTGGCAGGCGGCAGCTTTACCTGCTACACTGCAACACCAGCCCCAGTAACTATATTTTCTAAAATGTGAATTATAACACATAATCTAAGGATATTCTCACAAACTGTGAATATGGAAATTCTTACAAAAATATAAATATTATTAGCTACAATTGTAGCAAATTCTAATTTTGAAAAATTAAGTCAATCAAGAATGTTCAGGTAGATTCATGAGCTAGATTTACCATGTGTGTGAGCAGGAAGGAAAGAAATGAAGGACTCAATGCTGTCTTACTGTAACTGCTATAATGGATGATAATGACACATATTACTATGTTGGAACAGGAATAACACCTCACTTGTCATATGCTATGCAAGTGCTACTCAAAAGTATGATCTGACTACCGGCAGCTGGGCAAACTATTGGCTGCCAGAAAATGTGAGGAGGAATCTACTCAATGTACATTAAATTAGGGTTTTCTCTAGACGTATGATGATCTCACAACCCATGGGATATTTAAGAAATATGAAAAAGGGGCCGGCATTGTTACACAGTAGGTTAACGCCTGTGACAACAGCATCCAACGTAGAGCAGCAGTTTGTGTCCCAGCTGCTCTGCTTCCAACCCAGCTCCCTGCTAAAGTGCTTGGGAAAGCAGCAGATGATGGCCCAAGTACTTGCGTCACTGCCACCCATGTGGGAGATGAGGATGGAGTTCTGGGCTCCTGGCTTAAACTAAACCAGCCCTGGCCATTGGAATGATTTTGGGAATGAACCAGTAGATGGAAGATCTCTCTCTCCTCTCTCTGTGACACTCTACCAGTCAAATAAATAAATAGATCTTTAAAATATATGGAAAAGCTTATAGAGTTATGAAACACAGTAGACAGCACCTGTTCATCTCTGTAGCCTCTTAGTTTGCTACGGCCCACACCCTCTCCCACCTACCTTGTTCTGGGGCTACATTTTCCTATGGATTCTTGAGAAAGCCTCCCTCCCAGCTCTGTGAATGTGCATACCTTCCCCCTCTGCTTTTGGTATTTATCCAGTTAACTTCTCACCTCTCAGGAGGCAACAGGGTTTCAGTTCTTCCAGAGCTCTCCCTGATACTCTAGGTCCAGGCTAAGTTTCCCTCTCTGCCTGTCTCAGTCACAATTCAGTTGTGACAGATCTATGACAATGTATTTACTTCTCTGTTTTTCCTACAATCCATGTATTTTGAGAATAAACAACATATTTTATATGACTCTCTGTTCCAAATGGCTAGATAGGAGACCATATATGTTTGTGAAGAAAGGGATATATAAACTAAAGCAATCAAAGGTATGGAATTCCTGGCTCTACCTAAGTTTTTCATAAACATTTTTAGAAAGACACTTCCTGAAAGTCTATAAATTGAAATCCTATTAACTTACATGTCTATAGAAGAAAACATATTCTACCAAAAAGACTTAGTATCTTCAAAATATGGTATACAACTGATGGAAGACCTCGGTCTCTCCCTCCCTGCCTCCCTCTTGCTCTCTCTCTGTTTCTGAATCTCTAACTCTGCCTTTCAAATAAAAAAATAAATCTTAAAAAAACCACAAAAAATGGTATAAATTTCACACAGCCAAGTGCTATAGTCTGTCCCCTCCAAAATGCATGCTGAAACTTAAGCTCTGTAATGGTGGTATTAAGAAGTAGGGCACTGGCCGGCACTGCGGCTCACTAGGCTAATCCTCCGCCTTGCGGCACCGGCACACCGGGTTCTAGTCCCGGTCGGGGCGCTGGATTCTGTCCCGTTTGCCCCTCTTCCAGGTCAGCTCTCTGCTGTGGCCAGGGAGTGCAGTGGAGGATGGCCCAAGTGCTTGGGCCCTGCACCCCATGGAAGACCAGGAAAAGCACCTGACTCCTGGCTCCTGCCATCGGATCAGCGCGGTGCGCTGGCTGCAGCGCACTGGCTGCGGCGGCCATTGGAGGGTGAACCAACAGCAAAGGAAGACCTTTCTCTCTGTCTCTCTCTCTCACTGTCCACTCTGCCTGTCAAAAAAAAAAAAAAAAAAAGTAGGGCATTGAAGTTGGTGCTGTGGCTTAGCAGGCTAAGCCTCTGCCTGCAGTGCCAGCATCCCATATGGGTGCCAGTTCATGTCCCAGCTGCTCCAATTCTGATCCAGCTCCCTGCTTATGGAAGATGGCCCAAGTGCTTGGCCCCTGCACCCATGTGGGAGACCTGGAAGAAGTTCCTGGCTCCTGGCTTTGAATTGGCCCAGCTCCAGCCACTGCGGCCATCTGAGGAGTGAACCAGCAAGTGGAAGTCCTTTCTCTCTGTCTCTCCTTCTCTTTGCCTGTAATTCCAGCTCTCAAAGAAATATATATATATTTTAAAGAAGTGGGGCCTTTTGGGAAGTGATGATCGTAAGGGCTCTGCCCTCACGAGTGGATCACTGCTCTAGGACGCAGCATTCCTGGAGGCAACAACAAGGCACCCTCTTGAAAGCAGGCAGCAGCCCTCATCAGGTAACCTGCTGGTGCCTTGATCCTGGATTTCTCAGCCTCCAGGAGTGTGGAAAAAACAAGCAAACTCTCGTCTTTATAAATTACCTGGTTTCAGGTATTTTTCCATAGTGCACAAATGGACTAAGAAAGCAAGCCTTAAATCTACTTTGAGTATAGTCTTCACTTTAATATATAAACTTACGTTATTTATTTGTTGGAGGGGGAGGGGGAGGGGAGAGGAAGGGGAAGAGAGATGGGGAGGGAGGAGAATGAAAGAGCAAGCTTCCATCTACCAGTTCATTCCCCAAATGCCTGAAAAAGCTGGGGCTGTACCAGAACTGAAGCTGGGAACTGGGAATCCAGGTCTGCCACATGGGTAGCTGGAGCCCAGTTATTTAAACTGTCACTGCTGCCTCCCAGGGTCTGCATTAACAGGAAACCAGGAGTCAAACTCAGACACTCTGATGCCAAACACCGACACCTTAACTGGCATCTTAACTTCTAGGCTAAATGTCCACCTAGGTTCTTTACTTTGTAACTTTTGCACAAAAAAGGAAAGGAACAATACTAATCATTGTAACATATTCATGAAAAGCACTTATATTTGAAGACTTAAAGATATATGCTAAAATACAAATAGTATCTATAAATGCTTATAATTATTAAGCATTTAATATTTTTATTAAATGCATAAATGTATCTATAACTTTTAGTATTTTTAAGTATATATTTATTTATAATCAGAAAAAAAAAAGGAAATGAAATTTCAACAAACTTTTATTGACTAGGTTGAAATCATAGTAATAATTGAGTACAACTCCTAATAGAAGTCTACTAATGAGAATAACATCTTTTTGGGTGGGGAATAATATTTCACTTCATTAGAGTTCGAAGTTAATGTTCCCTACCTACCTACCATCAACATTAATTGTAAACATTTCCTTGTTAGCACTGATTCATCTGTAAGGAGATTTTAATTTTAATACAACAGAACTGTATATATGATCTAGATGTTAAATTCATTCTTGAAAATGTCTTTCCAAGCAGGTAGGCCAGCTAAAATATCACCATATAATAAACATAATAGTTTGCCTCCTAGATCAATAATAAAATCATCTCCACTTCACTGTTTCTTAAAATTGTGATATTGTAAGCCCATTCTTCTTTTCTTGTTTTGACATGATGGTCATACACTGACAATAAAGGGTACAACATGGTACTATACAGCATCCCCCACATCAAGTTCTATGAGGGCACTTTAAGATGTTCATGGAAGGCAGAATTAAAAATTCACAAAGGTTTTGAAATCCGTGCACAGCTTTTTTCTTCATACACATTTTCCAAGAACTTTCTAAAGGCCCCCCTAACTGCGGCACTGTGATTTGCAGCGGACCAAGCAGCAGTGTGAGGTATGGGAGAGCACTTCAGAGGTCTCTGCAGCAACTAGTCAGCTCTGCTGTTGGAAGAGAAAATCAGTCATTTGACACCATGTAACAAATCAAAGTGGCTGCACTCCAATCTACTCTACAGACACTGACATTTGAATTTCATTTAGTTTTCATGTCATGAAATTGTATTCTTTTTTGGATTCTTTTGTATCCATAAAAAAAAAAATGTAAAAACCACTTGACCCTGTCAAGAGCAAGCAGTGGCAATGGGACACAGTTTGCTGATCCCTGACCTGAATGATGTAGATACCTATATTCTTACCTTCTGGCAAGCTGCCTTAATTGTTCAGCACATTCGCTGTCTGATTTCTGGTTTGTAAGTTCAAGGATGTTCATGGTTCTATGAAAATGTCCACATGATAAACTCACACTAACAGCTGTTTCATGTTTATCTCCAGTAAGTACCCATACTTTGATGCCAGCCATTCTCAATGCTTCAATAGTTTCTCGAACTTTATCTTGCAGTCTGAAAATAATAGGAAGAAAACTGGTAGCAGAAAATACTCTTCTAACTCACTATGTAAGTATAAATCAGACAGTATATGTGAGGTAAATTTTGGAGTCCTTGACATAGGAATGCAATAGCATAGCAATGTAACTGGAATTTTCTTCCATTACAGAAGAATCAGGAATAATCAGATTAGTAACGATCTGGCTAATACAAAATTAAATCTACAAATTTGTATTTTAAGAGTGTATCTTCAAAGGTGATTTTGACAAGATCAATTTATGTGGTCTTCACAGAATCCTAGTTTATTATTAGGAAATCTAAGTTTCAAATCTCTCTCTTTTTCTAAGAAAATTTCTCTAATCACTCATAGTTCAAAAATCACACTGGAAAACAAAGGACTATACAATTTCAGGTAAGTCTCAGAAATCTCATGAGAACTAAAAAGTTAATGAAAATTAAAATGTAGATTTAAAAATCTAAAAACACCCTTAGATCTAGGGAGTACAGGAAAACAAAACAGTCCTGATTTGTAGGATTCAGCTTAATACAAGAAACTGTGAAACAGTCATTGAGATAGATGCTGGGGAACACAGACAAAGAACGAACATGCTTCCATGAATTCACGGGCTAACAGAGAAAAAAAATCTCTAAACAAACAGTCGTAATTCAGTGCTGTAACAGCAGAAATAACTATGAAACATGGAGACTTCACAAAGAGATTTTTAAACTGTTAGGTGTCAGGAAAGAGCTTGCCGTAGTGGGGCTAACATTTGAGCTCTAGGTTATGAACAGGTATTCGTAGATGGAAAGGGAGGACTCATCCAGGCAGAAGGCACAGCCTTGCCTTGGAACAAAGGTACAAAGCAAATGTTTTAACTACAGTTGGTGTGCAGTGGAGAACAACTGACAGCATGGCATCATTCAAATGAAAAGCAGGAGCGGGCAGCGGTGAGAGGGAGGCTGGAGAATGACACAAGTGCTTCAAATCTTTGTATAGTATATACAGGAGTAGTCCAAAAACTCAAGTCTACAGGGAAAACCATGGAGAGCTGGTTTCTTTCCTCTCTTTCAGATATGTGGCTGGAATGAAACTGTAGTGACTGGGAAAAAAATCAAGGCTTTAAGTCTCTATTTTGATTTTAAATATATTAAGTTATTACAGGATGTTAATCAGTGAATGCATTTCACACATTAGAAACATTTGGCTAGAAAAATTTTTGCAGAAAAAATGATACTTGCCTGTCTTCCACTGCTGTAGCTCCAAGTAATATCAGGTCTTTCTCTATATAATGGAAGACATCTGCCAATTTCTCTTCCCGCTGCTGCAGGGCAGTCCTGGCTTCAAACAGGCGTCTATCTATCACTTCATATTCTTTTGATGTAAACTGTCTATATGCTACACACAGAGTTCTTAGCCCTTTCTACAACAAACCAAAAACATTAAAGATAAATGTTGAATACAAATAACTAATGGAAAAATAAGAGGTTTTTTCATACTATTTGTTGAATTCTTAACATAGTTAAACATATGTGTATAAAGTCAATTGAAAATAGATCTCAGTGAAAAATAAGAGTGGGAATAAGAGAGGGAGGAGGAAAAGGGGTGGGAGTACGAGGGGTAAGAAGAGGGTAGGCACTGTGGGAGGAATCACCATGTTCCTAAGGCTGAAATTATGAAGTATATGAAGTTTGTAACTGTAAAGCTGTATAGTTCTGCATACATTCCTATAGACTCACTTCTAAGGGTACAGTTTTTAAACCGTAAGACCCAAAATCCCCTTAAGCTGGGTGGTAAAAATATCATCTTACATGTTAAAGTGATCATATGGATAGGATTAAGTGTCTGGTAATAATAACATATAGAATTTAAAAGGAATGAATGCTCCAACATGGAAAACAGTCTACACAACAGACTCAAAGAATGACAATCGCTTTAAGCAGCACTCTGACCTCAGAATCAGCCCTTAAAGCATTCTGGTCTGGCTGAAAAGCCCACGAGAACATTTCAGGCACGGAAAGCCAAGACACTGTGGCAAAAAATGTCCTACATGAAGGACCTCGGTGGGTGAGACCTCAGTGGAAAGAAGGGGTCGTCAAAGAAGGAGGTACTTTTCTCTGAAGGGAGGAGAGAACTTCCACTTTGCTTATGGCCTTGTCTAAATACTGACAGAGTCTGTGGATTCAAAAGGCTTCCATAGCCTAGGCAGTTCATGTCAATGTCAAGAGCCTTGGGGGATCACTGATGGCATACATAAGAGTGTTAACTGTTAAATTAACAACAGGAGTCACTGTGCACTAACTTCCCATGAAGGAGCTCTGTTCTCAAAAGAGTTGTATTATAATTATGTCTAAGTGTTCACAAAAGATGTATCATTCTTGGGTGCTTCTTTAAAGTTAATTAAGTTTCTAAAAAAAAAAAGAAGTGAAATTAATTTCAAGATGCAATGACTTTGAACAGCCCTTGTTTGGACTATTGAGGAACAGTTTTGTTTTTTTTCCCCCCATGAAAACTGTTGAACTCTTTACTTAGTATAGAGTTGGTCTTCTGTGTATAAAGTTAATTGGAAATGGATCTTAGTGAAGAGTGGAACTGGAAATAGGAAAGAGAGGAGGGGGTAGGATGGGAGTGTGGGTGGGATGGCAGGTATGGTGGGAAGAATCACTATATTCCTAAAGTTGTACTTATGAAATGCGTGAAGTTTGTATTCCTTAAATAAAAGGTTTCTTTAGCGAAAAAAACAGAAGCAATGATAGAAGGAACATAGGAAACATCTATATATACAAACAGTCCAGCTCTCTAGGAATAAAAATGCATTATGCATCAAAACAGATCTATTTTCAATTAACTTTATACCCAAAAGATTAACCCTATACTAAGTTGATTCACAACAAGTACTTCTGGAATATCAATATGCGCCAGCACTGTTTTACATATTAAAATGATGGTAACATAGAACAATGTCTGTGTTCTCTTGGATGGGACAGTGTGGTAGATAAATTAGAGCATAAACAATCAGGAAACAAAAAAATGGCGAAAAATAAACTATAAACTAGTAAAAGAAGAAGGTGAACAGAGATGAATATGGGGCACACATTAACAGAAAATAAGGCATCCTGAGGTCCAAGACTAAAGGAGAGTTGCTCAGTGATTTTCCTGCTCACATGAATTACAGCTCTTTGTTTTTGTAAGATTCATCTATATCTTTCATTTTAAAAATAAGCCCTCTTATTTAAATATAATTGAGACATAATTCACATTCTATAAAATATTCCCCTTGAAAGAGTGCATACATACCCAAGGGTTTTCAGTATATTCAGAGTTGTGCAATTATTATCACTAAGTCCAGAACATTTCAGCAACCTCAAAAGGAAAGTCCCATCCAGCTGCTTGCAACCACTAATGCACTTTCTCATTCTATGAATTTGCCTATTCTAAATATTTTTTTAAAGATTTTATTTATTTAATTGAGAGACAGAGTGACAGACAGAGGGAGAGGAGTGCCGGGACTAGAACATGCGTCCATATGGGATGCTGGTGCTGCAGGCAGAAGATTAAGCTACTGCGCCATGGTGCCAGCCCAAATTCTTTTTTTTTTTTTTTTTTTTTTTTGACAGGCAGAGTGGACAGTGAGAGAGAGAGACAGAGAGAGAAAGGTCTTCCTTTTGCCGTTGGTTCACTCTCCAATGGCCGCCGCTGCAGCCGGCGCACCGCGCTGATCCTGGCAGGAGCCAGGAGCCAGGTGCTTTTTCCTGGTCTCCCATGGGGTGCAGGGCCCAAGCACCTGGGCCATCCTCCACTGCACTCCCTGGCCATAGCAGAGAGCTGGCCTGGAAGAGGGGCAACCGGGACAGAATCCGGCGCCCCAACCGGGACTAGAACCCGGTGTGCCGGCGCCGCAAGGTGGAGGATTAGCCTATTGAGCCACGGCGCCGGCTGAGCCCAAATTCTAGATATTTTTAAGCAATGGAATAGGTGACCTTTTGTGACTTGCTTCTTTCATTCAGGATAATCTTTTTGAGGTTCATCCATGTTGTGAAATATATCAGTATTCTACTCCTTTAAACACCCCAAAATGTTCCATTATATAGATATACTAAATCTTATCCATTCATAAGTAGATATTTGCATTTTCCCATATTTAGGCTATAGCAATATACAGCTTGTAAAATTAATGTACAAGTTTTTGTTTTTAATTCTCTTGTGTGTATACTTAGAAGTCGAATTGCTGGGTCATATAATAAGTCTATGTTTATCTTCTGAGCAATTGTCTAATTATTTTCCAAAGTAGCTCTACCATTTATAATCCCATCAGCAATGTATGAGGATTCTAGTTTCTCTACATCCTCAGTATTCGCATATATTCTTTTTTTTTCTTTCTTTTTTTTTTTTTTGACAGGCAGAGAGGACAGTGAGAAGGAGAGACAGAGAGAAAGGTCTTCCTTTGCTGTTGGTTCACCCTCCAATGGCCGCCGCAGCTGGCGCGCTGCAGCCGGTGCATCACGCTGATCCGAAGGCAGGAGCCAGGTACTTATCCTGGTCTCCCATGGGGTGCAGGGCCCAAGCATTTGGGCCATCCCCCACTGCCCTCCCTGGCCATAGCAGAGAGCTGGCCTGGAAGAGGGGCAACCGGGACAGAATCCGGCGCCCCGACCGGGACTAGAACCCGGTGTGCCAGCGCCGCAGGTGGAGGATTAGCCTAGTGAGCCGCGGTGCTGGCCGCATATATTCTTTTAATAGTCTCTCTCCACACACTTTTTTTTTTCCCTTTAAAGATTGATTTATTTGAAAGTCAGAGTTACAGAAACAAAGGGAGACAGAGAGAGAGAGAGCAAGCGAGTGAGCTTCCATCCACTGGTTCACTCCCCAAATGGCCACATTGACCAGGGCTGTGCCAGACTCTAGTCAGGAACCTGAAGTGTCTTCCAGGTCTCCTATGTAGGTGCAGGGACCCAAACAGTAGGGCCATCTTCTGCTACTTTCCTAGGCACAGTAGCAGGGTGCTGGATTTAAAGTTGAACAGATGGGTCTCAAACCAACACCGATACAGGATGCTGGTGCTGCAGATGATGGCTTTATCTGCTATGCCACAATGCTGGCCCCAGTAACTCCCTTTTTTAATAGTGTTCTTCGAAGTTGTTCTTAAAACCAAAAGTACCCTTATTCTAATAGATTTGAAGAGAAGATACATTTTAGCAGGTTAAGTCACTGTTACAGTATAACAGAATGGCAGAATTTCCATAATTTTTAATAAATTATTAATTAAAAACTCAGACTTTTCATGAATATATTCTTTTTGGAGTTTTTTAAAATACAGAATTTATACTCACCAAAGCAAATTCATCTACATGAATTCTTGTTTTTTCTATTTCTCCACCTATACACTTGGGGAGAATAGATGACTCGGCTCCTTTAGCAAACAGAAATCTCTCACCTAAAAAGAAAAGAAAACAAGTTATCAAGCTTTTATTACTAGATAAATAAAACTCTGTGAAAGTTCATATTGGTTACCTGATGGTGCTTGAACAATTACACTCATTCTCCTACGATCTGAATCAAATTCTAGAACATGAAGCAGTTTGTACCTAATGGAAAAAATAATAAACATAAAAAATTTACTTTTTTCAATTATTCTAAGTGCAAATTTGGAAAGGGCCCATATTAAAGATACAAATGGCTAATCTAGAACAAGAAATTTATCTCAAGCATATTTCATGTTAATTTATTAATAACACTACATAGAAATAGAAGGAATTAACATCAATTGAGTACTTACCACAGGCCATATACATTATGTACCTTCTGTCATTTAATACCTATGAGAAGAAGGTCTTACCTCTTCTTTACAGAGGAAGATTACTAAACTCAGAAAGGTTAAAATTTGCTTAACATCACGTAAGCTTGAGAGTGGTAGATCAGGGACTGGAATCCAGACCTGCACAGGTCCCTGTTTTTCTCACTTTTAAGAAAGGTGACTGGAGGGCCATGTTATGTAGCAGATAAAGCTGCCGCCCATATGGGCACCGGTTTGAAGCCTGGCTGTTCCACTTCCAATCCAGCTCCCTGCTAATACACCTGGGAAGGCAGCAGAGGATGGCCCAAGAACTTGGGCCCCTGCACCCATGTGGGAGACCCAGATGAAGCTCCTGGCTCCTGGTTGTGGCCTGACCCAGCCCCAGCCATTGAAGCTATTTGTGGAGTGAACCAGCAGATGGAAAATCCCTCTCTCACTCTCTGTCTCTTCTCTTCTCTAACTCTGAATTTCAAATAAATAAATCTTGGGGCCAGTGCTGTGGCACAGTAGACTAAGCCTCTGCCTGCGCTGCCACCATCCCATATGGGTGCCGGTTCGAGTCCTGGCTGCTCCATTTGTGACCCAGCTCCCTGTTAATGTGCCTTGGAAAGCAGTGGAAGTTGGCCCAAGTCCTTGGGCCCTTGTACCCATGTAGGAGACCAGGAAGAAGTCTCTGGCCCTTGCTTCGGATTGGCCCAGCTCTGGCCATTGCGGCCATATGAGGAGTGAACCAGCAGGTGGAGGACTTCGTTCTCTGTATCTCCCTCTCTGTGTCTGTGACCTGCCTCTCAATAAATAAATAAATCTTTATAAAAAAAGACACCTGGTTATGTATGTACAGTGGGGAACAAATGTCCCTCTAGTGAGTCGTAAAAGAATTTGTGTGGATAGGTACATGTAGCTTGGAAAATATTGCAGATGAATCATATATAAATAATTATGTACATATAGAATGCTTTACACATCTCAAAGAAAATTACTGAACTGAATAATATGTTGATGGAATGAGCTAGACAGGCTGCCACATGATAAAAGCTGAAGAATAGGCCTAATTAGTATGAAAAGGCATTGTGGAAAAGCACAGCTGGATGGGGCTGGCGCTGTGGCACAGCGGGTTAAAGCCCCAGCCTGCAGTGCTGGCATCCCACATGAGCATCAGTTTGAGTCCTGGCTGCTCTACTTCTGATCCAGCTCTCTGATAACACACATGGGAGAGCAGCACAGGATGGCACAAATCCTTGGGCTGCTGCACCCATGTGGGAGACCTGGAAGAAGCTCCTGGCTCCTGGCTTCAGATTGGCTCAGCTCTGGCTATTGAAGACATTTGGGGAGTGAACCAAAGGATGGAAGACTTTTCTCTCTCTGTTTCTACCTCTCTCTATACTGTAACTCTTTCAAATAAATAAATCTTAAAAAAGAAAGAAAGAAGAAAGAAAAACACAACTGGAGTTGAGATATCAGAATTGATAAAACAATGAAAGGTATAAGTACAGTAAGCATGGACTAATTTATCAACGAGTGTAAAGATTAAATTAGGAAATATGAGGAAATTTTTCTTTATTTAGCAGAAATCCATGAAACTCAACTCTAAGAATGTCTAAAAATAAACATCTGGGTGCCGGCGCCGCAGCTCACTAGGCTAATCCTCCGCCTTGTGGCGCCGGCACACTGGGTTCTAGTCCCGGTCAGGGTGCCGGCTTCTGTCCCGGTTGCCCCTCTTCCAGGCCAGCCCTCTGCTGTGGCCAGGGAGTGCAGTGGAGGATGGCCCAAGTGCTTGGGCCCTGCACCCCATGGGAGACCAGGATAAGTACCTGGCTCCTGCCACTGGATCAGCGCGGTGCGCCGGCCACAGCGCGCCGGCCGTGGCGGCCATTGGAGGGTGAACCAACAGCAAAGGAAGACCTTTCTCTCTGTTTCTCTCTCTCACTGTCCACTCTGCCTGTCAAAAAAAAAAAAAAACAAACAAACAAAAAAAAAAAACCAAAAAACATCTGGGTAAATTCTGAAATCAATAAGCTGAAATACAGATGAAAAAGTCAGAGCAGAATATTGTTATAAATGTGATGAGATTCACAGAAATACTGACATCATTCTAGTGCCAGAGGTCAATAAACTTTTTCTGTAAAAGGCCAGATAGTAAATATCTCAGGCTGTGCAGGCAACCTATGTTCTCTGTCAAATATCCTGTTTTTTTTTTTTTTTTTAAACATCCTTTAAACATGGAACATCATCTTTGAGTTGTACAAAAGCAAATCATAGGTCAGATTTTGCCAATAGGCCATAATTTCCTGATCTCTATTCGTACTATATATTTAATATAGAGAATAATCCCTGTTAAACATAAGAGTGGGAATAAGAGAGGGAAGAGATGTGTAGTTTGGGGCGTGCTCGGGCTGACTTGCCCCAAATGGTGGAGTTGAAAACATACCAGGGGATTCCAATTCAGTCCCATCAGGGTGGCATGTGCCAATGCCATCTCACTATTCCAAGTGATCAATTTCGGTTCACAGTTGATCGTAATGAGAGGACTGGGAGTCAGGGGGAGCACATAAACAAGTCTAGTACCTGCTAACGCTGACCGATGGAATAGATAAGGGGGAGAGTGGTCCAGCATGGGAAGGGGGATGCTCAGCGGACTCGTGGAATGGCAGATGTCCTGGATGGCGCTCTGGCCTCAGAGTCAGCCCTGGGGGCATTCCGATCTGGCTGAGAAGCCCATGAGAGTGTTTCAGGCATGGAAAGCCAAGACACTCTGGCAAAAGATCTCTGCGAGTGAGATCCCAGTGGAAAGAACAGGTCTTCAAAGAAGGAGGTGCCTTTCTCTGAAGGGAGGAGGGAGCCTCCGCTTTGACTATGACCTTGTCTAAACAAGATAGGAATCGGAGAACTCAGAGGGCTTCCATGGCCTTGGAAACTCATGACTGGAGCATAGGGAGACTGCTGATGCCATAGACAGGAGTGTCGGTTGGTGGAGTCAACAGCGGGAGTCACTGTGCACTTGCTCCTCATGTGGGATCTCTGTCCTTAATGTGCTGTGTATTGGGATTTAATGCTATAACGAGTACTCAAACAATATATTTCACTTTGTGTTTTTATGGGGGTGCAAACTGTTGAAATCTTTACTTAATGTATACTAAACTGATCCTCTGTAAAAAAAAAAAAAAAAAAAAAGAAATTATCAACTCCCAACTTGACTCTCACTGGGATTAAACATGACAATAGGTCTGATCTGATTTCATCATCATTTAAAAAAAACATCTATTATTTTTCACTTTGTGTTTCTGTGTGGGAGCAAGCTGTTGGAGTCCTTGCTTAATGTATGCTAAGCTGATCTTCTGTGTATTAGGATAATCGAGGATGGATCTTGGTGTGAATGGAGGGGGAAAGGGAGTGGGAGGGGGGAGGGTAGTGGGTGGGAGGGACGGTATGTGGGGGAAGCCATTGTAATCCATAAATCGTACTTTGGAGATTTATATTCATTAAATAAAAGTTAAAAAAAAAAAAAAAGAAAGAAAAAAAAATTTTACCTTTCCAGTTTTCCAAGTATTTTAACTTCCATAGTTTCTTCAGTATTGCCCACAAAAACAATGCCAATTCTGGTGATTGAAAGAAGAAACGTAAAATTTAAGGGTTTATATCCATACTTATTCAATACACAATTATAACATAGCTAGAACAGAAATACGTAAAAAGTTCAAAATGTATTCCAAAACCCCTTCTTGTGCAAACTATATCATTCCTTTGAAGAACTCAGAGGATCACAATGGACCCATAATGATTCACATGCCAGTATTTCTCAGGTTTTATTACATAGAGTGGACAGTACCAGATTTTTAAGAGCTCTTTAAAAAATCATTTAGGACCAGCACTGTGTGTAGTAGGCTAAGCCTCCACCAGCAGTGCCAGCATCCTACATGGGTGCCAGTTTGTGTCCTGGCAGCTCCACTTCTGATCCAGCTCTCTGCTATGGCCTGGGAAAGCAGAAGAAGATGGTCCAAGTGCTTGGGCCCCTGCACCCGCATGGGGGACCAGGAAGAAGCTACTGGCTCCTGGCTTTGGATGGGCCCAGCTCTGGCCATTGTGGCCATTTGGGGATGAACCAGCAGATGGAAGACCTCTCTGTCTTTCCCTCTCTGTAACTCTATCTCTCAGAGAAATAAATAACAATCTTAAAAAAATCACTTAATAAAATGACAAAATTGATGACATACTTCAAGTTCTCATTTAAAATTCAGTTAAAATTCATTTCTATCTTAATTTATTATGAATTTGACAGCTTACAAGTATGTATTTATGTTTGAAAAGTTTATGTGAGAATTCTCCAACATTCTAATGTTTAATTAAAAGGTATTTTTCTTAATATTTGGGGAGAAGACTAATTACCGTGCGGCAGCTTCCACCAGGGCCTTTTCGTCTGGTGAAGATGCATAGTACTCCAACTGCGACGGTGCCAGGCTGGACTGCCAGGGACCATCACCAATGCCATCAGTTTGAACACTGCTAATCTGTACAGTGTGACAGAGACTGACTGCTTTAAAGAAGAGATCGTGTTCTTTAATCTATAGAAACATAACAGACATAATAGACAAATGAGACAGAATTCTAAGAGCTAGAACAAGAACACTACGAACCTGATTGCCCAAATAAACAGCTGGTTGCTTGACTTCAAAGTCACTGATTTAGGACTTTTCAATACACATGTATCTTTTTAGGAGGCATAAACAAAACTGTAAATAAAAGGGAACACTGTTGCCAAAAAAGTGAGGTCTCAAAAAGCATATTAAATAACTGTAAGCTCCATTTCTCAGTAAGTCTTTTTCACCTGAAGGCAGTACTGCTTTTCTTAGCTCAATTCTATTTAGATACCCAGAGAGCTAAGGCAGACACATATTAAGAAAAAAGCTAAACTGTGCTCTAACCACATATCTAGGATTATATTTTATAGCACTGACTCAAAAGATACACATTTCAAATAAATAATTCCTTGCTCTGCTAACACAAATATTTTTTCTTACCAATCATTAACTATTGAAGAAAAAAATTATTTCACATGAAGCTCTTATTTATTAATTAAAAAACTGCTTACTAGTTCAGTATCATTTTCAGGACTGGTTCTGAAAGAGGAACTGCTTGTAAGATGGGATAAACTGTTAACATGGGATAAACTACTCAGATAAGACAAATTTCCTTCTGAAGAATCTGGTGTTGGTCCTTCGGGTACAAGTCTACCATTGATTTCTTGGTATTTCATGCCATGAATTGAACATTCTCGAAACTGCATCTCATTTTCTGTCAGCGTACCCGTTTTATCTGTAAACACATATTCCACCTAGAGAGACCAAAAACAAAACAAAACAAAAATAGAACTTCTGTGTTCATAGCCTTAAATTAAACAACCAAAGCCTTGTCCTTTTTCTCCTGAAGTCAAGTTCACCTAGTAACATCTCATAATTCTTATAATCCAAGCATAACTAAATAATAAAGATGCTAAAGAAACAAAACAGGCAACATAAAATATTTTAAATTTATTTACACTCTGAAGTTTTTAGTATATTTAGATATATGTTCACCTCTAGAGCTGACTGAGAATGTCATGTCAGAACTTTATTTCTACTTCATGGCTAAGGTGCTTTTTAAGTAGTAGGACTCAGGCATTATCTTTGAAGTAAGGGTGAAAGAGATGCTGAATAACCTAGAATGAAAAAGGTTCCTGGGCCAGGACAGAACTGGAAATAATGCATGCCAATGATAGCAACATAGAATTTAGAGGTGAGAAGTTGCCTAAGACAGACAAGAACTTGAAACTAAGGGCAACAAACAAATTCAGTGAAAAAATAAAGGCTTTAAAGAAAAGAGCACATTCCAAAAGCAGATAGGACAAATTATTTTAACCATTTGGAAATTAATTCTAGAAAATCCTAAAAGAAGATGAGTCCATGAAGAAAAGGATGCAACAATCAAGTCTTGATACAACCAGGATTACAGTGAGGATCTGACTACTGTGATGATGATGACTTCAGAAAGAGTTATTTAAAAAGGGTATAGACATCACAAGGAAAAAACAATAAACAATAAACTCCCTACAAATGTAGATGCAAGTCAAATCTAGGAACATATAAAAAGGATTATCTACCATGGATATGTGAGATTTATTCCAGGAATGCAAGACTGATTCAACATAAAAATCAATGTAATCCTCCATATTAATACAATAGCACTTTCATTACCCTATTAACAAAACAACCATCTCAAAAGTTGTAGAAAGGGGCTGGCGCTGTGGCACAGCAGTTTAACACCCTGCCTGAGGCGCTGGAATCCCATATGGGCTCTGGTTCGAGACCCAGCTACTCCACTTTCGATCTAGCTTTCTGCTATGGCCTGGGAAAGGCAGTGGACAGTGGCTCAAGTCCTTGGGCCCCTGCACCCACGTGGGAGACCTGGAGGAGACATAGCTCCTGGCTTTGGATCTTGGCAGCTCTGGCCGTTGCAGCCATCTGGGAAGTAAACCAGCAAATGGAAAACCTCTCTCTGCCTCTCTCTCTGGTTAACTCTTTCAAATAAATAAATAAATTAAAAAAAAAAAGTTGCAGAAAAAGCATCTGACAAAATCCAGCACACTTTATGATAAAAATACTCAACAAATTAGGTATAGAAGGGAACTTCCTCAATCTGACAGAAGATTCCTATAAAACACCCAACACCTACAGCTAACATAATATTTAATGAGGAGAGTCTGCACTTGATCTTAGCAAAAAGGCTGAGAAGCGATAATGGGGAGAGTCTGAAAATTACCCTTTGAAGATCAGGAATAGATGTCTATTGCTCACTATTTTTATTCAATACTATATCAAGGGTTCCAGTCAGGGCAATTAGACAAGGAAAAAAAAATGAAAGTCATCCTAATTTTAAAAGAAATGTTAAACTATCTCCATTTGCACGATTTTATAGATTGAAAAATTGCCTGGGAAAAGTAGAGGAAGATGGCCCAAGTGCTGGCCACCCACGTGAGCATCCCGGCCCATCACTGGCCATCTGGGGAGAGAATCACCAGATGGAATCTCTCTCTCTCTCTCTCTGTAACTCTGATCTTCAAATAATCTTTTAAAAAAAGTTTTTATTTAAAAAGAGGTAAAGCTGGAAAAATATTGTTTTCATCTAGAAATAAAACTAATTAAGAAGCTGTATTTCAAGTTTTATATTTTCTAGTGAAAATACATCCGAGATGTAGAAATTCTGCTATATAAATTAATAGCAAAAGCTCTCACTATATTCTTCCCATTGCTAAGTGTTTGAACTCATTTAATCTTCTCAACAACTCCATGAAGTAGATATGATTTTATTTTAGAACAGAGGAAGCTAAAGAAGAATAAATTAAGTTATAAGAAGTCACAGCATGGCTGGCGCCGCGGCTCACTTGGCTAATCCTCCACCTGTGGTGCCAGCACCCGGGGTTCTAGTCCCGGTTGGGGCGCCGGATTCTGTCCCTATTGCTCCTCTTCCAGTCCAGCTCTCTGCTGTGGCCCGGCAGTACAGTGGAGGATAGCCCAGGTGCTTGGGCCCTGCACCCACATGGGAGACCAGGAGGAAGCACCTGTCTCCTGGCTTCAGATTGGTGCAGTTCACAGGCCATAGCAGCCATCTGGGGGGGTGAACCAATGGAAGGAAGACCTTTCTCTCTGTCTCTCTCTCTCTCATTGTCTAACTCTGCCTGTCCAAAAAAAAAAAAAAAAAAAAAAGTCACAGCTAGTAAATGGTGACCCTAGAAATAAAAGATAAAACATTTTAACTTTGCTATTTGATACTATAGATTGCCCAATATAAGTAACAAATGTGCAAGTGGAATTTTAAGGTGGATAGAAAAATACACCACTTACCTATACAAGTCAATTAAAAATATTTTAGATCAGGAAGATGAGAAATGAGGGATAAAGAAACTATTATGACATAAAATACATCAGCAGTGAAACAGAAGGTAACATTCCAGGGACAATAAGAATAGACACACCTCTTAGTCATGGAGTGATCTTTCAGAAAAAGATTAGGGGCCAGCATTGTGGTGCAGAGGGTTAAGCATCACCTGTGAAACCACATTCTGTCATTACAGTGCCAGTTTGAGTCTTGGCTGCCCTGCTTCTGGTCCAGCTCCCTGCTGATGCTCCTGGGAAGGCAGCTGAGGATGGCCCAAGGAGTTGGGCCTCTGACATCCATGTGGGAGACTCAACATGGAGTGCAGGTTTCTGCCTTGGCCTGGACCAGCCCTAGAGGTTGCAGCCATCTGGGGAGTGAACCAGTAGATGGAAGACCTCTCTCTCATTTTCTAATTTCCTTTCAAATAATAAATAAATAAATAATCTAACAAAAAAAAAGAAGAGATTTGAGAGTAGGAATGAATAAAATATATTAACTTTGATTTTAAGTTTAACCTTTTAATTTCAGTGATAAAGAGGTCATTTTATAACCCCCCCACACTTTTTTTTTTAATATTTATTAATTTACTTGAGATAGGGAGAGACAGAGAGAGGTCTCTCACCTGCTGGTTCACTCTCCAAATGGCTGTAGTGGGACAGAGCTGGGCAGATCCAAAGCCAGGAGCTAGGAGCTTCTTCCAGGTCTTCCAAATGGGTTCAGGGCCCAAACTCTTGGGCCATACTGCACTGCTTCCCCAGGCCTTAGCAGGGAGCTGGACCAGAAGAGGAGCAGCCGGGACATGAACCGGAGCGGATATAGGATGACAGTGCTGCAGGTAGACTTAACTTACTATGCCACAGCACTGGCCTCATTTTGTACCTTCATAAGTATAGTTTCTTAGATAACAAAAAATCGAAAGAACACAGCAGAGTGTAAAATAAAGAAGAGTTCATTAGTGTAAAAACAGAGTAAGAGGTCATAAACATATATGAAATACTTGCAATCATAGAAGTAAAAACAGAGGCTGAGATAATTGGTATTAAAATGTAATCACTCAAAGTATCTTTCAAGGTAGACATGGGTATGCACACAGAGTGAGAAAAGACAATTCAACCATGAAGGAAAGATGGGAGAGAAATGGGATAGAAAAGACTGGAAAAAACATTTGTTCAGAGAAGCAGTAAAAATGGGTTATGTTTTTAGGTCTTGAAGAACTGTGATGAATTAATATTTAGCATAAAGTATTTAAAATCTCCTAAATGCTACTAAAAATAAATGGAGTAGCTTCTGGTTAAAATTGGCAGGTCAAGCACATGCAATTTTATCTGTTTCCTCTTGAAGCTTCACCACAATGAGAGTACAGAAATAAAAAGGAACAAAAATAAAGGTAAAAGATCCAACATGATAGGGAAGATTTGAGAAGAATTTTGAAGATGAGAAGAAGGTGAATGAAAAGTAACTGATCAGGGCTGGTGCTGTGGCATAGCAGGTAAGGCAGCCACCTGCAGCGCTGGCATCCCATAAGGGCACTGGTTCGGGTCCAGGCTGCTCCACTTCCAATCTAGCTCTCTGCTGTGGCCTGGGAAAGCATTAGAAGATGGCCCAAATCCTTGGGCTCCTGTACCTGTGTTGGAGACCCAGAAGAGGCCCCTTGCTCCTGGCTTCGGGTCAACGCAGTTCCAGTTGTTGGAACCATCTGGGAAGTAAACCAGCGGAAGGAAGACCTCTCTCTCTCTCTCTCGAAGACCTCTCTCTCTCTTTCTCTCTGCCTCTGCCTCTCTGTAACTCTGCCTTCAAATATTTGAAAGGCAGAGTTACAGAGAGAGGTAGAGACAGAGAGGTCTTCCATCTGCTGGTTCACTCCCCAAATGTCTGCAATGGCTGGAGCTGCGCTGATCTGAAGCCAGGAGCTGGGAGCTTCCTCCGGGGTTCCCATATGGGTGCAGGGGCCCAAGGACTTGAGCCACCCTCTACTGCTCTCCCAGGCTACAGCAAAGAGCTGGATTGAAAGAGGAGCAGCCGGGACTAGAACCGGCAACCATATGGGATGCCGGCGCTTCAGGTCAGGGCTTTAACCTGCTGCGCCACAGCACTGGCCCCAATAAATAAATCTTAAAAAAAAAAAAATAGTAACTGATCTAGCAGAGCTTAGAATCTGAGAGCTAAACAATGTAGAAATGTAGCCTCTGAAACTCTCAAGAAGTAGATACACCAGGCATCCCTGAATGTGAGAGTACAGAATGGGGCTGACAATAGGAGGAACCAAGAGGAGTTTAGATCCCGAACTCCTGGGACAGGCACTATGGTGCAGCAGGTGAAGCCACTGCTTGGGACAATCACTTCCCACACTGCAGAGCTGGTGCAGGTGCTGACTCTGTGAATGTGTCCTGCGAGGCATCAGATGGTAGCTTGAGGACCTGGGTCCCTGCTGCTCACATGGGAGACTGCATGGAGTTCTGGGCTCCTGGCTCTGGGCTGGCCTAACCCTAGCTCTTGCAGGCATTTGGGGAGTGAACCAGTGGATAACACAGCGCTCTCCTTTTCTCTCTCTCTTTGCCTCTCAAATACACACTTAACATTTTTTTCTAATTAAAAACAACTGGTAATCAGAATGGCACTGTATTTCTGAAAAGCAACACTGAAAGCTAGAAGACAATGGAGAAATATCTTCAAAATTTTGAGAAGAAATGATTTTCTATCTGGAACGCAATGCCCAGGTCACTTACAAATCAAACGTGAAAAGAGAATAAGGTTATTTTCAGGCAAGCCAAGTCTCACACATCCCTTATCAGATCGACTGTTAGAAGATGTGCTGCATCAAAATAAGAGAATAAGCCACAGGCAGGAAGTCACAACACGCAGCAAACAGGAGACAGACAGAGGAATTTCCAGGGTGGTAGTAGCGGGAAGTCCTGAGTGACAGCTGAGAAGCTGGCCCAGAGAAAAGTTCAAATGGGGCAGAAAGATTAAAGTCTACAAAAGAACTGCTGAAAGGGAAAGAGAGAAGGAGGGAGGGAGGGAAAGAAGAGCAGGGGAGACGGAGGAAAGCCTACATTTCCTGATGTGTTTGAACATGTAGAGATGCTGCAAATCTGTCAGAGACTTATCTGTGGCACGTGGAAATTAAACAAATGAAAAACAGACCACTTAACTCTAGGGAAAACAAAATATGTTAAGAACAAAAATGCAATTATAGGTCATACATGAATAACTTTAACAATGCCAATAAATAAATATTTATAAATCTCAAATTTTGCTATGAAGAGGCAAAAAGGGAGTATGTATTTGGGTTTGTCTTTCTATTTCAAAGCAGATGATATCTACAAATTGAAAAGTCCAAAAAGAATACCAGATAGAAATATAGTGGTGAATAATGGAAGAAACAACTTAGGATTTAAAAAAGGGGAAATAAGAATTAGGGGTACAGCAGAGTTGCTTTTTCTCTATTAACTTTGTAATATTTTCTGTTACATTAATCCTCATACACATATTGCTTTGATAAAAATAAAAATTAGAAAAAAAATTAGGATTATTTTCACCTGTCCAAGCTCTTCATTCAGATCAGAAGTATTGACTTGAGCTTTCTGATCTGATTCTTCATGATAAAGATCAAGATCCCAGCCAATAAAAAATGATCCAAGAAATTTCTGCATTTCGACTGTCACATATAATGAAATTGGAATGATGAAATTGTAGAGTACCAAAAAGGCAAGGAAGTCTGAAATAAATCTCAGAATCTAGGAAAAAAGAAATGGTTGTCTGATAAGAGAAAATGCCTGAGAATTTCTTCAGCATCATTGAAGAAAATCATTAGAAAATTTCATGTCTAAATAGACCATCAACTATATTCTGAGGTAGAACAATATTACGAATTGAAATTCATTGATTGAATTGGCTTTTTGAAACTACATTTTCTCCGGATATCTTACTATTCATTAGAATCTTGACCAAAGTAAAGGAATAAATGGTTAAACTCAAATAATTTAATTTGCTATTTTTCAGATGTTAAAGTCACCTGGTATGACTAAAACTACTTTTGACCACATTCTAACTATAAGCTCTGTAGTGTACTTATCTATTCTACTCCTACCCTTCAAAGTCACTGGTAACTAAAACTCAGTATAACTTTAGAAAAAGTATACAACAATTGCTAGGCTAAAGTGTTAGAAATTACAGCTCTTATAATGGATTATGCAAGAATGGCCTACTTCAACAGTGTAGCAGCAGCACACTCTAACATGTATTCTGTGAAAGACAGAGTAGGTAACTGTCAAAGATACTGAAAATAGGAGCCTGTGATCATCTGTTTTGTGGTCTCCTGAGATTCAAATCTGTCTTCCAATATACATATTTTAACTGAAAGTGAAATTTGGAGAAGAATTATTTACCATAATTATAGAATAAATTTTCTTGGTAGTCTGTTTAAAATTTTGTATGACCTAATTTGTATATTATTTCATACCATGAGGATTGATAATGACTTCTTAAATTATTCACACAGAATGGAAAATAACATACTCTAATTCACTTACAGTATCATAAATAGAACAGAAAACTGAATCTGTAGTACTGAAGTGGAATGGAATTATAGAAAGACCTAGGTTTTGTGGTGTCTTTTAATTATGCAAGTCCTGGTGCTGGCGCTGTGGCGTGGTGGGCTAAGCCTCCACCTGCGGCACTGGCATCCCATACGGGCCCCAGTTCAAGTCCCGGCTGCTCATCTTCCAATCCAGCTCCCTGCTTATGGCCTGGGAGAGCAGTGGAAGACAGCCCAAGCGCTTAGGTCCCTGCACCCACATGAGAGACCCAGAAGAAGCTCTTGGCTCCTGGATTTGGATCGGCCCAGCACTGGCTGCTGTGGTCATTTGGGGAGTGAACCAGCAGATGGAAGACCTCTCTCTCTGTTTCTCCCTCTCTCTGTCTATAACTCTGCTTCTCAAATAAATAAATAAATAAATCTAAAAAAAAAAAAAAAAAGGTTATTCAAGTCATGTCATAAGGAACCCAGCTGCTAACTCCCTAAACTTCAAAAGAGCACACCACTACAAACATGGTGGTCACTCTTCATTTGCAATGCCATTTTGTCACCCTTTAGTACTAATACTCTTAGGAAACTACAGTGGTCCTTCCTATCAGAAGAGACTACCAAAAAGCATTAATTGTGCTAAAGAATAAAGTTTCATTTACAGCCGAGTTAAGACCACCACAAAATACCTTACTACTATTTCTTTGATGTTCTGTTTTTTGGTTATACCAAGGCTCATCCCATTTTTCTTCAGCTTGCCATGTATATTTCAAGATAGTACTGATGATGGCTTCAGAAATAAGGATTATAAGATAAATGATCAAAAATGTATTCATTGACCTGAAGTAAGAAAAAGAGAATATAAAACATATCAATTATGTGTTACTATAATCATGTGCTTAGAAAGATATTAAAATATATAAGAAATCAACAAAGAAGATATTAAAATACATATTACTGTAGCAGTTTCAAAGAATATAGTCACTATTTTTTAACATATGACCATCTAGCAGAATATATTTATCAGCAAAAAAAAAAAAAAAGAACCAATATACAAGTGTATTCATGGCTTTTGCTTGTTTCTATTTGGATTACTGTGTTACTGTTGAGTTTGAGAATTCTTAATTCTACTATTTCTAAATATAAGGTCTTTGGGAGATTTGTGGTCTGCAAATATTTCCCCTTGTTGGTAGCTTGCCTTTTTAAAAACAGTTTTAGGGTTTTCTCTTTAGACTTTTTTTTTTAAAGATTCATTTTTATTTACTTAAAAGGTAGAGTAACAGAGAGAGGGAGAGACAGAGAAGACAGAGATCATCTAACCACGAGTTCACTGTCCCAAATGCCCACAACAACCAAGGCTGGACCAGGCTGAAGCATAAAGCCAGGAACTCTTATGGGTCCTCAGTGTGGGCAGCAGGAACCCAAGTACTTGGGCCATCATCTGCTGCCTCCCAGGCACATTAGCAGGAGGTAGTAAGTATGGATACCAATTGTTCTGGTACCATTTGTTGAAAAGATCATCTTTTCTCATTGTACTGCTTTTGTGCATCGCCAAAAATCAACAGAGTATATTTGTAGTAGTCTATTTTTGGTTCTCTATTTTATTACACTGATCTCTGTAGCTATTTCTCCACCAGTACTTCTCTGTCTTGATTTCCACAGCTACACTCTAAGCCTTAACATTAGACAAGGGGCAAGCATTATGGTGTAGGAGGTTGAACTGCCATTTGGGATACTGGTATCCAATATCAGGGTGCTGTTTCATGTCCTAGCTGCTCTAGTTCCAAACCAGCTACCTGCTAATGTGCCTGGAAAACAGCTGACAATGGCTCAAGTACTTGAGTCCCTGTACCCATGTGAAAGACCTGGATGGAGTGCCTGGCTCCTGGTTTTAGCCTGGCCAAGCCCAGGCTATTGGGGCAATTTGGGGAGTGACCCAGCTGATAGAATCTCTCTCTCTCTCTTTCAAACAAGTCTTAAAAAAAAAAAAAAAACCACCCAAATACAAAGCATCAGATAGCAATTCTTCTCATTTCATTTTCATTTTCAAGACTCTTAGTTGGGGCTGGCATTGTGATATAGCAAGTTAAACTGCCATCTGCAATGTTGGCATTTCATACTGGTATCAGTTCAAGTCCCAGCTGCTCCACTTCTAATACAGCTCCTTGCTAATGCAACTGAGAAAGCAGAGGAAGGTGGTACTAGTCTTTGAGCCCCTACCCTGATATGGGAGACCTAGATGGAGTTCCAGGCTCCTGGCTTGGCCTGGCTCAGCCCTGGCAATCGTGGCCATTTGGAGGTGGACCAGAAGATGGAAGATCACTCTGTCTCTCTCTCTTTCTGTAATGCTGCCTTTCAAATAAAACAAGAACAACTCCTGGCTATGTTAATTCCTTTGTCTTTCTATGTAAAAATTCAGAATAAGTTAATTTATCATTACAAAAAAATATAGCTGGAATTTGCTAGGAACTACATAAAACCTATTAATTACTTTTGAGAGAATTGGTGTCTTTACTATATTGAGTCTTTCAATCCATAAACACGGTATATTGTCCCATTTATTTAGATCTGATTTCTTTCAGTGTGTTATAATTTACAACACAGAGATTTGTATTTTGTTAGCTGTATACTTAGGTTTTTCTTTTTTGCTAGGGCAAATGTAAATGGTATTGTGTTTTAAATTTTGGTTTTTGTCTGTGATTGCTTTTTCTATTCTAATCTAAGTACTGAATGTTATAAATTTATTCTGCAGCACTGCTTTGACTGCAGTCAATATGCTCTATTATCGCGAACTTCTAGGTATTCAAAAATTTTTTCCACTTCTGTTGCAAGTTTTCCCATATGTTTATTTAAATATTATTTTAGGCCCTATACTATATTTATAGTATCTGCTTTAAAGTTCTCATCTCCTAATTTCAAGATTTAGATGATTCTGGAGATAGTTGCTACTAAGTGCCTTTTATCTTTAAGTATGAATTACATTTTTCACATGTCCTCTTTTTTTTTTCCTCTATATTTATTTTTATTTATTTGAAAGCAGAGTTATAGAAACACAAAGGGAGAGAAAGAAAGAGGTCTTCCATCTGCTGGTTCACTCTCCAAAAGGCTCAATGGCCGGGCTGGGGCTGGGTCAGGCCAAAGTTAGGAGCCAAGAGCTACTTCTGGGTTTCCCACGGTGGGGTGGGGGGGTGGGGGAAGGTCCCAAGCACTTGCGCTGGAATTGCAAGCAGGGTGCAGACTCAAGCCCCAGCCACTATGAGATGTGAGAGCCTCAAACAGTATTTCAACAGCTGCACCAATGGACTTTATAAATAATAGGTTGCATAGAATCTGTGTTCTTTTATGCTTCTCAGAAAAGTAATGATTTTTATTCCAGGAAGCTCAAACTTTGTGGGGCTTAAACCCCTAACTTTATCTCCACTGTAATGGGCAGCAACACAACTCTGCTAAGTTCCTTCAGCTTCCTGCAGCTGTTTTCTGTTTTGTTTGGGCCAAGTCCACTAGGATCTCCCTTGTATATGCTTAGCTTTAGCAGTCAGCCACGGATTTGGGCAGAATTTACACACCGCTTTTGGAATTCATTCTTTCCTGTGGCTTCCTAACTGACATGTTTACCTTCTTCTACCTTGACCTCTGACACCTCACTCCGGGAAAGCTCACACTTTTTAGTGTCCTAAGCAGCACACAAATTGGTGTATACTCTCAAGCAAAACACTATATTCTTAAACCTTTCCCCTCCTGCTTTAATCTTTCAGGAATACACTCCTTGCCAGTTTCTGCCTGCTTTGGGCCACTCTCCAGTTCTTTCAAATAGTTGTTTACTTTAAAAAAATATTTTTCTTTTTTTTAATTGTTACCAGAGAAAGGTTAGTCTAAGTGATTCTACCATTTATCTAACAGTATTTATTTTTAAAGCCATGCTTTAGAACTTAGTATATGCTAGACATCAGGCAAAATGCTACATGTTTTGAAAAAATGATTTGTTCCCATCTCCAAGAATATCATGTTTACTTGATTTGACAGATATATTTTTATACATTTAATATTTCATACATTCATGAAATGATACACACATATATAACTATAATTACATGTAAATAAATTAAAAGAGACAGTTTTCTTACTTTTCTACTGCAGAGCGTTTCTGTGATTTGCTTTTGTAATTTAATGCCATTTTAGTTTCCATTCCAGTGTATACAGCGACGCCTGCAAAACAAAACAGTCTTTTAAACTAATCTTATAGTACACTTCACAAGAAATAAATGGACTCACCAGCACAAAAGCTTTCAGGAAAACATATCACCTGTAAATTGCAATCATTTAGCTTCCTTTTAAATCTTTAGTTTTTAAGGTTGTTCAAGTCTAAATTTGGGGCATCCCAGTCACTCAATCTGATGGATAAGAGGGGTATGGGGGTTCTGTTGCAGACTTAACAACAGATATCTAAATGGAAAAGATACTACATGAGTTAGAATTGGTGGAGGAAAAGGGTCTAGAAAAATAAAGATGACAGGGAGGGATATTAGAGAGAAAGCCAACAGTATTAACAAGACAGGAATGGAAAAGCATGTCATTAGCTTGTAACAGTGGATTGAGGCTGCAGTGTGAAAAGCCCTGGATCTAGAATCCAGACATCATTCCATAAGCAGTGGAGGGATCACCCAGAAGTCTGTCAGAGCACAAGGAAAGTGCTCTTTAAATATGTGTGCCTTGAGGTTGGCGCTGCGGTATAGCAGGTAAAGCCACTGCCTGTGATGCCAGCATTCCCATATGGGTGGTGATTTGAGTTGCAGCTGCTCCACTGCCATCCAGCTCCCTGCTGGTGGCCTGGGAAAGCAGCGGAGGATAATGTTTGGCCCCTGAACCCAAGTACTAAACCTGGATGACTCCTGACTCCTGGCCTGGGTCTGGCCCAGCCCTGGCTGTTGCAGCCATCTGGGGAGTGAACCAATGGATGGAAGATCTCTGTCTTTCCCTCTCTCTTTCTTTCAAAATAAATAAATCTTAAAAGTCCTGGTTGCTCCTCTTCCAGTCCAGCTCTCTGCTGTGGCCTGAGAAGGCAGTAGAGGATGGCCCAGGTGCTTGGGCCCCTGCACCTGCATGGGAGACCGGGAAGAAGCTCCTGGCTCCTGGCTTCAGATCAGTACAGCATGCGGGCTGTAGTAGCCATTTGGGGGGTGAACCAACGGAAGGAAGACCTTTCTGTCTTTCTCTCTCACTGTCTAACTCTGCCTGTCAAATTAAAAAAAAAGAAAAAAAAGACTAGCCCTTTAAAAAACTTTGTAGTCCATGCTTTGAACGGTACTTCTGCCACTTACTAGTTCTAGATTCTTGGGTAAATTATCTCTAGGAGTCTCAATTTTCTCATCTTTCAATGGGAAAAAAATACCTCATAGAGTAGCTAGGAAGTTTGAATGAAAAATCAGCAAAATGCCTAGAACCAGACATCAATAAACATTCACCACATCCTTAATATGATTTAAAAAGCACGGTAGGGCCAAGCTCACCTTCTTAAATATCTGTCCTGGGATTTTTATTGTTAGAATTATTCCTTAAAGGTAAGTACTACTCCTCAAATGACAAGGTCATGGAAATTATATAAATGTGGGAAAATAGCCAGAATAATGCAATAGGTATAGGTGTTGGTGCTGAGGCAAGCAATAGAAAGAGGCTTTAAAATGGTCATGGAAAATGGAAGTAAAAGATGATATAAAATCTTGGTGAACTTTCTGATATGCTCTTGTTTAAGATGCAGCTAAAGCCATGCAATTTTTCAAGAGTGTGCAAAATTTGGATCCCTGCTTTAAGCTAAATGGGATAAAGGTATTACTGCAAGAAAAGTATGTTCAAAGAGTGTTATCTGATGGCTTCTGCTATCAAAACGTTATGGATTTTAAAAAATAATTGTAAAATATATAAAACATAGAATTCATCATTTTAACCATTTTTAAGTACATAATTCAGTGGCACTTAACACAATCACAATTTTGTGTAACCATCCTTACTATCTAACTGGAGTACAATTTCATTATCACCAAAGAAAACTCTGTAGCCACTAAGCAATCACTTCCTCTACTCTCAGCTCCTGGGAACCATTTCTCGGCTTTCTGTTTCCACGAATTTGCCCATTCTGGATGTTTCAAATAAATGGAGTCATACAATACACAGCTCTCTGTACCTGGCTTTTCTTTCACTCAACATAATATTTTCAAGGTTCATCCACGGCACGCATTAGTACTTTCCTATGGCTAAATACCACTTCATCACACGGATATACTATATCCTATTTACCCATTCATTAGCTGACGAACATGTGAATTGTTTCCCACCTTTGGCTATGGTGAACAGTGCTGTTCTGAACAGTCTTGTACGGGTTTTTTAAAACACCCACTGTTAGTTTTTTGGGGTTCTATATCTAGGGTGGGACTGCTGAGTCATGATAATTCTATGCTTAGTGAAGAGCTGCCAAACTGTTTTTCACAGCAGCTGCAACATCTTCCATTCCCATCAGCAAATGTAGGATGATTCTAATTTTTCCATGAACTTGCCAACACTCATTATTTTCTGGGTTTTTAAAAGTGATGAATGGATTCCTTTATCAGAGAGCTTAACACTAAGACATAAAATATAGTACAGGTAGAAGGAAAAAAGAGAATGAAGAAAAGGACCTCAAAATTTGTAACAGTGGACCCAGATACTAAGGGCACTTGGAGCTAACAGCTGAAGGTTATCATCATCAGCTTCACAATTTTCCTAGGGTTGATTCAGAATGTACTAATTTAATTTAGCTCTCCAAGGCAAGAGCACTATTTTTCATCCTTTTGATCCAGTCAATATATGTTCCAACGGTAACTGGTATACAGCCAAAGGTAAGAATTTGTTGAAAGAATTAATATAGAAATGAATGTAGGAATGAAAGAGTCAGCAGTTTTTAACTCAGTACAAGAATAATCATAGTAAATTTACAGAAATGGTTTATTACACAAGGATACATTATAATGTTCCTCATCCACCATTACTAGAAGTGCCAGAATTATCTTCTTAGCACTCAGTTTCACAACTATCCACAAAGACAATATAAGAGCAAGGTTCTAATCTACTACTCAAAAACAAGACCAACAACAAATAATACAACACAAAACTACACTAATACAATCTTTGTAACAAAATTTTATCTTAAATACCAGCTAATTAAATAATAAATTATCCAAACAAAAGATCACAAATGGCTGTGCTTTTAAAAATACTTTATATAAAGGATCAACACAAACCAATAATTAAAATTATGTACAAACCAAAAATTTCTTTTGTGTTTTTTAATCTAGCTCCACGAAGCAAGAGACTCTCTGGCCCCAGAGGTCTATGGAAAAAAAGAAAATAAACAAAAGCATTGAATATATTACCAATTCAATTCAATTCTAAAATGTAATCTTCAATAGGAGGTATTTAAGTTACAGCTACAACGCGGCCTAGGCCAACCATGTTAGGTACTGTAACAACAAACACCTGCTTTAGCATTTCAGTAACTTTAAGGTTAGTGGCTTAGAAATAAGATTACGCGTGTAAATAAACCCCCAAAGCCACTAGTTTAAAAAATTTTAAACAAATATAACAAAACCATATGATTAAGCAGTGCTTCAAGAATGCTTAGCAGAAGATAAAAGTTTTAAAGTTTTTGAGCAAAATTAATAAACAGTTTTGGAAGTAAGAGAATTAAGATGCCATGTAAACATACATTGTGGTATGACATGTATAAATGCATGAGTTTGGCACAATTCAAATTACATGGATTACAAAACGTGATGTAGACAGGACGTTAGTGCTTTCTGAGGGCAAGACTGCACAGCTCAACTTGACTACTTGCATTGTATACTTCTTGGAGCATGGGTCTTCTTGTTTGAAATTCTCTCCATGAAGGAGAAACATAACGACAAGGAATAACTAGAAAGGAAATTGTATCTTCTTAGTGGTAGCCAAATGATAAGTTTGTATGGATAAGTTAAAAAGTCTTTATTTTGTTGATCTTTACAGTTTTCTGAAACATACACACAGTTATGCAACCAAACAGAATAGGAACCATTTATGAAAATACCTACAAACCCAAACATTTAAAATAAAATCACAAGCCAAGGAGGACCAGGTGTTTGGGACATGGTTAGTAAGTATGGTTTTATTCCATACTCATATCATGGATATTCAAAATCTAACATGGCAACTATTCAGGAGCTATAAAATG